>NC_086317.1:132357392-133572392 GCF_036172605.1 Pelobates fuscus
TTTGTGATGTGTTATGACATAGTAACTAGAATAGGTTTATGGTTACAGTTAGAGCTATGCATTGCCCTTTTTAGAAAAAATGCTCATTAGGTGCTCTAGGTAAGACCAATACTGCTAAATCAGATTATTATGATTAGGCACTCATTTGGGAGTGTAAAGGACTGCTGTATTCCATGCAAAGAGGCTGTCGGAGTTTTGTCCACACTGGACCTTTGCCGAGACTACATTAAATGTTCACTATAAGTACATATTCTGTATATTCACAATCATGTGTCAAGAACAGTTGTAAGCATATTGCCATAATTTACAAATTTTCATACAAATAATTACATGAATAAAATGCCACAAATGAGCACCCTGCCCCACCCACAGGGTGAGGGTTTTTGTTTTATGTGTAGTAGCCTATTTGAAAGCCTGGTGGTCGCATCGATTTTGGCCCCTGCCAAGGGTAGGGGGTAAACTATCTCTATTGTCTGCTTCCCCATCAGCTCTATTCTCATATGGACAACTGGGATATTGCCTTTATGAAGGGAAAAACATAGAGTGTTTTATCTATAGAGCTACATATTATGCATTCTGTACGTACATATGGACTAAACTTAGATTTTATGAATGCGGCATACTATTGTGACTGTCGGAAGGGCTTCATGGACTGATTTTATCTATTTGCTTACTGGAAAGGTGGGGGTGGAGGTGGTGAGGCATTCCTAGTGGCCAATACAACTCCCATTAGGGTGCACTAATGTGTGTTAATCCCAGTTTCTTATTATTGGTACGATGTGTAAAGTCTCGAATAATAATAGTATGAAAACAATTTAAAGAATAAATCAGGTGAACTCTTAACTGTGAAAAATTATAGACATAGGTATTTACCTCCTGGGGCCAGGAAAGTCCTGTGTAGCCTCAGGTTGTGGCCACAGCATATGCGTCCGAGAAATGAAAGGGATAACTCTTGTGAGGGTCCCAGGTGTATGTTTTTGCAGTAGCACCGTTTGTTCCGTACTGGGATAGCGAATCTCGTTAGAGGCAGATGGTTTCCAAAATGGCAGTTGCTTCCTTCAGATCCCGAACAGTATGGGCGCAATCTCCTTTCAGAATGTGAAGTATCTTGAGAAGACGTGGGGATGATGGAAAGAATGCCCCTTGGCAGAGTGACCGACCTAGAGCTTTGTAAAAGGTGGGGCTGCTGCCCAGGGGGTCCGGGGAATGCCCGGGCCTGTGGACCCCGCAGATGGGAAACGCTGGTTGGCTTCTTGTTCCCCTTCCTGCCTCTACCCCCCCGCCTCCCTCTCCCCCCGCCCTCTCAGGCCCCCCCTGCCTGCCCGGGCACCTGGTCCATCCCTCTTCTCTGCTACTCCTCCTCTCTCTCTACTTTACCTCTCACTCATCTTCTCACAATGGTCCTCGCTCTAGACGAGGGCCTTCTCGTTACTTTTTACATATAAAGCACACGCAGGCATCAATAGCCCACTGAAGCTTACGATTAGCTCAAACAACCACGTAATCACATGCCAGACAGGTAGGCGCCAGGGAATGGAAGGGTGTATACTCATGCCGAAGCGAAGCTTAGCTGAATCGGGTACAAAAAGCAGGGGTCAGCCACGGGTTCCACATTACAGATGACACCCGGAGCAAGTAAGCAGGGCCACCACCTGTATCTAACATAGCTAGCGACTCCACCGCATCACTGAAAGATAATTTATAACCCAACTAAACTCTAAGACCCTTCATTAGCTATACGATAGGCACCATCAGATGCCCACAGAAACCCACCTTCCCACCCTGGCCACCTGTAACCGAGTCACTGCACAATATAAATAAAAAACTGACAGCACATATGTGATGTCCGTGCCCCTAACGAAGAGCCTTGTGCACTAGGCACTTATTGTATAACCCAATGTCTACCAAGCTTATCAACTGTATGCCTATACTGTAATATGATATGTTACGCTTGACCACGGTTTATGCTTAAACCGGAACATCCTGCCTTGTCATATATTACTTTGTCAAATAAAATAAAGAATAAAAAAAAAAAAAGGAATGTGAAGTATTGAACGGTATTGAATATCGTGGGTGCGGAGTAGTGTGGTAAAGGGTTGTCGAGATTTCCTCCATTTCAGGGTGTTCCCAGACAGATTGGCATAGAACCTGAGGCCATATTCTCGAAAGGGAATGGTGAATCCCCCTTTATAGCTGCCTGCACTGCTGCTTTTTCCCTTCTGCTGCTGAATCTGACCACCAGGTCTCTGGTTGCTGACTCCGGAGAGTTTTGAGGCTCATTCGGAATATCCCATCAAACGCTAGCAAGGCCCCAATCAATGTTTTTACTCCACTTGAAAAAGCCTAATAGGGTAAAATGCGTTGTGTTTTAACTATTTGTTTAAATAAAAGTTCATTTGTGACTACCTATTTTCCTTGGGTTAGTCTTTATACTTTTATTTTACTTATTTGTACCTGGCACATCCCATTATACGGTAGATCTGGACCATCATCAAACGAATCCTAGGTGGGGATTGTTCCACCCACACCTGGCACATAGAGCGGTCTGTCTGCTCTCCAGATTGTAAGTATATTTCTTACTACTATTCTACTTCCACAAACAGAGAGCACTATCGGCCTTCTCCTTTTCTTTTATTGCATATGACCTGCACCACAACTATCGTTAAGGGATATCCTGCAAGTGGGGAGTTTAATATTAATTTGAAGGAGTGAGGGGGCACTGTATTAATTTGGGAAAGTCAGGGGGCCAGGATAATAAATTGGGGAGGAAGGGCAGTGTATTTGAAGGAACGAGGGGGCAGTGTATTTATTTGAGGAAGGGAGGGGTCAGAGGATTTATTTATTTGAGGGAGGGTGGGGGCCAGTGTATTAGAGTGGTGGGGGTCAGTGAGTTAAGTTAGGGGTAGGGAGGACAGTGTATTAAAGTGGAGTGGGGGCAGTCTATTCAATTAGAGTGAAGGAAGGAGGGCAGTATATTATATTGGAGGGGGGATGATGTACTGATTTGTGGGTAGGAGGGGGGCAGTGTATTAATGGGATGAGGGGGGCAGTGTATTAATGGGAAGAGGGAAGTAGTGTATTGATTTGAGGGAGGGGCAGTGTATTAATGGGAGGTACCATGGCAGTGTATTAATGGGAGGGAGGATTGCAGTGTATTAATGGGAGGAAGGGCAGTGTATTAATGGGAGTAGGGGGGGCAGTGTATTAATGGGAGGAGGGGGGGCAGTGTATTAATGGGAGGGAGGGGGCCAGTGTATTAATTTGAGGGAGGGGGTTAGTGTATTAATAGGAGGGAGAGAGGGGGCAGTGTATTAATGGCAGGGAGGGGGGCAGTGTATTAATTTGAGGGAGGGGGTAGTATATTAATAGGAGGGAGAGAGGGGGCAGTGTTTTAATGGCAGGGAGGGGGCAGTGTATTAATGGCAGGGAGGGGGGCAGTGTATTAAGGGGAGGGAGCCAACAGTGTATTAATGGGAGGGAGGGGGCAGTGTATTAAATTGGGGAGGGGTGGCAGTGTATTAATGGGAGGCAGGGGGGCAGTGTATTATTGGGAGGGAGGGGGGTAGTGTATTAATAGGAGGGAGGGGGGAGTGTATTAGTGGCAGGGAGGGAGGGGGGCAGTGTATTAAGGGGAGGGAGGGGGCAGTGTATTAACGGGAGGGAGGGAGGGGGACAGTGTATTAAGGGGAGGGAGCCAACAGTGTATTAAGGGGAGGGGGGCAGTGTATTAAGGGGAGGGAGCCAACAGTGTATTAAGGGGAGGAAGGAGGGCCGTGCACTAATGGGAGGGAGGGGGCAAGTGTATTAAATTGGGGAGGGGTGGCAGTGTATTAATGGGAGGGAGGGGGGCAGTGTATTCATTGGTGGGGGGGTGGCAGTGTATTATTGGGAGGGAGGGGGCAGTGTATTCAGGGCCTTAGGCCTGGGGGGCAAAACCAGTCAAGTGGCCCATTGCGCCACCAAATCAGTTCACCATCCATGCCCACCTTTTTCTGGTTTTATAACGGATATTTATGTTATGCTAATCAGTAGCTCTTTGCCATACCCGCTCTTTCACGGCTCTGACTTTCAATGTTGTCAGAGCACAGGGTGAGAATCTCTGAGCCTGTGCTCTGACTCACTAACTGAGCGCCGGAACCACGAGGGAGAGGGTATAATCTGATTGGACCTACTGCTGGTGCGCACCAGTGGACCACCAGCGAATTGTTTAAATGGAATATGCTGGTGTCCCCAACTTGTGAGCTGTGTTGGCCGCTGGGTGCCTCTGTTGTCATGGCACCCTGTGTGACCGCACAGCTTGCCCACCCCAACGGCTGGCCCTGCTGACACACACTGACGTTACTACTTAGACATCCCTCAATATTAATACAGACATCAGAGTAAACACCAATAAACTGTGGAAACAGAGCTGATCCCCCCAAATTTATAAAGGTTTGCTTAGAGGATTTATTCAAGATTAAATCATGCCTCCTCCTCTCTCTCTCCCATGCGCTGCTCTGTAGGCTGGGAGGAAGTGAAGAGTAATCACAGTCTCCCAGCACAACGCCACCTGTGGCTGCATGGGGAACAGCTGTTTAATGTAATTCTTGCAGGACGGCCAGCTGCCGCAGAACCCCTTTGTTTCCGTCTCTGCAAAGGGCTCCAGGCACTGCTTGTTGTGAGTGTGAGCCACTGTAAATTAGGGGCAGAGGGCACTTGCACTGCGGTCAAGACAGGTCTGGGCAGGAGGAGAGTGCAGTGCAATCAGTGCACTCCCCTCCTGATGGTCACCAGTAGACTGGTGCATCTGCCCAGGATCAGAGCCGGTGCAAGGATTTTTGCTGCCCTAGACAAAATATAAATTTGCTGCCCCCCCATGTGACATCACAATGCCCCACCCATATGATCTGCCATATGAACTAACGCCAGTGCTGCACACAGTGTGTGTTTACATTAAAAAGCCTGCAGGGACCAGCTATAGACACCACAACCACTTCATTAAGCTATAGTGTCCCTTTAATGTGAGGTAAATTAAAGATTAGTGTCACTAATAATATACTAGATTGCCTACTTACAATTAGATGAGGATGATGATGGGCTGCAGTTTGGCTCCACTGGTCTGGTGTAGAACAGGACCCCTGGAGGCTGTTTGCAACTGTGGTCACAAAATTCAACGTTCTGGGAGAATTGGAAGCAGCTCCATTTTTTGGGGGCCTCTTACACAGCTCAAGGTCTGGGCCCTTTTTCTTATCTCCCCTCCTTCTTACTTCTCCTCCTACTCTTCTTACTTCCCTCCCCCTCTTTTTCTTTTCTCCCCTCCTTCTTACACTCCCCCCTCCCTTCTTCTTACCCCCCCTCTTCTTATCCCCCCTCCCCTCTTCTTACTCCCTCCCTTCCCTCTTCTTACTCCCCCTCTTCTTCTTACCCCTTCTTCGTCTTACTCTCCACTCTTCTTCTTCTTACTCCCCCCTCTTTTTCTTACTCCCTCATCTTCTTCTTCTTACTCCCCCCTCTTTTTCTTACTCCCCCCTTCTTCTTCTTACCCCCCTCTTTTTCTTATCTCCCCTCCTTCTTACTCCCCCTCTTCTTACTCCCCTCCCCCTCTTCTTCCCCCCTCTTTTTCTTTTCTACCCTCCTTCTTACACCCCCCCTCCACTCTTCTTATCCCCCCTCCCCTCTTCTTACTCCCTCCCTTCCCTCTTCTTACTTCCCCTCCCCTCTTACCCCCCTCTTCTTACTCCCCCTCCCCATTTCTTACTCCCCTCCCCTCTTCTTACTCCCCCCTCCCCTCTTCTTACTCCCCCTTCTTACTCCCCCCTCCCCTCCTCTTACTCCCCCCCTTCTTCTTACTCTCCACCCTCCCCTCTTCTTACTCCCCCCTTACTCCCCCTCCCCTCTTCTTACCCCCTCCCTTTTTCCTACCCCCTCCCCTCTTCTTACTCTCCCCCCTCCCTTCCCTCTTCTTACTCTCCCCCTCCCTCCCCTCTTCTTACTCTCCCCCCTCCCCTCTTCTTACTCTCCCCCTCCCCTCTTCTTACTCTCCGCCCCTCTTCTTACTCTCCCCCCTCCCCTCTTCTTACTCTCCCCCCTCCCCTCTTCTTCCTCTCTCCCCCCTCCCCTCCTCTTACTCTTCCCCCCTCCCCTCTTCTTACTCTCCCCCCTTCTTCTTACTCTCCCCCTCCCTCCCCTCCTCTTACTCTTCACCCCCTCCCCTCTTCTTACTCTCCCCCTCCCTCCCCTCCTCTTACTCTTCACCTCCTCCCCTCTTCTTACTCTCCCCCTCTCTCCCCTCCTCTTACTCTTCCCCCCCTCCCTCCTCTTACTCTTCTCCCCCCTCCCCTCCTCTTACTCTTCCCCCCCTCCCCTTCTTCTTCCCCCTTCCCCTCCCCTTCTTCTTACCCCCTCCCCTGTAGCGTGGCCGAGCTGCTCTCCGGTCCGCGGTGCCCGGCCGGAGTGATAGGAAGGTGCACGCTCAGTGTGCACTTCCTGCCAGTCCGGCCGTTTACAGGAAACAGAAACTCCGCGCGGAACAGGAGTTTCTGTTTCTTGTACCCGGCCGGACTGACAGGAAGGTGCACACTCAGTGTGCACCTTCCTATCACTCCGGCCGGGCACCGCGGACCGGAGAGCAGCTCGGCCACGCTACAGGGGAGGGGAGGGAAAAGCAGCTGCAGCCGTCTGAGCGCTCTTTACAGAGCGCTCAGCCGCTGCAGCATTTAAAGGGCCGGCCCGCCGCGGCTGGTCCTAAAAACATTTCGGGCGGCCTGGGGGGCAATTGCCTCCCTGCCCCCCGGCCCAGCCCGCCCCTGAGTGTATTAATGGGAGGGAAGGGGCAGTGTATTAAATTGGGAGGGGTGGCAGTGTATTAATGGGAGGGAGGGGGGCAGTGTATTATTGGGAGGGAGGGGGTAGTGTAATAATAGTAGGGAGGGAGGGGGCATTGTATTAATGGCAGGAAGGAAGGGGGGCAGTGTATTAAGGGGAGGGAGCCAACAGTGTATTAAGGGTAGGGAGGGGGGCAGTGCATTAATGGGAGGGAGGGGGCCAGTGTATTAAATTGGGGAGGGGTGGCAGTGTATTAATGGGAGGGAGGCAGTGTATTCATTAGTGGGAGGGGAGGCAGTGTATTAATGGGAGGGAGGGGGCAGTGTATTAATGGGAGGGAGGAGGGCAGTGTATTAATGGGAGGGATGGGGCAGTGTATTGATGGGAGGGAGGGGGCAGTGTATTAATGGGAGGGAGGAGGGCAGTGTATTAATGGGAGGGATGGGGCAGTGTATTGATGGGAGGGAGGGGGCAGTGTGTTCATTGGTGGGAGGGGGGCAGTGTATTAATGGGAGGGAGGGGGCAGTGTTTTAGTGGGAGGGAGGGTGGCACTGTATTAATTTGGGGAAGTCAGGGGAAGTGTAATATGATATGTTACGCTTGACCACGGTTTATGCTTAAACCGGAACATTCTGCCTTGTCATATATTACTTTGTCAAATAAAATAAAGAATAATAAAAAAAAAAAGAATGTGAAGTATCCGCTGTGATCACCAACGGTATTTAATATCGTGGGTGCAGAGTAGTGTGGTAAAGGGTTGTTGAGATTTCCTCCATTTCAGGGTGTTCCCAGACAGATTGGCATAGAACCTGAGGCCATATTCTCAAAAGGAAATGGTGAATCCCCCTTTATAGCTGCCAGCACTGCTGCTTTTTCCCTTCTGCTGCTGAATCTGACCACCAGGTCTCTGGTTGCTGACTCCGGAGCGTTTCGAGGCTTCGGCATTCGGAATATCCCATCAAACGCTAGCAAGGCCCCAATCAATGTTTTTACTCCACTTGAAAAAGCCTAATAGGGTAAAATGCGTTGTGTTTTAACTATTTGTTTAAATAAAAGTTCATTTGTGACTACCTATTTTCCTTGGGTTAGTCTTTATACTTTTATTTTACTTATTTGTACCTGGCACATCCCATTATACGGTAGATCTGGACCATCATCAAACGAATCCTAGGTGGGGATTGTTCCACCCACACCTGGCACATAGAGCGGTCTGTCTGCTCTCCAGATTGTAAGTATATTTCTTACTACTATTCTACTTCCACAAACAGAGAGCACTATCGGCCTTCTCCTTTTCTTTTATTGCATATGACCTGCACCACAACTATCGTTAAGGGATATCCTGCAAGTGGGGAGTTTAATATTAATTTGAAGGAGTGAGGGGGCACTGTATTAATTTGGGAAAGTCAGGGGGCCAGGATAATAAATTGGGGAGGAAGGGCAGTGTATTTGAAGGAACGAGGGGGCAGTGTATTTATTTGAGGAAGGGAGGGGATCAGAGGATTTATTTATTTGAGGGAGGGTGGGGGGCAGTGTATTAGAGTGGTGGGGGACAGTGTATTAAATTAAGTTAGTTAGGGGTAGGGAGGACAGTGTATTAAAGTAGAGTGGGGGCAGTCTATTCAATTAGAGTGAAGGGAGGAGGGCAGTATATTATATTGGAGGGGGGGTGATGTACTGATTTGTGGGTAGGAGGGGGGCAGTGTATTAATGGGAGTGAGGGGGGCAGTGTATTAATGGGAGGAGGGAAGCAGTGTATTGATTTGAGGGAGGGGCAGTGTATTAATGGGAGGGACCATGGCAGTGTATTAATGGGAGGGAGGATTGCAGTGTATTAATGGGAGGAAGGGCAGTGCATTAATGGGAGGAGGGGGGGCAGTGTATTAATGGGAGGGAGGGGGTTCGTGTATTAATAGGAGGGAGAGAGGGGGCAGTGTATTAATGGCAGGGAGGGGGGCAGTGTATTAATTTGAGGGAGGGGGTAGTGTATTAATAGGAGGGAGAGAGGGGGCAGTGTTTTAATGGCAGGGAGGGGGGCAGTGTATTAATGGCAGGGAGGGGGGCAGTGTATTAATGGCAGGGAGGGGGCAGTGTATTAAGGGGAGGGAGCCAACAGTGTATTAATGGGAGGGTGGGGGCAGTGTATTAAATTGGGGAGGGGAGGCAGTGTATTAATGGGAGGCAGGGGGCAGTGTATTATTGGGAGGGAGGGGGGTAGTGTATTAATAGGAGGGAGGGAGGGGGGAGTTTATTAAGGGGAGGGAGGGGGCAGTGTATTAAGGGGAGGGAGGGGGACAGTGTATTAAGGGGAGGGAGGGGGGCAGTGTATTAAGGGGAGGGAGGAGGGCCGTGCACTAATGGGAGGGAGGGAGGCAGTGTATTCATTGGTGGGAGGGGAGGCAGTGTATTAATGGGAGGGAGGGGGCAGTGTATTAATGGGAGGGAGCGGGCAGTGTATTAAATTGGGGAGGGGTGGCATTGTATTATTGGGAGGGAGGGGGGTAGTGTATTAATAGGAGGGAGGGAGGGGGGAGTTTATTAGTGGCAGGGAGGGAGGGGGGCAGTGTATTAAGGGGAGGGAGGGAGGGGGACAGTGTATTAAGGGGAGGGAGGGAGGGGGCAGTGTATTAAGGGGAGGGAGGAGGGCCGTGCACTAATGGGAGGGAGGGGGCAAGTGTATTAAATTGGGGAGTGGTGGCAGTGTATTAATGGGAGGGAGGGAGGCAGTGTATTCATTGGTGGGAGGGGAGGCAGTGTATTAATGGGAGGGAGGGGGCAGTGTATTAATGGGAGGCAGGGGGCAGTGTATTAAATTGGGGAGGGGTGGCATTGTATTAATGGGAGGGAGGGGGCAGTGTATTCATTGGTGGGAGGGGTGGCAGTGTATTAATGGGAGGGAGGGGGCAGTGTATTAATGGGAGGGAGGGGGCAGTGTATTAAATTGGGAGGGGTGGCAGTTTATTAAATTGGGAGGGAGGGAGGGGGGCAGTGTATTATTGGGAGGGAGGGGGTAGTGTATTAATAGTAGGGAGGGAGGGGGCAGTGTATTAATGGCAGGAAGGAAGGGGGCAGTGTATTAAGGGAAGGGAGCCAACAGTGCATTAATGGGAGGGAGGGGGCCAGTGTATTAAATTGGGGAGGGGTGGCAGTGTATTAATGGGAGGGAGGGAGGCAGTGTATTCATTGGTGGGAGGGGAGGCAGTGTATTAATGGGAGGTTGGGGGCAGTGTATTAATGGGAGGGAGGAGGGCAGTGTATTAATGGGAGGGACGGGGCAGTGTATTGATGGGAGGGAGGGGGCAGTGTATTCATTGGTGGGAGGGGGGACAGTGTATTAATGGGAGGGAGGGGGCAGTGTATCAATGGGAGGGAGGTCGGCACCAGGGGTCAAGTCCTGGGGAAAAAAGTGTGGGAACTCTCCCCCACCAAAAAAAAACCCCACTCGTATGCATATATAAACGCGTGCACACACATACACTCACAGACACACACATGCACTCAGACACTCACAGACGCACACACATACTCAGACACTCACACAGTGGTGTATTTTAATTTTGTGCTGCCCTAGGCATGACTATACCTGAGCACCCCCTAATCTAAATTTACCACCCCTTCCTGTCAAGGGCGCACCGCTTCCTGATTAAGAACCCACCCCTTCCTCTTTAGACTCCACCTTTTCCTGCTCATTTTAAAGAAATACTATAGTGCCAGGAAAACAAAGCTGTTTTCCTGGCACTATAATTCCCTGTAGTGCCCCCCCTCCCTCATTCGACACTGATGGGGTTAAAATCCTATGGGTATTTAGCAGATGCTGGATGTCCTCATGCACAGGGGTGAGGACGTCCAGCATCAGTTAGGCGACTTTTGGTCACCTAACCACCCGGAAGTCCCTCTAGTGTCTGATAGACAGCCACTAGAGGTGGAGTTACCCCTCAAGGTAATTATTGCAGTTTCTGAGAAACCGCAATAATTACACTTGCAGGTTTAAGGGGACTGGGACACTGCACCCAGACCACTTCAATGAGCTGAAATTGTCTGGGTGCCTATAGTGTCCCTCTAAGCACACTCTCTGACAGACACCCACACTGGCAGATACACACTGACAGTAACACACACACTACGTGACAAACACACAGACGTCACTGATTTGACACACACACATTCACTGACACACACTCATTCATTGACAGAGAGACACACACAAACACACTGACAGACACACACTAATAGTCACACACACACTAAATGACAAACAGACTCTCACTGATTTGACAGACACTTACAAACATACACTAATAGAAGCACATACACGCAAACATGTGCATACACTAACAGAAGCACATACACTCATACGCACACACACATGCATACACTAACAGAAGCACATACACGCAAACATGCATACACTAACAGAAGCACATACACACACACGTACATATGCTAACAGACGTAAATACACTCATACACACACACACACTGACACAAACACACAAATACACCAACAGACATTAACTAACATACACACACATACATAGACTAACAGACATACACACACACTAACAGACATACACACATACACACAAACAGACATACACACACACACGCACACACTAACAGACATACACACATACACTAACAGACATACACACACACTAACAGACATACACACATACACTAACAGACATACACACACACTAACAGACATACACACATACACTAACAGACATACACACATACATACACATACACTAACAGACATACACACATACATAGACTAACAGACATACACTAACAGACATGCACACATACACTAACAGACATACACACAGACATACATACACATACACTAACAGACATACACACAGACATACATACACATACACTAACAGACATACATACACATACACTAACAGACATACACACAGACATACACACACTAACAGACATACACACAGACATACATACATACACTAACAGACATACATACATACATACACATACACTAACAGACATACATACACTAACGGACATACACACACTAACAGACATACATACACTAACAGACATACACACAGACATACACTAACAGACATACACACAGACATACATACACATACACTAACAGACATACACACAGACATACATACACATACAATACCAGACATACACAAAGACATACATACACTAACAGACATACACACAGACATACATACACTAACAGACATACACACCAACATACACACAGACATACATACACATACACTAACAGACATACATACACATACACTAACAGACATACACACACATACACTAACAGACATACACACAGACATACATACACATACACTAACAGACATACATACACTAACAGACATACACACACTAACAGACATTCACACAGACATACATACACATACACTAACAGACATACACACAGACATACATACACTAACAGACATACACACAGACAACAATACACATACACACAGACATACATACACTAACAGACATACACACAGACATACATACACTAACAGACATACACACAGACATACATACACTAACAGACATACACACAGACATACATACACATACACTAACAGACATACACACAGACATACATACACTAACAGACATACACACAGACAACAATACACATACACACAGACATACATACACTAACAGACATACACACAGGCATACATACACTAACAGACATACACACAGACATACATACACTAACAGACATACACACAGACATACATACACATACACTAACAGACATACACACAGACATACATACACTAACAGACATACATACACTAACAGACATACACACAGACATACATACACTAACAGACATACACACAGACATACACACAGACATACATACACTAACAGACATACACACAGACATACATACACATACACTAACAGACATACACACAGACATACATACACTAACAGACATACACACAGACAACAATACACATACACACAGACATACATACACTAACAGACATACACACAGACATACATACACTAACAGACATACACACAGACATACATACACTAACAGACATACACACAGACATACATACACATACACTAACAGACATACACACAGACATACATACACTAACAGACATACACACACTAACAGACATACACACAGACATACATACACTAACAGACATACACACAGACATACACACAGACATACACACAGACATACATACACTAACAGACATACACACAGACATACATACACTAACAGACATGCACACAGACATACATACACATACACTAACAGACATACATATATACAAATTATTCAAATAAACATTGCCCACCCACCCACCCAGCCTCCCCCCCCCCAAAAAAATGCATTGCCCACACTTCAGTTGCTTACATCCCTAGAATATGGAGCCTGCAGTTTGTAAGGGGAAATGGGAGAGCTCCAATATAGTTTACTGATATTAATACATACAATAGCTGGGAAAGTTTACCCGGCGGGCGGCTCTCTCCCTGTCACACGCGGCGAGGGAGCTGTGTCCTCTCTGCTCCCTCTCGCCGCGCGCCGTTTTCTGATGCAGGGAGCCGGAATATGACGTCATATTTCGGCTCCCTGCATCAGCAGACAGCCCACGCGGCGAGAGGGAGCAGAGAGGACACAGCTCCCTCGCCGCGTGTGACAGGGAGAGAGCCGCCCGCGGGGGGGGCAGGCAATCAGGTGGCCCCCCCATGACAGGGGGAACAGAGGGCATTTGGGGGCGGCATTTTTTGCCGCCCCCTGAGTGCCTGCAGGGGGAACGGCGTTCCTGCTGTGAAAAAAGTGCAGGAACGCCGTTCCCACGCGTTCCTGCAGGACTCGAGCCCTGGTCGGCACTGTATTAATTTGGGGAAGTCAGGGGGCCAGTGTAATAAAACGGGGAGGGGGGGCAGTGTATTTGAAGGAAGGAGGGGGCAGTGTATTTATTTGAGAAAGGGAGAGGGTCAGTGTATTTATTTATTTGAGGGAGGGAGGGGGCCAGTGTACTAGAGTGGTGGGGGACAGTGAGTTAAATTAGAGGTAGGGAGGAAAGTGTATTAAAGTGGAGTGGGGGCAAACTATTCAATTAGAGTGGAGGGAGAAGGGGCAGTGTATTAGATTAAGCGGCAATGTATTAGATTTGGTAAAGGGGGCAGCCAGTCCAGAGGACGTCCAGTGTCAGGCAACTTTTTTTATACTGTACTTTTCTAAAAAACTGACATTTTTGGTTTTTTTTTGCGTCGTAAACCTTGTTTATTTGTCCCGTGTTAGCCTTTGTGTTTGACATGCTTGATTTAGACTTTAGTTAATTACCCTGACATAAGTCATAGAAATATATAGATAAAGAATGAAGTAATCACAATAAACAAATGCTTGTAGAATGCCTGTAGATCACAGACGATTAGATTTTTCGATGTGGACCTTTTCAAAAAGCGCTTAGAGCTAATACATCGAATTTTGGCATCCTTGTATTGTAGAAACAACGCAGATGGACGTCATGGCAGACAGACAGTCTTAGGAGAGTAGGACACACATTTTCATGGCTCAAGATATTTCTGTAGAAATTCCACATATGCAAACACCCATGTATATTGATTGCATCAGCACATACGAGTAGTTTAAAAGCAGAGGCTTTAAACAATGGATTTGCCTTTTTTCCCTCATTATTTATACTCTGTATTGCGTTCAGTAAGATAAATTGCTCACTTTGTTGAGCTCCTCTAAGAACCTACTGTTGTGCAAAAATACTTAAATCAGCACGGCATAGTGAGCCTCTCAATACAAAGGTCACTGTTACGTTTTGTTCAGTATGTGCAAAGAAATGCTTGTTTTTATATGGTTTTAATATTAGTAAACTTTCATACAGTGCTCAGTGTTTAGGGCAGGGGTGCTCAAAAAAAGAGATCCCGAGACATTTTAAAACCACAACTTCCATGATGCATTGTCATTTTAAAGACTTACAAAGAATCATGGGAGTTTAGCGCTATAACATCTTGAGACCTACTCTTTAGGGACCCTTTACTAAGGGAAGGATTACTCTTCATTTTAAAATGCATGTGCAACTAAAATACAACCATAGAAATACCTGTATAACATTTCCAACAACTCCAAGTAATTAAACAGTGATAAGACTAAAGACATTTTCTTCATCCGTATTTCATGTAGATACCTTATAACTGTTTTGCCATATGCAGTCCATGGGATAGAATCAAAATTAAACTTAAAATATCACCTTTAAAAAGGCTCATATTAAATTAATCCAAATAATGGAACATGTAATATTGAGGTTAAGGTATAAAAAGACAGGGTTTCCTGTGGTGTCAGTTGGAGATTACAGGCTCCCTTGTGCTCTGATCGCTGGGACACTCTGGGCCAGCTCCTTGATTTCCCCATCCTGCCTGTTTGGATCAGCAGCCTCACATGCCATGCAAACGTAACCCACCCATGCCATGCATGGCATAGTACCACAGGTTTCCCACCCCTGGCGTATAACAAGCTGGTTTGGAAGTAACCAATAGGTGGCACTATAGCAAATGGGTATGTTGAAAGAATTAAAGGAACACTATAGGGTCAGGAACACAAACATATATTACTGACCCTTTAGTGTTTAACCCACCATTTAAGTGGCTTGCCCCCCTTTAGAAAAGGTGAAAACTCACCTTATTTCCAGTCGGCCGATGCTGGCCTCGCCCCAATCCACCTCCTTGGTGACATCATCAAAATTGCAGATTTTTAGCCAATCCAATGCTTTCCCATAGGAAAAGCATTGGATCGGCTGAAAACAGCGAGGAGGTGGGATAGGGTGGGGCCAAACACAATTTTAAAACAATGCATCTCTATGAGGAAAATTCAGCATCCCCATGTAGAGCGTGGAGATGCTGAACGGCCGTGCTGCCTACTGTGCAACACTGCCCCAGGTAGCACCTCCAGTGGCCATCTGAGGAGTGGCCACTTAGAGTTGTCCCCTTTCTCTGAAAAGGCAGTGTTTGCATTAATGATTGTACTTACCAGAACAACTACATTAAGCTGTAGTTGTTCTGGTGACTATAGTGTCCCTTTAAATAAAAATATTATTAATTTTCTCCCGACCTTACATTTTCTTTTTATTGCCTTATTCTGTTTCCATTTCTGCATTCTTTCCGCAATCAAAACTAACAGAAATAATCAATACTTTCATAGCTGTCAGCAGCTTGAGTTAAGGAGTTCGGTTAACTAAAATAGAAATGAAAGTCTTTTGGCAGAGATGTGGAAACAATATTTTCCTAGCTTGGCAAGGTTGGCCTGCAAGTAACAGTTTTCATTTTTAAAGGCTCTACAGTTTTCTGGTTTGTTAATAATGGTTTATGTGACGTTCCACACATACACACTGACTCCGTATTGGAGCACTATTCCCTCCCATAACCCTACATGTCCAATTTGTTAAGGATGTAAGGATGTGTGTTGAGAAGTAAGTGCATTCAAACATTCTAAGTAGGTGTGTGACTAATGGGAGTGAAGCACAATATGTTTCCATTAAAGGAACACTACAGGGTCAGGAACACAAACATTTATCCATGACCCTACAGTATTAAAACCACCATCTAGCCCACCCCTGACAGAGCCAGCTCAAGTCCAACACAATCCTGGCCAATCAGCATCTCCTTATAGATATGCATTGAATCAATGCATCTCTGTGAGGAAAGTTCCGTTTCACCATGCAGAGGGTGGGGACACTGAATGGCAGTACTGCATAGTGTGTAACACTGCCCCAGGAATTACCTCTAGCAGCCATCTGAGGAGTGGCCAGTGGAGTTATCACTAGGCTGTAATGTAAACCCTGCATTTTCTCTGAAAATACAGTGTTTACTGCAAAAAGCATGAAAGGAATGATTCTACTCACCAGAACAAATACAATAAACTGTAGTTGTTCTGGCTACTATAGTGTCGCTTTAAGCTAGTCTTCAATGTAGTAGCTGGTCTACTTATACATAGTGATGTCCCGAACGGTTCGCTGACGAATAGTTCCTGGCGAACATAGCTTGTTCACGTTCGCCACGGACGGCGAACATATGCGATGTTCGGTCCCCCCCCTATTCGTCATCATTGAGTAAACTTTGACCATGTACCTCACAGTCAGCAGACACATTCCAGCAAATCAGCAGCAGACCCTCCCTCCCAGACCCTCCCACCTCCAGACAGCATACAATTTAGATTACTTCTGAAGCTGCATTAATTTTTTTTTATTTTTATTATTTTTTTATTTTTTTGTGTTTGTGTTTATTATACATTATCCCCCATAGCCAGTAACCTGTGTTTATTATACATTATCCCCCATAGCCAGTAACCTGTGTTTATTATACATTATCCTCCCATAGCCAGTAACCTGTGTTTATTATACATTATCCTCCATAGCCAGTAACCTGTGTTTATTATACATTATCCCCCATAGCCAGTAACCTGTGTTTATTATACATTATCCCCCTTAGCCAGTAACCTGTGTTTATTATAAATTATCCCCCCTAGCCAGTAACCTGTGTTTATTATACATTATCCTCCCATAGCCAGTAACCTGTGTTTATTATACATTATCCTCCCCATAGCCAGTAACCTGTGTTTATTATACATTATCCTCCCATAGCCAGTAACCTGTGTTTATTATACATTACCCCCCATAGTCATTTATCGTTGGACCTAGGCAGCATGATGTCTTAGGCCGGCCCAGAGAGTGAGTGAGTGAATAATATAATATATATGTTCAGAAACATATTAGTAATATATGTAAATCGGGTTTATGCAAAGAGGGTGAAAAGGTATTAAAGAAAAACACACTTATTGCATCAAATTTACAAAGCCAAACTCTTAAAAGCTTTCCTCATTTCTTTCTCGGGATGAGGATTATATCAGTTGTAGACTGAGAATTTCCATCTGCCCAATCTTTTAATAATATGCACTGGAGTGTCAGTGTTGAAGGAGACCGAAGCTGCCCCTATTCTAAATGAAAGACCTGAGACATGGATACAACCCAATCTTAGGAGTAGTGTTCTGATGTAGAAGATGAATTTAGCCGTAGTCAGAGGGATTCAGTGAGAGTAGTGGTGAAATGTGTGTGGCATGACTGAGTGTGGGTAAGTAAGAGTCAAGTATTTTAACTGGGCACTAGTTCTAGGTGGGATAAAGTGGTATAGCGGATGGATGAGTAGTTTGGTTCGTTTTAGAGGTTGGTAGAGAAAGTATATAGTGATTATGATTTTTAGCGATATATACAATATTTTTAAGGTGGTCCCAGTGCCACCACTCATATCTAGTGTAGCTTGCATTTAAAAAACAAAACAAAACTTTTTTGACTGTAATATAATAGCAGTCAGTTTCCTTCACACGTGTGTGTTTCAGGGCCTGTCAGGGCACAGTGTCACACCAGTGCAACTCATATCTGGTGTAACAGTAGTGTACATAAAAAAAAAAAACTAGAAATTTGACTGTGAAATAATAGCAGTCAGTTTCCTTCACACGTGTGCGTTTCAGGGCCTGCCAGGGCACAGTGTCACACCAGTGCAACTCATATCTGGTGTAACAGTAGTGTACATTTAAAAAAAAAAATACAGGGGGCTTGTTGTCACCTTTCGGGGACCCTTGGTGTTGTACGTGGCTGGGTGGAGGAAGAGACCTTCAATGACATCAGTGAGGACAAGGAACGGGACATGGCTAGCTTGGTATCCAACCTTGTGCAAATGGGGAGTTTGCGGTTGTGCAAATGGACTGTTTGCGGTTGTTTGCGGTGCGTTAAACGGGGAGTTTGGTCTGTCACTGTGAAGCGGGCGTAACCCTTACACTATCTGATCGATACAACATCATACCTGATGTTTTAAAGCACGTTATTCCAAACAATTTAGGAATGTTAGGTGATTGATGCCCTTTATGGATTATAAACCAGACTCTACACCAACTATGTAATTTTCCATGGGAGTTTTGCCATGGATCCCCCTCCGGCATGCCACAGTCCTGGTGTTAGTCCCCTTGAAACAACTTTTCCATCACTATTGTGGCCAGAAAGAGTCCCTGTGGGTTTTAAAATTCTCCTGCCTATTGAAGTCTATGGCGGTTCGCCCGGTTCGCCCGTTTGCGAACATTTGCGGAAGTTCGCGTTCGCCGTTCGAGAACGGAAAATGTTATGTCCGCGACATCACTATTTATACACAGTCAAGTTGACTCACAACCCACACATACACAACTTCACTAACACCTCCTGCAACACACATACACACAATACCACAAACTGTCCACATTCACACACACAACCTTACAAGCCATCCTCTCCAGGGTCTACACACACACACACACACACACACACACTACAACAAACAATGTCATATAAAACACACAATACATACAGTCCACACACAATATAATTACAGCCCACACACATACACATATATAGAACCTCCCAAAACATCAGCTGTACCCGTCCATAACACAAGCCAAATTCCTCAACATAAATAAAAGTTAGTTTTAAAAATATAGCTAGAACCTTAAAAGACTTTAACGTTTTACTTTGGCATGGAGCCATTAAAAGGTTACAAATCCCTATTTATTTATTTTTTGACAATCTTTATTTTTTTCGTTGATGTCAAGGCGGTGCAAGTAACAAGTTTCAGGTGTGTAATATTAGAAGTTTAGCTCTACATCGGCAACATTCAGTACCATATGCAGGTTATCGCAGGTATATAAGACAGTGAAACATCAACCGTTTTTCATTTTACATGTTATGTAGGTGTGTAGGTGCAGTTACCCCCACTCTTGGAAAGCCAAAACTCAAGGATGAATTTGTCATTGGCGTTGTGGTGAGATGTGTGCATCCTCGCGCTTGCTAGAGTGTGACTATAGTCTCATGAAAGACTGCTACCGGAGCGCACTGGTGTGTGGTGAGTGTGGGGCACCATACCCAGGGGCTGGTGTACTTTACCCCAGGCTCTATGTGGTGTCTAGGTGTCTAGCACCTTAATGGTGCACCTTAGGCATGGTCTATAGATCTAGACTCAGCTGGTCAGTAAGTGTGAGAAGTCTACTGTCTTTTTAAAAGCGGGATAAGGAGAGTGGTTAAATATAGGTGCAGGTTAGGTACCAGGGAAACAGGAGAAGGGGGTTTGGGGAGCGAGTTGTGAAAGAAAGAGCCATATGGTTGGCCTGCGCTGCCCCTCTGGAGATGAACTCCATCCAAGGGAACCAGGTCTGGGCACATTTCTCAGAGCGTACAAATCCCTTTTATATATGATCGAATAGATGCTACTCCAACAATTCTATTCTGCGAGTAGGCACTTCATTTGCTGCGTTCATTCCTTTGATTTCAGCTATTCCCCTGCTAACATAAATCCTCATAGTCTGGATGACAGACATGTTTAAAAGTGCCTATAGCAAGAGAAAAAGTTGCTGTACAATAGTGTACATGATAGAGCGGCCTCTTTCTGATCAAAGACAGTGCTAGTTGTGCAAACTGCAAGCTTAACAGATTCATGATCTATCAGGAAAATGTTAGTTCGAAGAAACTGTGTGGCATAAACACTGTTGCTTGTTTAAGAAATTATTTGTAATGAAACTTGGCCTTTAGTGCAAATACTGGTCTATGCAGAATCTGTGTGTCATGCAATGCAATCCATTTGTCTCAGCTATTAATGATACCCTCTTGAGCTTTTAATTAAGCCTCCTGCAGTGAGCTACTCTGTGAATTATGCATTGTTTAAAAAAAAAAAATACAGTTTCATTTTGCATTACAATTTATGCGGATTAGAAAGGTTTCTTTCATATCCCAATTATGCTATCAGTATTATCAAGGTAAATACAAATTTAAATGCATTACCTCTAGTATGCGTATAAATAGTATATTAGTATATAAATACATAATATTAATACACTGTACTAATATTAAATATGTTGCTTTTTGGGCCAGTGCATATCTAAATGGACCAAGACCAAGTCAGGAATTTCTATCTAGTCCTTCAAAATAAATCCAGGTTGCTGTGCTCTCAGAGTAAAAAAAAAAAACTGTCTGGCTTTGTCTTCTTGATTCTAAAAGCATCATTCAAAATAAATGAGAAACTCTCTTGGGTATTTATAGTAAAAACACAAGTATGCAACAAAATTGGTGGATTGACGTTTTAGTTCTTTACCAGGATTCTTAGTGAGTATTTGACATCTGCCTGTCCGGCAGCCTATGTCTATTTATTGCACACTACATATACACACTGGACATAAATCAAGAAGTAAAAAATAAAAAAATAAAAAGAATATAAAGCCCTGGTTATCTCCGTTAGTTAAAGCACCACCAGTAATGCTTATTAACCCCTTAAGGACCAAACTTCTGGAATAAAAGGGAATCATGACATGTTACATGTTTAATGCCATTTTTTCTTACGTTTCCTATCATGCAGCAAATGGTAATCAATTAGTTAACCAAATTCTGTTTTGGCTGAAAGAGTTATACATATTTCATTACTATCAGTAGGGGTGTGCTTCAATAAATGTTCTCCAAGGTCATCCTTTCATAAGATTAATTTAGAGTGATACCAGGTCTATTTCTCTACAGCTATCTATTTTTCCATAAGCATGTATTTTTTGCAAACTCAGTCTTGATTCATTTAAACTCAGAAGTGAGGTGTCAGCAAAAGGGTTAATTGTGGTGAATTGAAACACAAATTGCAAACTTAAAAGGGCACTCCAGGCACCATAACAACTTAATCTAAATGAAGTTCATTAAACCATTCTTGAACTCCCCCTCAGTTGGCTTTGGAAATTTCTCTTTCAGGACGTGCAGAGTGCCGCCAGGCAGGGGCACTGCTGAGTGGCTGAATGTGATTGGCTAACGCTCTCAGCCAATCAGTGACCCCACATTCATTAAACTGGCTTGGAGAAGGTATGTTTCTTCCCAAAACAGTTTGGAAATGGAGAGTCACTGATTGGCTGAGAACCTCAGCTGACCGCTCTCAGCCAATCAGTGGAGCTCCTATCTGGCGGCTTCCTGCGCTTCCTGAAACTGAAATTTCAGAACCCGAATTTTGCCAGTGGGGAGTGGAGATCAGCGCTGGAGACAACCTTGGGGTTAAATGGTTGAGAGTGGTTAAACCCTTAAAGTGAGAGTACGCCCAGGGGCCTCCTGGCACCATGACAACTTTATGCAAATGAAGTTGTTATGGTGCCTTATTTAGCCTAAGCTGCCCCTTTAAGACTAAAGAAAAGGAAAGTTTGGATTTCTGCAGTTATGGAACTTTTCCAAGTCAGCTATTTCTAACTAGTTTTTGCATGTTTTTTTTCCCCCACCACAATTGACTGATCATTGAATTAATCCCAATGTTATTGCTTCACCATTCTATTGCTATGGCTGCAATTGATGGGAGGTATTTATAGGTAATGCAATGTAATGGGTTACAAATAGTTCCACAAGCTAAAAAAAGAAATATGTCCATCAAGTTCAGCCTTTCTCAAATGTGTGTTTGCTGTTGATCCAAAAGAAGGCAAAACAAAAAGTTTGAAGCACTTCCAATTTTGAAACAAACTAGGAAAAAATCCTTCTTGACCCCAGAATGGCAGTCGTATTTATCCCTGGATCAAGGAGCTATTACCCCACCAGGCCCGGACTGGCCATCGGGCATACCGGGCAAATGCCCGGTGGGCCGCGATGGCCGTGGGGCTGAGGCCGGCAGGGGAGATCACAGGATCTCCCCTGCCAGCCCCAGCAGGGCCAGCGCTACCCGAGCGCCGGCCCTGCTGTGTGTCTCCATGGGCCGGTGGGGAGATCAAAGATCTCCCTCACCGGCCCAGAGACAATGAGATGCGGCCGCAGGCAGGAGAGGGAGGGAGGGTGGGAGGCAGGAGAAAACACCGGCGGAGCTCTAGCCAGCAGCTCTGCCGGGTCCTCTCGCGAGGTCTGAGCGTTGCCGCGGTTACCGCGGCAACGCTCAGATCTCGCGAGAGTGAACTCTAGCCTCCAGGCTAGAGTTCACTCTCACCACTAGGACCACCAGGGAAGGAAGCTGCAGAAAGGATCCCCCCTCCCAGGCAAGATGTAAGAAGGGAGGGGGGATATTTAGCAATCTGCCCCACCTCCACTAGGACCACCAGGGATCAGGCACCCCCCCCCCCCCCATGGAAACCCGGCTTCCCACCCCCTAAAGGTAAGAAGGGGGGGATATAACTTTTAATTTTTTTATTATTAATAAAAAATATATATTTAAATACAAAATACACTCACACTAACAGCCCCCCCAGACACACACACAGCACCCCCAGACACACACACAGCACTCCCAGACACACACACAGCACTCACAGACACACACACAGCACCCTCAGACACACACAGCACTCACAGACACACATACAGCACCCTCAGACACACACAGCACTCCCAGACACACACAGCACTCCCAGACACACTCAGCACCCCCAGACACACACACAGCACTCCCAGACACACACACAGCACTCCCAGACACACACACATCACTCCCAGACACACACACACAGCACTCCCAGACACACACAGCAATCCCAGACACACACAGCACTCCCAGACACACACACAGCACTCTCAGACACACACACAGCACTCCCAGACACACACAGCAATCCCAGACACACACACAGCACTCCCAGACACACACACAGCACTCCCAGACACACACACAGAAATCCCAGACACACACAGCAATCCCAGACACACACAGCATTTCCAGACACACACAGCACTCCCAGACACACACATCACTCCCAGACACACACAGCGCACCCCCAGACACACACAACGCACCCCCAGACACACACAGTGCATATGTATATGTATATGTGTGTGTGTGTGTGCTGTATATGTGTGGGAGTCTGCTGTGTGTGTGAGCGAGGATGCTGTCTGTCTGAGGGTGCTGTGTGTGTCTGAAGGTGCTGTGTGTGTCTGGGGGTGCGCTATGTGTGTCTGGGTGCTGTGTGTGTCTGGGGGTGCGCTGTGTGTGTCTGGGGGTGCGCTGTGTGTGTCTGGGAGTGCTGTGTGTGTCTGGGAGTGCTGTGTGTGTCTGGGATTGCTGTGTGTGTCTGGGATTGCTGTGTGTGTCTGGGTGCTGTGGGTGTATAATATATAAAATATATATATATATATATATATATATATATATATATATATGTGGGTGTATAATATATAAAATATATATAATATATAAAATAACCCTCAGTGAGTTAACAAAGAAAATAAGAAACCTAGAATGTGACGGCAGAAAAAAAACACCCTCACACACAGCACCCCTCTTACATAAACACACACACTACAGCACCCCTCACACTGCACCACTACATACATTACGCTCAAGATAAACGCTAGATCCCTCACCCTATATGCACTCTTAATCCTCTACACACACACACACACAAAATCTCCTATACACACACTACATTCCTTGTCAGCAAACACATACAACATTCTCTAAACACACCCTCTCTACAACCCCTACACACACTACGTCACCTATACACACACACTACAGCCCGTAAGCACACACTCGCTACATCCCCTATAACACTATGCCCCCTATATACACACTCTTTACAGCCCCTAGCCACCCATATTACACCACAAACACAAATGAAATTGACCTATTTACACAATACCACACCACACTCTACACACACGCAATCCCACAAGCAGGCTCCAAACATATGCACCATGCACTTTACTGGCCCTTTTGTCCTCTGGTATCCCACTTGTGGAGAAACCAGAGACAATTTAAAAGCAAACACAGCGCAAGCATGTTATTAAATTTGCTTGCGCTGCGCAGAACAAATTCAGGGCCTTTTTCTAATGCCAGAGCTCTTCAGCGGGCTCTGCGCATTGAACCAACATGCTCACTTTGAGAGGTGGCGTGCTTGTCATTAGTGATGACAAAACACACCCTCTCTGGCCCCGCCCCCTTCTTAGGGGGCCGCTCTGATTGAAAAATGCCCGGGCCTAATTTTTTTTCCCAGTCCGGCCCTGTACCCCACAAATTAAAAATTGTATCCCTGAATATTATGTTTTTTGCAAGTATGCATCTAGTTGCTGTTCAAACATCTGTACCGACTGATTAAACCAGTTCTTCAGGGAAGAATT
Organism: Pelobates fuscus; assembly: GCF_036172605.1. NCBI lineage: Eukaryota > Metazoa > Chordata > Amphibia > Anura > Pelobatidae > Pelobates > Pelobates fuscus. The sequence continues at coordinate 132,382,328 of NC_086317.1, forward strand.
CAACATCCTTATTTTTCTTACTGTAAAAAAACAAAACAAAAAAAAAACTTACACTTAACACTTAGACTAAATCTTCCTTCTTCTTGTCTAAATGCATGACCTCATGTCAAATGTAAAGTCCTGTTTATGAATAGATTTCCAGACAATGATTTGTATTGGCCCTGAATATACTGATATTCTCCCATTTCTCCCTCTAAAGGTGCCCTTTTTTTAAACTAAAGAGATTTAATTTTTTTTTTTTGTTAATTCTCATCCAGAGTATTAATGTCGCTTTTTATACATGACAATACCTTACTGGAATTAGCCACTGCTGGTTGACAATGCACATTGTTGCCTAGCTTGATGTCTATAACAATTCCCAAATCCTTCTCATGTGTTGTTATTCCTAATTCACTACCATTTGGGTGTAAATTGCTTGTGCATTCTTTACCCCGCTCAACTTTGCATTTTTCTACATTAAATTTCATCAGCCATTTCTGTAGCCCCATGTAGCTAGAGCGCAGCTAAGCGGAAAAAGGCCTTGACAGGGGTTAGGAGGCGGGCTTAGGAGGAAGTAAGCAAGGGTTGGATTATGGGTAAGTAGGATTGGCTATTTAAATGAGCAGCCATTTTAGGTGAGTCATTCTAACTTTCTACCCGGTTGAGTTTGTGTTCACCTCGGTGTGCGCGGACTTCGCTCGGTTGGAATTTTATTTGTCTCCTCTGCAGGACCCATGGACGACGTGGAGCGATTGCTGGAGGGGATCAGGTCGGCAGCACGGCATCAGGGTGTGGACTGGCTACGGGCACAGCTCGGCCCTGCCCTGGCGGAGGCGGCGGATCGGGACGGCGATGGCGGGAGACCGGTCAGGGCCCGGAGGCCCCCGAGGAGGCTGAGCCCGGGCACGGGGCCCGGTGAAGTTGTCCCCGGTAGCAGTGGGGTTCCGGTTGCGACCGGCAGCAGGCCCGGGAGCCGCGTGGTCGAGGCCTTGCCTCCCCGCGTGCGGACGGAGCCTCGGACGAGCACTCGGAGGCAGAAGGATGTCGTGGACGGGGGCGCTGCTGCTGTCGGGTCGGACGTGGCCGGGCGGCCCCCTGGCGTTGCAAGACCCACGGAGGGGAGGTCGGGGCGGGCTTCCCCCCCATCGGAGTGTACCGAGGATGACGAGGCCAGATCCGGGAGACCGCATGGCCGGCCTGGGAGGCAGCAGGCAGGGGGGTGGAATGCAGGGGGCTCCGGCCGGGGCCCTCTTGGCGGGAAGGTTGTTATGGGGAGCTCTGCCACGGAGAGAGGCGGGAGTAGGCCAGTGGGGGGTGCCCAGGCCTTAGTCCTAAGGGGGGAGGGTCCCGGGGCCCCTAAGCGTAAGCGTAGATCGAAAGGGGTGAGTTCCAGGGGCAGGGGGGGGTCTCGAGAGGTGGCTAGGTCGGAAAGCGGGTCCCCCGTAGGGGTGGTGGGTAGGTCCGGGCTGTCGGGGTCTAGTCAGAAGGGGGGTAAGGGTAAAGGGGCGGTGGGGATAGGCGCAGGAAAAGGGGTTACGGAAGCGGTCAGTCGGAAGAATGTAGGAGGTCGGGGATCGGGATCCTCGGTAGTGGTCGGGCGGCGGGGGGGCCCGGATTCTGGGAGTGGTAGCGATAGTCCATCACCCGTTAGGTCGCAGGGGTCCCGGGAGGCGCGGGGGAGGTCGGGTCGGCACTGCTCCCCCTCGGATAGCTCGGCAGGGGAATGTGCGGCAGCCCCTAGGTATGGTCGGCAGGGGCGGCCTGCTAGTAGAGACGGGAGGAGTCGTAGCCCCAGGGGTCCCAGGGCGCCACGTGGTGGTAGAGGTCAGCGGGAGGCTTCGGTACAGAGCAGGCGCTCCCGGGGTCGTGACGGGAGGGGTATTGATGTCCGTTACACCCTACCCAGGACTTCTTCTCCTTGTCCTAGGTCTCGGAGCCGTTCCGCCTCCTCGCAGGCTGATCACCGGGTGGGCTCCCCGGTCGGCGAGACAGCAGCGGAAGTTCCTCTTCCTGGATGTCGGGCGATCCGCACTGCAGCCCCCGCTGTCCCGGTTTCGGGGGGCTTGGCCGGTGAGTCCAGTGGGTCATTACACTCTAACGCATTAATTACCACACTTCAGGCACTACTCCACTCATTGGGGGCGGGGGGTGACACTAGCGGCATTGGTCAGGTGTGGGCCCCGGGCGTTGGGGCTACGGGCTCGCGGGTTGGGAACTCCACTGGGCCTAGTTCGGGCGGGGATATGGTGTTGCCGCAGGACGTGGGGGAGATTGGGAGCGAGAGGGCTGAGTTGACAGGGGGCATTCCCGGCTAGACAGCACGCGTATGTGTCGTTTGCGGGCCCGCTGGGGGTCCATCTGAAGCAGGAAGTGAAGGATAAGATATGGAAGGGGGAGTTTTGTGAGATCTTCTCCCTCCTCCCCTTGGAGGACTTTATAGACCTCAAGGAGGAGGATAAGAAGGACGAGAAGAAGGAGGAGGAGGAGAAGAGGAAGCGGTATCGCAAGATTCCGAAATCCTTCGGGAATTGGCTGAGGGCCTTTTGCGTGCTGGCTAGCGTGCTCGGCGAGAAATCGCCGGGGTTATGCTCCTCGCTGTTTTGTTATTTGGATGGTATTTGGGAAGCGTATCGGACTTACGGAGGGTTGGCGTGGTGGCGGTACGATGAGCAGTTTAGGCAGCGGCTGGCGGCTAACCCGGGTATGCGGTGGGACCAAATGGACCTGCCGCTCTGGATGAAGTTAATGATGGCGCAAAAGGCGCAGCCCTTTCAGAACTCGGCCGGCGCTAGGGGGCAGTCCGCCTCGTCGGCCGCCTTACCAAAGGGCTTATGTTGGCTCTATAATGAGGGCCAATGCAAATGGGGGACCACCTGTCGCTTCAAGCACGAGCTGCTCCGGCTGCGGAGGCGCTCATGGGCTCAACCGCTGCTTCAAGAAAGGGAAGTCCGGTGGCGCCGGTGCTGCGGCCGCGGCCGGTGGAGGGGGAGCATCCGCTTCCCCTGGGCTTAACCCCAGTGAGGCTAAGCGCGATGGAGCCATGGCTAAGCCGCTACGTTAACAGGGCGGATGCCGCTGTGCTCCGGGCGGGTTTTGATAGGGGGTTTTTCATTCCGTTTCAGGAGCGGGAGGGGGGATCGGGAAGGCTGCGCAACCTGAAGTCTGTGGCTGACTTCCCGGACGTGGTTAGGGAGAAGCTGGGCAAGGAAGTCGGGCTAGGCCGCATGGCGGGCCCATTCACAGTGCCTCCGCTGGAAGGCCTGCGGATTTCCCCACTCGGGGTGGTTCCCAAAAAGGAGCCGGGTAAATTTAGGCTCATTCATCATCTCTCGTACCCGAAGGGTGAGTCGGTGAATGACGGTATTCATAAGGACTTGTGCTCGGTGTCTTATGCGTCTTTCGACCGGGCGGTCGATTTGGTTCGGCGGGCCGGGCGTGGGGCTCTGATGGCGAAGGTGGATATTGAGGCCGCGTTTCGGCTGCTGCCGGTCCACCGGGACTGTCATCACCTGCTGGGGTGTTTCTTCGAAGGGGACTACTTCGTGGACTTGTGCCTGCCCATGGGTTGTTCCATCTCGTGCTCCTATTTTGAGAAATTTAGCACTTTTCTCGAATGGGTGGTACGGGTGGAAGCAGGGAATCGTTTTATTGTACATTATTTAGATGATTTTCTGTGCGTGGGGCCGGCTGACTCCTTGGAATGCCTGCGCCTGCTGCGGACGGTTGAGTGGGTGGCGGGCCACTTCGGGGTTCCGCTGGCGGCGGACAAAACTGAAGGCCCGACCACGTGTCTGAGTTTCCTGGGTCTGGAGATTGACTCTGGGTTGGGTGAATGCAGGCTGCCTCGGGATAAGCTGGACAGGCTTCGAGGGGCGGTGGCCGCTGTGGCGGGGGCGCGCAAGGTTACTCTGCGGCAGCTCCAGTCTTTGATTGGGCTGCTCAATTTTGCGTGTCGGGTAATCCCGATGGGAAGGGTTTTCAGTCGCAGCCTGTCGGCTGCTACTGCGGGGGTCCGGTCTCCGCACCATTTCATCCGGGTGTCGGCGGCCATGAAGGAGGATTTGGGCATTTGGGATGCCTTCTTGCGGGATTTTAATGGGACAGTGTTGTTCAGGCAGGAGGGCCAGTCATCGGCCGAGCTTGAGCTTTTCACGGATGCTTCAGGTAGTGTGGGTTTTGGGGCATACTTTGGTGGCTGTTGGTGTGCGGAGAGGTGGCCGGACTCTTGGGGCTCGAGCCCTCTTATGCGCAACTTGGCTTTCCTTGAGTTATTCCCGTTAGTGGTTGCGATGGCGCTATGGGGCGACAGGCTGCGTAATCGGAAAGTGGTCTTTTTCTCGGATAACATGGCGGTGGTTCACGCGGTGAATCGTCAGTCTGCGGCCTCCAGGCCGGTGGTTAGGCTGCTTAGGCGATTGGTATTACTGTGTATGTCTCGGAATGTTGTTTTTCGCGCGCGGCATGTTCCCGGTTATCTGAATGAGGTGGCTGATGCTCTGTCTCGTTTTCAGTGGTCCCGATTCTGGCTGGTGGCGCCGGGGGCTTCGAAGGACGGGCAGGCTTGCCCGGACGAGATTTGGCAGCTGGGAACATCCTGCTTGGAGGACTTGTGAAGGCTTCTCTGGCACCGGCCACTTGGGCCTCGTACAGTAAGGTTTGGGGCCTGTGGGAGCGGTCGCTGGACGGGCTGGCCGTGGACAGCGGGGAGGCCCTGCGGGATGCTTTCCTGTGGTACACTTGTCAGTTGCTGGCAAAAAGGGCGTCACCTGCCATGGTGGACAGGTCCATGGCGGCGATGGCGTTTTGGTTCAGATGGCATGGGAAGGAGGACTTTACTAAGACCTTCATTATCAGGCAGGCCCTGAAGGGCTATCGCAAGGGACGCAGGTCGCCGGATACCAGGCGCCCGGTGTCGGTTCGACTACTGGGGGATTTGGTGGGTTTGTTGCCTGAAATCTGTTTCGATGGGTTCGAGGCTTCTCTGTTCAAGGTGGCGTTTATTTTGGCGTTTTTTGGGGCATTCCGAATTGGGGAATTGGTGAGCGCTAATAAGATGGTGCAAGGGGGCTTGCATGTCTTGGATGGGAAGGTGGTGGTGCACCTGGGCAGCTCCAAAACGGATGTCCGCGGCGTGGGCCGGGACGTGGCACTGGGGGCCTTGCCGGGCTCGGCTTTGTGCCCGTTGGCTGCTACGGCAGAGTACCTGGCACGGAGGCCAGTGATGGGGGGTTCCTTGTTGGTGCATGCCGACGGGTCCTCCCTCTCTCGGTTTCAGTTCACGAAAGTTTTTCGGTTGGGCTTGGGCAAGTTAGGGCTTCATGCTGAACGATTTGGAACACACTCTTTCCGTATTGGGGCTGCCACGGAGGCGGCTCGGTTGGGATTGGGGGACGAGGTGGTGAAACGGATCGGGAGGTGGGAATCAGTAAGATTCCGTTCCTATGTCCGATTGGGTCTGTTGGAATAATGAGTTTGGGGACCGTTTTATGCAAAAAAAAAAAAAAAATGTATATATGCTGGGGATGAGCGACTTGTAACTGGCTGTACTGTAACGGTTCTCTGTGTTATTTGGGCTGGGGTGGGGGTCTCTGTCGGACTTCCCTCATCATTTGTTTTTCCCCCCAGGGCGTGAAGCATGGATCATGGGCCATTCGTTTGTCTTCTGGGCCGAGAGGAGGGCCGCAGCTCGAGCGCAAGGCCAGCAGCTGGGTTTTCCGAGGGGCCAGTTGGCAGTTCGCTGGTTTGGGTATCGGGGTTTCTGCTGGGGGGATGTTTGTGGTAAACTGTTTGGGATGCTGGCGGCGGGATACACGCCAGACTTACTGGTCCTGCATATTGGGGGTAATGACCTGGGCCTTACGCCGCAACGACGGCTGGTGAAGTGGATGAAGCAGGACATCAATAAGTTGAGGGGCCTGCTTCCGGGGGTCATGTTGGTGTGGTCGGAGATTGTCCCGAGGCGCCGGTGGCGGCACGCTCGGGATCCGGTAGCTATGGATAGGTGCAGGAGGAAGGTAAATAGCTTGATGGCAAGCTTTGTGCGAAAGGTTGGGGGTGTGGTAGTAAGGCACCTTGAGCTGGAGGAAGGGTTGCCGGGATACTACCGCTCGGATGGTGTTCACCTCTCGGAGGTGGGTTTGGACCTGCTCAACTTGGGTTGGCAGGATGGTATCCGGATGGCTCTGTTTCTTCGGGGTGGCGGAGCTCAGACAGCTTAAGGGGTCAAGGTCTGAGCTTGTGGCGGGACGGGGAGCCGAAGGAGAGGAAATAGGCTCCCCTGGATGAACGTGAGGTGGAATAACAGATTGTGGTCATCGGTGGTTGAGAGGTTTCGAGTCCTGGAGGTGACTCAGAACCTGGTGTGGCAGGGGTATCCGGGTATACCCCTGCCGTGGTTAATGGATGGTTGGCACTTTGGAATGTTGGTGTATGTTATAAATATGTTATAAATATGTATATGTGTTATTATATGGGGGTCATTGCCTTTTGTATGGTAGCCGAAGGAACAGGATGCGAGGGGGCGGAGTATGGGGGGCAATGACCCATGTTTAATATGTTAATTTATTATTGTTATTATTATTATTATTATAATTATTATTATTATTATTATAATTATTGGTTAATAAAGCTGTGGACAAATTTCCCCATAATACTTAGTGTCCGTGTGTTATTGGGTTAGGTTATGGGGGTGGTTTGTCCTGGATTCCGACTGCCCAAATGGCGACTATACACCTGTCATGTAGCCCCATGTAGCTAGAGCGCAGCTAAGCGGAAAAAGGCCTTGACAGGGGTTAGGAGGCGGGCTTAGGAGGAAGTAAGCAAGGGTTGGATTATGGGTAAGTAGGATTGGCTATTTAAATGAGCAGCCATTTTAGGTGAGTCATTCTAACTTTCTACCCGGTTGAGTTTGTCCCACCCACCCTCCCTTTGTTTGTTATGTGTTTATTTAACCCGTTTCTTTCACAGCGGCGGGACGGGGAGCCGAAGGAGAGGAAATAGGCTCCCCTGGATGAACGTGAGGTGGAATAACAGATTGTGGTCATCGGTGGTTGAGAGGTTTCGAGTCCTGGAGGTGACTCAGAACCTGGTGTGGCAGGGGTATCCGGGTATACCCCTGCCGTGGTTAATGGATGGTTGGCACTTTGGAATGTTGGTGTATGTTATAAATATGTTATAAATATGTATATGTGTTATTATATGGGGGTCATTGCCTTTTGTATGGTAGCCGAAGGAACAGGATGCGAGGGGGCGGAGTATGGGGGGCAATGACCCATGTTTAATATGTTAATTTATTATTGTTATTATTATTATTATTATAATTATTATTATTATTATAATTATTGGTTAATAAAGCTGTGGACAAATTTCCCCATAATACTTAGTGTCCGTGTGTTATTGGGTTAGGTTATGGGGGTGGTTTGTCCTGGATTCCGACTGCCCAAATGGCGACTATACACCTGTCAAGTGCTCAGTGCCCCAATCTATCCAAATCCCTCTGCAGCAAAGCAATATCCTGCTCACATTTTATTACTTTACAGAATTTTGTGTCCTCTGCAAACACTGAAACATGACTTGTAATGCTTATTTCAAGATCATTTATAAATATGTTAAATAGAAACAGTCCCAGAACAGAGCCCTGAGGGTCACCACTTACCACTTTTGACAACTCTCTTTTTTTAAGCCAATGTTCTATTCAAGAACAAGCATTTTCATCTAGACCAATTTATTTTAGTTTTAAGACTATCCTATACTTAAGTCAAAGTTCTACCAAAGAACAAGAATTTTAAGCTAGTCCAATTATTTTTAGTGCGTGGAACCTTAGCAAACGCCTTGACAAAATCCAAGTACCGTACATCCTCGAGTATAAGTCGACCCGAATATAAGTCGAGACCCCTAATTTTACCCCCAAAAACTGGGAAAACGTATTGACTCAAGTATAAGACTAGGGTGGGAAATGCAGCAGCTATAAAAAATTATATTAATTGAATATTTATTTACAGTGTGTGTATTTAATGAATGCAGTGTGTGTGTGTGTATATATATGCAGTGTGTGTGTGTGTGTGTGTATGAATGCAGTGTGTGTGTATGAATGCAATGTGTGTGTGTATGAGTGCAGTGTGTGCGTGTATGAGTGCAGTGTGTGTATATAATGCAGTGTGTGTGTGTGTGTCAGGGTACCTGAGGTCTCTACCTCCGAAAGAGGTAGAGACTTGGCCGTTCATCCATCCGGACGGTCTGATTTCCCCCTTCCTCGCGGTCTATCCGGTCATGCAAAGCCGGCCGCGAGGGAGTGACTCCCTTTTATAGCTTGACGTCCGGAAGTCGACGTCAGGAAGCCAACCCGGAACGACCTGTCACTCAATTGCTTCAGGTCCAATCAGGACGCCTCGGAGGCGTGTTTACTTATCTGAACAGGGCATTTAACAGTGCTGCTTTCAGTAGCTCATTGCCCTGTCGTGGTTCTAGCTTGCTAGTCACTCAGTGCTCGTGTTTTCTAGTTATTCCTTTTGGTTTTGACCCGGCTTGTTTGCTCTACTCTGCTTATCTCTGTCTCCCTTGATTCGGCTTGTCTCTCGCTTACCTGTCTTCTGTTATCCTCGACCTCGGCTTGTCTTTGACCATTCTCTACGGTACTACTTACGTTAGTCCGGCCATTCTAAGGTCCGGTATACGTATCTGGCTACTGTTTGTACTCTGCGTGTTGGATCCCTGTCCCGATCCTGACATTACGACAGGGCCAATGGATCCTGCAAGTACAAACAGTCAGCTTGCTTCTCATGATCCTAGGTTTGAAGCCATGGATCCAGGGCCGTCTTTAATATTGATTGGACCCTGGGCAAAGCATTTGCTTGGGCCCCCTGGACCCTGTACACCCTCCCCTGGCGTGCACTCACGTTATCACCCTTAATACAGTGGCAACCTAAAGTAGAGAGGTGCAAGAATATTTTTTTGGGCCTCCCTATTGCAAGGATGTTTAAAAGGTAGATCCCCATCTGTCGTACAACTCCAGCAATGCCTTGACAGCTGGGGCGCTACCATTTACCCATGTTTGCAGGTTTGTATTTAACACTAAGCAGTTTTTGTATGTTTCAATGTAAACAGGTTTTTGTATGGAATATGTTTGTATGTGGTGTGGGCGTTTAAATGTAAGCATGTATTTATATCTAGTGTTGGTTTTTGAATGCAGGGGTGTGTATACATATAATGTTGGTGTTTAACACAGACGTGTATTTGTATGTAGTGCTAAAGCTTGAATGCAGGGGTGTATTTGTGTGTAGTGTTAGCGTGTGAATGTTGAGATGTATGCACATATACACACACAAACACACAAGTAGATATAGACACACTGACACATAGATACACAACCTGACACAAATTCCGATACACAGACACACATACCAGCGAAATACACAAAGACAACATACAGATACACACTGACACACATACAGACACACCGATACACATCCTGACATACACAAAGATTCAAACACTGACACACATGCAGTTACACAGACACACATATACACACCTGACACACTGGCAGATACACAGATACACACACAGACTTCATACAGATACACACACAATGACAACATATAGATACACACACAGATATACAGACACATAGAGACAGACATATAAACTGACAGACATACTGACACACACACTGACAGGCATACAGACCCACATACTGACACACACACTGACAGACATACTGACACACATTCTGACAGGCATACTGACACAAATACTGACACTGACACATACACTGACAGGAATACTGACACACTGACACATACACTGACAGGAATACTGACACACACTGACACATACACTGACAGACATACGACACACACACTGACAGGCATACGGACACACACTGAGAGACATACTGACACATACACTGACAGGCATACGGACACACACTGACAGGCATACTGACAGACATACTGACAGACACACTGACAGGCATACTGACACACATACTGACATACACTGACACACACACACTGACAGACATACTGACACATACACTGACACACACACTGACAGGCATACTGACACATACACTGACACACACACTGACAGACATACTGACACATACACTGACACACACACTGACAGACATACTGACACATACACTGACACACACACTGACAGGCATACTAACAGGCATACTGACAGGCATACTGACAGGCATACTGACAGGCATACTGACAGACATTCTGACAGACATTCTGACAGACACTCTGACAGACACACTGACAGACATACTGACACATACACTGACAGACATACTGACAGGCACACTGACAGGCACACTGACACACACACTGACAGACTTACTGACACACATACTGACAGGCACACTGACAGGCACACTGACACACATACTGACACATACACTGACAGGCACACTGACACGCACACTGACACATACACACACACTCAAAATTTACATTATAAAACCCACCCCCCAGTTTTCTACCTTAGAGGGTGGCTGAAGCTGCTGGGAGTTGGGGTCTGGCTAGCTCGGCCCAGACCCCCTCTGCTCTGCCTCTTCCTCCTCCCGCGCGGCTCCTCTCTTTATGGGAGGAAGTGACGCGCAGCCGTCACTTCCTCCCAGCCGGCTGCTGAAAAGCAAGAGGGCCCGGTCGCGCTCTTAATGCGCCAGAGCGCAAGACCGGGCCCCTGCTGACAGAAGCCCACCGGGTGGCCCTTAGTGCATGGGCCACCCGGTGGGCCTCCTTAGTGTGTGGCTGCACTGGCGGGTGGGAGAAATGTTTGAGGCAAGTGGGGCCCCCGGTGCAGCTGCTTCGGGCCCCCAGGAGTAACTGGGCCCGGGGCAGCTGCCCCGTTTGCCCCGCGGTAAAGACGGCCCTGCATGGATCACAGAATGGATCAGATGGCGCTAGCGCTACAGGCATTATTATCTCGTGCCAATAACCCACCAGAGGAGATACGTACTACTCCCATCTCTCCTGTAAGTTCAGGTCTAGAGGTAGCCACAGTAGGTGCTTCTTCTCGCATTACCCCACCAGTACGTTATGGTGGGGCTCCTGAGAAATGTCGTGGTTTTTTAAACCAAATTAGTATCCACTTTGAATTGCAACCTCGCTCCTATCCTACAGATAGGGCAAAGGTAGGATTTATTATCACCTTACTCATTGAGAAGGCTCTGAGATGGGCCAACCCACTATGGGAGAACGATAACCCGTTAGTATATAACTATAACGCATTTGTAGCTGCTTTTAGAAGAACGTTTGACCCTCCAGGTAGAAAGGTTAATGCAGCCAGATCACTGTTGCGCCTGAGACAGGAGAACCGAACACTTGTGGATTATGCACTAGAGTTCAGGTCTCTGGCGTCAGAAGTCAAGTGGAATGAGCAGGCGTATATGGATGTATTTTTGAATGGGTTATCTGATGTAATCCTTGACGAGGTTGCTACTAGAGAACTTCCTGAAGAGTTAGAGGATTTAATTTCATTCATTTCTCGTATAGATGAACGTTTAAGAGAGAGACAGAACACTCGAGAGAGGAACCGGAGATCTTCCTTTAGGTTAGTCTCCGCATTTCCAAGCCCTGACTCCACGGTCTCTCTGCTTCCTGAACCTATGCAGATAGGCTATACCCGCCTCTCTGAGGAGGAGAGACAGCACAGGAGAAGGGAGGGGTTATGTATGTATTGTGGAGCCAGAGGTCATTTACTCTCGAACTGTCCTAACCTCCCGGGAAACGCTCGCACCTAAGTTTCTCTAGAGGACAGGCCTTGGGTGTTTCTATTTTGTCCTCTACTCCTAATTATAAAGATCACAGGCTTCTGCTACCAGTTTCCTTAACGTGGGAGAAGGAAGTAGTAAAGGCTATGGCGTTGATAGATTCCGGAGCTGCTGAGAATTTTATCGATCAAGCTTTTGCCACTAAACACAATTTCCCATCCCAGTTAAGGGAGACACCCTTGGCCATTGAGGCCATAGATGGTAGACCACTACTGGACCCTGTTATCTTTCGTGAGACCATACCCATTAACTTAAATGTTGGTATCCTACATGTGGAGAATTTATCTCTTATGCTCATTTCGTCCCCTTCTGTTCCCATAGTTCTGGGATATCCATGGTTGAAGAGACATAACCCTATTATCGACTGGGATTTAGGGGAGATACTCTTGTGGTTTCAGAGCTGCCAGGAGAGGTGTTTACGCAAGGTTTCTCCATTGGCTAATATTAACACATCTGGTAGTCCTACTCAGTCCACAGAGAGACAGATACCGTTCCTGTACCAAGACTTAAAGGCAGTATTCGACAAGAAGAATGCCGATTCTTTACCTCCACACAGGTCATTTGATTGTAAAATTAAGCTTCTACCTGGGACTATGCCCCCGAGGGGTAATGTATATCCTTTATCTGTTCAGGAGAACTCTGTTCTAGAGGAATATATTCGTGAGAATTTAGAGAAAGGATTCATTAGGAGGTCTTCTTCTCCTGCCGGGGCTGGGTTCTTTTTTGTTAAGAAAAAGGATGGCACGCTGAGACCTTGTACTGATTACCGAGGTTTGAATAAAATAACTATCAGAAATGCCTATCCTATCCCATTGATTACCGAGTTGTTTGATCGTCTTAAGGGCTCCAAGATCTTCACCAAGTTAGATCTCAGAGGGGCATATAATTTGGTGAGAATCCAGCATGGACACGAGTGGATGACGGCGTTCAATACCCGGTATGGCCACTATGAATACACAGTTATGCCGTTTGGACTTTGCAATGCTCCTGCAGTATTTCAAGATTTGATTAATGAGGTACTTAGGGAGTTTCAACATGATTGTGTTATTGTCTACCTGGACGACATACTGATACACTCTAGGGAGATTGAGACTCACCATAGACAAGTCAGAAGGGTATTACACAAACTTCTGCAACATGGCCTATACTGTAAATTGGAGAAATGCAGCTTTGACCAGTCTCAGATAGACTTCCTTGGTTACGTGATTTCTGGGGAAGGTTTTAAAATGGACCCTGACAAACTCCAATCTATTTTAGATTGGCCTTTACCCAAAGGACTCAAGGCTTTTCAGAGGTTTATTGGTTTTTCCAACTACTATAGGCGCTTCATTAAGGGATACTCTTCTATCATTGCGCCTATTACCAATATGACCAAACAAGGGGCTGATACTAAGACCTGGTCTACGGAGGCTCTTGTTGCTTTCAAGACTCTCAAGGAACTGTTTGCTTCTGCCCCCATTCTAGTCCACCCTGATACAACTCTGCCGTTCTTACTCGAGGTCGATGCTTCTGAGACGGGAGTTGGGGCTGTTCTGTCTCAAAGGTTAGGGGTGGACAAACCGTTACACCCTTGTGGGTTCTTCTCTAAGAAATTATCTGGGCCGGAAAGCAGATATGACATCGGCGACAGGGAACTGTTAGCGGTCATTAAGGCTTTAAAGGAATGGAGACATTTACTAGAAGGGACATTACACCCTGTTACTATTTTAACAGATCATAAGAACTTGTCTTATATTGGGGAGGCTAAGCGCTTATCCGCCAGGCAGGCTCGTTGGTCCTTGTTCCTCACTCACTTTAATTATGTACTTACTTATAGACCTGGTTCTAAGAACTCTAAAGCCGATGCTTTGTCTCGTCAATATGAACCGTTCACTACAACTGAGCCAGTTCAGTCCTCCATAGTTCCTAAGGGTAATATCATCGCTAACACGAATCTCAGGATTCACTCTCCGTTGCTTGCCGAGATCATGAAATTTCAGCATCTTGCGCCCAAACAGACTCCTGGGGATCGACACTTCGTTCCTTCCACTCTCCAACTAGAAGTGTTACGTTGTTTCCACAACAGCAAGGTGGCTGGACCTCCTGGCATTCGCAAGACGTCTGCTCTGATCTCTAAAGATTTCTGGTGGGCTGAGTTTAGTAAAGATATTAAAGATTTCATCGGGGCATGTGAGGTTTGTACCAAGACCAAGCAACCCCATTCGCTTCCATGCGGATTTCTGCACCCTTTAGAGGTCCCTGAAAAGCCATGGTCCTGTTTGGCCATGGACTTCATTGTTGATTTGCCTATCTCTAAAAAGCAGACTGTTATCCTCACTGTGGTGGACAGATTTACTAAGATGGCTCACTTCGTTCCCTTACCTAAACTCCCATCTTCGCCCGAATTAGCGGAGATATTCGCTAGGGAGATTTTCCGTTTACATGGGATACCTTCCAAAATTGTATCTGACAGAGGTTCCCAATTTGTTTCCCGTTTCTGGAAATCCTTCTGCTCTCAACTAGGCATCAAATGGAATTTCTCTTCTGCCTACCATCCTCAGTCCAATGGAGCTGCTGAACGCACCAACCAAAAGATTGAACAATATTTACGTTGTTTCGTTTCTGAACACCAGGACGATTGGGTCGGTTTGATTCCTTGGGCGGAGTTTGCACACAACAATCTCGTCTGTGATTCTATGCATTCTAGCCCTTTCTTCATGAACTATGGCTTTCATCCTTCCATTCTTCCTGCGGAGCCCTCTTCCCAAGGGGTACCGTCGGTGGATGTCCATGTTGCCAATTTAAGGAAGTTGTGGGACCAGACTCGACAAATTCTTCTACACAATTCTATGCTGGTTAAGAAACACGCTGACAAACGTAGAAGGGCAGCACCGGTGTTTGTTCCAGGCGATAGAGTATGGTTAAGCACTAGAAACATTCGGTTAAAAGTGCCTTCCATGAAGTTCGCTCCTCGGTATATTGGACCTTACAGGGTACTGACTCAAATTAACCCAGTTGCGTATCGTCTAGCTTTGCCTAATGCCTTACGCATTCCTAACTCATTTCATGTTTCCTTGCTAAAACCACTAGTATGTAACAGATTCTCCTCCACGATCGCCCCTCCTCGCTCTGTTCAGGTGGAGGGTCAGGAGGAGTATGAAGTCAATTCCATCGTCGATTCTCGGATCTCCCGGGGGAGAGTACAATATCTGGTCGATTGGAAAGGATATGGTCCTGAGGAGAGGAGTTGGGTACCTCAGGAGGAGGTTCATGCTCCCCGTCTCCGCAGGGCATTTCACTCTCGCTTCCCTTCTCGTCCTGGTGCCTTCCGCCCGGTGGGCGTATCTGAGAGGGGGGGTACTGTCAGGGTACCTGAGGTCTCTACCTCCGAAAGAGGTAGAGACTTGGCCGTTCATCCATCCGGACGGTCTGATTTCCCCCTTCCTCGCGGTCTATCCGGTCATGCAAAGCCGGCCGCGAGGGAGTGACTCCCTTTTATAGCTTGACGTCCGGAAGTCGACGTCAGGAAGCCAACCCGGAACGACCTGTCACTCAATTGCTTCAGGTCCAATCAGGACGCCTCGGAGGCGTGTTTACTTATCTGAACAGGGCATTTAACAGTGCTGCTTTCAGTAGCTCATTGCCCTGTCGTGGTTCTAGCTTGCTAGTCACTCAGTGCTCGTGTTTTCTAGTTATTCCTTTTGGTTTTGACCCGGCTTGTTTGCTCTACTCTGCTTATCTCTGTCTCCCTTGATTCGGCTTGTCTCTCGCTTACCTGTCTTCTGTTACCCTCGACCTCGGCTTGTCTCTGACCATTCTCTACGGTACTACTTACGTTAGTCCGGCCATTCTAAGGTCCGGTATACGTATCTGGCTACTGTTTGTACTCTGCGTGTTGGATCCCTGTCCCGATCCTGACAGTGTGTATGAGAGCAGTGTGAGTGTGTATGAGAGCAGTGTGTGTGTGTGTGTGTATGAGTGCAGTGTGTGTATGTGATGCAGAGTGTGTTTGTGTATGTGATGCAGAGCCTTGGTGGGGGGTGAGCATTTTTTTAAAATTATTATTATTTTAATATTTTTGTTAATATTATTAATATTTTTATTTTGTATTATTACAATTTGTATTTATTTATTTTCGTCCCCCCTCCCTGCTTGATACATGGCCAGGGAGGGGGGCTCTCATTCCCTGGTGGTCCAGTGGATGGGCTGTGTAGGAGGGGGGCTGGCAGCAAGCTGTAACTTACCTTTCCTGCAGCTCCTGTTAGCTCCCTTCTCCTCCGTGCCGGTCAGCTCCCACTGTAAGTCTCACGGTCTGAGTGCTGCACGGAGCATTGCCACGGTAAGCCGTGGCAATGCTCAGACGCCGCGGCTCTCGCGAGACTTGCAGTGGGAGCTGACAGGGATGCTGAACGGCACGGAGGAGAAGGGAGCTGACAGGAGCTGCTGTAAAGGTAAGTTACAGCTCGCTGCCAGCCCCCAACAGGACCGCCGGGCTTGTAATGAGCCCGGCGGTCCTGGTCTCTATTATTTTTCAGCACAAAAAATGCTCGAGTATATACGGTAGATCACATCCACTGCCAGGGCCAGATTAAGAGCCCAGTGGACTTGGTGCTGACAATTATGAGGAGCCTTAGTACAGAATCTTATCGATCCAAAAACACTAAAACAGTCATACCCCTCAAACGTTATGTATCTGGTGGAGATGTGTCCAGAGGGAAACTCATAGGATGCAGCTATAAGAACTTAGATTCTATTAAAATATGCTAATCTTTCTCTAATTCATGCTTTCATCTTTCAAGTAAATCCATACCCCCTAACAGCAGTGTCCAGTTAAGCAGCAAGTCAATGGGTGGTGTAAAAGGGTGGGCCACTGACACAGACCATGTAACCAGAACTCCCGAAAGGGACACACATGCCTAAAAAGGAGGCATGCTTGTCCAAAGAATTGGAAGGCTAGCCTGGCATGAATGCATGTCAGGCTGCCTGCCAATCATGCATGCTGGCAACAGCATCCTGAGCTTGACATAAATGCATCTAATGATGCGCTCGCTCCATGCTTTCTAAGGACTGTCCCCTCTCATTACCTTCTTACTAGCAGGCAGAAGCTGCTGGTATACAGTCTGAGACAGAGAAAAGGTGGATGTAGTGAGTGAAGAAGAAAGGGAACATGCCACCGTGTTAGAGAGACCAAAGTCAGCATTACCCTAACTAATTTCATTTCAGCTAGTCCACACAAGTTTTGTTTCCATATATTCCTCTTACATTTCTATACGTAAGCAAGAGTATGTGAAGAGTAGTTAGGGATGCCACCTTTCTTGGAAAAAAATACAGGCCTTACTAATTTGCATAATTAATTATGCATGCGTGACATCACATGATGTAAATCACAAGTAATAACATAAGAGAAAATTCTGTAAAATCACCAAAATGCTACTTACAGTTGATTCTGCTGTATAGATGGATTGCTCCCAGTGTCTCCCTGTCTCCCAGTGTGCCCATGTCACTAGAGGACACTGTGAGACATGAGGACACTGAGTGACACTGAGACTATGTCTGCCCAATTTTCTTAATACTTTCATTAGTCCCTGGCCTTATCTTATAGTTAGGATAACCTTATGCCTATTCCACGCATGCTTAAACTCCTTTACTGTGTTAACCTCTACCACTTTAGCTGGAAGGCTATTCCATGCATCCACTACCCTCTCTGTAAAGTAATACTTCCTGATATTATTTTTAAACCTTTGCCCCTCTAATTTAAGACTGTCCTCTTGTTGTGGTAATTTTTCTTATTTTAAATATGGTCTCCTCCTTTACTGTGTTGATTCCCTTTATGTATTTAAATGTTTCTATCATATACCCCCTCTCTCGTCTTTCCTCCAAGCTATACATGTTAAGATCCTTTAACCTTTCCTGGTAAGTTTTATCCTGCAATCCATGAACCAGTTTAGTAGCCCTTCTCTGAACTCTCTCTAAAGTATCAATATCCTTCTGAAGATACGGTCTCCAGTACTGCGTACAATACTCCAAGTGAGGTCTCACCAGTATTCTGTACAATGGCATGAGCACTTCGCTCTTTCTACTGCTAATACCTCTCCCTATGCAACCAAGCATTCTGCTAGCATTTCCTGCTGCTCTAGTACATTGTCTGCCTACCTTTAAGTCATCAGAAATAATCACCCCTAAATCCCTTTCCTCAGATGTTGAGGTTAGGACTCTATCAAATATTCTGTACTCTGCCCTTGGGTTTTTACGCCCAAGATGCATTATCTTGCACTTATCACACTTGCACTTGCACATTAAATGTCAGTTGCCACAACTCTGACCATTTTTCTAGTTTGCCTAAATCATTTGCAATTTGGCTTATCCCTCCTGGAACATCAACCCTGTAACATATCTTAGTATCATCAGCAAAAAGACATACCTTACCATTAAGTCCTTCTGCAATATCACTAATAAAAATATTAAAGAGAATGGGTCCAAGTACAGATCCCTGATCTGATCAGATTCGAATATACTCCATTGACTACAACCCTCTGTTGCCTGTCATTCAGCCACTGCCTTACCCATTCAAAAATATTGGAATCAAAACTTAAAGATTGCAATTTATTGATAAGCCTTCTATGTGCAACAATGTCAAAAGCCTTACTGAAATCTAGGTAAGCAATGTCTACTGCACCACCATGATCTATTATTTTAGTTACCCAATCAAAAAAATCAATAAGATTAGTTTGGCATGATCTCCCTGAAGTAAACCCATGTTGTCTCTGATCTTGAAATCCATGTGTTTTTAGATGTTCAACAATCCTATCCTTTAACATGGTTTCCATTACTTTCCCCACTACTGAAGTAAGGCTTACTGGCCCATAGTTGCCCGACTCCTCCCTACTACCTTTCTTGTGAATGGGCACAACATTCGCTAACTTCCAATCTTCTGGGACTACTCCTGTTATCAATGATTGGTTAAATAAATCTGTTTATGGTTTTGCTAGAACACCACTAAGCTCTTTTAATAACTTTGGGTGTATTCCATCAGGTCCCATTGACTTATTTGTCTTTACTTTTAATTAAAAATTTTTATTTTTGCAGTGCACAGAAAACGTTACAAGCAGGCATGAGGTGCCCCAAGAGCAGTCCTCAAGCTTTTTCACGCAAAACATTTGGGACATTTGATTACAAGACACATTTTTATATTATTGTTAGCTTAAACTTTCAGTTTGTGAGAGTAGTGTTACACGTTAAATAGGCTAGGACATTGTTTATACTAGTCTGTGGGCATCTCAGTTTATGCATATATGAGAGGAGAAGAAAAAACAGACTTAAGATTGAGACATGCAGGTTGCTAGGCAGGTAGGTATATCATAGTTATATTAATAAGTGACAGGCTACCTAGAAGCATGGCCTATGCGTACCGGAGTGCAGAATGCAAGTGCAAAACAGTTACAATGGGTAGGCTGTGAGTGTTACTTTAAAGTCCTCTGCTGATGGAAAGTCTCTGCTCAAGAGGTGCCAAGTGTAGCCGGTGCTGTTTGGAGCCTTTGGTATGTAGATCCCTTTCAGCTACAGATTTGGTGTACCAGGGTGCCCGGTCTGCTGCCAGTTGCTTGGTGCTGTTCATTAGGCTGGTACTTTGCTGAGTTCTTGTGGCATGTGATAATCTCCTCGACGGCAGGGGTTTAGGTGATTGCTTAACTGCTTCACCACGTGTCGGTAAGCCTCGTGGTGCGGTAGTGGTTGTGGGCAGCCGGCGAATCAGTGAGTCGCCTTGTTCTTTGCCCAGAGGAGGGAGAAGTTCTCCAAGACTCCAGTCATAGCGCAGGTGAGTAGCTTGTTTGGATTTGAGGGTGTATGCAGGTGGTCTCGGTCTGCTTATGGTCTCGGTGCCATCGCACATGGCCTCCGCCATCTTGGCTGCAGTGCTTGGGTTGCGGGTCTTGGCGGCCCAGCTAAAGCACCTCAGGTGCTTCTTGGTGTTCGGGTCCTGAGAGTGAGGACCGGGATCACCCCCCCAGTCCAAAAGGGGGGGGTTTGGGGCCAGTTCCCCGCAGGTCCGACTCATGGCTGAGCGCTGATCGGCAGGCAGCGGGGCAGCGACCGTCCACCCCGCTGACCGCCTGAGTAGGCCTTGAGGTGCCAATGAGGAACCCTCCTCCCGGGTACTGAAGCCCGTTTGGCCAGCCTCTCCCTGGATCCAGGGCACTCTGCCCGCTGAGGGCCACCAGTGCTGGACGGTTTTCTGCCCAAAATCGCATTTTCGGTGCCTATTTGGGCATAGTTTGCAGGAGCTGGTGTCGAGTGCGACCTTCCAGCTCGGCGGTCCGGCCCCGCCCCCCATTTGTCTTTACTTTTGACGGTTGAAATAGAATCTCTTCCTCTGTAAACTCACATAATAAATTACTAATTTGTCCTTTTTCCCAACTGAGGTCCATTTCCTTCATTTTCCTCTGTAAATACTGAACAAAATATTCATTGAGGCAGTCAGCTAGACCTTTATCCTCTTCTACATACCTTCCTTCTTTTGTTTTTAATCTAACTAATCCTTGTTTTACTTTCCTTTTCTCATTTATGTATCTAAAAAATGTTTTGTCCCCTTTTTTTTACTTAAGACATGGGCACACAGACACTAGGGACACTGGGAGACATGGGAACACTGAGACACTAGGGACACTTGGAGACACGGGGACACTGAGGCACTTGGGGAGATTGTGTCCCCATGTCTCCCAGTGTCCCCAAGGGTCTCAGTGTCCCCAAGTGTATCAGTGTCCCCATGTGTGTCTGTTTCCCCATGTCTCCGTGTCCCCAAGTGTTATTATGTGTGTCTCTGTCCCCAAGCGTCTGTGTCCCCATGTCTCTCATCATCCCTTAGTGTCAGAGTGTTCCCGGGTCTCAGTGTCCCCTAGTGTCCCCTTGTGTGTCTGTGTCCCTGTGTCTCCAAGTGTCCCCAAGTTTCTCAGCATCCCCAGAGGTATCCCTGTGTCCTCATGTCTCAGTGTCCCCATGTTTCCCTGCAGCCTATACCCCATCCTTCACTTCCCTGAGCTGTAGGCTGTCTCTACAGGCTGGGAGCTGCTGTCTAGACTCTCTGTGCTGTGTAGCTGCTGCCCCGCGGGTCAGTGAGTAGAAGTATATGCTGTAACTTCCTATCTCTGCTTTTCTCCACACACACAGCGACCCCTACTGGCCAGTGCTGGTATTGCTGAGTAATCTGTTATACTGAGAAAAATATCGGCATTTGTATTGCCGATATTACTGCAATATCGGCACCGGCCAGGCATCCTCAAATACTGGCTGTGCCAATAAAATACCAACCAGGTGGAAACCCTAAGAGTAGTGAGTTAAACTACTTTTTAAATCAATGGGCCTATTCCATGGGCATGGGCCTGGAGCTGCAGCTCCATCGGCCCCTATGTTAAGGGGCTGATTAGACTCCTTACCGTCTGAGGTCTAAACGATTTGCATGATTCTCCCTCCACTCCCACTACTCAACATTATCATCTTTCTCTTTTCTCTTTCTTTTCCTTTTCTTTTCCTTTACTCCTTGGTGGGCCCTCTTTTATTAACAGGCCTACCGCATCGTCGGTATGGTGTTGTGGGATAATTTAAGTCTGAGGTAGCAAAAAGAGGCAAAACCTAGTAGTGTTGTCATGACGAAAGGGGGAGAAATGTTGTGTTCAAGAAGGAATCTTTTAAATAACACAAAAGCTCTAGTGTATGTTCTGCGAGTGTTGGCCGAGAGTGCCAGTTGTGATAATTCCCGGCTATGTTGCAAATGTGTATCTAATCCATGATTAGATTCTGAAACGAGGGGGCAGCTGTGACTGCTTGAGCGGCTGTGGGTAGAGCTTGGTGTAATGCCTGGAATTTAAACCAAGATATATTGTCAGCTGCAATATTACAAACACCTGGTACATGAAAACACACTAAGAAAAATTGGTTACATGCCGCTAACCAGGTTATTTTCCTGAGAAATCTCATGAATGTTAAAGATGATGAGCGGCTGTAACGGCACCCCGGGCATAAAGGTGTTTAACCGACGTTTAGTCGATCTTCCCCTTCCAGAGATACAGGCACAGCTACTGCAGAACACCAAACTCCCGAACTGAATACAAGGGAATGCTCCAAACTCCCGAACTACATACAAAATAGCACTCCAAACTCCCGAACTGGAACCTCACGAATAGCTGCTAGCAGACGAACAGGAAAAGCATCCAAGCGGCTTACACTCCTGGCAATCAGTCTCTAACAGCACACAGTAAATCCCCCTAAAGACAAGACAGAGCTCCGTGTTGAAGGTCAAGCAGTAGTCTGGTTTAATGAGGGCTACCTGCCCAGTATTTATGCAGGTCTTCCACCTGGATGACACTCCCCTAGGGGACCAGATGAAAGACTGTGATCAAAGATAGACATGAACCAATGACAGACACACAGAGATAAAACATCCCCACAATGCATCCTAATGTCCCTCCCTCTGTCCTGGAGACAATTGGGAAGCAATACAATTATCTCCCAGGACAGAGGCAAAACTCCATTAACCACATGGCAGAAAAAGACAGTAAAAGACATAAAAATGTATAAAGTTACAACTGTTACACAAAACATATACATTCTACCTATCCCCAGATAGCTTAGATCTGAGCGCACATTATTACCGAATGGCGCTCAGATCACATACATACATTTCAATTGCCATGGAGCCAAAGTCTTTCCCATAGTCTTTCGTTACACGGATAGGCTCCATGGCATGGCTATCTGGGGTAATTCTGTTCATACGGTTTAAACTACCGAATGAACAGGCATCCGGTTAAATGACCGAATGCAGAGGCTGAGGGCTCAGCGGTGTTCGCGCAAATAAGTGTCCGTTTCCAGTTCCATAGTTTGGGCGCTGAACACCGCTGGCCGTTCGGGACTTTAAAATGGCCACCGCCACGTGTTCGGCAAACGAACAAAGGCCACCCAGCATTTGTCAATTAAGCTGCGGTTAACCGCAGCTTCTGGGAGGTAAATTGCCGACACACTCCCAATACAGGTGGTCCAGTCAATCGGTTGTTTGTTCGGTAGATTGAATCTACCGAACGCCGGGCAGAAAGGCACGAACAAGCCTCTTCTGCAGGGGAAAATAAGGCTTTTTTACATGGGGCCATAGTCCAGAGGCAACAGGCGGGCAACCAGGCTTCTCTAATGCAATGTGGCGAGATTGGTCTTGTCACAGCAGCCTTTGTTAATAATCTGGCATGTGGCCTGGTTGTCTGAGTAGCAATGAACCGACAACCCAGACCATAAATGACCCCAAACTACAGTGGCCGCCACAATGGGGTAAATATCATAAATATCATAAAGTTCTGAGGTAGTGGAAACACCTTTCAAATTCGGGACTTCCGCAGGCCAGCTACCCCACATTCGTTCCCATTGCTGCAAAACCCGTGGTAGGCGCTGCGTCTGACCAAATGGTTGGTGAATTCTCAGGCAACCCTGGGAGGAACATGCTTTTACCATTACACGTGGTTAAGAAATTCTGCCACATAAGCAATTCTGCTGTGGCTTGGTCATCGAGGGTCAGGCTATGTTTGTCATTAATAAAGTGTGGGAAGAGACAAAGCAATCTGGAGATAAAAGCGCGGCCTTGTGGAATAAAGCGCATAGCAAGATTTAAGGAACCTAATAGGGATTGTAACTCTTTACGATTGCATGAAACCTAGATGGAGATAGTGATTAATGCAAGTGAGTATGTTCTCTATCTGTGATAGCTTGTCTGCATGGAGATAGAATCTAGTTGGATGCCTAGGAAGTTGATGATAGTGTCTGGGCCTTCTGTTTTCTTAGGGGATACACACACGCTGCACTCATATACACACACGCTGCACTCATACACACACACACTGCATTCATACGCACACACTGCACTCATACACACACGCTGCACTCATACACACACGCTGCACTCATACACACACGCTGCACTCATACACACACTGCACTCATACACACACTGCACTCATACACACACTGCATTCATACACACACTGCACTCATACACACACTGCACTCATACACACACTGCACTCATACACACACTGCACTCATACACACACGCTGCATTCATATACACACACACTGCATTCATACACACACACTGCATTCATACACACACTGTAAAATAATTATGCAATTAATATATTTTCTTTAGGATCTAATTTTATTTAAAAATTCGGGTCGGCTTATACTCGAGTATATACGGTAGTTAAACGGTAGTTAAGGAATACTAAAGAAAATTACTAAAGAAAATTATTGCTGTATATAGCGTCCTAAGCATACATATACAAAGAGATTTATGGTTTATAAATGAAAAACGTATTAGCAAGGTATTAAGAAGAGATTATATGTTAATAATCAAATGCAAAGCCATATATAACATAAGAAAATCCATCTGTTATAATTTATACCCATGCTGTGTGACAAGAGACCGGTAGGGGTCAGTATAGTAGCTATTTGATCGAAATGCTGTTTTTTGTGTGATGCTGTGCACGACATATTTAGCCGTTATTATTTTCGTGGATCTGTAGCTGAGTAATGTTAATTGTATGAAACAGCCTGTCCCCCTTTCGGGAGTTTGTAAATGAAAATGCCAATTGGTGTGGCCCACGGAACTCGTTCGGCAGAAAAGTTTCAAAGTACAGTTGTTTTAACTGTAACCATGTTGTAATGGAAAGAGACCTGAAGGGATCAGTATGTGGAGTGTTTCCGAAATGCTGTCTTCGACTAATCTAGTGCAAGATTAGCCGAGTTAAGTATGTTAAAACATACGAACAGGTTGGCCCCCGTTTGGGAGTTTGTACAAATGAATGCCAGTAATGTAACCAATGGACTTCGTTCGGCAAACAAGCAGTGAACGAACAGTTGTACCAAACATTCATACTAATTAATGAAAACGTGTGAAACCATGCGAAATATATAGACCTGACCCGTGATGATGCTGTGGGACTGCGCCTGGCGTGACGGTTTAGTGAGTATCTGGACTCTATCCTCGGCGATGAATTGCTGCTACGAAGGAGCTGTTTGGGCGGAAAACCCCGAACCTCGTGAAGAACAGGTAATTTCCAAAATGGCGATGAGTACGAACCGGAAATGGACTCATGCAAATCGTTTAGACGTCGGACGGTAAGGAGTAAGGTAAGGGGTTCTCAAACGGCCTTAATATATATATATATATATACACATATATATACATACCTTTATATATCATGCAATAATAAAATTAAACCTTACAGTGAGGTTTTATTTTAATATTTTTTCTGTCAGTTTTCAAAAAAATATTTTTTATTTTATAGTTGTGTCAGATTATGATGACTTTCCATTTTGGCCATATTTTTTATAGTGAAGAAGATCTTCTGTTAAGCATTGACATGCAATTCTGAGTTTTTTTTGTTGTTTATTTTTTTTTTTTTTTTGTAGTATAAATTCTTTTATTTAATTTCTTACACACATACATTTAACACTAGGACTACATAAGTCCAATACTGTTTTAACATAATTAGCACATTTAACACATTTACATAATACACAATACAAAATACAAACACAATACAGTGTTATCTGCCGGGTCAGGCATTGAGAGGGGATATATCCTTAACTCATGGCTCTAATTCTTTCTGAGCTCAGGTAAATCCTAATATGCTTTATAGCCGATTTTCAATTTTGTTAAGCCACCCTTGCCATAGGTCTCTTCTTTTGGGGGCATTCAAATATGGGATACTCAGATCTCTCTCCATCATTGTCTGAAGACGGATTTGGTCCTTAATCGTATCCCAATTGATCGTTTGGTTTGATTTCCAATTCCGTGCTAAGACAATTTTGAATGCGATAAAGCAGTGAATAACAAAACATCTGATACTATAGACCATCTTTGGCCAGTGCATGTGTAGCAAGACTATCTCAGGTTTCCTTTCTAACTCTATTCCGGTTATCTCTTTTATGAATCTTAGCATTCTCTTTATAGAGCTCTGGATTTTTGAACAACTCCACCAGATATGAATAAATGAGCCTACTTCTTTATCGCATCTCCAACATTTAGAAGATACCCCTGGGTACATCTGGGACAGCTTACTAGGGACTAGATACCATCTATAGATGACCTTATAGTAAGATTCTAATAGATTTAAGCATTGGACCTGTCGACGAGTAATATTTATGACTTTACACCACTCATCCTGATCTAAAGGACATTTCAGATCACTCTCCCATTTAGTTTTCTGAGGGAAGCTAACCACTTCATTCATGTTTCTTATAGCTTCTATTGCTTTAGCTAGGACTTTTGGTACATTCTGGTTTGAGAAAATATTTCTTATCATCATAGACGCTTTTCCAAGTTCTTTGCTAAGGTGTTTCTGCAGGAAATATTTAAGTCTCAGGTACGTAAATACTTCTCGCTGGGACAGATGGAATTTCTGTAAAATAATATCAAAAGGCAATATATTAGCTACACCTAATATCTGCGAGACTTTATATATTCCCTGGGTTCGCCAGCTATCTAGAGAGATGTCCCTCATATTAGCTTCTATTGTTCTCAGATTTGCTGTATCCAAAATCGCATGTTTTAGAGACATTTTCATTTTGATTTCCTCCCAGACTGGCACCATTTGAGCCCATATAATATTATTTTTAATATCTATCTCCATTTTCCCTAAAGGTTTTGTATTCCATAATATGCCCTCTGAACTTTTTAGACCTAAATCTTCCATTTCCATACAAAACCAACTTTCTTTCCTAGCCGTCACCGTCTGGGACCTGTACATATGTGTAATCACGTTTGCCCAGTATATAACTCTTATATTGGGAAAATTTAATCCACCGTCCTTGGTTTTTAATGATAAGATTTTCCTGTTTATTCTATTTTTCTTACCTTTATTAATAAAGTTCTCTATATTATTCTGTAATAATGTCAACCAACTATCTGGAACCCTGAGTGGAATCATTTGAAATAAATAGTTCCACTTAGGGATAATATAGGAGTTGATGACATTAATACGACCCCACCAGGTAATCTGCGCATTTCTCCAATCTTTGAGTAGTAAGTTTGTACTTTTTAACAAGCTTAAGAAATTTTCTTCCATCATTCTCTCTATATTTTTCGTAATGGTTATTCCTAAGCAGTCAAACTTCTGAGGTGCCCATGTAAATACATAGAGATTACTAATTTCCTCTCTTGACTTTTTATCTAATTCAATGCTCATCACGACTGTTTTTTCATTGTTAAGTTTATAATTTGCTAGTTGGCTGTACCGTCTAACTTCTTCCATCAGATGTTTCAGAGATCTAACTGGGTCAGTGATTGTCAGAAGGATGTCATCCGCATAAAGACTAATTTTTAGTTCTTTTTCTCCTATTTTGTATCCCTTTATATCTACATTGTTTCTAATATTTTTTTTTGTTTCTAATATTGTTTCTAATATATTTGTTGTTTATTTTTATAGTTTGATTTTTTTAAGTAACATGCATAGATAGCCAGGCATGGTATTTAGGGTACATTTGCTGGAGTTTAGATGATTGGGATTAATATCTGTTTATGGTAAGATCCTTCAAGCGGGTGAAGTGGGTTTTACCCTATCAGACCTGGTGACTATTTGTAGTTGGGTGGGAGGTGTAGTGAGTTTCTTATTGTAGCTTGAAGGAATAGACATTCTTTGGTCCTATCACTATTTGTAACAGGTGACTCAATATCACCTGTTCTCATTATTATGTTAAAGGGACACTATAGTCACCTGAACAACTTTAGCTTAATGAAGCAGTTTTGATGTATGGAACATGCCCCTGCAGCCTCACTGCTCAATCCTCTGCCATTTAGGAGTTAAATCCCTTTGTTTATGAACCCTAGTCACACCTCCCTGCATGTGACTGCAAGAGCCTCCTGTATGTGATTAACCCCTTAAGGACACATGACATGTGTGACATGTCATGATTCCCTTTTATTCCAGAAGTTTGGTCCTTAAGGGGTTAAAGTTCAATTTAGAGATTGAGATACAATTATTTAAGGTCAATTACATCTGTTTGAAAGTGAAACCATTTTTTTTTTCATGCAGGCTCTGTCAATCATAGCCAGGGGAGGTGTGGCTAGGGCTGCATAAACAGAAACAAAGTGATTTAACTCCTAAATGACAGTGAATTGAGCAGTGAAATTGAAGGGGAATTATCTATACACTAAAACTGCTTTATTTAGCTAAAGTAATTTAGGTGACTATAGTGTTCCTTTAAGGGTTTGCGTACGCCCTTAAAGGGAAACTCCAGTGCCAGGAAAACGATCCGTTTTCCTGGCACTGGAGGGTCCCTCTCCCTCCCACCCCCCAATCCCCAGTTGCTGAAGGGGTGAAAACCCCTTCAGTCACTTACCAGGGGCAGCGACAGGTCCCACGTCGCTGCTTCCTCCTCCCCCGCCGCTCCTCCTTCTGGTTACGTCGGCCGGTGGGCGAGACTGATCTCGCCGGCCGGCCGAGGAGACCTAATGCGCATGCGCGGCAATGCCGCGCATGCGCATTAGCGCACCCCATAGGAAAGCATTGAAAATGAATTTCAATGCTTCCCTATGGGGAATAGAGCGACGCTGGAGGTCCTCACACAGCGTGAGGACGTCCAGCGACGCTCTAGCACAGAAAACCTGTGCTATGAAGCAGGAAGTGTCCTCTAGTGGCTGTCTAATAAACAGCCACTAGGGGAGGACTTAACCCTGCAAGGTAATTATTGCAGTTTAAAAAAAACTGCAATAATTACACTTGCAGGGTTAAGGGTAGTGGGAGTTGGCACCCAGACCACTCCAATGAGCCGAAGTGGTCTGGGTGCCTGGAGTGTCCCTTTAAAACAAATGACTCTTTATCCCATGAACCACAGGGTGTGAGGAAGGTAGTTAACTTTTAAACGACTGATGTACTCTGTACTTTCAACATCATTAAGGGGTAAAAATCAAATTGTCAGCAAAATCAGTAGATGTCTCCTTAAAATGCTTACTCACATTTGTGAACTCGACGACCAAACACAGCTGCCTGCGATCATGTGAACATGATGGCCCCACCTCGTGGTCGTTCATGCGAACAGCGGTCCCCCAGACAAACAATTAGAACACTGCTGTGGAACGTGTTACAAACTCTCTTAACAAGCTCCCGGGTGGTCCATGGTTCATGCGCCTGTTCGGTTCCTGAACAGAATAGAGAAAGGGCATGAACTAAGTCTTTTATGAGCCTTTTCGCATGGTCCATAGTCTTGAGGCAGGAGGCTGGCAAGCAGGCTTCTCCAGGAGCTTGTGGCAAACTCACGTGGGAAGGGGAGTTTGTCACAAATGTATATGTATATGTATAAATATATGGGCTATTGAGGATTTTTTTAAAATAAACCTACATGTTTATTTCAGTGGAGAAAAAGTATCTGCTTTAGCGAGCCAGTAAGTTATTGAAGGGAGTTTTGCACTGTAGTAACATCCACTGAACAGACACAATATTAAAACGTCCTGCCTAACATCATTTAGATCCCTCCTGTGTCCTGTGGTAGTTGGCACCAAGACATTAGCAGCAGCTCCTTTAAGTCCTGCAAGGTGCGAGGTGAAACTTCCATGGATCGGATTTGTTGTTCCAGCAAATCCCACAAATACTCAATCTGAGTGAGATCTGGGGAATCTGGAAGCTAAAGCAACATCATTAACTTTTTGTTCCTCAAACCATAACTGAACATTTTTTGAAGTGCGGCAGGGTACGCTATTCTGCTGAAAGAAGCCAACACCATCAGGAAACATGGGTACACGTTCTCTACATGGTAGTATGTGTGAAAGTAACAACCCCATGAATGCCAGGACCCAATGTTTCCCAACAGAACATTGTCCCATGCATACTAAGGATAAATAAAAAAACACTGAGGATAAATGGAAACTATTCAAACAAATATTAGAAAGGTACATTTCTCAGTATGTATCATTGGGTAATCAATATAAAATAAACAAATTGAAACCGATGTTGCTTAGTAGAGAAGTAAAACAAGAGATTAAAAATAAGAAAAGGGCATTTAAAGCCTTTAAATCAGTAAATCAGAGGCATCCTATATAAGATATAAGGAAGCCAATAATGCTTGCAAAAAGGCAATTAAAGTGGCTAAACTAGAACATGAGAAATTGATAGCCAAAGAATGAAACACCAACCCCACAAATTTTTTTCAAGTACATAAATTCTGAAAAAACAAAAAATTAAAGTGTAGGTACACTGGAAACAGAGATTGGTCTGTTAGCTAGTGAAGACCAGGAAAAAGCAGATATATATCAGTATATATTAATGAGGATCCTATGGAAAGAGATTGCTGCAAAAAACTTGCAGATAACTTGTGAGTGGATGTCTCGAGACAAGGTGCTACAGCTGTTAAAGAAAATGAATGTAAATAAAACTCCGGGGCCTGACAGTATTCACCCACGAATACTTAAGGAGCTAGGTTTGGAAATAAGTGAACCTCTATATTTAATTTTTTTTTTATATATATATGTTTATTTTTCACTTAATTTTCATCCATATAACATACCTTAAAATAGATTTACTATATTACAATACATTATTTTAATACATATCATATCTAATACTATGATTTTGCATGTTTATACAATAGAAATGTTCAAATCGCAAAGATAGGCACATTAATCCCTTTCATACCCATACAAAAGAAAAAAAAATGAAACTGCTAAGTTTCCTAACAATGACAGAGTGGTATTGGGGAATTAGTGGGGGATTTAAGCTTTTGTTCTTGAATATCTAACCCAAGGGGCCCAAATTTCATCATATTTCTCTTTGGATACTCTATCCAATGCTATGCCTGCTTCCATCCTATATTGGAAATCCACTTGTGTACGTATGTCGTGTCAATTCAAAGGGCCTATGTTTCTCCAGTTCCTGGCCATAACTATTTTACTTGCCATAAAGATATGAATCATAAGAATTTTTGTTTTTATTTTAACCCTTGACATATCTAAATGGAACAAAAACATTTGGGCAGTTATATCAATTTGTGCCTTAAGAATAAAATTTACTAACCCGGATAGAATTAGTTTCATAGGGTTCAGCTCCTCACAATCCCACCATATGTGGGGGAATGAGTCTAATGCCCTGCCACATCTCCAACAATCTGGTAGGAGTGTAGGTTGAAATTTGTGTAGACGAGTGGGAACCAAACACCATCTATAAACAAGTTTGAAATAAATTTCCGGTATATTTACCCAATGTATATACCTTTTTACTAAGTGTAGACCCGATATCCACTCTTCAAGCGAAAAATAAATTTGAAATTCTTGCTCCCATTTGATCATTGCTGACGCTTTATCTATTTGCTTTTGGTTTTTTACAAAGTGATTAAATCTAGAAGCAATTTTTTTCCTATAATGGAATGCTATAAATTGATTGATTGGTGTATTTTCCGAGAATTCTTTACTTAAAATGAAGGATTTTATTCTTAGATAATTAAATACTTCTTTAGAAGGGAGATTATATTTAAGCTGTAACATTGGAAATGCTAGAATTTGTTTCCCCTCTAATAACTCCTCAAATGTTACAATTCCACACTTTTCCCATTCTTGAATATTTATATCTTTTACATAGAATTTAAAGCATGCTATTGGGGCATTTTTTGCTATATATTTGGTACCATGTTTTTTCTTTAGATATTTTACTATGTAGATCATTGTATTATTGATCGGATTGTTAGTTTTTATACTTTTTACAAACTCACTAGCGCACCATATAAGAAATAGAGGTTCGAGGTTGCCAAGGTCAGCTTTTTCAATGTCTATCCAAGTTGGTCTTGAGGTTGTAAAATTATCACACATAATTAGATGTACTGTCATGTTAGTCATATATAATTTTTGAACATCCGGAAAGGAAACTCCCCCCTCCCTCCAATCTCTCTGTAGAATTTCCAATAACACTCTGGGTCGCCTGTCCTGCCAAATATAGTCTGAAATCTGTTTTTGAAGACCGCGGATCGTCTGGGAGTCCACCATCAGCAGGAGATTCCTGAATAGAAATGTCAATTTGGGAAGTAAATATGAATTAACTGCCTCAATTCTTCCCATCCATGACAGTTCTACACCCCTCCAAGTTTTAAGAGTCCTCCTAAATTGGGTAGCTATATCTAAATAATTAAGTACTCCGATTTCCCTATATTCCAAAGATAGGATTACCCCTAGATATTTTATATTCCTAGCCTCCCAATCACACTTAAATTCCTCTTTAAGCATTTTTTCCCTAGGCACATTTAGGCCCTTTGTCAGAATTTGTGTTTTCTTTATATTTACTTTATAGCCTGAAAATTTACCGTATTCCTTAATAAGACAAAATACTGCTGGAATAGATCTGATAGGGTTCGTAAGAGACAGGAGAACATCATCTGCATAAAGTGTTATTTTATTCTCCAGAGTATTCACCTTTAGCCCACTAATATCCTCATTCTGTCTAATGGCGGCTGCCAAAGGCTCTATAGAAAGGATATATAGCAGGGGTGCCAAAGGGCAACCCTGTTACGTCCCGTTTCTAATTGGAAACCATTTTGATTGAAACATAAATCCGGAGACCCTGGCTTGGGGATCCTTATATAATGCTATTGTACACTCCTTAAAAACGCCATCTATGCCAAAGGCCCTTAGAACCTCTTCCAGATATTTCCAGCTAACGTGGCCAAAGGCCTTCTCGGCGTCAAGGGTGACCAAAGCGAAGGGGGACAGACATTGACTTGCATGATATAAAACATTCATTATTTTCCTAATATTGTCGGGCGTACCCCTACCCTCCACAAACCCGCTCTGATCTATATGCACAATATCTGGTATAATTCATTTAAGTCTATTGGCCAGAATTCTAGAATGCAACTTAATGTCTAAATTGATAAGAGAAATTGGCCTATAGTTCAAAGTATGTGCTGGGTCTTTATCTGGTTTGGGAATTGGCATTATGGAGGCCTGATGGAATTACTTTATGAGTGGGAAATTCATTGAATGTTTTCAACAAATATGGAAAAATTATGCCATTTGTTTTCTTGTACAAAATCGATGAAAACCCATCTGGACCTGGGGCTTTGCCCACTTTTAAAGCACTAATAGTATTGCTAATCTCCTGTATAGAAAAATAACTATTTAGCTGAGTTAATTTGTCATTTAATATTTTTGGCAAATTTAATTTATCCAGAAACTGCTGTATTTCTCATTTAGAAGGCTCCTTAAGTTTTAAATTATACAAACTTCTATAATATTCTTCAAATGCATTGGCTATTTGGGTTGGTGAAAAATGTTTTTTGCTTCCAACTATGATATGTTTTATAGATTGAAATTTGTTCTTATTTTTTAATTTATTTATTTATTTATTTATTTATTTATTTATTTATCCCTGCTTTAACATTAACATTGCTCTGTTTATTTTCTCTTGAGTTCTTACCAAGATTTTTTTTTCTGATCTCCTCAATATCCTCCAAAACCCTATTGTCTAAAGTAATCTTATGGAGTCGCTCCAATTTAGCCAGAGCTATATTAAGCTCATTCAACTCTCTTCCTTTCTGTTTTTTTATATTAGCGCCCAGTTTTATAAAACATCCTCTCATGTATGATTTAAAAGTACACCACAGCATAGCATTGGAAACGTCCCCTCTATCATTATTCTCAAAAAAGTCTCTGACCTGGGTGCGCAATTCTTCCACATTCTTTTCTGATTTTAACAAACTTTCGTTTAGTCTCCACCTATCTCTACATTTATATTCAGCATTATTTTATATTTCTAAGAAAATTGGTGCGTGATCAGACCATGTTATAGGTCCAATTTCAGCCTTAATGACTCGCTCTAGTGTATCATCCCTAGCCAAGAAATAATCAATTCGAGTGTATGACTGATGAACGTTTGAAAAGAACGTATAATCTCGTTCTTCTAAATGTTGTATTCTCCAACAGTCATACAGACGGTTTTTAGCTAAGAAAGTCTGCATCATTGATGATCCTATTTTTTGACCATCAGCTTTACTTTAGGGCTTATCTCTATTCCTATCCAGTTTAGTATCTATAATGCAATTAAAATCACCGCTGATGATCAAACTTCCAGACGACACGCGGTCAACCTTTTGTATCATTCTATCCAGAAATCTATGTGGGATTTGATTTGGAGCATATACATTTACCAGGGTATACAGTATATCTTTAATTCGAGCTATGACTATTAGTAACCTGCCCCCAAGATCAATCTCCTCATGAACATACTCATATTTCAGTCTACTTGAAAAAATAATTGCTACCCTCTTTTCTTATTTTTTTCCAATCAAGTTAGAGCTATGTATCACTGGAAATTGTTTACAATTCCAAAGCTTAGATGAAGAGTTTATCCAATGTGTTTCCTGAACGAAACCAATATCAGTTTTACTATCAATTAATAATTTGTATAAGTAACCTCTTTCTGTCCTGAGTTTAAACCCCTTGCGTTGATAGATAATATGTTAAGTGACATCTTGCCACTGCTCCCCCCACCCCTTCCTCCCCTCTAACCATCTCTCATTTGGCAACTTACACATACATCCACTACTACTGTCTTCATTAGGCAATATGATTTCTAGCCTTTCTGAAAACATTCCACAACAAATATTCCAATGATACATTCATTCCATTATATAAAGAACTTCTAGATAAAGTCTTCGTATTTAAACCTGCTACCGTCGCAGGACCCCGGACCAGGAATGTGAGTTAAGTATTCTATGTTCTAAACCTATATCTCCTTTTTATCAAAGACACAATGATGCTAATGCTCAATAATACAAATTCAGCCCCACAACCCACCTGCAGATTGTTCAATATTATACCATTTTACATTAATCTTAACTTATTTAAAACAATTTCATTTACATTTAAATTTTTTGTCCAAAGTTCCCTCCTTAAGCTATTAAAGAAAATTAATGTAAATAAAACTCCGGGGCCTGACGATATTCACCCACGAGTACTTAAGGAGCTAAGTGGGGAAATAAGTGAACCTCTATATTTAATTTTTAAAGATTCTTTTGTCTCAGGTATTGTACCGGAGGATTGGAGGAAGGCGGATGTCGTTCCTATATTTAAAAAGGGTTCAAAATCCTTGCCTGGAAATTAGAGACCTGTGAGCTTAACTCCTGTGACTGAGAAAATATTTGAAGGGCTATTAAGGGATAATACTCAGGAATTCATTGGGAAGAACTTTGTTATTAGCAATATTCAGCATGGTTTTATGAAACATAGGACATGTCAAACTAACCTAATTGCATTCTACAAAGAAGTAAGTAGAAGTATAGATTAGGGTGTTGCAGTGGATGTGATCTACTTGGATTTTGCCTAGGCATTTGATAGAGTTACTCGTAATAGGTTAGTCTTCAAACTAAAAGAAATTGGTCTAGATGAAAATTCTTGTTCTTGGGTAGAACATTGGCTTAAGGATAGAGTACAACGAGTTGTCATTAATGGTAAATGTTCAGGCTGGACAAAAGTGGTAAGTGGTGTCCCTCAGGGTTCTGTTTTAGGACCGCTTCTATTTAACATATTTATAAATGATCTTGAAATAGGCATTTAAAGCCATGTTTCAGTGTTTGCACATGACACAAAACTTTGTAAAGTAATAAAATGTGAGCAGGATATTGCAGAGGGATTTGGATAGATTGGGGGACTGGGCACAAAAATTACAGATTAAATTTAATGTAGAGAAATGCAAAGTTATGCACTTCGGGGTCAAGAATGCACAAGCAACTTACACCCTAAATGGTAGTGAATTAGGCATAACCACACACAAGAAGGATTTGCGAATTGTTGTAGACAACAAATTAGGCAGAAATATGCAATGTCAATCTGCAGTTGCTAAGGCCAGTAAGGTTTAATAAATAGGGGCATAAATTCTAGGGATGAAAATATAATGTTGCCTCTTTATAAATCGCTGGTAAGACCACACCTTGAATATGCTGTGCAATTTTGGGCACCTGTTCTAAATTAAGATATCATGGCACTAGAAAAGTGCAGAGACGTGCTACAAAATTGATAAAAGGAATGGTGCATTTTAGTTATGAAGAAAGGTTAGAACATGTAAATCTCTTTAGTTTGGAAAAATGGTGCCTCAGAGGTACAAACCATTATCTGGAAAACTATTCATAAACCGGACTTTACATAGGACACAAGGTCACGCATTTAGGCTGCAAGAAATGAGATTTCATCTAAGGCAAAGAAAAGTTTTTTTTTTACAGTAAGAGCAATAAGGATATGGAATTCTCTGCCTGAAGAGGTGGTTTTATCAGAGTCCATACAGATGTTTAAAATGCAATTGGATAAATACTTGCAAAAACATAACATACAGGGATATAATTTCTAATTAGTGAGGTAATAGCTGCTTGATCCAAGGAGACATCTGACTGCTATTTTGGGGTCAAGAAAGAATTATTTCCTAGTTTGTTGCAAAATTGGAAGCGCTTCAGACTGGGTTTTTTTGCCTTCTCTTGGATTAACAGCAAAAACATATGTGAGGAAGGCTGAACTTGATGGACACAATTCTTTTCAGCTATGTAACCATGTAACTACTATTGCCTCTGCCAGCATGGCTTCTTATCATAGTGCATCCTGCTGTCATCTCTTCCCCAAGTAAACTATGCACACACACCCAGCCATCCCCTTGAACTTAAAGAAAATGTGATTCATCATATCAAGCAACCTTCTTCCTTGTCTTCATGGTCTAGTTCTGACGCTCATATTCTATCATGACCAGAATTATGCTTTTCAGCAATTTGAGCTACAGTAACTCTTCTGTGTGATAGAGCTAGTCTTCATTCCCTACGTTCATCGATAAGCCTTGGTCACCCATGACCTGATGTTTCACCTGTTGTCCTTCCTTGCACCACTTTTGATAGGTACTAACCACTGCCTACCAGAAGCACCCAACAAGACGCTCCAGTCATCTACCAATCCCTATTTGTCACTCGCATTTGCTTGCCCATTTTTCCTGCATCCAACACATGAAATTCAGGAACTGTCTGTTCACTTGCTGCCTAATGTATCCAACCCCACGACAGGTGCCATTGTAATGATATAATCAATGTTATTCACTTCACCTGTCAGTAGTTTTAATGTTGTGGCTGATCAGAGTACAATGTACAATCAAATTCTAATGGGTTATTCACTCAGCTCTTAATTTTAGAAAATTTAATCAAAATATAAAAAGTAAGGCTAAAATAGTCAATCTGACTATGACTGGGGAATTCTTCGAGAGCAGCTGTTTATGCCTATATTTTACAATTCTGATTGAAGTCACTATAGTTTTCCATTTATAACCTTGTTGTATTTATCTCTGTAACCAACTAATTGAATCAATTGTAGAAGGTTTTCCTGATGGGGCATTATTTGCTAGGTGGAAACAAATATCAGGGGCTTCAGCCAAGGGTAAGTTTATTTCCTCCCGTGTATACTGGCATAAGCCTCTCCAAAAACCCACCTATACCACACCCTATGTCCAACATAACATGTTCCATGAACACATTATGACACATTAAAACTTTGCAACCATAACATTACCCCCAAACTATGCTTTATAATTAACTACAGATGGCTTTAACAATAAAATAAAAAAGCACTTTATAATTTTATCCACATGAATTCCTGGAAACCAACTATTTTATTTTATTTCCACTCACAGAGGATTAATAAAATTGCAACCCTTTTTTACTACTTTCTAGTCACTGGTGAGTAGAAATTAACAGTTGGCTAGTAGTGCATTTTGAGCCCTGAATATAGGATATCAGTTGTCAGGAATTCAAAGTGAACGAGAACCATGTCTGAATTTATTTTTCCAGCTCCTCTGTTTTGGCCTTACATGCGAAGATCACTTTAAATTTCAGGTCATTCACACTTTAGAGAATAACCGTGATTGTTACAAGGTGGACATATCTACCTCTAGGTGCCAAATGTTCCTTTGTGCCTAAATATAGAACTGAGACAATTTAGTAAATGAGACACAATGCATTTCCTCTGTAATGCACATTTCTCTTCAAGGTACAGTTACATCTTAATTTCTTCTCAACCTTTTTTTTTTATTTTTAATGGAAGTGCCAAATTACTTTTGCATTGAACAATCACACTGTACATTTGTAGCTCAAGACAATGGAATTGATACAATGTGAGGTTTTAAAGTAAGTAGGATATGGTCGGGCCATTTACTTCAAGCGGTTAATATCTCTCTTTAAACTGTAATTGAAAAACACTTATTCCAAAAGAATAATCCGACATTGCACTCTAATTAACAACTAATTGAAAGTCATATTTGCAGCACGGATGTATTTGTTAATCTGATGACATATATATAGAAATCTTTTGAATTTCTTTAAATGAACGTCCATGATATTTTGTTCGTATCATCTGCCGTCTGATTTTTGGTTAATGAAGTGATCACAAGTAAAATATTACCAATAGAACATTCTAATTAGTCAAACGAGCAGAAGCCCCACTTGGTGATGCTCAATCTTCAGGTCATATTTTCTGCTCTTCCTAAATTTTTAGCTCTATCTAATATAATATATTCATTTAATAAAAAGATTCCCTCCAGCAATTACACATAATTTGAGTGAATATAAATTGTGGCTTTTTGAAGACATCTTACTTGCCTGCATTGATTTGTTTGATTTTGTGCGTAGCTCTCCTGTAAGAAGGTCATTTTAATCTATAAATGGGCCCCTTTCAGTTCTTTGCTAATTGAATAAACTTGTTTATGGTGCTTTATAGAAATGTGACCAGAGACTGGCTTTCAAATGCTCAGCACACAAACAATGGCTGTGTAGATGACAATACATTTTAATGTTGTACTCAAAAGCTTTTAAATACCGTATTTATTTTAAAATACAAAGTTATAGCCCATCAGTGCCCAGCTTTACCA
Organism: Pelobates fuscus; assembly: GCF_036172605.1. Taxonomy (NCBI): domain Eukaryota; kingdom Metazoa; phylum Chordata; class Amphibia; order Anura; family Pelobatidae; genus Pelobates; species Pelobates fuscus. Next base: position 132,420,971 of record NC_086317.1, read on the forward strand.
TCCCCTTTTTTGTTTAAATAAGTTTACATTTTTTTTCTTTAAGGGACACTATAGGCACCCAGACCGCTTCAGTTTCCCTGTTCCCCTAAGTGCATGAAAGGATGTTAGTGTTAGGAATGCATCTTTGAATTTTTAATACTGATGTTTCCAATGCACTACTATGGATCGCTGAGCTTACATTTCAAGGTAAAGGATTTAGAGGACTGTATGCAGTGAAAAGGCATGCAAAACTTTACTAGGGTTATTCACTAAACACTCAATTTCGTCTGAATGGACAATACGGTAAAACTGCTGAATTCCGACTGCATTGGCAATTCTCAGATTTACTGAAGCCAAATATGGTCACGATACGATCGGTCTTACCGATTCTGTAGCATTAGTTCAGATGAGTTTGAAAAATCAGTGATTTTCGCATCTGAACTAAACTACAGCACTTTAAATTGGAGATTTATCAACGATCGCATGGGGGCAATTCACTTGCTATTTGCTAGTAAATTGAAAAGTTGAATAACTATTTGCCCTCTGCACGCATTAGCAGCGTAAGGGTTGTGGCTAGTGATGTCCTGAACAGTTCGCCGGGAACTGTTTGCTGGCGAACATAGCGTGTTCGCGGTCGCGAACACGCGCGATGTTCAGTCCGCCCCCTATTCGTCATGGAGGTGGGAGGGTCTGGGAGGGAGGGTCTGCTGCTGATTGGCTGGAATGTGTCTGCTGACTGTGAGGTACAGGGTCAAACACGCTATGTTAGCCAGCGAACGGTTCCCGGCGAACTGTTCGGGACATCACTAGTTGTGGCAGCTGCTGAATGAATTAAATTGAATGAATAAAAATTCTATGCGGGTCAATAATTTTGCCATATTGCTATAATGGAGTTACCTCTACATATCTGCTAAACAATAAAACTGGTGACAGGGTAGCCAGTACTGCTCAGTCGCTAGGTGGGTAGCTGTTGACTGTAAGCAGGTATAAATCTAATATTTTTACAGCCCACCAGTTGTTGTCTGTGGAAAATAATGGGATCGTGGATGGATGGTTGGTGTGGTTAGTTTTACACGTTTGTAGGATGAGAACATAGTGGTCATTGTTTTTGATAATATTGGATGTGTGATAGAATTTATATTGATTCCAAAGCTCAAGCTTATAGGTGTCATATAATAATATCCTATATTAAAATTGGCTAACTTGGACTCAGGAAATGCTTGATGCTTAAACAACATATATGTCTAAGTTCCGGGAGCAGAGAGCCCCCACCTAAGATGTCTCTACTCTAATCTTTTTCTTCTCTCTTACCTTGAAACTTATTTGTTATGTGTACATGACGCTCATCCCTATGTCTTATCTGTACTCCCTTACTATTACTGTTCTAAGAGTATTTGCACGTAAGCACTTACTATTTAATGTATAAAACCCAGCTGATGAATAAAACGTCAGAGGCTTATTTTGAATACCAACACGTGTCTGGTGTCTAATTCTCGCTTCTCCAAGTGCACTTGTAACAACAATTTGGGTTTCCTCTGAATATAACAAAGATCAACATTCTGATCCACAACAGATGTCTTGAGGCTTATGTTAACTTCAGACTAGTGTACCACTGTGATATCTCTGGCCTTAAGAATCCGTAGAAGGCAATGTATGTGGCTGCCTTAATAACGTTGTTGATGTGGCTTTCAAATGGTTTTATATCCAGCAAGTGGGAGAGGTCCATCTATAGGTAGTCTAATTGAAGTAGGGGGTCTATCTGTTTTGTTAAAGCCTTTAAGGATGGTTTTAATGGGATATGAGGTGAGAAAGGGGGGGTGATTAGGATTTATGTCGTTAGGACTTGATGTTGAACTCCTGTAAAGTAAAGTTTAATAGTGTTATGAGCTAGTTTGAGATGGAGATGGCAAAAAGAAGCAAAAGCCACCATGGTCTCAATAAAGTAGTTCTCCTGCAGGTGGAACTCCATGGCAAACCTGCGGAATACCGCTAATGCCCTTTTGTATGCTGTCTTGTTATTTTCAGATAGAGCGGTACGGGACAGTGACCACGTGTGGGTCGATAAATCGGTTAGTCCATAACCACCTATGGAAATGCAGGAGTTCTGGACTGGTGCTTGTTGGCAATGGGATGTAACTTGAAAACTCCTGAAAAGTATCACCTGCCACTCCCGGGATGTGGTTATGTACAAAGTAAAACTGCAAGCCAAGTAAATTTTCGGACCAACCGCATAAAGGTCAAAGAGGAGTGCCCTTTATTGACTATCTCACATGCCGTCAAATTGTCAGATAAACATTTAACTGCCTTGCAGGACCAATGACCAATGATAAAACAAAGTGTGGGCAGCCGCCACAATAGGGATGAAGTTTCCTTGAAGGTTATCAAAATTGGCAGCAAATCCTGTATGGGCGGCTGCGTCTGTCCATATTACGGGTGAATTGTCTGTCAACAGGAGAATGAACATGGAGATACCTTTCCACTCAAGGAGGAAATGGTTCCACATGATCAGGTCGGATCTGGCCGGGGGTTGAGCATTACGGTTCCCTGATGCAAAGTCATTTCTCATCAGGGAGGCACGCCTTCATTGACAGGGGGACACCCTGTGCGGAAAAGAGGGACGTGGTGCTGAGATTGCTGCATGGTGTGTGAGAACCTACTTCCATCAACAGAAAGTCATCCAGGTAGTGAATTACCATGGGACATCTGACGATATTCAATTCAGGAGCAGCCAACAGGGAGTCTCTGTGAAAATGTCAAATTATTTTGGGCTGCTCCTGGAACCGAATGTCAGCCTGGTGGCGAAGTAGTACTTGTCCCTCCACTTAATGCCATGAATGTGCCATAGGGAAGGGTGTATTGGTAATAATTTCAATGCGTTGGATATGTTCGTTTTATCCAATGTGGCCTAGTGGAAGGAAAACTCTTGAGCTGGTATAAGTAAACTGATATGTGTAAGGAATGAGGAGTGTAGAGATCTATTATCAAACTGTTTTTTATTGTTGGTAACAATACCTATGGGGCTAGTGCGCCATGTAGAAAAAGGAGGGTGAGAACCTATCATGAAATCCAATTGGGTCTCTTTTTGAGGTAAATTGTACGTAGTCGTGGGTTCGAGAGAGGTTGAGAGCAGGTTTGGACATTCCAGCGTGCCTGAAGGGGGTACTATAAGCCCGTGTGAAGACCTTTAGAAAACCCTGAGATCAGAAATTCCACCAAGTGAGGTGAGGGGTGTGAACATAAGTGATAGGCTAGTGTGTCACTGTCAACCTCCGTCTGTCATTTTTTGGGGAAAAGCTTGGAGGGGCACATCGTTTTTATGTTTGCCCTGAAGCAGATCGAGCAGATGTGCAACAACCTGCAGGCACTGTAGCTGCATGTGCCAGCACTGAAATTGTTGCACACCTGTTCCTTTCCCAAGTAAACTATGGGCCTGCCAAGCTTATCCTTTTGGCCTCATTCTTGACTGATCTTGACAGGGGCCTGGGGTAGAATGGGATGTGAAAGGGTTCGCTTCAGAGGGGCACAAGTTGGTGGAGTGTGAAGTAGAAGAACATACCGCACAAGACGTGGGCTTCAAGCCGGCTAAATGCCTGCAGAACAGCTCCGTCTCCAGTTGCCTCCAATCGGTCCAAATAGTTAAATTGTACCAGAACTGGCTCTGCCTTGGCCGACAGGGACTTGTGGTAGTCATGGGAAGTGAAACCCCCATGCTTGTACCCTAAATCCACCAACCTGTGCAAATAGAGGTCTGATTCCTCCCGCCTCTGTGGATACATAAAGCAGATGACATTCTTGTATAACCCAAAGGCCAGAGCGAATTCAGGGATCGAAAGCTTCCTATTTAGCCGTGGATTCCTGCCTTTGAGGACAAAAGATAGATCGTCGTAACTGTACGTTCTATTCTCTATCGAAGCGATAATTAGTGATACTAAGATGATGTCTTTACCGTCAAGAATGTCTTTCCTAATAGAGGGGGATACCAGATGTATGATGTGTGGAGTGGTGGGGCTGGGAGTAATGTTAGCACTATCCTGTGTGATTGGGAGTGCTGGAACTGGAGCAGGAATGTCCGAAATGCAGGCTGGCCAGGGTTGTATGTTTCTTATAGTGAGTCTCTTGTTGATGGCCTGTAGCGAAGCCATAATTGTGGACATCATGTCCCCAATGTGTCAGAGCTGCCGCCCTGCAAGCTTGTGCCGTGCCTGGGCTTGTTGCAGCAACACAACACAAATAAGTAACAACACAAATCTCAACTTGGCCGAGCAATAATATAAAACATGCAGAACTGGCTTGCTAATTAGTTCCGTCAAAAAACATTAACTACCCCATGACAGGTAGGGCCCTGCTAGTTACCAAGTGGTGGTGAGAGGCTCTATGATTTGGGTCAAGGCGGCTCATGACACAATGTGAAGTGGTGGGGTGAAGGCCTCTCAGTGACATGTGACTATGACCCTGTAGAAGGGTATGCGGGCTGTTTGCATGAAACCTCCTTGGTCAGGCACGGAGTTGGCCTTGCTGGACCATAACATTTAGTTATACTAAACCAGGGCAAGCACCTGAATCTAGCAGCCAGTTCTCTTTCACTGTAAAAATAGATAGATTAGGCACTCACTATATAATTAGTAGTAGTTAGGCAGCAGTAACCAATACAAGGAACCCCAACCTTGTAATAAAATAATGTGAACAAAAAAAGGAAGGAAACCGCGCCCTAGATTTGAGAAAATATATAAATGATATACGTACACAATGGTAGTGGTAGTGGTCTCTATACAATTGTCCTCAAAAATTAAAACATAAAGAGATAATAGTGCAGTGAGTCAAATACAGTGAGTACGTGAATGGATACTTGGAATAATCCGCACTCACATTTCCCACAGCTAACTTAGAGCTCAGTTGTTACTACGCGTGGACGGAACAATCCCCGTCTAAGGATATGTATGAAACAGTAGATATCTTGGCAGCCTCAGGTAGATAATATGTGAAGAGACAAAGAAATCCAAATAGTGCAGTATATACTGGTGAAATGAATAAATTAAATAGTAAAATTCCATACTCAAATTTGCTAGAGGTCTAGCAAATGTGAGTACGGAATTTTGCTATTTAATTTATTCATTTTGACTGACAGACACATGCCCTCATTGATACATGCACTCATATATACTCACTGACAGATACACAGTCATTGGCACACACTGTTTAACCAACACACACTTTCATTGACAGACACTGACACACCCACTCACTGAGAGGCACACACTCTCAGATACACATAAAATGACATACACACACTGACACACACTCACAGGCACACCCATTCTCACTCACAGACACACACTGACAGCTACACTCACTCACAGTAAGGTGGACAGCCCCAAAACACGAGGCAAACAAGGCATTTGTCTGGGGGCTTGGGGTGGCATTTTTTGGCACCTCCCCCCTCCTGAATGTGCCGCCCTAGGCAAATGCCTTGTGGTAAATACATCCCTGCCTGGCACCCAGACCACTTCATTGAACTGAAGTAGTCTGGGTGACTATAGTGGTCCTTTAACTGTGAATGTCTTAATACTGTTAGCTTTAATTACTATAAATCACACATATTCTTGTTCAATGATGTCTCACTAGTAAAACAGTACACCCCATGTACAGGTTTTATGAAAACCAGGGTTTTGAAAATTAGGGTATGTCCAGTCTTTTGTAGCAGCCAGTTAGTCACAAACACAGTTAGTTTTCGTATTTTTTTTTTCTTTTTTACACAAAAACTTAATTTTCACTGATTATATCATCATCTTTTTACATTTTACTGTTTTAAAACCATCATATTTGTGTTCAGCGAAGTCTCCCGAGTACAACAGTACTCCCCATGTACAAGTTTTATGGTGTTTTGGAAAGTTACTGGGTCAAATATACGGTTTGCCAGATTGGTTTGCTGGGCTTATGTCGTCTTTGAGACTGTATTGCAGCCCAGGAATGAACATTACATCAATGGCATACCATTTGCAAAAGTAGACAACCCAGGGTATTATAAATGGGATATGTCCAGTCTTTTTTTGGTAGCCACTTAGTCACAAACCCTGGTCAAATGTAGCGTTCATATATTTGTAAAAACAAAAGAAAACATTACCTGTGCTCTCTCCTAAATCCCTATGTATATTTAAACAAATGGAGGTCATTTAGTTACTCCAATGGCCATTGGAAGGAATGCCCGCCTGCCAACGTCAAGGCAGACCCCCCTAGGCAGTCTGTCTCATTATAGATATCTTTGCCAGAAGCTCAAGGAAGCAAGGTGAAAGGGGGGCAGGGGGTCTGCCTTGACGTTGGCAGGCGGGTATTCCTTCCATTGGCCATTGGAGTAACTAAATGACCTCCATTTGTTTAAATATACATAGGGATTTAGGAGAGAGTGTAGGTAACTTTTTCTTTTGTTTTTACTGTATGTATTGCGGCTGATGTGTACTGTGGTCGTTGCTGCCACCCAGGAGTGATGGGAGTGAGCGCAGGACTTATCTTTTTGTATTTGTGTTCATATTTTTGTGTGTTTATTTTTCACCGAAAAACTGCGCTTTCATTGATGATATCATCAATATACATCTTTACTGTTTTAAAACACTCACATTTGTATTCAGTGAAGTCTCACAAGTACTACAGTACCCACCATGTACAGGTTTCATGATGTTTTGGAAAGTTATAGTGTCAAATATAGGGCTTGCAAATTAAATTCTCTTATAACAAGCATTTGCTTAACAATATCTGGCCATATGGTGGAACTGAATCCCCATATTTGTTTGCTCAGACAGGTGATTTTAAGTAGCCTTGTAAAATGTTAAAGAAAAAAAACAACTATTTTTGAGTGTGTGCTTAATCTGTATTTTGTATACATTTTCATCTCTATGGCAGCACCACTTCTCAAAAGTGCATGTTCTGAGTGTAGCCCCAATTTACTCTTTTTAATTTGTAACAACCTTGAAAAGGATTTATAGAGGCCAGACTGCACATAAAACTTTCTATAGCTCAATACACATTACAGCTTTGTGATGTGCACTGTAGCTGTCAAGTTATACAAGACACACTTTATTTCCATAGTTATTGATTCTATTGTGACATATTAATGTTTTACATTGACACTGGTAATAGCTGATATTTGATACCGTATATACTCGAGTATAAGCCGACCCGAATATAAGCCGAGGCCCCTAATTTTACCCCAAAAAACTGGGAAAACGTATTGACTTGAGTATAAGACTAGGGTGGGAAATGCAGCAGCTACTGGTAAATTTCTAAATAAAATTAGATCCTAAAAAAATTATATTAATTGAATATTTATTTACAGTGTGTGTATATAATGAATGCAGTGTGTGTGTATGAATGCAGTGTGTGCGTATGAATGCAGTGTGTGTGTATGTGTGTAGTGTGTGTGTATGAGTGCAGTGTGTGTATGAGTGCAGTGTGAGTGCAGTGTGTGTGTATGAGTGCAGTGTGAGTGCAGTGTGTGTATGAGTGCAGGTTGTGTGTATGAGTGCAGTGTGTGTATGAGTGCAGTGTGTGTATGAGTGCAGTGTGTGTATGAGTGCAGTGTGTGCATGAATGCAGTGTGTGTGTATGAATGCAGTGTGTGTGTATGAGTGCAGTGTGTGTGTATGAATGCAGTGTGTGTGTGTGAGTGCAGTGTGTGTGTGAGTGCAGTGTGTGTATATGAATGAAGTGTGAGTGTGTATGATGCAGTGTGTGTTTGTGTATGTGTTGGCGGGGGGTGGGCATTTTGATTATTGTTATTTTATTAATTGTTATTTTAATCATTTTTTGTTCTATTATTATTTATTTTATTAATTATTATTTTAATTTTTTTGTTATATTGTTATTTTTTTTAATTATTATTATTTTTAATATTTTATTATTATATTTATTTTTTTCGTCCCCCCCGCTCCCTGCTTGATACATGGCAGGGAGGGGGGCTCTCCTTCCCTGGTGGTCCAGTGGCATTGGCAGTTCAGTGTCAGGGGGGGGGGGCTGGCAGAGCTGTTACTTACCTCTCCTGCAGCTCCTGTCAACTCCCTCCTCCTCCTTCGCGCCGGTCCTTGCAGCTCCCTCTGCCAGCTCACACTGTAAGTCTCGCGAGAGCCGCACTATGACCCCGCGGCTCTCGCGAGACTTACACTGGGAGCTGACAGAGGTGCTGAACGGACTGGCGCAGAGGAGAAGGGAGCTGACAGGAGCTGCAGGAGAGGTAAGTAAACGCTCTGCAGCCCCCACAGCCCCCAGTCTGTATTATGGCAATGTAAATTGCCATAATACAGACACTGACTCGAGTATAAGCCGAGTTGGGGTTTTTCAGCACAAAAAATGTGCTGAAAAACTCGGCTTATACTCGAGTATATACGGTAAGTATATTAATTGGGCAGAAAGTTTACATGAAGTCAGTGGCGTACACACAATCCACGGGGCCCCATTGTGAAAGTGCCCAGAGCTGACCGGGCCCCCTGATAATCCATCTCCATCGCATTTTACATTAATTTACATGAGAGCTCAGAGAATGGCTGAAATAGTTAAGCCAAATGCTGGCTGATATAGTTACATAGTTACATAGTTAGATAGCTGAAAAGAGACTTGCGTCCATCAAGTTCAGCCTTCCTCACACCTGTTTTTTGCTGTTGATCCAAAAGGCAAAAAAAAAAAAAAAAAAAACCCCAGTTTGAAGCACAATTTTGCAACAAGCTAGGACAAAAAAATCCTTCTTGACCCCAGAATGGCAGTCAGATTTATCCTTGAATCAAGCAGTTATTACCCTACATTGAAAGATTATATCCTTGAATATTCTGTCTTTGCAAGTATGCATCTAGTAGCTGTTTGAACATCTGTATGGACTCTGATAAAACCACTTCTTCAGGCAGAGAATTCCACATCCTGATTGTTCTTACAGTAAAAAAACCTTTCCTTTGCCTTAGACGAAATCTTCTTTCTTCCAGTCTAAACGCATGGCCTCGTGTCCTATGTAAAGTCCGGTTTGTGAATAGATTTCCACACAATGGTTTGTATTGGCCCCGAATATATTTGTATAATGTTATCATATCCCCTCTCAGGCGACGTTTTTCTAAACTAAATAGGTTTAAATTTGTTAACCTTTCTTCATAGCTGATATGTTCCATTCCTTTTATTAATTTTGTAGCCCGCCTCTGCACTTTTTCTAGTGCCATGATATCCTTCTTTAGAACAGGTGCCCAAAATTGCACAGCATATTCAATATGTGGTCTTACCAGTGATTTATAGAGAGGCAAAATGATATTCTCGTCCCGAGAATGAATGCCCTTTTTCATGCATGACAATACCTTACTGGCCTTGGCCACTGCTGATTGACATTGCACATTGTTGCATAGTTTGTTGTCTATAACAATTCCCAAGTCCTTTTCGTGTGTTGTTATCCCTAATTCACTTCCATTAAGGGTATACGTTGCTTGTGTATTCTTTACGCCGAAGTGCATAACTTTGCAATTTTCAACATTAAATTTCATCTGCCATTTGAGTGCCCAGTCCTCCAGTCTATCTAAATCCTGCTGCAGCAAAGTAATATCTTGCTCACATTGTATTATTTTACAAAGTTTTGTGTCATCTGCAAACACTGAAACATGACTTTCAATGCTGTCTTCAAGATCATTTATAAAAATGTTAAATAGAAGGGGTCCCAGAACAGACCCCTGAGGGACACCACTTGCCACCTCTGTCCAGCTTGAAAATTTACCATTAACGACAACTCTTTGTATTCTGTTTTTAAGCCAATGTTCTACCCAATAACAAGCATTTTCATCGAGACCGATTTCCTTGAGTTTGAACACTAATCTTTTGTGTGGAACTGTATCAAATGCCTTGGCAAAATCCAAATAGATCACATCCACTGCAACACCCTGATCTATACTTCTACTTACTTCTTCGTAGAACGCAATCAAGTTAGTTTGACATGACCTGTGCTTCATAAAACCGTGCTGATTTTTGCTGATAACCATATTCTTCTCAAGGAATTCTCAAGGAATATGATTCTTCTAAGTAAAAATATGTACAAAGGATCAGTGCTAATATACTAGACCTTACAGAGATAAATATAAGGCAGCACACCTGAAAAATAGGGCTCCCTCACAGGCCCTATAGAGTAGACAAAGCAAAAAAAGGTGGAGGGTGAGGTGGCGCCACAGGTGAAAACACCTGATTAGCATATATACAAGACACTACATAAGAGAGAATACATATAAGATAAAAAAAAAAGAGTTTGAAATATAGATAATGAATAACAATCAGGAGTCCAAAAAGTAAGTCCAAAAGAGTCTATGCCTGATAAATACATACAAAAAGTCCAAATAGATTTTGTATAAGAAGTCAATCACAATCTTGTTAGGGGAAGTATTCCTCAGTAAGGTATGGGCATGGGATATTCGTGAGATCCGTATAAAAAAAAAAGAAAAAAAACGGCAGCAAATCATGGTGCAGTATATCCCAATAGGTACTAAGTACTATTTTGTAAAAGGTCTGTATGGTCCTACTCACGTTTTCCATAGCTATAAAACTAGCTGTAGTGTGGATGGCATACAGTGGTACAATCCTCACTTATGGGAAACGTGAAGTTTTGTAGTAGATGGATATCTTGTTGATATAAGGACCATATGAAATATAAAATAAACAATAATAGTGCTTATTGAGTAAAAGTCAGAGGTGAAATAATAAAATACCAAGTGGTTACTCACATTTTATTGAGCAGGCAGACTGCTCAATAAATAAAGCTTGAGTGGTACAATCCCCACCAAGGATTCTTTGGAGTAAAATTCTCTGGTGCCAGGTAAAAATCAGGTAAAAATCAAGGTAAAAATAAATGAATAAATAAAAGAGTAAAATTGCTGACTCACAAGTTGAAAGTGGCCAAAATACTTTTAATAAAATACAGCAATTAAAATACCACAATGCATTTCTCTGCTTAGGGCTCCTCAAGTGGATAAAAACATGTACCTGACAAAGAAAATTGGGCAGACTAGATGGGCCGAATGGTTCTTATCTGCCGTCACATTCTATGTTTCTATGTTTCTATGTAACATTGACTTTATATAAGCCTCAGGTTACTTGATTTTGGCACCAATTGACGTCATGGTCTCATGACTTTTTTTTTTGTATAATTTTATTATAGAACATGTTTCAGCCATATTAGGGAGGGCAATGAAACATGTGTCAGCCATATTAGGGAGGGCAATAAAAGAAAGTGTAAGGAAGGAATGAATTAATAAAACATATGTAACAAGTAGCAAGTGCAAATATGGTTACTCAGACCAGGGTTTTTTTAGCATACATTTTAAAATATGATAGTAGAAAATTATAATAAATATAAAAAGGTCACAGTAAATTGCAAATGTCACAGAAAAATTGCAGAAATGTGTGCTAACAAATAAAAAATAATAGAAATAACAGAAAATAATAATAAATAAAATAAAATAAAAGATACAAACTGTAAAAAAAACTGAAAAAATGAATATGAAGAAACACAGAATATTACAGAAAGTTAAAATTAAAGAGAAAAATGGGCAGGCAAAGGCAATAATAATAATAAATTAAATAGGGGTAAAAAGAGGATGAGAAAAAAAAGGATATGTATCATATGATGCCTATTTCTTGTAAAATTGTATACAAATATATATGCCTTTATTTTTTAAAAACCATATGTGAAGATTTGAAAGAGCATATGTAAATATAGGGTAAGACTAAAGTAAAATAAAATAACATTAGTATACTTGTATCACATTATAAACAAAACAGAATGTGCAAATTTATAAAAAGTAAATTTTTAGGCATCTAGTGGTCATTCCTACATACGGGAGGCCACAGGGGCACTCCAGTAAGTATATGAAATATGGCAAAGGAGAAGTGCTCACTAACACAGATTTAGACAGATTTGTGAACAATATTTGAGAGAAATAGGCCTTTCGTGTACATAGAAAAAGTCTTAGATCATTGGGTTCAGCTCATGAAAAATGGGGGCAAAAACAAAAGTGTTGTGTTTATAATTTTGTTAACTATATGTTTATTAGTATAAAATGATTGCTGAAATTATTCTTACAGCGGTCCCTTTGAAGGGACACTTTAAAGCACCATAATCGCTACACCGCACTATAATGGTTATGGTGCCAGAAATGTCCTGGTGCCCCCTTCCGCCACATAGAGCACTCTGTAGTGATTATGGTGCTTGTAGTCAGGGGCGTAACAAGAAACATCACGGTGCAGAAATCTGTCAAGCCCCCCGCCGCCGCATGCAATATCTGTGAATGTAGGTGTATGTTTGTAAGTAGTAGAGTGAATGGTTTGCGCATTTGAGTATTATGCCAATGTTTAAATGCAGGGGGACTGTCTATGTGTAATGTTGGTGCTTGAATACAAGGTTTCTTTTATGTATTGTAAGTGTATAAATGCAGCCGTGTGTTTGTAAATGCATGTGAATTCAGGGGTGTGTTTATTTGTAGTGTAGACGTTTGAACGCATTACTGTCTTTGTGAACAGTGTTGGAGTATTAATGTTGGAGTGTTTCATGGGCGTAGGAACCGTGGGAGATGGGGGGGGACGCATCCCCCCACGAAATCATCTGGGGGGGACAGATAATGCAGAAATCCCCCCCAGGTCCGCCGGCCGAAGGGGAGCGCAAAAATCACTTGTCAGACTGACAAGTGATATTTGCCGTCCCCCTGACAGGCTGCGTGTGGCTCCATAATGAAACCGCACACAGTGTACACTGGGAGGGGTAGCGCCTCCCCCTCCCGCTCTGCATAGGAGTGCCGGGTGTCACGTGACTACCCGGCGCTCAGTCTGACACCGTGCGCCGCTTGAAGAGTTCCCCCTCCCCTGCTCTGTGCGGTAAAATGGCAGGGAGGGGGACAACAGTGTGCAAGGGGGAGAGTGGAGCCGGTGTCATTATAAGCTCAGACGCCGGCTCTGGAAAAAAAAGCAGCTGCCTGCCCTGCCACTTCCAGGTATTTAGTATGGAAGGGTTAGAGGGGAGATATAATTTGGGGAGGAGGGTGGGTATAAAAATGAATGGAAGAGGTTAGGGGCTACTAATAGGAATGGAGTGTGGTGGAAGGGTACTAATAGGGGCAGAAGGGGGTACTAATATGACTGGAGGGGGTGGGGGTACTAATATGAATGGAGCGGGGTAGGAGGGGGTACAAATATGAATGGAGGGGGTATTAATATGAGGGGGTATTAATATGAATGGAGGCGGTAAGGGGGCTACTAATATGACTAGAGGGGGTGGCAGGGCCGGACTGGGGATACAAAGCAGCCCTGGAAAAAAAAAATATGCCAACCCCATAAGTCAATGCGCCATATATTGTCGCATGTAATATGTAAGGCTATGTCTTGCCACCCCAGATGATTGAGTAAATATATATATTGCTTTTTCTAATATAAAATATTCGTCCTTTCATAGTAAAACGTTTAATTATACAGTAAGCATACTCACATGCAGACACAGACAATGTCACTGACACACACACGTTCATTGATACACAGCCTCATAGACAAACAATCTCACTGATATACATAAGCTCATTGACATAAAAACACAAGCTCACTCAGTAGCAGACACACACACATATGCAAGCAAGCAAGCTCACTAGCAGGCGCGCGCACACACACACACACACACACTATAGCCTGTTCCTGCAGGCTTTTCAATGTAAACACTGACTTTTCAGAGAAAAGGCAGTGTTTACATTGCTTCCAAGTGACACCTCTAGTGACAGCCACTCAGACGGTCACTAGAGGTGCTTCCTGTGTCAGTGCTGCACAGTGTGCAGCACCTACATTCAGGTCCTCCACGCTTTGGAGACGCTGAAGGTTCCCCATAGAGATGCAGTGTGTGTGTGTTTGTGTAAGAAGGACTGTGTGAGCAGGGTGTGTGTGTGAAAGTTGCAGTGTGTACGTGAGGACGGTAGTGTGTGTTAGGGGGGCAGTGTGTGTGTGTGCGTGTTGCAGTGTGAGTGGGGGCAATGTGTGTATGGGGGGAAGTTTGTGTGTATGAGGCAGTGTATGTGTGTGGGGGGTCAATGTGTGTGTAGGGTGTGTGTGTGTGTGTGTATTGGGGGCAGTGTATGTGGGCAATGTGTGTGTATGGGGAAGTGTATGTGTGTGTATGTGGGCAGTGTATGTGTGTGGGATCAGTAGTGTATGTGTATGGTGGGCAATGTGTGTATGGGGGCAGTGTATGTATGTGGGGCAATATGTGTGTATGGGGGCAGTCTATGTAGTTGGGGGGGCAGTGTGTGTGTGTGTTTGTAGGGTATGTGTGGGATAAGGATGTGGGGCTTTTTTTAATGTTTTTTTTTTAATTTAATAAAAAAAAATTTTTTCTTAAATATACATAATGTCCCCCCTCCGTTCTTACCTTTGTTTAGGGAGGAGGGGGGACATTTCTCGATCCCTGGTGGTCCGGTGGGGAATCCCTGGTGGTCCATGTGGTGAGAGTGAACTCTAGCCCCGGTCTCCAGGGCTAGAGTTCACTCTCGCGAGATCCGGAGCGTTGCCATGGCAACGCTCCGTGCTCGCGAGAGAAGGACCTGGAGGAGCTGCAGACTGAGCTCCCCCGGGTCCTCTCTCTCTCCCTCCCCTGCCGGCGGCCAGCAAACAGTGCCTGCGGACCGGAGAGGGAGATCTCTGATCTCCCCTCCAGTCCATGAAGGCACATTGCAGGGCTGGCGCTTGGACAGGCCAGCCCTGCATTAGCCGGCAAGGGAGAGGGAGAACCGTGCAATTGCCCCGTTGCTCCCCCCTGGATCCGCCAGTGCAGGGATGGCGGCCGCTGGAGGAACTTTTCTGGCGGCCGCAGGGGAAGCTGTGCTGTGTGCTCACGCGCTACTGAATGAGACCGGGGCCGGAATATGACGTCATATTCCGGCCCCGGTCTCATTCAGTAGCGTGCTGGAGAGCAGACACAGCACAGCTTCCCCTGCGGCCGCCAGAAAAGTTCCTCCAGCGGCCGCCATCCCTGCTCCTCTTGCGGCCGCCAGCATACCCACATGTATGCGCTGCCCCAGGTGCTGACGGCCCACCGGGAAATTTCCCGGTATCCCGGTGGGCCAGTCCGGCCCTGGGGGGTGGGGCTGTGGGGGGGTAGTAATATGAATAGGAAGGGGTAGTAATATGAACGGAACAGGTATAGGGGGGTAGTAATATGAACGCAAGGGGTAGTAATATGAACGGAAGGGGTATGTGGGGCAGTAATATGAACAGAACAGGTATATGGGGGGTAGTAATATGAACGGAAGGGCTATGGGGGTAGTAATATGAATGGAAGGGGTAGAGGGGGTAGTAAGTGTCCCTAAATGGCAGCCATTAACACAGGGCAAAAGCGGCAGCTGCCCGGACCCAGTTGCTCCTGGGGGGCCCAAGGCAGCTGCCTCTTGAGCCCCGCTGCCCACAATATTATGCTAAAAATGTTTCCTCTCAAATCCTGATCTGATTCAATCCTCCACTATTCGGCATCGCCGCATATTAAAGGACTTTGTTTGCTCCTCCTCCCCACCTCCCTTGCCCTCTGCGTACGCGCATTCCATGATGTCACGTGGAGTCACGGCAACGTTAGGGTGAGCCCCAGTCTCCTACAACTGCAGAGCAGCGCCTCACGCTTTCAGCCCTGAACCCTGAGCCCAGAGCACTGCTGGTGTCTTCAGTACTGTAAGTACAAGAAGATATATTACTTGTTTTATGGGGGTTAGGAGGCTAGGTGGTTGAAGGGGAGACAATTAGGGACGGGTGGATAGAGGGGTTAACCAGGGATATCATACTGAGCACATGGAATGCTCACATCTAGCCAGGGATATCATACTGAGGACATGGAATGCTCACATCTGGCCAGGGATGCCATACTGAGCACATGGAATGCTCACATCTGGCCAGGGATGGAATGCTCACATCTAACCAGGGATACCATGATGAGCACATGGAATGCTCCCATCCAGCCAGGGATATCATACTGAGCACATGGAATGCTCCCCTCCATCCAGGGATAACATACTGAGCACATGGAATGCTCCCATTCATCCAGGGATATCATACTGAGCACATGGAATGCTCCCATCCAGCCAGGGATGCCATACTGAGCACATGGAATGCTCTCATCCAGCCAGGGATATCATACTGAGCACATGGAATGCTCTCATCCAGCCAGGGATATCATACTGAGCACATGGAATGCACCTATCCAGCCAGGGATATCATACAGAGCACATGGAATGCTCCCATCCAGCCAGGGATATTATTAGTACAGTACTGTCTGCACATAGTTTACAAAAAAAATACTTTTTAGAATAATGATAGACATTTTTATTTTATACATTTGTGATGATTCTTTTTTCCCTCTATATTCAAGTGACACTATATTCACCAGAACCACAACGGCTAAACGCAGTAGTTTTGGTGTTTATAGCATGTCTCTGCAGGCTTTTTAATGTAAGCACTGCCTTTTCAGAAAAAGGCAGTATTTACATTACTGCCATGGAATACCTTACCAGACGGCCACTAGAGGTGCTTCCTAGTCCAGTGTTGCACAACGTGCCGCACTAGCATTCACGCTGAACACTCCTCATAGAAATGCATTGATTCAACGCATCTCTTTGAGGAGATGCTGATTGGTGCAGCGCAGTGTTTTGCCACGCATTGGGTTGGCTGATATATATTCAAACACTGTACATTCCTGTGCATTGTATTGATGAGGTGATCTGTAATACGCTCACAAACTGCACGTTCCTGTGAGTTATTTTGCTGTAGAGCTTGTGATACACTCACACACTGCACTTTCCCATGCATTTTATTGCTGAGGTGTTCTGTGATGTACTTGCACCTCACACATTACTGTCCGTTGTATTGCTGTGGAGCTATGCGATACACTGATATGCTTCACATTATATTATTTCACACACACACACTTAAAATTTAACATTATTATTATTATTATTTTATTATTTACATAGCGCCATCAAATTCATAGAGAATTCAGAGAGAAAAAGAACACAAAAAAATGACTTCCCAAAAGTTTGACAAAGACTGGTGGTAGAATTAGCGCATGCAAAGTGTTAAAATACCACCATTTGAAATACCCTAGGGCAGTGATGGCGAACCTTTGACACCAAGCCCGCTCTGAGGCACGCGGCCATAGGTTCAAGAGCTGGCCGGATGTATGTCAGTGTGTGTGTCTGTGAGTGTGTGTGTGTCAGTCACTCTGTATGTCTGTCAGTGAGTGTGTGTGTCTGTCAGTTAATGTGTGTGTCTGTTAGCGAGTGTGTGTGTGTCTGTCAGTTAATGTGTGTGTCTGTCTGTCTGTGTGTGTGTGTGTGTGTGTGTGTCTGTCAGTGACTGTCTGTGTGTCACTGTTTGTCTGTCAGTGTGTGTGAGTGTGTCTGTGAGTGTCAGTGTATATATGTGAGTGTATGTGTATCTGTGAGTGTCAGTGTATTTATATGAGTGTCTGTGTATCTGTGAGTATGTGTGTGTATCTGTGAGTGAGTGTATGTGTGTGTATATCTGTGAGTGTCAGTGTGTATAATGGTCGTGTTTAATTGCTGTGTTGGCACTTTGAGGGAAAAACGTTGGTTTGTATTGCGGTTTGGGAACTCGGGCTAAAAAATGTTCGCCATCCCTGCCCTAGGGTGTCTACTCTTCAAAAATATATGGTTTGATGGGGGTATATTACATTGGCCAGCTTCAAAAATGTCCCAAATAGGACATGGGTTCATGATGACCAGCTCTGAAAATTCCAAGTTGGAAAATTAGCCCACAGAGAACCTGAAACACCTATACATGGGTGGTATCACTGTACTCAGGAGATGTTGCTGAACCCATGTTGAGGTGTTCTTTGGAAATAACCTTTAACGTTCTCAGTACATGTATTATTAAATTGCTATGTGTGTCCAAAAAAATATATATATATATTTTTTTTTTTTTATTAGGCATTGATTGATGGTAAAATGGTTGCATGAAAAACAGTCAAAATACACCAAGTTTAATATTTTAGGTTGTCTTCTTTTAAAAAAATATATACATGTGAAGGGTTATTCAGGGATTCCTGACAGATATCAGTGTTACAATGTAACTTGTGTTCATTTTGAAAAATAATGGTTTGCAAATAGCAAAGTGCTACTTGTATTTATTGCCCTATAACTTGCAAAAAAAAGCTTAGAACATGTTAACATTGGGTATTTTTAAACTCGGGACACAATTTTGAAACTATTTATCATGGATGTTTTTTGGCGGTTGTAGATGAGCAACAGATTTTGGGAGTGAAATTTAGAAAAAGTGTGTTTTTTTTAGGTTTTTCATCATATTTTATAATCTTTTTATAGTAAATTAAATGATATGATAAAAATAATGGTATCTCTAGAAAAAACATTTAATGGCGAGAAAACCAGTTTATAATATGTGTGGGTACAGTAAATGAATAAGAGGAAAATTACAGCTAAACAAAAACACCGCAGAAATGTAAAAACAGCCCTGGTCCTTAACGTTAAGAAAATTGAAAAACGGTCTGGTCACTAACGGGTTAAAAAATGTCAAATGAGCCATACAGATCATTCAGAGAATGGCCACATTTGCAGAGTAATATCACCAGTACAGTATGCAAAAGAACATTATTTTTTAATATTATTTTTAAATATAGCTATATCTCACTTCACATCAGATCTGTGCACTGCAGCTCCCTTTAATCTATGTTCTTCATTGAATTTATATGATCACTCTATGTAGAGCAATTCCTCACGCTCTGTTAATATTAATAGACATTTCATTTACTTTCAGATTGTAAAGCTCATCATTAGTCTTACAGACTCCTGTGAGTCTTCATATGTCAATTTTTTATCTTTAGTTGCTACAATGTAGTAAATGATTCATGGAATATCAAAGGGGTTATATAAAACGATTGTCTTGATAAAGTGCAGCAGTATACGCATGCTTGCTTTACGTGCAATCAAGTTTAATATTTTAGGTTGTCTTCTTTTAAAAAAATATATACATGTGAAGGGTTATTCAGGGATTCCTGACAGATATCAGTGTTACAATGTAACTTGTGTTCATTTTGAAAAATAATGGTTTGCAAATAGCAAAGTGCTACTTGTATTTATTGCCCTATAACTTGCAAAAAAAAGCTTAGAACATGTTAACATTGGGTATTTTTAAACTCGGGACACAATTTTGAAACTATTTATCATGGATGTTTTTTGGCGGTTGTAGATGAGCAACAGATTTTGGGAGTGAAATTTAGAAAAAGTGTGTTTTTTTTAGGTTTTTCATCATATTTTATAATCTTTTTATAGTAAATTAAATGATATGATAAAAATAATGGTATCTCTAGAAAAAACATTTAATGGCGAGAAAACCAGTTTATAATATGTGTGGGTACAGTAAATGAATAAGAGGAAAATTACAGCTAAACAAAAACACCGCAGAAATGTAAAAACAGCCCTGGTCCTTAACGTTAAGAAAATTGAAAAACGGTCTGGTCACTAACGGGTTAAAAAATGTCAAATGAGCCATACAGATCATTCAGAGAATGGCCACATTTGCAGAGTAATATCACCAGTACAGTATGCAAAAGAACATTATTTTTTAATATTATTTTTAAATATAGCTATATCTCACGTCACATCAGATCTGTGCACTGCAGCTCCCTTTAATCTATGTTCTTCATTGAATTTATATGATCACTCTATGTAGAGCAATTCCTCACGCTCTGTTAATATTAATAGACATTTCATTTACTTTCAGATTGTAAAGCTCATCATTAGTCTTACAGACTCCTGTGAGTCTTCATATGTCAATTTTTTATCTTTAGTTGCTACAATGTAGTAAATGATTCATGGAATATCAAAGGGGTTATATAAAACGATTGTCTTGATAAAGTGCAGCAGTATACGCATGCTTGCTTTACGTGCAATCAAGCATGCTGGGTGCATTTCTTTTTACCTAAGGATACCAAAGCTCTTAAGAGTGTGATGACACAGAAGGTAATTGTACATACTAAGGAGGGAATTTGTGTTGACATAAGGTAAATTCAATTCGTATGGTTTTTAAAAGAAACATCAGAAATGCAGCATATTAAAGTACAAGCCAAGTAAAATTGTAAGAATGTTACCCAACATAGATGATTAAAAGTACTGGGAATGGCAAGTTATCCAAAATGACAGTAAACCCTAAATGCCGAATCATGTCCAGATGGACAAAATCCGGTGAAAATTTCAACTGCAATGGCAATTCTCATATCTACAAATATGATCAGAATTCTGTCGACCGAGCAAACCTGCAACAATTGCTCAAAGAGAAATGATAATTTCAACTACTATTTCAAATAGTTAAAAACACTTGCGGACTTGGAGATTAATAATGGGGATGACTGGCCAGCACTTGCTAGCTATCCATTACATGAAAAAGTTTAAAATAAATAAAAAAAAAACTATTGGGGGGTCTATAAGACCTCCATATTACTATAAGGGAGGTTTAAAGCGTCCGTATGACCCCACCTGTGACGTCAAAATGGGAACCAGGCGTACCCCAAGCTTTCTCCACTCTCCCTCGTTGGATGAAAATGGATTATTTGTATTGTGTTTTTTGCGAATCAGGCTTTTTTAATTTTCATTGGTTGTGTTGGGAATTATGCAAATTAATTTAGCCTTTTACGGGGACTGAAATGAAGATGAGTTAGAAGAAAGAAGACTTTTGATGACAAGTATAATTTTTAGTTTACTGGTATTGGATTTTATGGCCCTATTATTAGGGTGAGAGGGGTAGGTATGGTTACTTAATTTTAATGGTGGGGTAGCTACTGGATTGGAGGCTCTTAATCATCTAGTGGGGTTGGAGGCTGGCCATATCATTAATTGGGAGGGTGGACAATGGTATTTTCAACCAACTCTTTGTAGAATTAGTTAGAGCCTCCACCTGCATCCCATGGGTGGAGGCCAAGTGGAGGACCCTAGGACAGAACCTGAATAATATAATCGGGTCCCCACCTGCCACCAATGGGTGAGGGCTGGAAAGAGGACACTAGTTTTTTATTATAATAGGGGCCATCACTCCTTGAAACAACCACAACAACCTTTTCCAGAGCAGACTGTATTTTTCCTGAGGTTACCTGTGGATTTTTCTTTGTATCTCAAAAAATATTTCTAGCAGTTGTGGCTGAAATCTTTCTTGGTGCACCTGACCATGGCTTGGTATCAAAATATTCCCTGAATTTTCCAATTCTTAATAAGTGATTGAACAGTACTGAATGGTATTGTCAAGGCTTTGGATATCTTTTAATATCATTTTCCATCTTTATAAAGTTCCTTTACCTTGTTACGCAGGTCGTTTGATAGTTCTTTACTGCTCCCCATTGCTCTGTATCTAGCCTTCTCAGTGCATTCACGTGTGAGCTAACAAACTCATTGACTATTTATACACAGACACTAATTGCAATTTAAAAAGCCAGATGTGTGGGAAGTTAACCTTGAATTGCCACGTTAACCTTGTGTGTCACCTTGTGTGTCTGTAACAAGGCCAAACATTCAAGTGTATGTAAAATTTTGATCAGGGCCATTTGGGTGATTTCTGTTATCATTATGATTTAAAAAGGAGCCAAACAACTATGTGATAATAATAGGCTTCATATGATCATTATCCTTCAATTAAATACATTTTTTGCATGAACAGATATATTTTCAAAATCAATGCGAAAATTTCACAATTTACTCCAGGGTATGGAAACGTTTGAGTACATCTGTATTAGCCCTTACCTGCTGTTGACGGTTGTTGGCACGTGGGATCATTAGGATTTCCCTCCTTTTTCTTTTATTTAATAGCCCCATCTGATGACCACAAGTGGGGATTCATGTTATTTAACAGGCCCCATCCCCAACCGCTGCCCAATCACTACATTCAAACATTTAACAGTTATGCCCCCATCTCCTGAATGGCAGTTGCGGGCCTTGGGGGGTTTAAAACCTCAGTTAAAGTAATATGGGTGTCTTATTAAAACCATAGGGTTTTTATTTATATCTAAACTTTTTTAGTGTTGAAGCAACCAAGCAAGCACAGGCTAACCACCACATAATTACCACTTGCACTGCCAAAGGTTATTTAACTTTTTGCTTGCTGGCAGCTAAAGCTGACAGTGAGCAAATCGTTAACAACATTTTTAAATCCATACCTGGATTAGAAGGATTAAAATCCGAATTTCAGCTGTCCAAAGACATTCGGTTCGGTCAAAATCCAGACCAGATTTCGGCTCATTCTGAGCCTGAATTTCAGAATCCAGACTTTGTTAAATAGCATGAGCAATGTCTGGATTTTGCAGTCCAAGTGGCCCCATATGCTGCCAGATGATTTTGTGAGCCCTGTGAGTTTTTAATCTATCTGCCTGATAGATTGCTTGAGTTTTGTGGGTAATTCTGTTCCTCTATTTATGGTGTGTTTTGGAGGGAAAAAACATCCAAACAAACAAAAAAAAACCACATGTTTTTTTTATGTAAGTCTGAAAATGGCCAAAACTTATTCGAAAGAATATTGTCTGTAATAAACAAAGTTAATAACTATGAAGTCCCCTTAGATCTTAGCTGTGAGCCGAGAGGAAGATTCTCTCTCTTTTTAAAAAAAACACACAAAAAAAACACTAGCAGTTACCTGAAGGATTGTGGACATTTTTTATGTGTTGTGTTTTGTGTTTAGTTATGTTTTCTTATTCCATACAAATTGGCATCATTTTTATTTCAGGTTAATCCTGGCTATCTATAATGTTGTAAAGTGTTTTTTTATATTTCTGGTGAATACATCATGTTGCATGTGATAAATATACCGTATATACTCGAGTATAAGCCGAGTTTTTAAGCACATTTTTTGTGCTGAAAAACCGGAACTCGGCTTATACTCGAGTCAATAGTCTGTATTATGGCAATTTGCATTGCCATAATACAGACTGGGGCTATGGGGGCTGCACAGAGCGTTACTTACCTCTCCTGCAGCTCCTGTCAGCTCCCTCCTCCTCCGCGCCGTCCGGTCAGCACCTCGGTCAGCTCCCAGTGTAAGTCTCGCGAGAGCCGCGGCTCTCGCAAGACTTACAGTGTGAGCTGATAGAGGTGCTGAACGGACGGCGCGGAGGAGGAGGGAGCTGACAGGAGCTGCAGGACAGGTAAGTTACAGCTCTGACAGCCCCCTCTCCCCCCCACTGAACTGCCAATGCTGGACCACCAGGGAGTAAGAGCCCCCCTCCCTGGCCATCTAGCAAGCAGGGAGGGGGGACGAAAAAAATAATACAAATATTAATAATAATAATAAAAAATAATAAAAGTATTAATAATAATAATAATGAAAAAATATTAAAAAAGTAATTAAAAAAATAATAATAATTAAAAAAAGTTAATATAACAAAAAACAATTAGTATTAAAATAATAAAAAAATAATAAAAATGCCCACCCCCACCAAGCCTCTGCAAACACTGCACTCATACACACTGCACTCATACACACACACTGCATTCATACACACTGCTCTCATACACACACACTGCATTCATACACACTGCACTCATACACACTGCACTCATACACACTGCACTCATACACATACACTGCATTCATACACACACACTGCATTCATACACACACACTGCACTCATACACACACACTGCATTCATACACACTGCACTCATACACACACACTGCTCTCATACACACACACTGCATTCATACACACTGCACTCATACACACTGCACTCATACACACTACACTCATACACACTGTACTCATACACACACACTGCACTCAAACACACACACTGCTCTCATACACACACACTGCACTCATACACACTGCACTCATACACACTGCACTCATACACACACACTGCATTCATACACACTGCACTCATACACACACTGCACTCATACACACACTGCATTCATACACACACTGCATTCATACACACTGCACTCATACACACTGCACTCATACACACTGCACTCATACACACACACTGCATTTATACACACACACTGCACTCATACACACTGCACTCATACACACACACTGCATTCATACACACTGCACTCATACACACACACTGCACTCATACACACTGCACTCATACACACACACTGCACTCATACACACACTGCATTCATACACACTGCACTCATACACACACACACACTGCACTCATACACACACTGCACTCATACACACACACTGCACTCATACACACACACTGCATTCACTCATACACACACACTGTAAATAAATATTCAATTAATATAATTTTTTTAGGATCTAATTTTATTTAGAGATTTACCAGTAGCTGCTGCATTTCCCACCCTAGTCTTATACTCGAGTCAATAAGTTTTCCCAGTTTTTTGGGGTAAAATTAGGGGCCTCGGCTTATATTCGGGTCGGCTTATACTCGAGTATATACGGTATGTGTAAAGTGTAAATGTTTTTTTTTCCCCAAAATCTCAACATGTAAAAACAAATGTCATGTTCAGGGATGTGGCATCACCAGCTACTGTGCAACTCTCCCCCCACCCAAGCACACATGCACCAATCATGTATGAACAAACATGTTTGCACACCTTGACTCACAAGTACACGCACTGGCACATTCACACACAGATCCACACACTGGCACATCCAGACACAGATCCACACACTGGCACATACACACACAGATCCACACACTGGCACATACACAACCAATCAGATACACACTGACACACAGATACATACACTGACATACAGATACACACACTGGCACATACACACACTGGCACATGCCATACTTTATATATTTGCAGCCACCCTCCTGTTAATTTGCCTTTTGTGTCTAGGAGGGGTCCTGGCTTGCTGAGGCTGATGGGGATGAGCATGCTGCAGCTCACTCCAGCCTCTTTATTGCCTCCATGCTGCCTGTACCGTCATTGCCTCCAACCTCCTCCCTCCCACGCGGTGCTCTGAGGCTTTCAGAGGCTTTCATTGCATGTCTGATTGTGTGTAATGTCCAGGATATAGTATATAATTTGCAGGTGTCAGGGAGCCGCAATAAAAATGCAGGGAATTTCCAGGAGAGTTGGTCTGGAACACCCCCTAGGCGCACCCACTCTACAGGTCACAGAAGGACACAGGTTGGATAAAGGGGGGCAGTGATGCAAGTTGTGTTTTTGGCATGCCCAAAGGGGTAGACCCAAACAGAAAGGGGGCAGTTTCACCCGAAGAATTGGCAGGTCAACCTGGCTTGAATGCACACTAGGTTGCTTGCCAATCGAGGAGGCCAGCCCACCAAAGGCAGACTATGTAGGAAGTGTTGTTTCAGCAGGGTCCTGGTGCCCTGAGCATAATGTTGGCAAATCTAATCACAGTTCTCCGGTGTACCCAAAAGCAAGAAACCAGGGAACAAAGTGCAGATGGCGGGATAGGACACTGAAATAGGTGCTGTGGCTGTCCTGCCCGAAATGTAGAAAGTTAGGAGAGAGCATTGATAATCTGAAAAATAATATTAATAATAATAATAATAATAATAATGTAAACATCTATATAACTATACAGAGTAAGTAAAAAAAATATTACTGTATATAACCTAAACTTGAGATCATTTTTTCGTTAAGAAGCACAAGTATATTTTATTTCTTCTTGATCTAATAAAAGGTTCCAAATCCATATTTATTATAAAAATTTCAAAATCTTTAAAAACAAATTATAAAATACATGAGGGTGCACTAAATAGGAAAGAGGGTAATTGATGGTTGATCAAAAATGTATTTACTATTTTTAGTTTTGTCCTGAGATGAAAAGTTAACACTGTCCGATATTCAAAGTGAAAAGTTGACTCCGTCTTTGAGTAATATATAACTCAAGCTATCATTACAGCATTTAAATATTTAAAATATATGAAGGCATAACATTTGAGCCATGAATTATTTACTATATACTTTAATTTGGCAAAACATTGTACATTTAGGATGAAGGATTCTTTTAGGAGAACCATTAAGTTGGTTTTATTTTAGTACAAATTCAGAATATTAAATGATATTATGAGAATGCTTTACTTCTCTCCTTCTGGCAACTTTGATGAAAAGTCCATGTTAAATTAACTTTTACTGTTCAGTGCATGAAGGAGGGGAAAAAATATCAAAAGTCATGTTTATCCACATATACCCTCAGAACTCTAATCAATCTCATTCTATGAATGACAATGGAGGGTGAGGGGTTAAATGGTTACTCTAAGAACAATTCAAAGTCTCAAAATGGCTCAGTGCAAAACAAAGTTAAAATAACAGACTGCATCAACTTAATAATGTTAATCATATCAAGAATTCCTTGAGAAGAACATGGTTATCAGCAAAAATCAGCACGGTTTTATGAAGCACAGGTCATGTCAAACTAACTTGAATGCGTTCTACAAAGAGGTAAGTAGAAGTATAGATCAGGGTGTTGCAGTGGATGTGATCTATTTGGATTTTGCCAAGGCATTTGATATAGTTCGACACAATAGATTAGTGTTCAAACTCAAAGAAATCGGTCTAGATGAAAATGCTTGTTCTTGAGTAGAACATTGGCTTAAAAATGGAGTACAAAGTTGTCGTTAATGGTAAATTTTCAAGCTGGACAGAGGTGGCAAGTGGTGTCCCTCAGGGTTCTGTGCTGGGACCCCTTCTATTTAACATGTTTATAAATTATATTGGGAAAAAAAAAAGCATTGCAAGTCATGTTTCAGTGTTTTCAGATGACACAAAACTCTGTAAAATAATACAATGTGAGCAAGATATTACTTTGCTGCAGATGGATTTAGACTGGGGGACTGTGCACTCAGATGAAATTTGATGTTGAAAAATGCCAAGTTATGCTCTTCGGCGTAAAGAATACACAAGCAACGTATACCCTTAATGGAAGCGAATTAGGGATAACAACACATGAAAAGGACTTGGGAATTGTTATGGACAACCAACTAAACAAGAGAAAAAGGGCGCTAAAGGGTCTCAAACTAAAACAAGCTGTGAGACCCCATGCATCCCCTGGATATCAGTATAGCCAACTGGAAAATGAAAATATATGAATGCTGCAAAATAGCCCAAAACAGAGAGGTAAGTACTGCAATGAAACAAAGTATATACAAAAGATCTAATCCCTACTATGTGGAAAAACTGAAAAGGGCACACATGCACTACAATCAAAGTGCAGAGGTATATATGGGATACCAGAAATGAAAATAAAAAAACCTTTAATAAAAAATGCTAAATGAAAGTATCCATACCCCTAGTAACCCCACAGCCATACAGTCCTCTATTGCATGTGAAAAGCTGGAACCTAAACCTCAAAATCGGTGGTATAATTAATGTAGGTCCCCAGCCCCCCTTCCGGTATACAGGATCCTAATGATGCAAAAGGAGATAGAGCAGTATAGAGAGAGAGAAATATTGAACAAAATCAGAGGTCAGTGACAAATGTACTGACAGTTACTTTATAAAGCCTCTCTCCCTGTAAAACTAGCTAAACAGACATAGTAGGGAAAAATAGAAAGAGTAAATCAAAGATAGTGGTTTAGAGCATCATCAAGGTGCTCTACACCCAAGGTGTCTATAAAGTGCCCATGTGAGAACAGCAAAGTGATAGTAACAAAACGCCCCCTGGAGTCTCCTTGCGGTACACAGGCTAGCATGGCCAGACTGTGACTGAGACTGTCCCGGTTGGGTCTAGTTATTCAGTCTGTTCCCTGCTACCTGTTTCTTGTCCTTTTTTTCTGGACAACCAACTATGCAACAATGTGCAATGCCAATCAGCAGTGGCTAAGGCCAGTAAGGTATTGTCATGCATGAAAAAGGGTATTTATTCTCTGGATGAGAATATCATTTTGCCTCTTTAAAAATCGCTGGCAGTGGGTTTTTAATGATTTTTTGAAGGAGTGGAGACTGGGTGAGCATCTAACGGAGGAGGGAAGCGAGTTCCACAGGAACGGTGCAGCCCTCAAGAAATCTTGAGGGCGAGCATCAGAGGTGGGAGTATGGACAAACGATAGACGTAAGTCTTCAGCAGATCGTAAGGGCCTAGACGGGACATACTTGTGTATACTGGAGGATAGATAGGTGGGAGCAGCACTATGTAGAGATTTGAAAGCAAGAATCAGAATTTTAAATTGAGCTCTATATCTTATAGGAAGCCAATGTAGGGACTGACAGAAGGGTGAGGCGTGGGTGGTGTGGGCGGACAGGAAGATGAGCCTCGCCCCTGCATTCAGTAAGACCACTGAGAAGCGGATTACAGTAGTCAAGGCAAGAAATCTCCTCTATGAGGAGATGCTAATTGGCCAGGGCTGTGTTTGAATTGTGCTGGCTCTGCCCCTTATCTGCCTCCTTGACAGTCTCCACCAATCCTATGTGGAAGCAGGGCTGTGTGTGCGTATTCAGCAGTCTGTTGTGTAGGCAGGGCCGTAGTGCACTGCTTTGCCAGGGGGCCCATAATGATGTTAAGATGGCACTGTGGGGAAGTATTGTGATTGGTTCAGATCACCACTTCTGATGATGTCAGCAGACAGAGGCAGTTCAGGGGCAGAGCCAGTAGCTTCAGACTTCAATACAAGTAAGAATGTACTATATTTAGGGAGGAAAGGGGGAACAGAATGGCTAGGTGGTGGTTTAAACACTACAGGGTCAGGGATACATGTTTGTGTTCCTGACCCTATAGTGTTCCTTGAACATCTCTCCCCTTCTAACCCCACCCAGACTTTCTATGACTGTTCAATCACAAACTTCCCAATGCAACTCAATGAGACGCCTTTGCAAGGCAGGTGCTCTGCTTAGAAGCTTCTTGAGGTCTCCTGAGCTAAGCCCAGGGCAGGACTAGCTTATTGGCTGAGTGTGATCTGTTGATGCTCTCATCCAATGAGCAAGTCCTGTACTACATATTTTCCTTAGAAAATGGGTGTAGTTATTTCTGTAAAGGAGAGACGTTGGCAATATAACCATGCTCAACCGTGAGCGCCAAAAATATTTTTGTACCCAGACGTCAGTGTCCCTAGAATTGGCCCTGGGTGACAGTGCTGCTTTAAAGCAAACCAGTCTAAAATGGTCTGACTAACTGCAGCGGGCAGGGGGGGGGGGGGGACAGGGCACTTATGGCACCATAACTACTATAGTGCACTGTAGTGGCTATGGTGCTTGAAGTGTTTCTTGAGACATTAATTTGTATTTTTGCAATTCAGAATTTATTTATTTTGTTTTAAGTTTTATCAAAACACACAGTGTAACACTTTCTTCTAATTACATTTTCCTTCATTTTATATTTTTGTTCTGTACAGTAACCAAAACAGAAAAAAAAAATAACACATTTGTACTATGCAGGACTTAAGGTCTTAGTAACATATTGTGTCAGGGAGTTTTATCTCTTTTGAGATCCATAGATCCCAATAGAGTGAGTCACACCATGCTTTAAAGCATGGCACTAAATCCAATCCTTTATTTCATTTTCTTTCTAGTTGACTCATATAAATCACACAGTAAATCAGGGGTAAACAACCTTCGGCACTCCTGATGTTATGAACTAAATCTCCCCTGATGCTTTGCCAGCATTATATGTACACCACCCTTACACCACTGTTTTCAAAGCGTGATTAATACAAAAAAATAAAAACACTGAATTTATATAAATGCAACTTCCCAGAAGGCCTTCCCAAATAACAACCACTTTCTTATCAAAATATGTCAGTGGAACAATATAGAGATGGTGGTGGAACTTATGTGAACACTTGCAGGTGTCCACATGGGAAAATTCAATTCTTAACAAGCTGCAGCTGGGAAAGATGGTGTTTGTGCAGTGGAAGAAAGTCATTGACAAAAGAAGAACCTATTGTGGAGAAACAAGAGGAAGCACCCAGTGAGCCACCAATGACAGAAAGGGATTAGCCTTACATAAGGGGACATTAGGATTGAGGTAGAGAGGCTGGATGTTTCATGCATTGTGATTGTTTTTATTTAATTCATGGTCCATGAAGAAGTCCAGTAAGGTGGAAGAAATACGTTGAACTGTGTTTATACTTTTCTTTATTTATAGCATTTTTATTATTTCATTTTTTTACAATCTTTTTTTTTAATAATGTTTGGAGCTTAAACATCTGATCCTGGGATTTAGAACCCATTCCCAATGGAAAGAAGAGCAGGTTGCAACCAGTCTTCTCAGAAATCTGGTTGCAGCCATTAATAGCTTCCTTTTTTTGCTCCATCCACCTAGAGTAACAACTTGTAACAAACCACTGGGGTCGTGTGAAGTCCTGGAACTCAGGTGTAGTATCAGCTCTCCCTTACAAGCACGATCCACAGAGATCCTGAGCTTGAGAACAGGATTCTCTTGGTTTAGTGATGGCATGGGGGCTTTCATAAAAATAACAGAAAAAATCCAATGCAAAGGTAGCCGAAGAAGGGTCAGGCAGAAATCAGAGTCAGACGGTCCAGAGGTCAGGGCAGGCGGCAATCAGCCAAATCCAGAGAGCAGGCAAAGTCAGGAAACCAGCAAGGACAGGAAACACATGGAAACAAATGCTAGGAGTTCTGAGGCAGGCAAAAAACAACCAAGGTCAATGTGACTGACTGTGGGACTCAGCCTCATCCTGGATGCATCACTGTCCTTGCTCCGCCCCCTCAGCCACACCTCCTCCAACCTCTGACCTGCAGACCAGTCTCCTCATGCAGCAGCTGCTGTGGCAGAAATGCCTCTGCCACGTGCTGGCTAGCCTCCTCCTCAAAGTCTATGGGCCCTGCAAAACCCTTGTTAAAAGACTTTGTTCATGCCATGTCCTTATACTGTTTGGGAGCCGAACCAAAGCACGAACCATGGACCACATGGGAGCTTGTTAAACCCTTTTGACACCTGGTAACAATTCTCACCTCAGTGTTCTAATTGTTCATTTGGGTGGCTGCAATTCGTATGAACGACCACGAGGTGGCGGCCATCTTGTTCGCATGAACGCAGTGTTTGGTAGTCAAGTTCATGGACTAAAATCGGACACTGAAACTCCCGAACACTGCTGGACTTCCAGCATCGCCTGCATTCGGTTCTTTAGATCCTAGAAGAACATTGTTCAGTGGAATCGTTTATCTGGATGAGGGGAACAAGCTCCACGGTTCAAATATAGACTACATTCGGTAATTCTTTTGTTTTTATGTCACCGAAGTTGACCGACCACTAGCACTGATTTCATTGAATGCTTTTGGGCTTAAGCCACATGTGCGGTCGATCAAAAATGGGACTTCCATGGAAAACCAGAACCCTTGAACCGATCTGGGTGATTTTTGGATGGTCACCCAGATCGGGGCTATCAGATGATGTGACTTTTGTGGGGTTTTTATGTATTTTGGGGGTTCATTTGGGGTGCTTGTAAATTGTGTGTTTTCTGTACCTGAAGATAATTGAGTTAGTACGGTTCCTGACTCAATTATCTCTTAGGCACAGGTGAGGGATTACCCTGTGATTTTGTGTGTGAAAGGGGGGCTACAGTGCTTATGGTGTCCATTGTGGTGCTTTTGGTACTCGGTGATACTAGGAAGAGTGATTGGCGGAGGTACCCAGTAGGAGGTATCTTGGAGTGCTGGAACAATCACTTTGAGTTTCCTGGCTGTGAATGGAGGTACAGAGGATGCAGACTAGGGTGCAGCAGCCACAGGCACTATAACCGCGTGGATGCCCTAGGACAGGTGAGTACCTTTGGCAAATGTGACCCCACTGTTCCTTCAACTTTGAACTTGCAAACTTAGCTTCCAACAGTATCTCTAGGAGTATTCAGTGCCTTCTCTATGTTTTTGTATCCTGTTCCTTGTTTGTGAAAAATGGTGTTCTCTTCTCTTACCTTTGTGGACCATTCTTTTGACTGAGCCCTATTTCTAACATGCAGTCAAACATGACACTCAACAAACCCCTAGACAGTTCAGCTATTTCAAGTGCTCCAGCTCGAGCACACCAGGTGCAACTAATGAAGCCCTTGATTAGTTGCATCAACACCTGTTTTGCATATTTGTGCTGTTGTCGGGGATTCTATTCAGGGGTTAAATAATGTAGAGACTTGAGAAATTATAAGTTGCATTTTCAGTTTAATTTATGGAAACCACTTTAAGCACTTGTTATGTTGAGCTGTTTAAATTGCATTTGTTTGATTTGTTCATTGCAAACAGCTGAAAGTCTGTAAATTGTGACCTCATTTTCAGGGTTGAATAATTTTCATTAAAACTGTATATGTACATACACACACACACACATATTTTCCAGCAATATGGGAGATGTAAGCCATAACACCTAGAGTATCAAAGGTTGACTACCCCTGCTTTTAAATGATGTCTTTATATTGAAAAAAACTCAAAAACTCCCACGCACATATTTATACTATAGTATTTTTTTATTTGATTTTTTATTCTTTGTTTTATTCATGCATGGATTGACAGTTAGGTCTGTTACGCCACAACAGCGGTATGAGACCTATTTATAACAGTCGATAGTATGGCATAGGAAATACTGTGCACAATTATTTGTTATGTATATGCAGTTATGTTTAAAATTGCTCAGAGATTAACCCCTTAAGGACAGAGCTTCAGAAGCTTGTCTTTCACTTAATGACAACGGCATTTTTTGCATTTTTTGCTATTTGCGTTCAACTGCAATTTGGATTTTACTCATTTATTGCACCGACACATATTATATACCGTTTTTTAAAGGACAGAAAGGGCTTTAATTTGATGTAACACACATATATATATAAATGCTTATTTATTATAAAACAAATACAGAAATATGCAAAAAAATGAATTTTTGTGTGTTTTTTTTACAGTTTTTGCAATAATAATGTGTACATAATTAGTGCAGGTTAAGGAAAGTAATTAAAAATAAATTCATTTAGTTGTTCTGAATTACAGAATATATAATGTGTCTGGGATTTTAAGTTTTTTTTGGTAGTTACAGGTCACAAAGCACAAGGAGTAAAATAAACTTTTTATGTGGAGCGATTTTAGAATTTGGTATGTTTGTCTTGTAAGCCTAATAGCCATAAAAGAAAACAAAATTGCCACACAAAAGTATATATTTATATAAAGTAGGCACCACAGGCTATTTACCTAAGGTTGTTTTGACACTTTCTACGTAGCCATTTTACCGCCAACCTCTGCTAAATATTGGAGTAAAATTGTGTTTTTTGGGGGTTTTCGCACACAAACTTATATCAAAGAACTTCTCATGTGTATTTTGTAAAGTTGGTGTGTGCTATTCCTGTACAAAGTTTTATTATGTGTTCAGTTACTTCTGCTGAGTACAACGGTACCCCCATTGTATGTCTTTGGCACTATTTCGTGAAGCTACAGTGCCATATAGGAGACCTGTCCTTTTCAGTATTCACAGTAGAATTTTGAGAGACGGATTTAATGAGCCTATGCTTCCATTTGGGGTATTATAGTAGTTTGACTGTTCAAAAAAACCCCACAAAGGCCTACCATTTGTAAAAGTAGACACTCCAGGGTATCTCATAAGGTGCATATTGTGCCTTAACATGCCCCCATTTTTTTACCATTACATGCCAAAGTATGTGGTAAAAAATAATTTTGTGCATTTTTTACATACGGATTGCATTTTTGCTGGGCATTTTGTATATTTCATATGTGCCACTAAGTTCAAACCCCCCAAATTATGCTCAGCTAAGTCTTCTGAGTAAAAGGACACCCCCATTGTATGTCTATGGCACTATTTCGTGAAGCTACAGTGCCATACAGGAGACCTGTCCTTTTCAGTATTCACAGTAGAATTTTGAGAGACGGATTTAATGAGCCTATGCTTCCATTTGGGGTATTATAACAGTTTGACTGTTCAAAAAAACCCCACAAAGGCCTACCATTTGTAAAAGTAGACACTCCAGAGTATCTCATAAGGTGCATATTGTGCCTTAACATGCCCCCATTTTTTTACCATTACATGCCAAAGTATGTGGTAAAAAATAATTTTGTGCATTTTTTACATACGGATTGCATTTTTGCTGGGCATTTTGTATATTTCATGTGTGCCACTAAGTTCAAACCCCCCAAATTATGCTCAGCTAAGTCTTCTGAGTAAAAGGACACCCCCATTGTATGTCTATGGCACTATTTCGTGAAGCTACAGTGCCATACAGGAGACCTGTCCTTTTCAGTATTCACAGTAGAATTTTGAGAGACGGATTTAATGAGCCTTTGCTTCCATTTGGGGTATTATAACAGTTTGACTGTTCAAAAACACCCCACAAAGGCCTACCATTTGTAAAAGAAGACACTCCAGGGTATCTCATAAGGTGCATATTGTGCCTTAACATGCCCCCATGTTTTTACCATTACATGCCAAAGTATGTGGTAAAAAATAATTTTGTGCATTTTTTACATACGGATTGCATTTTTGGAGACCAAGCCATATCAGTTTTGACCGAACTTTGAATTTTGACGCCGGGCCTATGTGCAATTTCCAAGCATCTTTGCAGGTTTTAAATTCAAACTACCCCACAAAGGCCTACCATTTCTTAAAGTAGACACCCCAGGGTATTTCAAAAGGCATATTTTGAACCTTAGCGTGGGATCATTTTTCCGCTAGCGTGTACCAGGTGTAGTGGTTATAAGCGTTTTTTTCTGCCTTTTTGACACACAAAGTGAGTTTGCACAGTATATTTTGCAAACCATATGTGTACTACCACTGTATAATACTTCATATTTTGCTCAGATATGTCTGCTGAGTACAAAAATACCCCCGTATGTACCTTTGCCAGGTATATGTGGACATCGGAGGGGCACATTTGGGACACAGCCATTCCATTTTTTTTCAAACTTTAAATTTTTACGCTGTGCCCATGTCCCATTTTAGAGTATTTTACCAGGCTATATAAACCAAATACCCCATAAAGCCATACCATTTCTTAAAGAAGACATCCCAGGGTATTTCAAAAGGCATATTTTGAACCTTAGCGTGGGATCATTTTTCCGCTAGCTTGTACCAGGTGTAGTGGTAATGAGCGTTATTAAATGTATGTTTTTACTTTTAAAAACTTTTTTTACTTTTTAAAACTATTTTTTAAACTTTTGTTTTGATTATTCATTTTTTTAAAGTTTCCTAAACTTTCGTAAAACTTTTTTTTACAGATTTAACATTTTTCTAAGCTTTTTTTTTTACGTTAACCCCTAACTAGCAGTAAGCAGCACTAACAGTAAATTACCCATTTTCCCATAACTCCCACCCACCCCAGCTAGCAAAATATTTAATTATACAATATTTAAATTAGTTAATTAAATAAATTTAACCCCTGAGGGTTAAAAAATAAATAAAAGTTAATCGTCAGGGGTTAAAAAAAAAATTAGATCACAGTATAATACTGTGATCTGTATTTTGATCACTGTAGGCAGTGATCGACTGGCAGGGAAGGGGTTAATTTTTATTTGGACTGGGTAAAGGGTTTCTTTTTTTTAATTTTTTACTTAAACGTTATTAAAACTTTTTTTTAACTTAATTTTTTAACTTTTTAAAGCTTATTTTTAAACTTTTTTTAACGTTAACCCCTAGTTAGCCTAATACTAAATCCCCCAATTCCCCCACTAACTTCCACCCTCCCCAGCTAGCTAAATTTATAATTTTAAAATATTTAAATTAATTAATAAAATAAATTGAACCCCTGAGGGTTAAAAAAAAAAAGAATTAACCCTCAGGGGTTAAAAAAAATCAGATCTTAGTAAAATGTAATCCCTGCCAATTGATCACTGTAGTCAGTGATCAATTGGCAGGGAAGGGGTTAATTTTTTATTAAAATGGGTAAAGGGAGGGTAAAGGGGGGTGGGATTTTAATTATACTATGTTTTTTTTCCACCAGGGGGCAGGATCACTGAAGATCCGTCTCCCTGCACTTCACACAGAACCAGGAAGTGCAGGGAGGCGGAGGTGAGTATAGAGAGCACATGTGCCCGCTCAGACATGCTGTCAGAGCGGGCACATGTACTGGGGTAGCCGGATCCGGTGCTCCCGGTCTGCCTCTAATGCAGAGGCAGACCGGAGCACCATTAACCCCACGATCGCCGCGATTGCGGCGATCTGGGGTTAATTTTAACGGGTGTCCGTCACTCGTCATTAACTCGACGAGGTCCGTCACTCGTCATTAACGCATTTCCCTGAGTGACGGACCTCGTCCGTCACTCGTCGTTAAGGGGTTAACAAGGCTACATTATGTAGTCTAACAGTAAACATTAAAGAATAATAATGTAACATTCTAAGGGTATACTATAGTATTTATTACATAACGTATTTCTATCAGATATACCATTTTAGCAAATGTTATATTTAATTTATGTACTAGTGGGACTTCCGGGTTCTTAGATGACTTTTGGTTGTCTCAATGACGCTGGACGTCCTCATGCTATGCTGGAATCCCCATGGGAAAGCATTGAATAGTGCTTTCCTACGGGGAAATCCTAATGCGAGATCGGCTTTTGCCACGCATGCACATTAGGTCTCCACCGCTGGTTGATGTCGGGAGAGGGGGAGGCGCAAGGGTGGAGCTGAGCCAACACTGAGGGATATTGGTGCTGTACTTAGGTAAGTGATAGAAGGGGTTAGTAACCCCTTCTGCACAACAGGGGGGGCCTTGACAGAAGGGCTACAGTGCCAGGAAAACAAGTTTATTTGGACCACTCTAGAAGGCCCCAGTCACTCCCACGCACAAAATAACTGTGACAACACCACCATTACTGCTATTAACGATATTTTTTAGTGCGTTATAATTATACACTGGGTATATATAATAGCAGGTAAATGACAAACAAAAAATAATGAAAGACACAAGAAGATCCCATTCAACTGTTTCCTGTGAAATTCCTATTTCCATTTTCTGTATAATTTGGGTCAATTCTGGGCTGATTTGGTTCAATTGAATTTGGCTATGCACAAATATTTTTCATTATAGAGCATATTCTAAATAATCAATAATGTTTGTTATGCTTTATTTTAGCTGATTTATTTAGTGACTGTACGTTGGATCACAGGAGAGAATTTATTAATACTTTTTAAAGCTAAATCTGTTAATGCAAAGTATTTTAATTTATTTTTATTGAAATCCAATAGCCTTTGTTAAAATACCCTGTATATATTAGTGTTTGATCTGCTCCCACACGCACATGCTGGTTTCTCACGATAGAGTACATCAGATGTATTAAAATGACATTAAGGAATGTTCTATAGTATAATCCTATTTGCTATCTACATAAATGCAGGATATCTTCCTCTAATTCCACATTAACTACGTACCGCAGATGTCAATTAGCTCCAGATCTGAGTGTGATAATACTCACTGGCTCTTAGAGGAGATTATTCAAGTAAGAAAAGGATAAGCAGTCACATTAGCTTAAATTCATGCACAGTCTTTGAGTTAATATAAGAAATTAGTATTAATTGTAGTTTTAAAACAGACTATACACAACTAATAGGAATGTGCAAAACACTAAATAATCTAATATTGAAACAACTTTTTACAATATCAGGGTTATTTACTAAAGTGAGAATTAAAAGTGAAATTCAAATTTAAGGCCAGAGTAGCCAAACTGAAAGCATAGATAACTTAGAGAATGTTTCCGGTTCGGCTATTTTGATCTTAATTTTGAAATTCACTTTGAATTCACCTGGAATTCTCACTTCAGTGAATAACCCTGTATGAAACAGAAATGTTTCTTAAAGGTAAACAATGATAGAAATATCTGATCATAAATTAGATTTTAAAATGTTATACTAATTTGGGAATTTTAACAATCACAGCCCCTTTTTTAAACTATGTTATGGTTTCCATTACTTCTCTAAAAGGATTATTCACTAAAGTGAGAATTTAAATAGAATTTCAAATTTAAAGATGAAAGGAAGTTGAACTTAAAGCATAGATGACTTTTTTTATTAGAATTTTCAACTACATTAACATTGCGTACATATATAGAAGGCATAAGCCTGGAATTGTGGGTTTACAGCTTATAAAACCTGAAAACTCCTCCCCTTACCTGCAGCTGTATTCTCGAAGTGGTGATCCACTTCCGGTTCAAAGCTGTAAGGAAGCTGACCTCTGGAGAAGTTCCCGCATTTTTCACGAATGGTTTGGTTGTCACTAATTCAATCAACAATTGAATCAACCAAATCTGACCCCGCGAACAGAAATCCAGAGCCCTCCAGCGGAAGACTAACAATCGTGACTGACTTAGCCCTTTGGGCCTAACGCCATTCTACAACATATTTTCATACAAACGTATCGCTGTTACACTATCTAAATCTCATGAACTTAAATGAAAGACGCACAAACCTAAATAGTCTCTGGAAAAAAAGTTAAAACATACGAACGCTAAACTCACGAACCCCTTTTTACCACGTTAAAAATATAAGTTCACTTATCGATCAAAGTCAGCTATGCTAACTCACAAACGCAAGTACTTTTTGTACTATATCGCACATATTATTAGAGACACGAACTGAAGAAACGAACTAACCGCTTAATTCTCATGTATGTCAATAGAGTTACAATCTGTTACAGTAGATGCTATCTAAATAGAATTACAATGAAGGATTTTAAATTATTATTATGGCTATTATGGTGGTATGGATTTATAAGGTATTAAGTATGAATTAATTCCTGCATTATTATACGCATATGTACGGGTTTAAATCCTCTTGAATTTAGGTCATAAGTTGTGATGGTTAAGGCATATTTGGTCATAATTATACGGTTTGACGGCCTAGTGCTCATATATATAAAATGAATTTGTTATAGGTTCTGGTTGTCAGCGTTTCAGTATTCTGTTACTCATTAGACCTGTTCTCAATTCAATACCGGTATGTTTGTGTCAGATTCTGCTTAATTTAACGTTCAACCAATGTGACAAGGCCAGCTTGATATATAGCGTGTTCCCTTATATATTATAGGTTCAAGCCTTCCTAACTATGCCAACTTACTGAAGTTCTGTATCTGCATTTTCCACAAAGGTGGGTAGATTTCTCATACATGTTTAAACAATGGTCTTATGAAGCATATAGTGGTCGTAAGTATATTAATTATATACATTTTGTTGGGTATAGTACCTAATTTCAGGTCAAGATTACCACACCTAAGCCATAATTAAAGGAAGGTACGTATTAGTCTTATTATAATTAATAAATTATTTGAATAAACAAACTCGTGTTGATAAACTTATTTATCTAGGTCGTCTAATCAGGTTACTATAGATCGGTGGATTGTTCTAATACTCCTACAATTAGAACAAACGTACGTGTTAAAATCATGATTCCCCTATTAGCGCCCCTCCCTGGTGTTAAAGGAATAAACCAACCACTAAAGTGAACTAATAAATACTAATTTCATAGCCTTCTTCGCCTAAGGGTAAGGGTCCCGCGAGGCTTGCGAATTTCCCATTTCAAACATATACAACCCATCTCATAGCTAGAGCCTCACATGGTATTAGCCAGGGTTTCATCTGTCACTCCCATTCTCTCTTAAGATCTGGTAATTTCCACCAAGAGGCCAACACCCCGCCACTTACGTTAGTGGCTCCAGTACCCCATGGGCCAAAGCATAGATAGAGCCGCTCTCTCGCCACTTGGCAACTTGAGGGTCTCACTCATCACCACAGTAGCCTATAATACAATTTCACCATTTGGCATTAGTTTGGATGCAATATTTTAGTTAAAACAGTACAATAGACTTGTGTTCCAATTCTCTTTACGTTGATAGCATGTCTCACGTATCTGCTTGCGAGGAAGAGATCTCCTTACCAAGCACCCCTGATAGAGCTGGCTCCCTATCCAAACTCACAGGTGCCCCTAGTCCAGCCTCCAGTTACCGGTCTTGTACAATTCCTAAAATTATGGCCGAACTAAGACGAAGAAGCATACTATCCCCTGCTAAAGCTAGGAAAGTGGAATGGTTTCGGTTGATGATAACCAATAATGATAATGAAAGGGCAAGCACTAACCAAGATGTTTCCATATAAAATAGTTTAACTGAACTTCATGACATGATCTCATCCCTAAAGACTTCTTTTTCCAGCATGACTAATAGGTGGGAAAAACTGGAAACAACCAACACCCCCAGCCAAACCGCTGACCCCCTCATTAGCCCACCTATCCCACTACCAAAACCTGTGCAGCCGGGTAATGTAAATGTATCAGCTATAGCTAGTCTGTGTCAGGGTACCTGAAGCCTCTACCTCCGAAAGAGGTAGAGACTTAGTAGTTTACTCCTCCAGCAGGTCGGCTTCCTCCATCCCTCGCGGCTCTCCTAGACACTCTCACGCCGGCCGCGAGGGACCCGTCTCATTTTATGACGTCACGCACGCTGCCCGACGTCATGACGTCAGTCCGGACCGATCTGTCACTCAAGTGACTGGAAGCCACTCAGGACTCGTCGGAGGCGGGCATACTCACTGTAACCAGGGTATTTAAACCTGTTTCTCCCATTCACTCATTGCCCTGTCGTGGTTCTAGCCTGTCTAGTCACACAGTGCTCTGGCGATTTCAGTTATTCCTTTGGTTCCGACCCGGCTAGTTTGACTTACTCTGTTTCCCTCTGGTATCCTTGACCCGGCTTGTTCCTCGCTCACCTGTCCTCTCGTTCCCTCGACCTCGGCTTGTTTCTGACCATTCTCTTTACTCTCCGTACGTTAGTCCGGCCATTCTAAGGTCCGGTATACGTACCCTGTCCTGTTTGTACTTTGCGTGTTGGATCCCTGTCCCGATCCTGACATTACGACAGGGCCAATGGATCCTGCAGGTACAAACAGTCAGGTTGGTCCCTCTGATTCCAGGTTTGACGCCATGGAGCACAGAATGGACCAGATGGCACTAGCACTACAGGCGCTATTATCTCGTGCCAATAACCCACCTGAGGAGATCCGTACTACTTCCATCTCTCCTGTAAGTTCTGGTCTAGAGGTAGCCACTGTAGGTGCCTCTTCCCGTATTACCCCACCTGTACGTTATGGTGGTTCACCGGAGAAGTGTCGTGGTTTTTTGAACCAGATTAGTATCCACTTCGAACTACAACCTCGCTCCTATCCCACAGATAGGGCGAAAGTTGGATTTATTATCACCCTACTCATTGAGAAAGCTCTGAGATGGGCCAACCCACTATGGGAGAATGATAACCCATTGGTATATAATTATAATGCCTTTGTAGCTGCATTTAGAAGAACTTTTGACCCTCCTGGTAGGAAGGTTAATGCAGCCAGATTACTGTTGCGCCTGAGACAGGAGAACCGAACACTTGTGGATTATGCACTAGAGTTCAGGTCTCTGGCGGCAGAAGTCAAGTGGAATGAGCAGGCTTATATAGATGTATTTTTGAATGGGCTATAAGATATTATCCTTGATGAGGTTGCTACTAGGGAGCTTCCTGAGAATTTAGAGGACTTAATTTCGTTCATTTCTCGTATTGATGAGCGTTTAAGAGAGAGACAGAATACTAGAGAGAGGAACTTCAGACCTGCCTTTAAATTAGCCCCTACATTTCAAAGTCCTGATTCCAATACCTCACTGTATCCTGAACCTATGCAGATAGGCAATACTCGCCTCTCTGAAGAGGAGAGGCAGTACAGGAGAAGGGAGGGTTTATGTATGTATTGTGGAGCCAGAGGTCATTTGCGTCTGAATTGTCCTACTCGCTCGGGAAACGCCCGCACCTAAGTTTCTCTAGAGGACAGGCCTTGGGTGTTTCTATTTTGTCCTCTACGCATAATTATAAAGATCACAGGCTTCTGCTACCAATTTCTTTAACGTGGGAGAAGGGAATGCTAAAGACCATGGCCTTGATAGATTCCGGAGCTGCTGAGAATTTTATCGACCAAGTCTTTGCTACTAAACACACTATCCCATCCCAGTTAAGGGATACACCCTTGGCCGTTGAGGCCATAGATGGTAGACCTTTACTTGAGCCTGTTATCTCTCGTGAGACTATACCCATTAACTTAAATATTGGTATCTTACACGAGGAGAACTTATCACTTATGCTCATTTCATCTCCTTCTGTTCCCATAGTCCTGGGCTACCCATGGTTAAAGAGACATAACCCTATTATCAATTGGGAATTAGGGGAGATAATCTCATGGGGCCAGGGTTGTCAGGAGAGGTGTTTACGCAGGGTGTCTCCATTGGCTATGATTAACACACCAGATAGTTCTACCCAGTCTACAGGGAGACAGATACCTCCTCTGTACATAGACTTGAAAGCAGTGTTCGATAAGAAGAACGCTGATACACTACCCCCACACAGGACCTTTGATTGTAAAATTAATCTTTTGCCCGGCACCATGCCCCCCAGGGGTAATGTATATCCTCTATCCATTAAAGAGAATTCTGTTTTAGAGGAATATATTCAGGAGAATTTAGACAAGGGATTCATTAGGAGATCCTCTTCTCCCGCCGGGGCTGGATTTTTTTTTTGTCAAAAAGAAGGATGGCTCACTCAGACCATGTATTGATTACCAAGGTTTGAATAAAATAACCATTAGGAATGCCTATCCGATCCCCTTGATTACCGAGCTCTTTGATCGGCTAAAAGGTTCTAAGATTTTCACCAAGTTGGACCTCAGAGGGGCATATAACTTGGTGAGAATTCAACAAGGTCACGAGTGGAAGACGGCGTTTAATACCCGCTACGGGCATTATGAGTACACGGTCATGCCTTTTGGCCTTTGTAACGCACCGGCAGTATTCCAGGATCTAATTAACGAAGTTCTTAGGGAATTTCAACAGGATTGTGTTATTGTATACCTGGATGACATTCTCATACACTCTAGAGAGATTGAGACCCACCATAGACAAGTCAGAAAGGTATTACACAAACTTCTACAACACGGCTTATACTGCAAATTGGATAAATGCAGCTTTGACCAGACCCAGATAGATTTTCTTGGATACGTGATTTCTGGGGAAGGCTTTAAGATGGATCCTGACAAACTCCAGTCTATTCTAGATTGGCCATTGCCTAAGGGACTCAAGGCTATCCAGAGGTTTATTGGGTTCTCCAATTATTATAGGCGCTTCATTAAGGGTTACTCTTCTATTATTGCACCTATTACCAATATGACCAAACAAGGGGCTGATACTAAGACTTGGTCTACTGAAGCTCTCGTTGCTTTCAAAAATCTCAAAGAACTTTTTGCTTCTGCTCCAATATTAGTCCATCCTGATACATCCTTGCCGTTCCTACTTGAGGTCGATGCCTCTGAGACAGGAGTAGGTGCCGTTCTCTCACAGAGGTTGGGGGTGGATAAACCGTTACATCCTTGTGTTTTTTTTCCAAGAAACTTTCTGGGCCTGAGAGCAGGTATGACATCGGAGACAGGGAATTGTTAGCAGTCATTAAGGCCTTGAAAGAGTGGAGACATCTATTGGAGGGCACCTTACATCCGGTTACTATTTTGACGGACCACAAGAACTTGTCCTATATTGGGGAGGCTAAGCGTTTGTCCTCTAGGCAAGCTCGTTGGTCCTTATTCCTGACTCATTTCAATTATGTACTTACTTACAGACCTGGCTCTAAGAACTCTAAGGCCGATGCTTTGTCTCGACAATATGAACCTTTCACTGTATCTGAACCGATTCTTTCTTCTATAGTTCCTAAATGCAAGATTGTTGCTAATACGAATCTCAGGATTCATTCCCCGTTACTGGCCGAGATCATTAAGCTGCAACATCTAGCACCTAAACAGACTCCTGAGGGTCGACATTTCGTTCCTCCTACTCTTCAACTGGAGCTGTTGCAATGTTTCCATAACAGCAAGATGGCGGGACATCCTGGTATCCGCAAGACGTATGCTTTGATTTCTAAAGACTTCTGGTGGCCTGCTTTACGTAAAGATACTAAAGATTT
The DNA here is from genome assembly GCF_036172605.1 of Pelobates fuscus. NCBI lineage: Eukaryota > Metazoa > Chordata > Amphibia > Anura > Pelobatidae > Pelobates > Pelobates fuscus. Next base: position 132,464,840 of record NC_086317.1, read on the forward strand.
CATCGCTGCGTGTGAAGTGTGTACTAAGACTAAACAACCTCATACGCTCCCAAGTGGATTCCTGCATCCCTTAGAGGTACCAGAGAAACCATGGTCTTGTTTGGCCATGGACTTTATTGTCGATCTACCTATCTCTAAAAAACAGACTGTTATCCTCACCGTGGTTGACAGATTCACCAAGATGGCCCACTTCATTCCCTTGCCTAAACTTCCATCCTCCCAAGAGTTGGCAGAGATATTCGCGAGGGAGATTTTTCGCTTACATGGGATACCTTCCCAAATCGTATCTGACAGAGGGTCCCAATTTGTTTCCCGTTTTTGGAGATCCTTTTGTTCTCAACTAGGTATTAAATTAAATTTCTCCTCTGCCTATCATCCCCAGTCTAACGGAGCTGCTGAACGTACTAACCAAAAGATTGAGCAATATCTATGTTGTTTTGTTTCCAAACACCAGGACGATTGGGTCGGTTTGATTCCTTGGGCGGAGTTTGCGCACAACAATCTCGTTTGTGACTCTACTCATTCAAGCCCCTTCTTCATGAACTATGGCTTTCATCCATCTATTCTTCCCTCGGTTTCTCCTTCCCAAGGTGTACCGTCGGTTGATGTACATGTTGCCAATTTGAGGAAGTTGTGGGATCAGACTCGACAAATTCTTCTACACAATTCTATGCTGGTTAAGAAACACACCGATAAACGTAGAAGGGCGGCTCAGATTTTCGTTCCAGGCGATAGAGTATGGTTAAGCACTAGGAATATTCGGCTTAAAGTTCCTTCCATGAAATTCGCTCCTCGATATATTGGCCCTTACAGGATCTTGACTCGAATTAACCCAGTGGCGTATCGTCTAGCTCTCCCAGCTGCCTTACGCATCCCTAACTCCTTTCACGTTTCATTGTTGAAACCCCTAGTTTGTAACAGATTCTCCTCCACGATCGCCCCTCCTCGCTCTGTTCAGGTGGAGGGTCAGGAGGAGTATGAGGTTAACTCCATCATTGATTCTCGTATCTCTCGGGGGAGAGTACAATATTTGGTCGACTGGAAGGGATATGGTCCTGAGGAGAGAAGTTGGGTACCACAAGAGGATGTTCATGCTCCTCGCCTTCGCAGGGCGTTTCACTCACGCTTTCCGTCTCGTCCCGGTTCCTTCCGCCCGGTGGGCGTATCTGAGAGGGGGGGTACTGTCAGGGTACCTGAAGCCTCTACCTCTGAAAGAGGTAGAGACTTAGTAGTTTACTCCTCCAGCAGGTCGGCTTCCTCCATCCCTCGCGGCTCTCCTAGACACTCTCACGCCGGCCGCGAGGGACCCGTCTCATTTTATGACGTCACGCACGCTGCCCGACGTCATGACGTCAGTCCGGACCGATCTGTCACTCAAGTGACTGGAAGCCACTCAGGACTCGTCGGAGGCGGGCATACTCACTGTAACCAGGGTATTTAAACCTGTTTCTCCCATTCACTCATTGCCCTGTCGTGGTTCTAGCCTGTCTAGTCACACAGTGCTCTGGCAATTTCAGTTATTCCTTTGGTTCCGACCCGGCTAGTTTGACTTACTCTGTTTCCCTCTGGTATCCTTGTTCCTCGCTCACCTGTCCTCTCGTTCCCTCGACCTCGGCTTGTTTCTGACCATTCTCTTTACTCTCCGTACGTTAGTCCGGCCATTCTAAGGTCCGGTATACGTACCCTGTCCTGTTTGTACTTTGCGTGTTGGATCCCTGTCCCGATCCTGACAGTCTGCCAACAAAGATCATTATACCCACACATCTTGTCCCCTTGAACCTCAGGAAATATATCTTGGAGGGCAAAGATGTTAATTTGGTGTCCCTATTTATTGCGTTTCAAGACATAGTGGACATCAAATCATATTCTTTGTCAGTCATTCTCAAAAGCAGACACCCCAGACTCAATAAATAACTGACTATCCCACACTTCTGGCTTTCAGCTTGTATAGGGATGTCATTTGTTCTACTCAACCTGCGCGTAGAGAAGAACTATATCTATATATGCACAAATTAGTGGACCTTGGGAATAAGTATAGAGAATATTTCTTCTATGACTCACAAATCTTTTTGTGCAAAAGCAGCCGCTATGCTGGCACAGTTCAGTGTAGCTACTTATTGGGGCCAGGTAGACACTGAAATGTTCTGTAAGTATTTTGCCGGACTGTAGTGTGCTATCTGTACATCCGCCACTCATTTGGCAAAACTTGCCCGACGGAAGTTAATATCCCTTCCACCAGCCAGGCCCACACTGAACTTCCAAAGCATAGAGATTTGAAAAATCAGTTGGGAAGACCCATTATCTTTCTAGGGAAGGCCCAGTTATGCAACAATTTCAATGCCTAGGCTTGTGGTTTTAGTGCCTACAGGTTACTCCACGTTTGTTCCTTATGTTTCAGGGCCCATTCTAAAACCATGTACCCAAATAAGTTGTACCCTAAACTATGAGAATCAACAATAAAGGTTGACATTCTGCATTATTACTTGGCTGATAACCCCTCTTGTCATCTTACTAAATTTATATGTGAAGGTTTTACTTCAGGGTTTCACACAGGTATAGTGTCCCCTCCAACTGGCATGGTAGAATGCCCCAACCTACAGTCTGCTTCAAATGATCCCACTGCTGTACGGCTATTGCTGGATAAAGACATTTTGAATGGCTTTATGATAGACCCCTTCAAGGTACCTCCATTCGCATGCTGGAGGTCCAGTCCACTGGGCTTAGAGACAGGTAAACTTAACATAAAAAAATAAATAAAAATACATTGATTATTGACTTCTCAGCATCACATTCCAGTACCACTCCTAGTCTAAATTCATTAAGTCCATCAGGTGAATTCTCATTACAATACGCAAAAACTAGATGACGGCATCAAAGCCATCATAGATTATAGGAAGAATGCTTGGCTAAGCAAGACCAATGTTTCTCATGCTTTCACACTGCTACCCATATTTATCTGTGGCACCTGCATGGATTTAAGTGGGACCAGCAATATCTCTTTGCTACTCAGCTAACGTTTGGTTCTTAGAGAAGTCCCAAGCTGTATTACCCGTTTGCTGGATCTTGCTTAATACATACAGGTGCCCAATGATTATTCACTACTTAGACGACTTCCTTATTGTTGAAAAATCTGACATAATAGCGGTCGGCCTACAGTACACAATAAATCTGTTCAAAAATCTTAACGTTCCAATGGCATTAGATAAAACGGACAAGCCCTGTTACGAAATCACCTTTATAGGAGTTACACTTAATTCTGAAACGATGCAAGCAAGTCTACCTCAAGACATAATACTAAGAATATTGGAATACATACAAACATGCCTCATTCATGATTCTTGCACCAGGAAACAACTCCAGTCGTTGTTAGGATCACAAAATTTTGCTATGAGGGTGATACCTCCAGGCCGTACTTAATCTTCTGCACGGCCTTCCAGACGATGATTCCAACATACTTTGACAGTGGGCTTTACTATTTAAACTAATTGAACAGTACTGTTTCCTGTCGTTTCTGCTGCCATGGATTATTCAGGAAACCTCAATATGTAAAATATCAATAATTTTTAAAAAATTTATATATTTTCAAAGTTTATCCAAAAATATCAATCAATCAATCAATCGAGACCTATATCTGAGGTGCAAGCTGCTATCATCCATATCTTTTTTTTATTGCAGAAATGCCTATTTTTCTGCATTGCCTGTGACATTTAATATCCTTTTGTTGTATAACTCTAACGCTGTTGTATAACTCTAATGCTCTAACGCTAAAAACGGCACTATTGAAATAGGGTAGCAGGAGAGAAAAGGTGACCTGGTTACTAAAAGTATATTCTCTTTGTTATTTACTCTAAGAGAAAATTATTATGGAAAATTGGCTAGGGACTGTCAAATTTAGGTAAAAATAGCTGGATTGGAAACATTCTCCAGGTCCATATTATGTTTCCAGATTGGGTATTCGGTTTGAAATGAACCTTTTATGATTTATTCATTAAACAGTGGAGGCTGCAAACTTCAGGCTAAAATAGTCAACCTGCAACTATACTTCAATTGGACAAATTTTCAAAAATCATAAATGTTTGTCTAAATCTTTCTATTCAGTGTTCTATTCAGTATGCTCACATGTGTAATTAGTTCGACTCTACAAGAATTTACAATTAATATTTTCCACTAATGTATGTAAACTATGAACTTCCTAACCATGTCATACTTCTTAATATTTAGGGATTACTGCAACACGTATGTGTGAGAAAACAAGAATAAAATATCCATAGGGCAGAGTGTCCTTTTTAAATTTGCAATAAATACAAAAATATTAAAGCACACTATTAAATAAAGTTACACAAATTAACAGAAACGAGTTCACAAATCACATATTTACAGTCAACTCTAAATTCCAGGATACCACCTGCCTGCTGACAGAATTAACAGAAAGGAACTACCTCCAATTAAACCAAGTAGAATTCTGGTGCTTCAGATAAAAATAAAAAAAACATGAATGTCCAATGGAACCGGAATGGAATATAAGTAATAGTACAAAGCAGATGAACTACGAACCATTGACAGTTAGTTTTATTACAGCCATTTGTTTCCGTGTCAGTTCTCGTAAAATAAGAGTTATATTCTGTAATCTAGTGTTGACTATAGATATGCACTTTTGCACAATGGTTTCTCGGTTTGTCCATCTTGATTTGTCAGTATGTCAGTTTTATCATCCTTCTATATATTACAATTTCAAAGAAAACCGTATAGTCCCCCATCCCCCTCTACATTGGAATCATATTTATATTGAAAAATATCTGCCTTCTTTTTGTATATTTTTTCTATTTGCTCTAATATATACATTGATGTAAGATAATTTTAAACAGAACAACATTATTGCTTTGCACCTCACCTATTTTATTATGTATGCTTTTTTTAAATACATTCGGAAGAGTATTTGATTAGCTGTTGGCAACACTGATTATTACACTGTTCATTGAGAATTTGTATTTTTAGCATATGTCTTAATACCTATATATTACTCACTAGATATATTTTATGGGAAACAGATGGCCTATATATGCCTGTGGGAACGTGGAATCCTGAAATCCCTCTACATTTGTATAGTCAATGAAGTAACGGCAAACAGATGTTTGTTTCTTAAATGCTAGTGTTGTAAGAGATAATAAAACTTAAAATATATATTTAAGATCACAATGTTATAATCTCTAAATAAACATATGAACTCTCATTATGTTTTTGATTTAACAAGTAAAGTGGAGTTCAATATACAGTGATATAAGGAGAACCGAATTGCAAATGTTAGATGACAAAAGTGGTTATGGTTAGAAAAAGGTATGCACACAAATAATCTTGAATAGCAAAGTAACAACACATGCTATTTAAAGTCAGGGTGCTCACTTAAATGGGGTCCTTTTCCCAGAGGACCACAAAAGGTGACAAAAGAGGAACAGGGAAAATCTTCAATATAGCAATTTTATTGTATGTTTTCTGAGTAATTTCTTAAAGGGATACTAAAGGCATACAAAACAACTTTATAATACCCCAAATCCCACACACGTGAAAAGATGTGTAGGGCGTTTACTTATAAATATACCACCACAAATTACATAAATAATAGCTGCATGTACAATGCACTATTCGTTTAACCAAAAACTTATAAATAACCACAAAACGTTCTCTGCTTACAATATCCTTCTAAGTAAAATATTATATCTGTAACAATATGTTCTGTGAACATCCAATAGTGCAGAAAACCTCAAAAAAGGATGGAAAATATGAAAAACACCCCTCAGTAAATAAACCGATTTGGTAATGAACTCACATGAACCAGAGCCAAACCAGCCGGCTCTAGGTTTACAGGATGAAAGGGAGAAGATAAAACCCACCATATGTAGGAGAGAGTGAGAGAGCAAGGGAATCGAAATATTGTAATATCATCACACTGCAAAATGCTTTAGAAGATACCCAAACTCTTACAGTAAAAAGTAGTGAGTTCTTGTGCACAAATAGTAGCTTTGCTCGCTGTATTTCTATCACTGCAAGTCTCTCACCTTCAAGCACATTCAGATTTTGCGCTTGCACTCTTCTCCTTCCATTTAAATAAGATTGTTTTTCTTTAACCAGAGCATGAGAAATGTACTACTTGATCGGAGCTGTTGTCAACCCTATACCTGAAATAATGGGTCTTCTAGGGGGGTTAATACGGTCCTTATCCCATTAATGCCATTAGGGCGTTCTATGCTGTCATACATAAAGTGGGCTTTAAAGCCTGCATATTTTGTGTGAACTAGGTTCAATCACTGAATTACTGGTGCTCCCTTCTATCAGCTGTGGTCCTTTTTAGTGGCCCAAGTCTTTTTGATTAGTTTTCTGCAGCACTGGAAGTCACGTATCAATAGATCTGATAATACCATAGGGAAACCTTTGGGATTATAATTAAATTATGGTTAAGGTAATGAATTAAGCGTAAGGTTAAATAAGTTTAGAATAAATATCCGGTTTAGTATTAGGTTTATATTTAAAATGGGTTTTGACTTAATTTTAGGATTGGGGATTGGGCCAGCAAGAGCCTGCAGAAATCTAAGACAACCTCTAGTGGTCTTCCACACAGCCACTAAAGGTGCTTCTTGGATTCTAATGGAATTTATCTCAGTGAATCGACATTAGACATCCTCATGCTTTGCATGAGGTCGTCCAATGTCTTCAAATTCCCTATAGGAAAGCTTTACTATGCCACACTTATTAGATTCCTCCATCTGCATAACATAGCTGAAGGAGGAGACCAATCAAGCACTGATGGACTACAATGCTGGACGTAGGCAAATGTAAAGAAATATCTTTTAATCCTTTGCACACATGGGGACGGGGAAAAAAGTTTTGTATTTCTAACACTATAGCGTTTCTTTAAAGATGTGTCTTTGAAAAAAAAAAAAAGAAAAGATTTTGCCTTCTGGAGCCAAAATAATGTTTCATGGTACACTTAGTCCTTTGTGATAAACTGAGATTTCATAAGTATGTGATGGCGACATTTTTTGGAAGAATTTTGTTTTATGTTTGTTCCACTGTACTTTCCTGCTTTCTCATTACTGCAGAGAGAGATCCCCTTAAAAAATACCTAGAGTCAAAACATTGGGGTTTGTAGTCTCCTCTTTTTGACTATCTGAAGGTAACACTTGGATTATGTAGATCGTTTATTGTCAATGTGTCTGATATTTCTTGTATGATACATAGTGGATTGTATCATATACATGTCTATGTTTATCTTGTTCTGATACTAATAAAGATATATTTTCCAGTACATGGAGTGTTTTGGTATATTATATTATTTTTGGATATTTCCCTAACCGATAAACATGATTTTTCCATGTAGCACTCAGTCAAGTGCTGTACATTAAAACCTTATTGCGGTGTTTTTCTATAAATCATTTTAATTAAACTGTATTATCATTATCACTTTTTACTACCAAGCACGTTGTGGCAAAATACTAGGATAATATTTATTTGAAACATGGGATGAATAGCTAGCACATAAGCATTAATAAACAAATTATAAAACAGCATATTTTTTAAGATTACTTTTTCAGAACTCAAACATTAAAATTGTGTACATTTTTATGTGTGTATGTATATATATATATATATATATATATATATATATATATATATATATATGTGTGTGTGTGTGTGTGTGGAAGGCATATGTCTGAAATTGTGGGAGGGTTTTTGCCCTATTTAAAACCAGTAACCCTGCTTAACTGATGTCGCCGTCTTCGGAAGTTCCTCTTCCGGTTCACAGACCTCTGACGTAATTTCTCCTTTTCGACACAACGAACCCAGCTTCCTTACAAATCTTTTGTACGATTTGGTGAGCATTAAACATAAGATTACATCTTCCCGGTTAGTTCGCGCCAAATCCGTGTGTCAGATCATTCATACGAACGCTACAATTTTCCTACATGTGTTTCAATATCGGTTTCAGGCGCTAATCAATTTGCATCCTTTTTTCATGCGTTTGCTACAATTTGCAAAGTACAATGCTGCATATTTTCACTTTCTGCTTTTATGTGTCGGTTACGCTCTTAATCTTTCAAATGTATGTACAACACTCAATTTTAACCCATGTAACTCCCATACAAGCTGTGTATTACACAACAAGTTTTATATTGAGTCATTTGAAATGTTTATAAATGGAAAGTCCACAAATATATATATATATATGTTATATCTGACCCATCTGACATTCTTCTTCTTACTGGGCCAAACTAGTGTTTATTTGTTTTCTGCCATATATGTCCATGGTAGATGCAGTGAAGTGTGTGTTTCTAATAAATGTGTGTATATATTCCAAATCCAGACAAGAATATTGTGGCGGATCCCCGGGTTACCAGACCAGTTACCTCCGCTAGTTCCCTTCCTTCAGCCGATCGGGAACTCTTACATGGTTAGGGGACTTAGCTCTACACGCTCCCAGGAAGGGATGGCACTCAGTCCTGGAAGCTCTTAGTCCTTGCAAGGACTTTCCCCGCTGCATCTCCTGCAAGCTGGAAAAGCAGACACAGGGGTTAAATCTTCCTCCTCTCTAGTAACTAGACAAGACACAGTTCTGGAGGTTAAAGCACTGAATGACTTTATTTGGAGCACACAGCTTTTATGCACAGACCCCCACAGGGGGTCTCCAAAGTAACCCAAAACATAAGCCTGCCCCAGCGTTGCTGTGTCTGGGTGATAATCAAGTTCCCTCTCAGGTCCAGAGGGTAATCCCTCCCATGATCCTCTGTGCCTGAGAGATAATCAAGTCCCCTCTCAGGTTCAGAAAAGTCAACAATAGTTCCAAACCCCCCACACACTATTTAACATTAGAAATGGGGTTTATTGATTGTATGAAAGGACAGAGCTTACAACCTGAGTTACTCTTTGAAGCTGGGGGATCCAACAGAGCTATTTGGTAAGGTGTGAGAAGTCACACCTAAGTGCCCTGGAAGCCTGGTTTGCCTCTTAGATAGGAAGTCCTTTGACATGTTAATGCTTATCAGCTTTCAGGAACAAACAGGGGCGGGCTGGGAAGGGGGGCAGGGAGGCAATTGCCCCCCAGGCCGCCCTAAACCCAGGGCCGCCCACACCCAGCAAAAAAAGGAAAAATCTGAATCCCCTGCTTCTGGCTGAGGAGTCAGATTTTCCAACTTACCTCACTCTTCCTGCAGCCTGCAGTCAGTGGAGTCGGCCGGCCTCTCCTGATGATGTCAGGGGGAGGGGCGTGACTTCCACTGCTCTTCTCACAGGACCGCTGGGGAGTCTGGGAGAAGAGCAGAGGAAGTCACGGCCCCTCCTCCTGACATCATCAGGAGAGGACGACTTCACTGGCTGCTGCTGGTTGCTGCTCCTGTTGGCTGCTGTCCACCCCTCCCTGGCCTAAGGTAAGACTTTTTTTTATTCCCCTCCTCAGCCCCTGTCCCCTACCTCAGCACCTGCCCCCTTAGTCAGCCCCTGCCCCCTCCTCAGCCCCTGCCCCCTTAGTCAGCCCCTGCCCCCTCCTCAGCCCCTGCCCCCTTAGTCAGCCCCTGCCCCCTTAGTCAGCCCCTGTACCCCCTCCTCAGCCCCTGTACCCCCTCCTCAGCCCCTGTCCCCTTAGTCAGCCCCTGCCCCCTCCTCAGCCCCTGCCCCCTTAGTCAGCCCCTGCCCCCTCCTCAGCCCCTGCCCCCTTAGTCAGCCCCTGCCCCCTTAGTCAGCCCCTGTACCCCTCCTCAGCCCCTGTACCCCCTCCTCAGCCCCTGTCCCCTTAGTCAGCCCCTGCCCCCTCCTCAGCCCCTGTCCCCTTAGTCAGCCCCTGCCCCCTACTCAGCCCCTGTCCCCTTAGTCAGCCCCTGCCCCCTCCTCAGCCCCTGTCCTCTCCTCAGCCCCTGTCCCCTACCTCAGCCCCTGTCACCCTTCCTCAGCCCCTGTCACCCTTCCTCAGCCCCTGTCCCCTTAGTCAGCCCCTGTCCTCTCCTCAGCCCCTGTCCCCTACCTCAGCCCCTGTCCCCTTAGTCAGCCCCTGCCCCCTCCTCAGCCCCTGTCCTCTCCTCAGCCCCTGTCCTCTCCTCAGCCCCTGTCACCCTTCCTCAGCCCCTGTCCCCTACCTCAGCCCCTGTCACCCTTCCTCAGCCCTGTCCCCATAGTCAGCCCCTGCCCCCTCCTCAGCCCCTGCCTCTTCCTCAGTCCCTTTCCTCTCCTCAGCCCTGTCCCCTTAGTCAGCCCCTGTACCCCCTCCTTAGCCTCTGTCCCCTTAGTCAGCCCCTGTCCTCATCTCAGCCCCTGTCCCCACCTCCCCTTCGTCAGCCCCTGTCCCCTTAGTCAGCTCCTACCTCAGCCCCTGTCCCCTTAGTCAGCCCCTGCTACTCCTCAGCCCCTGTACCCCCTCCTTAGCCCCTGTACCCTTAGTCAGCCCCTGTCCCCATCTCAGCCCCTGTCCCCACCTCAGCCTTAGTCAGCCCCTGTCCACACCTCAGCCCCTGTCCACACCTCAGCCCCTGGCCACACCTCAGCCCCTGTCCCCACCTCCCCTTCGTCAGCCCCTGTCCTCTCCTCAGCCCCTGTCCTCTCCTCAGCCCATGTCACCCTTCCTCAGCCCCTGTCCCCTACCTCAGCCCCTGTCACCCTTCCTCAGCCCTGTCCCCTTAGTCAGCCCCTGCCCCCTCCTCAGCCCCTGCCTCTTCCTCAGTCCCTTTCCTCTCCTCAGCCCTGTCCCCTTAGTCAGCCCCTGTACCCCCTCCTCAGCCCCTGTACCCCCTCCTTAGCCTCTGTCCCCTTAGTCAGCCCCTGTCCTCATCTCAGCCCCTGTCCCCACCTCCCCTTCGTCAGCCCCTGTCCCCTTAGTCAGCTCCTACCTCAGCCCTTGTCCCCTTAGTCAGCCCCTGCCCCCTCCTCAGCCCCTGTACCCCCTCCTTAGCCCCTGTACCCTTAGTCAGCCCCTGTCCCCATCTCAGCCCCTGTCCCCACCTCAGCCTTAGTCAGCCCCTGTCCACACCTCAGCCCCTGTCCACACCTCAGCCCCTGGCCACACCTCAGCCCCTGTCCCCACCTCCCCTTCATCAGCCCCTGTCCCCTTAGTCAGCTCCTACCTCAGCCCCTGTCCCCTTAGTCAGCCCCTGCCCCCTCCTCAGCCCCTGTGCCCCCTCCTCAGCCCCTGTGCCCCCTCCTCAGCCCCTGTCCCCTTAGTCAGCCCCTGTCCCCATCTCAGCCCCTGTCCCCACCTCAGCCTTAGTCAGCCCCTGTCCACACCTCAGCCCCTGGCCACACCTCAGCCCCATGCCACACCTCAGCCCCTGTCCCCACCTCCCCTTCGTCAGCCCCTGTCCCCTTAGTCAGCCCCTGCCCCCTCCTCAGCCCATGTCACCCTTCCTCAGCCCCTGTCCCCTACCTCAGCCCCTGTCACCCTTCCTCAGCCCTGTCCCCTTAGTCAGCCCCTGCCCCCTCCTCAGCCCCTGCCTCTTCCTCAGTCCCTTTCCTCTCCTCAGCCCTGTCCCCTTAGTCAGCCCCTGTACCCCCTCCTCAGCCCCTGTACCCCCTCCTTAGCCTCTGTCCCCTTAGTCAGCCCCTGTCCTCATCTCAGCCCCTGTCCCCACCTCCCCTTCGTCAGCCCCTGTCCCCTTAGTCAGCTCCTACCTCAGCCCTTGTCCCCTTAGTCAGCCCCTGCCCCCTCCTCAGCCCCTGTACCCCCTCCTTAGCCCCTGTACCCTTAGTCAGCCCCTGTCCCCATCTCAGCCCCTGTCCCCACCTCAGCCTTAGTCAGCCCCTGTCCACACCTCAGCCCCTGTCCACACCTCAGCCCCTGGCCACACCTCAGCCCCTGTCCCCACCTCCCCTTCATCAGCCCCTGTCCCCTTAGTCAGCTCCTACCTCAGCCCCTGTCCCCTTAGTCAGCCCCTGCCCCCTCCTCAGCCCCTGTGCCCCCTCCTCAGCCCCTGTGCCCCCTCCTCAGCCCCTGTCCCCTTAGTCAGCCCCTGTCCCCATCTCAGCCCCTGTCCCCACCTCAGCCTTAGTCAGCCCCTGTCCACACCTCAGCCCCTGGCCACACCTCAGCCCCTGGCCACACCTCAGCCCCTGTCCCCACCTCCCCTTCGTCAGCCCCTGTCCCCTTAGTCAGCCCCTGCCCCCTCCTCAGCCCCTGTCACCCTTCCTCAGCCACTGTCCCCTACCTCAGCCCCTGTCACCCTTCCTCAGCCCTGTCCCCTTAGTCAGCCCCTGCCCCCCTCCTCAGCCCCTGCCTCCTCCTCAGTCCCTTTCCTCTCCTCAGCCCTGTCCCCTTAGTCAGCCCCTGTACCCCCTCTTCAGCCCCTGTACCCCTTCCTTAGCCCCTGTCCCCTTAGTCAGCCCCTGTCCCCATTTCAGCCCCTGTCCCCACCTCAGCCTTAGTCAGCCCCTGTCCACACCTCAGCCCCTGGCCACACCTCAGCCCCTGTCCCCACCTCCCCTTCGTCAGCCCCTGTCCCCTTAGTCAGCTCCTACCTCAGCCCCTGTCCCCTTAGTCAGCCCCTGCCCCCTCCTCAGCCCCTGTCCTCTCCTCAGCCCCTGTCACCCTTCCTCAGCCCCTGTCCCCTACCTCAGCTCCTGTCACCCTTCCTCAGCCCTGTCCCCTTAGTCAGCCCCTGCCCCCTCCTCAGCCCCTGCCTCCTCCTCAGTCCCTTTCCTCTCCTCAGCCCTGTCCCCTTAGTCAGCCCCTGTACCCCCTCCTCAGCCCCTGTACCCCCTCCTTAGCCCCTGTCCCCTTAGTCAGCCCCTGTCCCCATCTCAGCCCCTGTCCCCACCTCAGCCTTAGTCAGCCCCTGGCCACACCTCAGCCCCTGTCCCCACCTCACCTTCGTCAGCCCCTGTCCCCTTAGTCAGCTCCTACCTCAGCCCCTGTCCCCTACCTCAATCCCTGTCCCCCCTCCTCAGCACCTGCCCCCCTAGTCAGCCCCTGTCCCCTACCTCAGCCCCTGTCCCCTTGGTCAGCCCCTGTCCCACCCTTTCCCTGCTCCTTTCCCCCCTCTCAGCTCATGCCCCCTTCCTCAGCCCCATGCCCCCCACCACAGCCCCATAACATCCACACTACAGCTCCTCTCCCCCAATTGCAACCCATATTACCTCACCACAGCCCCTTTCCCAAATTGTAGCCATCAACTTGCTTCAGCCCCTATCCTCCCGTACATTTCCTAAACCCCCAATTACAGCTTATACCCTCCACTACCACCCCCTGTCCCCCACTACAGCCCTGTCCCCTTACTCAGCCCCTGTCCACTGGTTTTAAAAGTGTAAAGTTTGGGTGTGTGTGTATGAGTATGTATGTGTGTGTCAGTATGTCTGTGTGTGTCAGTATGTCTGTGTGTGTCAGTATGTCTGTGTCAGTCAGTATGTCCGTATGTCTGTGTGTGTGTGCGTCAGTATGTCAGTATGTCTGTGTGTGTGCGCATCAGTATGTCTGTGTGTGTGCATCAGTATGTCTATGTGTGTGCCAGTATGTCTGTCTGTGTGTGTGTCAGTATGTCTGTCTATGTGTGTGCAAGTATGTCTCTGTGTGTTTGTCAGTATGTCTGTCTGTCTGAGTCAGTATGCCTGTAACAGTGTGTCTTTCTGTGTGTGTCTGTGTGAGTACTAGTATGTATCTCTGTGTGTGTGTCAGTATGTCTGTGTGCAAGTATGTATCTGTGTGTGTGCCAATTTGTCTGTGTCAGCCAGTATGCCTGTGTGTGCCAGTATGCCTGTCTGTCTCAGTCAGTATGCCTGTAACAATGTGTCTTTCTGTGTGTGTCTGTGTGCCTGTCAGTGAGTGTGTGTGTGTGCCTGTCAGTGAGTGTGTGTTTTTTAGTGTGTGCCACTTTTTTTAGTGTGTTTTTACTCTCCTCTTGGTGCAATGGGCCACTTGACTGGATTTGCCCCCCAGGCCTAAGGCTGCCAGCCCTCCCCTGGGAACAAACAACCCATTGTGTTTTAATATCATATCCAGAATGGGACAAGCACAATCTTCCAATCCAGCCCAAACAGGATTTGTGAACAAGGGGACCCCACAACCAGGGCTGGTGCTAGGATTTTTAGCTACACAGAAGAAGATGCATTTTTTACCCCCCTTAACTCCTTAAGGACACATGACATGTGTGACATGTCATGATTCCCTTTTATTCCAGAAGTTTGGTCCTTAAGGGGTTAAACATTTTTTTTTTTAAATGCATCTTCACCTGTGTGTCTTGTTGTAACCCTCCCCCCCCCCTTTTTGTGTCTCAGTCTTACCCCAACCCCTTTCTTTGTCTCCTTCTCAGGGCCAGATTAACATAGGGGCTGATGGAGCTGCAGCTCTAGGCCCATGTCCATGGAATAGATTGATTTAAAAAATATATATATATTATTATCATTATTTCTTTTTACTACTCTTTACATGCTCTAGCTTAAGTATGGAAACTTAAAATGGATGTAGACGACAAAACTTGTGTGGACTGGCTGACAATATAATACGTTAGTTAAAGCTGACTGCGCACTGTGCAAATACTCTTGCTGCTTGAGTCTAACCACTGTGGCATGTTCCATTTCTTCAACACTCACTACATACACATTTTCTCTGTCCCAGAATGTATAACAGGGTCCTCGGCCTGCTAGTAAGAAGGTAAGGAGAGAAGTGGACAAGTGAGTGCTGGGAGACAGTCATGAAAAAGCATGGAGCAAGCGCATCATTAGATGCATTTTTACCAAGCTCAAGGTGCTGTCTGCATAGTAGGCCAGCATGCATTATTGGAAGCCAGAGAAAAAGAGGTAAGGTCTCTTGATTAGGGAATATCCAACTGGTAAGTGCCTGACCCTAATTTAGAATGCAAAATGTGTTCCAAAGAAGAGGAACCAAAGTCGTTGGATGACCCTTTTTAAAGTAGAGCATATAACTTTAAAGTGAAAATCCCAAAATAACTTGCATTAATCTGAATTCATTGATGAGCGGTCAGTTACAAATAGAAATAGTCTAATGGACAATACCATCACATAACCTATGCCAGTATATATGGGAAAATCCTTTATTAGGTGCTAGGATAAATGTCAGATGGTATGTGAACTAAATGTCTCATGAAAAGGTTAAACACACCACCTCAATGGAAAATTTAGATCATGCAGACAGCAAGTATCAAACAATAAACATTATCGACACCCAAGATAAATAACTTTCACAGATGAACTTAAAGTTCTGATATCCTACTTAATGTAAATCCTTACTGATAATAACCTGAAAATAAGCTATATATCTATCCTGCATAAAATTAGGTAAAGATTGCTAGATTACCTATATCTAAAGAAACCCTAGCTAACCTTTAAGAATTCTCGCCAAATAGGAATAATTTCTTCATAGGCCTCTTTGCCTTAGTTGAGTGGTCCTGTAAGGCCAACTCCCATCCTAACGCTCGGAGGTACAAGCCCAATGCATAGTTAGTACCTTGAATCATGTCATAGTCAGGGCCTCACCTGTCACGGCCAATCTTAAATCTTGTAAATGTCACTGAGAGGCAAACACCCTGCCACTTACGTCTGTGGCATCAAAAAAGCCCCCATGAGCCAAATCATAGATAGAGCCTCTCAAAGCCGCTTGGCATTTAGTTAGGGCATCACCTGTCACCTAATTAGTTGAAATAATATAATTTCACCTCTTGAGTGAGCTGGGTTACTTAATACCAATCAGGATTACATAATAACCAAGGCATTTCCTTGACACCCATAGCATGTCTAACGCTTCACCGCTTCACTGTTACTTACCAGGACCCCAACAAGATCTAATTCCTAGATGAGGCAAACCGTGGTAGCCAGCCCAGCATCCAGCTACAGATGTTGGACAATTCCTAAAATCACGGCAGAACTTAAAAGAAGGAACATTCCCTTTCCTGCCAAAGCCAGGAAAACCGAACTATTTCGCTTGTTAAACACGCCTAATGATAATGAAAGGCCTGGCCCCAGTTCTGAATGTAATATCCAAAATAGCCTGTCAGAACTGCATAACATGGTATCCTCTCTGGTAGCTTCTATAGCTACTATTAACAACAATTTGGATAATCTGGAATCCACTAACCAAGCAATCATCCCAGAGGTCCAACTTCCCATACCTCAGCCAGAACCAAGTACAGGAGGTAATTCTAACCCTTTACCTGCTAAAAATTCAAACATCATCTTATCCCACAAAATTTAAAACGTGAACTATTAGAAGGTAAATATGTTAATTTGGCTTCACTCCTCGTGGCTTCACAGGATATAATAGAAAACAGGTCATACATGTTCGATGAGGTATCAGTGGTAATTAAGTCTAGAGACACCAGACTAAACAGGAAGCTAAATATACCAGAGTTTGTTTTAGCTTTTGGATTATCCAGGGACATAATTTGCTCTTCTTTTCCCCACTGTCGAAAGGAACTGGATTTATATTTGCACATGCTGGTGGACCTATCTTATAAATATGGGGGCTAGGCTTTCTACGACTATCATAAGTCTTTTTCAGCAAAGTCTGATGCGTCACTGGCTCAGTTCAATACAGACACAGAACTGTTTTGCAGACATTTTGCGGGACTTAAAACACCAGTGTCCAAACTAATTATTCCCCCAAAAATGATTAACTCCAATAAACGTACCCAATTTGCAACGTTACTTGACTGAGCATCCTCCTTCACATCTTGTTGAATTTCTTATCTCTGGTTTAACTACTGAGTTTCACACTGGCTTTGATGCACACCCACAGGTATTCTAGAATGCCCCAACCTACAATCCACACTCTCAGATCCGTCCAGTGTACAGGAAATCCTCAATAAAGAAGTTGAAAATGGTTTTATGATAGGGCCTTTCACTATACCACCATTCACCTCTTGGAGAACTAACCCTCTAGATATAGCTACATGGAAATTTAATAACAAAAAGACTCATTGTAGATTTTTCAGCCCCTCCCTCTTCCACTAACCCTAGCTTAAATGCATTAATACCATCAGAGGACTTTTCCTTATAATACACAAAAATAGACTATGCCATACAAGTCATTATCAACTTCTGCAAGGCAGCCTGGTTAAGCAAACAGACACCACAAATGCTTTTAAACTACTACCAATTCATAAATCACTCTGGCATCTGCATGGCATTAACCCCTTAAGACCGCAGCCAAATGTACAAGTTGTGATCCAAAAAAACGTAAACAAAACCTGGCATTTGCGCTATATGTCTGTCCAACCATAATTCACCTCTTTCATATTAAATGCACCCCCCATTATTATATATCATTTTATTCAGGGGAAACGGGGCTTTCGTTTAACATCAAATATTTAGGTATGGAACATAATTTAATATGAAAAAAATATTTAAAAAATGGGAGAAAATAAGAATTTTTAAAATTTTTTAGTTCTACGTGACATTCTAACTGTGAATGTCATAATACTGTTTGCTTTTACTGCAATACAATACACATATTTGTATTCAGCGATGTCTCGCGTGTAAAACAGCACCCCCTATGTACAGGTTTTATGGTGTTTTGGGAAGTTACAGGGTCAAATATAGCGTTACATATTTCAGTTTTTTTACATTGAAATTCGCCAGATTGGTTACGTTGCCTTTGAGACCATATGGTAGCCCAGAAATAAGAATTACCCCCATGATGGCATACCATTTGCAAAAGTAGACATCCTAAGGTATTGCAAATTGAGTATGTCCAGTCTTTTTTAGTAGCCACTTGGTCACAAACACTGCCCAAAGTTAGTGTTAATATTTGAAAATGCAAAACACTAATTTGAACGCAAATTTTGGCCAGTGTTTGTGACTAAGTGGCTACTAAAAAAACTGAACATACCCTATTTGCAATACCCTGGGTTGTCTACTATTGCAAATGGTATGCCATCATGGGGATAATTTTCATTCCTGGGCTACCATACGGTCTCAAAGGCAACCTGGCGAATTTTAATGTGAAAAAACTGAAACGCAAACCTTATATTTGACTCTGTAACTTTTGAAAACACCATAAAACCTGTACATGAGGGGAACTGTTATACTCAGGAGACTTCGCTGAACACAAATATTAGTGTTTCAAAACAGTAAAATGTATCACAACAATTATATCGTCAGTGTAAGTGCCATTTGTGTGTGAAAAATGCAAAAAATGTCACTGTCACTGACGATATCGTCGTTGTAATATATTTTACTGTTTTGAAACACTAATATTTGTGTTCAGCGAAGTCTTCCGAGTAAAACAGTACCCCCCATGTACAGGTTTCATGGTGTCTTGGAAAGTTACAGAGTTAAATATAGTGCTAGACAATGTAATTCCCTGAACTTTTGGCCTGGGTTGGCAGGCAGGTCCTGCAAATTGTAATTAATAAAATGACCTAATTATGTAAAATTATTACATAAATATATGCGTAGAATTATTATATATATATGTGTGTATATATATATGTGTGTATATATATGTATATAATTTTTTTTAATTATTTTTATTTATATATAGGTATATACATAGTGATATATACGTATATACTTATGTATATAGATATATATATTATTTCGTTCTACATGTATTTTGATATCAATATATATATATTAATTTTAAAATAGTTAGAACGAAATTACACATGTTTATATATTTTTTATCTATTTTTTTTTATTATTTTTTTATTATTTTTTATTTATTTTTTTAACGTATTTATATATTTATTTATTTTTTATTATATATAAATATATATAATGAAAATTATATATATATTTCATCAATATCATTGTACGTGTATTTTGATATTAATATATATATATAATTATGTATATATTAATATTAAAATACACGTAGACAGTGTATGCATATTTATGTGTATGTGTGTATATGTGTGTATATATATACTTAGATCATATATATAATAAATATATATATGATCTAAGTATATATAATTAATTTTTACACTGTTTTAACATTTTTTTTTTTTCCAGACAGCAGGGGGAGTACCTGTCATTACAGGCACTCCCCCTGCTGGCAATGCCTTGGACGGCTATGCCGTCCATGTGATCGCGGGGTCCTCGCAAGGACCTCGCGATCACATGGCCCTGGGCGGCTGAAGAGGACGCAGGGGGACTCCCTGGGCTCCCAGGTAAGTCCCCCATACCGCGATCGCCGGCGTGGGATCGCCGGCGACCGGGTAAGTACATAAGATCGCAGGACGTACTATGCCGTCCTGCGGCTTTTAGAGCCACCAAAATAAGGACGGCATAGTACGTCCTGCGGTCTTAAGGGGTTAACTTATTTAAATTTTATTTCCAGCCAGCAGGGGGACCAACTGTCATTACAGTTGGTCCCCCTGCTGGCAATACAGAAGCCAGCTATACCGGCCATGTGATTGTGAGGTCCTCGCAAGGACCTCACTCTCACATGACCGGGAGGGACCGGAGAAGGAAGATGTGCCGCGGGGGGGCTCCCTGGGAGTCCCCCCAACCGCGATCGCCGGCGTGGGACCGCCGGCGACCGGGTAAGTTACTAAAAACCGGAGGGCGTACTATTACGCCCTGCGGTGTTTAGAGCCGCTTTTAAAAGGACGTAATAGTACGCCCTCCGGTCATAAGGGGTTAAGTGGGAGGATAAATACAATTTTGCTACAAGACTGACTTTTGGCTCCAAAAGTAGCACGAACATCTTTGATATTTTCGCAGAGACTTTGACCTGGCTCTTACTTAACAAAAGCAGATGTCCAGTCATGATACACTACGCAAGAATCTATGCAAGCTAGCCTGCCTCAGGAAAAGGAGACGGGATTCTAACTTATATCGAAGTCTGCACCACACGTGGGTCTTGCACCAGGAAGGAATTACAGTCACTTTTAGGTACACTCAACTTCGCAATGAGGATTATTCCTCAAGGAAGGGCCTTCATGTCTAGAATATTTTCTCTTCTACACGGTATTCCTGACGATGAATATAGAACTATTTTAGCTGAACCAGCTAGGGCTGACTTAAGAATGTGGTCTCTTTTTATCCTCTTGGAACGGCAGATCCTTATTTGTTCCACCCATTTCTGCCGATTCCCCTGTAATATGGACTGATGCAGCAGGAGTCATAGGTTACGCCGCTATATTCGACGATGACTGGGTATATAATACTTGGCCACCAGAAACCTCTACCCTAGAGAATTCCAACAAAACCTCAGCACTGTTTGAAATTTTCCCAATAGTAGCAGCAGCTCACATATGGGGCAAAGAATGGAAAGGTAAAGCAGTTCGTTGTTTTTCAGACATCTTATCGGCATGTAACATTAACAAAGGCCGCTCTCAATCCCATACTATAATGAATTTAGTAAGGAAACTTACCTGGTTAGCAGCTAACCTTCAGTTCTGTGTATATTGCATCCACGTACCAGGCATTCTGAACAACGCAGCTGACGCTCTGTCACGTTCTGTTACAGGAATTATTCAGAATCCATCCTACAGCGAACGTTCAGCCCAGAGATCCTCCGCAATTCAAAGACCTAATCATGCTTTAAATCTATTGTTAAAACACAGACACTCGCACAGGCTAGTTTGTCAATTAATTAAAAAAAAAAAGCTGTTTAAGAAGTTTGTGTGTGACTTTAGTGTAATAAATGTTTTTTTCTGTAGAAACCATGGTTGCATTCACAACTTTTGGCCACATCTCATTATAACTAGCATACAATACCATTAAACTATACTTAACAGGCATACAACATTACATGTTAACACTATATCCAAACAAAACTATCTTATCTTCATATCCGGTTAAAAGCTAAAATGTAAAAAAAAACTTAAAAGACTCCCTATAGACACTAATATCGTTAGGAAAATCTCTGACTTAATAGATAAAAGACCTTTTGACGACCCCACAAATTTGGTAATTAAGTCAGCCGCATATGTAGTGTTTTACGATATCTTGAGACCCCAAAAAAATTCTGTAGAAAAATCATCTGACTAAGTCTTGCCTTAAGCAAAAATTCTTAACAAAAGTAAATGACCATTATATACTGTCAACCCCGCAGACTAAACTAGCCAGACAGGCTCCCTCAGTAGAAATTAGATATTATCCTACTTTTTCTAAATGGTGTCCAGTACAAGAATTGGACAATTTAATTAAAAATCAAATCATAAAAAACCCTGATTACCCACGATTATCTCTACAAGGGAAACCTTTTACTACTAAACAATTCATGCTATACATACGCACACTATTACTCAGATTAAGCCTCAATCCAGCCTCCTTCTCAGGTCATTGCATTGGGGCAACCACAGCAGCTTCTAGTAACCACTTTCCGACATATCATATTAAGAACATGGGTCGCTGGAAATTTTCGCCTTACAACAGGTACATTCCAAACCCAGAGAAAGAAATCAATCTTGCTTTCTATAATATGTCTAAATAATTGCTATCTTGTGGAAATATATAAAAAAAAAAATTTGCAAGTCTAACCTCGCGCCGGTTTCAGCACACCTCAACCGACTTTTATTCTTATCAAATTACATCCTATTGTCAACCGTACACAAGTGGAAGTTATATGCCTGAAATTATGGGAGGGGTTATTTACCCTATTAAAACCCAGTAAACCTACTTACCTGTCGTCGCAGTCTTCGAACGTTCCTCTCCCACCTCACCCTTTATTCTTATTTACATACCCAGGTGGGCCCTCTTTTTTGCAGGTCTAGCCTCTCGTCGGTTTCGGCACACCTCAACCGACTTTTATTCTTATCAAATTACATATTTTTAATTACGTCCTATTATTACCCCGTACATATATATAGTGTTTTTTTTCTTCATTTATTTGTTAATCTTTTAGAGAAAGCTTTGGTGAATGAAAAACAGTACATAATATCCCTGACCTTGCAATATTTTACACAGGGTCTGAATTGTTACTATAAAAGCAAAAAAAAAAAAAAATATAAAAATATATTTCTCAGATATAGTAGGAGTGATAAAAAAAAAATTGATAAAAATGATCAAACATCCAAGTTATAGGTATTTGTGGAGCTATAGGTATCAGTGGAGACTGATGGCATTACTAATAGTACGGCTTATTAAAAAATGGCAACATAGTGTAAAAAGAATATCTGCTTTTGAGCACAATTCCCACATAAAGTAAATATAGTTAAACCATATATTTCCAAAATAAAGGTATTTTAAAAAACACTGCAAGCACCATGAGAAGTACTGCTCTCCCTACTGATTATGGTGCTTGGAGTGCTCTGACGACTCCCCACATAGTAAGGAGTAAAACAGTTTTTAAACAGTTTAACTTCTTACTTGAGCTTGCCGGGCTCCGCTCTCTGCCTCCACTACCATCACTTGAGAGTAAGACATTGCTGACACTCTTGGCCAAAGAACATAAGCCCAGCATTGCATCCGGTCCACTTGTCAATTATTGGTTTACTTGGCCCATGCCCATAACATGACACATTTTGGATTCTTTTTTCTTGGTCATTTAAAGGACCACTATAGTGCCAGGAAAACATACTCTTTTTTCTGGCTCTATAGGGTCCTTGGATCCCCCTCACCCTCAGGGCCCCCCTCCCGCCGGGCCCTCCCTTACCTTTTTTCCAGGGCCGGGCTCCCTCGGCGGTGGGGACTCTCCTCCTCCTTTCCCCGTCATCAGCATGAGCCGCGCGTGCATTCAGCCAGTCTCATAGGAAAGCATTTTCAATGCTTTCCTATGGACGCTGGCGTCTCCTCACTGTGAAAATCACAGTGAGAATCACGGAAGCGCCTCTAGCCGCTGTCAATGAGACAGCCACTAGAGGCTGGATTAACCCTAATGTAAACATAGCAGTTTCTCTAAAACTGCTATGTTTACAGCAGGCAGGGTTAACCCTAGATGGACCTGGCACCCAGACCACTTCATTGAGCTGAAGTGGTCTGGGTGCCTATAGTGGTCCTTTAATCACCAATTTCTCATGAAATTTGGCAGTAATATATATATATTTTTTTATGTTATGCACATATTGAATTTAATGAAGAATTTCCCGTCATGTCCTACTACTAGAAAGAACCTACATGTGCATTCTGCCGAATCTCCCAAGTCCAGCAACCCAACTTGCATACTATTGCCAGATATTTAGGGAACTTATAAGATTTATTTGGAGACTTGCTCTAATTTTGACATACTGCTTTACTTCTTTGTTATTCTACAGTGATGGGACAAAGAAAATACTCCCTGTTTAAATGATATGGTTCTACATGTCAATACATAATAACAATCACCTGTTCCTTAGCAACCTCAGGTGAACATCAACACATGACATATTACACTGTATCATGATTTATTTAACAAAAATAAAGCCAAAATGGAGAAACCAATGTTTGAAATACAACCTTACTTCTTCCATAGGAATTAAGAGGCTAAGTAACAGACAGGTGCTGCTAATCAAATGCCCTTTATTAACTTGTATGTACATAGCAGGGAATGTAGTGCAACTAAAATAAAGAGACTACCCACTTATCCCCCCAATAACGACAGACAATGCATATTGGATGAAATAGCCCACAGCATTTATTAAAACTTACAACTGTAGGACACATCCAAACTTTATTCTTTTCCTTTAATTCAAATATAAATAAACACATTAATATATATACACACCATAAGTAACATATAAATTAACACTTATTGCCCTACAGCTTCCAACGTAAATATCCATCCTTGCCAACGAACTTAACCAGGTGCCTAAACTTTACCCACTGGTGTCTCGCCTCCCCCCTCATCCAAACCAAATTCCCATCATCTTAAATGCTCTAACCACCAGCCGGCTCTTAGCTCAGTGGACACGTCCAATTCAGTAACTTGAAAGTTTACCTTACAGAGCAGGGGAGGTTGAGACCTCCTGACATTCCATCTGCTCCCCAACCCTGTTGGCAAGGACACACTCCCCGCTAGCTGTGACGAAACAAAAACATAAATTAGGGTGGGTGGGAGGGAAGTTGTTTGCTGGTCAGAATCCAAACAGGCACTGAGGTAAGATGATCCCTGCCCCACTACAAACACATAACCACTCCCTTAAACACATACAGTCAATCACTAGCACAATCCCCACACTCATACATGTGCCCTTGTCCGTTTAGCTGTGCTGACTCCCCATGGCCTGATAATCAGCAAGTGTGACCCCCTATATAAAAACTGAAGTTCTAGCAGTTTGCTGGTCTGAAATCATTCAGGTGTGTGTTAACACAGTGCCAAGGAGGGAGGTTATCAGCATAGAGAAGCAATTGTTGCTGCCCATCAAACTGGGAAGGGTTCTAAGCAGTGGTGTATTTTATACAAGACAACAAAGGAATTTGGGATACGGCTGTAAATCTAAAACAAACAAAACGCATACATAGTGTAATACAATTTAAAAAAACAAAATTGTATAAATGTAATGCACTCACAAGATTACGTGAAAATAGCGCTCTAGGGTGCCTCCCCCGATAGCAGTGGGGGGATAAGTGTTCCCTTCTGTTGTTCACCGATGGATACACAATGTAGGAATCCAGTGATGGTGAAAAAATAGCAGCTTCATTGATAAGGTGAAAAAAAATTCCACCAAATAATAAAATATAATATAAAATAAAATATAAAATACCAATAGGTCCTACGCGTTTCGTTCACTATATGTGAACTTCCTCAGGGACCTTAGAGTAAAATAATAATCACAAAACAATGACAAACTTAAAAAGCAGCTTAATTCCCCCATCCCCACAGTCCCAATATATAGGTCCATAATATATGTGTCCATAATGGAATTCATGGGCGTCTTCCTGTTTCTCGGTCTTCATTGGTCCGGTCGGAACTCTTCCACAGCTGTTAGGGGATTTCTTCTTGTTTCCAATTACAGAAAAGCCCGCGTTCGTGTCCGTGAAACCGGAACCGGAAGTGACGTCAATCACAGGCTTCCGCGTTCCACCTTGCGTGTCATCACTGAAGGTGATGTAGCATCAGGGCAGTGCCCTCTGGTGGTCGCCAATAGAATAGTCCCATAATCTTAGTAATAAGTGTATCTGTCTGAAAACATAAAAAAATCGGCAGCAACAGAATATAACCAATATAGTAAACCCCCATATATATGGGGAATTAATAGAGCATATTTTATCAAATATTGGTGTCCTCTTAATCAATCATCAAATAAATCATTATACATTTTTTTTAGTATCATTATTTAGAGGGGGAAAAAAATCTTTATCAGTGCTAGTGTTTGTTAAGAATATTAGAAAATTAAAAAAAAAGAAGAAATAAAGTGTATACACGTCTATATTTCAGTAATATTGTATATTATGTCAACAAATGGATATTAATATACATCTAAATCAATAATAGTCAGTGTAACCAATAGCCATTTAGTTATAAAGTATAAAGATTATGGAGAGCAAAAAATATTGTTAATCTTTAAAATCACGAAGAGAATGCAGATGTTATTGTATATTGAAGTGGGGAAATATAAAACCCCTCAATAAGTATATATACCTGAAAAGATTAAAGGGACATGAACAGAACATGAAACAACATGTGGATTATAAAAAACAAACCAAGTCAATATCAACGTTTAGCCCATTGGGCTCTAATGTTTTTAATATATGGATCCAAAAGGTTTCTCGTCTGGAAAGTTGTTGAACTCTGTCCCCATCACACCAGTGTGGGAAGACCCTCTCGATGCCTGTACATTTAAAGTCCTTCAAAGAAAAAGAAGGACATGTATTGCAATGCACAGGGACCGAGTGGGTTGTAAGTCCTTTTTTTAATGTTATTCAATTGTTCCAAAAGCCGAATTTTGAGGGCTCACTTCGTGCGACCCACATATTGTTTGCCACACGGGCACTGGAGTAAATATACAACAAAGTCCATGTGGCAACCTATGTCTGACTTTATACGATACATGAATTTTTTCACCATCACTGGAGTCCTACATTGTGTATCCATCGGTGAACAACAAAAGGGATCACTTAGCCCCCCACTGCTATCGGGGGAGGCACCCAAGAGCGCTATTTTCACGTAATCTTGTGAGTGCATTACATTTATATAATTTTGTTTTTTTTTAATTGTATTTTAAAGTGTATTACACTATGTATGCGTTTTGTTTGTTTTGGATTTACAGCCGTATCCCAAATTCCTTTGTTGTCTTGTATTCTTGCTGTGTAAAGGTCACCTTTTCTGGGTAGTGACCTGGGAGGCTGTCGCACTATATCTCTGAGATAAGTATTCATTTTCACTTTATGGGGCATATTTAGTGCCTATATATTGTTTTTCTATAGTGGTGTATTTTAGTTTTGCATTGCCCTAGGCATGACTAAACCTGGGCTCCCCCCTAATCTAAATTTGCCCCACTCCTTCCTGTCAAGGCCGCACCTCTTCCTCTTTAAACTACACCTTTTCCTACTACTAATAAAGGGAAACTATAGTGCCAGAGAAACAAAGCTGTTTTCCTGCCACTATAGTTCCCTATAGTGCCCCCCTCAGCAATGAAGGGGTTAAAACCCCTTTAGTCACTTACCTGAATCCAGAGCCAATGTCCCTCGGCGCTGGGTCAAGCTCCTCCTCTGCGCTTGCATTAGGACTCCCCATAGGAAAGCATTTGTATCTATTCTTTCCTATGGGGATTTAGCAGACGCCTGATGTCCTCTTGCATAGAGTCAGGACATCCAGCATCAGTTAGGCGACTTTTGGTCCTTTTAACGTTTGGACTTTTAACCACCCTGAAGTCCCTCTAGTGGCTGTCTGGTAGACAGTCACTAGAGGTGGAGTTAACCCCCTCAGGGTAATTATTGCAGTTTCTGAGAAACTGCAATAATTACACTTGCAGGGTTAAAGAGATTGGGACACTGCACCCAGACTTCTTCACTGAGCTGAAGTGGTCTGGGCTCCTATAGTAGTCCCCTTTAAGCACACACTATGACACACACATTCACTGACATACACACACTGACAGTCACACACACAATGACAGACACACAGACATCACTGACAGTCAGACACTGATTTGACGTACATTTATTGACAGACACACATTGGGAGATACACATTTACAGTCACACACACTCAATGACAAACACAGACTCACTGATTTGACACATATTCACTTACACGCTAATTCATTGACAGACATACACGCACACTGACAGACACACACTGACAATCATTGTCAGATACACTGATAGTCACAATCAGACTCACTGATTTGACACACACACAAACACACATGCATTAACAGACACTCACACATACACACACAAAACTTAATAATGTAATAAAAAAATTTCCACCCAGCCTCCCTACCTGAAGAGCTGGCGTGGATCCATGCCTGGGGTCCAGTGGGGCTGCTTTGAGGCGGGCAGCTTAACATCCGAGGTGGCTAGGGAGCTGTGATCTCTCTGCTCTACTACCTCGCGGGATGTCTACTGATGACAGGAGCCAGAATGACATCATATTCCGGCTCCCACGGCATCAGTAAACAGCGCGCGTGGGAGCAGAGCATAGCTCCCTCGCCACCTCGGATGGTAAGCTGCCCGCCGGTGGTAGCGGGGGTCTCTATTAGCTGCCCAGCAGGTCAGCTCTTGGCACCCCCCATGACAGGGGAAGCCTCAGTGGGCTTTTGGGGGCAGCATTTTTTGCTGCCCTCTAAATAGTGCCGCCCAAGGCAAATGCCTAGTTTGCCTTGGACTTAATACATCCCTGGGTATAAGGCCTTTTCCAAACTATTTAAAGTCCATCATTCTACAGTGAGAAAGATTATTCAAACATGGAAACCATTCAAGACAGTTGCCGGGAGTGGACGCCCTAGCAAATTCACCCCAAGGTCAACCTTAATAGAGGAGTGCATAAAAAAATTCAAGCAAACCTCAATGAACTGAAACAACGTTGCAAAGAATAGTGGGCCAAAATTCCTCCACAATGATATGAGAGACTGATGAAGTAATTGTTTCCTGTATAACTTTACGTTATTGCTGTCAAGGGTGGTTCTGCAAGATTTTTTTTCTGCAATCATAAGGCGTACTTAGTTTTTCACACATGGCTTTTCCATTTTTTGCTCTATTTTTGTTAAATAAATCATGACACAGTGTAATAGGTCATGTGTTGTTGTTCATCTGTAGTTGTATTTACCTAATTTTAATACCTCCTAAGGAACAGACGATTGCTATGTCCTGATATGTAAAACCATAGAATTCAAAGAGGGTGTACTTTCTTTTTCCCATGATTAAATATGTTAAAATGACACTTTGTGTCTCCATACTGACAAGCATTAAACTTTGATGCCGTTTCTAACCTTAATCATATTATCGTATAATCTTTCCATTACTATATCTCTGTTAATTCATAACTAACTCGTGCCCAAGTATTTCTAAAAAAAAAAAGATGAGCAAATACATGAATTTATATAAATCTAAATAATGCAACAACAAATATATTTAATCATTTATTTTATTAATACGAGGCATTGCAGTCTGGTAACATATCAGAGTTTGCAGGAATCTATGATCTGCAAACTTTCTTTGTCTTAGGGATGAGCATAACCACCTAGCAAAGCTAGTGGGTATGCGGCAGTCTCCCGGAGTCAAATGCCAGAGCTGAAAAGGCTTGCGCTGTGCATCTGCACAGCAACAGCCTTTCAGCCAATCAGGTAATCAGGAGAGCCGTGCTGAGCGCGGGATTCCTGATTACCTCAGATTTTTTAAATTGGGAAACTGCGGATGGTTAGCACATCCCACGAAGTACTAAGGATAAATATTTCCGACAGTGTACGGGAATATATTTAAACGTCTAAACGCAAATAAAACAGTTCAAGATGCCAATAGTACAGGGGAACAAGAAAATATTTAATAAATCATGAAGACATACAAGATAGACTTGAAACTTTGTATAAAACAGCTGAACTGAAAAACAAGGCAACAATGTATGCCAAAGGAGAGTAACAAATGAATAGTGGAAACATTCAACAAATTGCAACGAAATAAGTTCAATAAAAGAGAAGAGAAATGTTGAAACAAGTCTCAGCAAACATATTCTTTATGCAGGGAGTCCATGCGAATATTGAACCGACGAGACTACTTGCATCCACTTCTCCTATTTAGGTGGATCTTTGGTTTGTTGGTCCGGTCTTGGAGTACGGCTATAGTCTGTAAAAAACAAAACAGAGAACGGTTATCAAATGTTGAATAAGCACCGGATAACCTTATGTTTTAGAAAGCAAACTACCACCAGCAGGCAAAACTCTTAACTTGGAGGAGGGTGGGACGGGCGCTATTGCTAGGTGGTTATGCTCATCCCTAAGACAAAGAAAGTTTGCAGATCATAGATTCCTGCAAACTCTGATTTGTCCTCCGGGAGGCATAACCACCTAGCAAAGCTAGTGGGTAGAATAGCACGCACCTGGTGGTGGTCCTAAGAAACTGAAGGCGTTCAACTTCTGATGGCCTCCAGTAAAATCTAACAAAGGTTTTACTGGACAACCATCTTGCAGCTTTTAAGATAGTAGGGAGAGGAAGGCCCTTTCCTGCTGCTTTAGTAGCCGAGGCTCCCCTAATTGAATGGCTTTTGAACACTGAAACATCAATTCCAGCCGTAGACATGGCGGAAAGTATCCAGCCTCTAATTGTATTAACCTTGGCTGGACGAAAGGGATTCCTTGATGTAATGAATAATTGACTGATATCATTTCTAAATCCAGCAGAAAGTTGAAGGTACGATTGTAACAAACTGACTAAACATAAGCCTGGATCGGAAGAATCTTGGACCAAGTCCAGTTCTACCGGACCAGGAGAAAAATGGGATGTTTTTTGTCTGCCTTTTAGTATAATATGGAAACCTCCCGGGGTCCTGGACAACCAAGGTTCTGAAATATGGATTTGAGTTAACTCTGCTCCTCTAGCTGCCAGGGCCAAGGACAGCAGAGAAGCCAACTTAATAGCAGTCCATCTTAAATCAATTTTAGCATTATCCAAAGACTTAAGGAAATTTAATAAGACATCTACATCCCAAGTAGATGTGTAGCGTGGGGTATATGGGCGGCAGACGGCTAACCCTTTTAGTAATCTCAAATACAGGGCATCCTGAGTAAGGTTGGGGATCAGGAAGTTTAAGGCAGATCCGTAGGTCTTGATTGAACTGACAGATAAACCAGAATGGAACTTAAGGGTAAGAAATTCTAACGCCAAAGGAATGGTATCAGATCCTTGTGTGTTAGACAGAAAAGAAACCTCCCATTCTTTGAATTCCTCGATCATCTTTCTATATCTTACCCTAGTTCTACGTCTTAAAGATGAGTTAATAATATCCAAGACCTGATCCGATAAAAGGGGATGTGTTAACAGCCTACCAGGGCTGCGATCCACATTAGCTGCGGGAGCTTGAGCAGAAGATCGCTGGTTCCCTGAAAGCAGTCCACTGTCATGCCTAATGGGATCTTGATTCCCTTGACTAACTGGTGGATCAAGGGATACCAGGGTCTGGAGGTCCATACTGGATAAACGAGAACTAAGCTCTGCACCCTGTCCCTGCGGATCTTCTCCAGCACTTTCATCAGTAAAGATGGAGGGGGGAAAGCATAAGGGGCTGGAACATCCGTCCATTGGAAAGACATTGCGTCCATTTTCCAAGCTCCCTTTGTCCAGGTTCGGGAGACGAACCTGGGGGTTTGAGCAGATGTTTGGGATGCAAACAGATCTACCTGTCTCTGGCCAAAATTGCTTTCTATCCGTTGGAAAAGAGCAATCTTTAATTGAATCGTTGCCAGGGACAGACTTTGGCGAGAGAGAGAGTCTGCAAGCTCGTTCGCCTCTCCCGGAACATATTCTGCGAAGACCTGAACGTTGTTTGCTAAGGCCCAGGACCAAAGATCTAGAGCCTCTAAGCAAAGACCCCTTGATCTTGTACCCCCTCTGTGGTTTATATAAGCCACCGCTGTCCTGTTGTCCGAATGGACTTTTACCAACATCGGTGACTGGTTTAGAGGAACTAGGCCCTTGAGAGCTAATTTTATAGCTCGTAACTCCAAAATGTTTATATGGAGGTGACTCTCTTGGTCTGACCAGATTCCCCTTATGGCGTTCTGGGATGTAAACGCACCCCAACCGTGACTTGAGGCGTCTGACGTCAGAGTGACTGTCGCAGGCTGCTCTAACAGTGGACGAGGAAGTGGAATTTCTAACTCCAAAATGGACTTCAGTTCTTCTCTGACCTTCTTGGGGAGAACAAATTTTGATTCCCAATGGCCACCCTGTCTTAGTCGGTTCCCTAAAAACAGCTGACTTCTTCTGCAAAGTAAGGGGGAATTGTTGTATGCTGGTGTTAAAGCTATTAATTTCCCGATAATCTTTGCTAGGTCTCTCAAGGACCAACTCTGGTGCCTGAGAGATGAGTTGAGATGTACCAGTAGTTTGTCCCATTTGTCTCGAGGGATTCCAAGAGACATAGTCCTGGTGTTCAGTATGAAACCCAGAAAGAGGATGCTTTGAGGGGGAATTAGGACTGATTTCTGTAGGTTTACTACAAATCCTAGGTCTTGTAAAAGGGAAGCAAGGTAATCCCTTTGAGAAGCAAGGGCTTCCCCATCTGGATGCATGAGCAGGATGTCGTCTAGATAGTATAGACACATGAAACCTTTTAGTCTGACATGAGCTATCACTGATTTCATAATTCTGGAGAATGTGTATGGTGCGTTGGATAGGCCAAACACCAAAACGGTCCACTGCCACACTTTCCCTTTCCACTGAAACCTGAGAAAACGCCTGTGTTTCTTGGCTATGGGGACTGAATGGAAGGCATCTTTTAGGTCTAACTTTATGCAGAAAAAGGCTTTCTGTACTAAGCCTGGAAGATCTGATAAACCCTCCATCCTGAACCTTTTCCTTTTGATGAAAGCGTTCAGAGGCCTCACGGTTAGGACCGGTCTCCAGGAACCGTCTGACTTTGGTATTGGGAACAATGGGCTGACCCATCCTGTAATAGACGTGTCTGCCAACTCTATTTTCCCTTGACTTAAAGCTAAGGAAAGGGAGGCATCTAGCACTGGGTTCACCTCTCTGAGGGGTGCAAACTTCTGGACTGGGAACCTTAAAAGGGGGAGTTGTAAACCCCTTTGAAAAATCTTTAGGACCCATTTGTCTGAGGAAATATCCTTCCAATTTAGTGGCATATGAGGAGGCACACTTACTTGAATGCATGGGTTTTCTTTTGGAGGCTGAACCGCCTCTGGAGTGCGCTCCTCTGCCACCGCCTGGGAGCTTAAGTCTTCCACTGTAGTGGCGGTACTGGGCCTGGTGAGAGGCTTCTCGGGACGCTCCTGCGGCCCTATAGGGGCGACCCTCTGTCCGAAAGGGCTTTTTGTAGCCAGGGACAGTCTTCTTGAGCTCTGAAAAGGATCTCCTTGCCTTGTAACGGCCTTTAACCTCCTGAATGAACGAGGGACCGAATAGGTGAGAATCCTCCAAATTTGGGAACTCATGCGATTTGGGGGCTAGGTCGGACAGACCAGCTGCATGGAGCCAGCGTGATCTGCGGATGTTCGATATATAATTAAAGGCTTGGCCGATAATTAGCACTGCCCTGCCAGACGCTTTTAAAAGGGCCATCTTAGATGCTAACAGAGATGAAGTGGAAGGTTTCTGGACATTGCCTTCCTTTTCTGCCTTATCCAGCATCAGTAATAGCGGGCCCACAGCATCAGCAATTTTAAACTGTATATTGCGAAAAGTCTGGTCTGTGGGATCAGAGGATACGCTGCTCCCTGTGATGGATAACAGCGCAGGGTCTACCTCTGGGGCCATTAAAGCCTGAATGTCCGGGATACCGATGTGGTTCCTGAGGAGAAGATCATCTTCCTTAACCAAGGGAGATCTGAAGGCTAGTTTAGCAAAATCTCTAACCTCAGAGTCGTGCTCCATAGCCCATCTGGAGTGAAATAATTTTGATGGGAGAGTCTTTCCTAGGAGACTTACTCTGGCCATCTGAACGTTGCTTAGCTTCCCTCTCTCAGTGGGAGCCGCTGAACGAACCACTTCCTCGGATTCCCAGTCTATTTCTGGAGAGCCGTATCTGGAACTGGGACGGCTTTGGGAGGAAGAGTGAGCGAACGCTCTAGAAGAGGAAGGAGAGGGACTATCTAACCTCCAACGAGATTTGCCCTTTTCCTCTGGAAGGTGTTTCTGGTGCTCAAACGAGGGAAACACACTATTCCTTTTTTGGGGTCCTGTCCCTTTAAATTTTCTTTTACTCAAACGAGTATGAGGGGAAGGAGAAGCGGAGAAGTTTTCCTCAGACGAGGAACTGTCGGAAGAGACCAGCTGTCTTCCTTTATGTTTTTTATTTAAAACTGGGACCAAATCCTCCTCAGATGATGAAGAGGAAAGTTCCCTGGCAAGGAAAGCTCTTTTATGGAGCTTTCTAACATTGATGGGGCTGCCTTTAAGAGAGGCATCCACTAAATCTGTGGCAGACACAGAAATAGAGTCCTCCATCAATGATGCCATTTTAAAAATCTGAGGTAATCAGGAATCCCGCGCTCAGCACGGCTCTCCTGATTACCTGATTGGCTGAAAGGCTGTTGCTGTGCAGATGCACAGCGCGAGCCTTTTCAGCTCTGGCATTTGACTCCGGGAGACTGCCGCATACCCACTAGCTTTGCTAGGTGGTTATGCCTCCCGGAGGACAAATTTATCTGCCAGCTGTTAACCCTTGTTTCAAGTAAATGTTACTCTTATTTTTAATGCAATTTATTTTGCCTTGAGGGGTTAATTTTATCTTTTCATTGGGAAATGTCCAATCAACAGTTAAATACAAACATACAGTTTGAGTCATTTTTGTCATTTGAGGTTGGATACCCATCATTTCCAGATACATTTTCCTGTGATTATGTTATCTTGAAGTATTGACTGACGTTAAATGCGAGCAAGCCCATGATTTTGTTCAGATTAAATTATAAACCTAAATAAAAATGAAATCTAATTAGATGTATTCAAAACATTTCCAATATTGGTGCTATTTTTTGAGCACAGTAGTTTCTGTCTTAATTCCATCAGTTTACTTCAGGGGTGGCCAGCTCAGAACACTCAAAAAGCATTATGGGAAAAATAGTTTAACTTGTTCAATCCATTGACTAAAGATGATATACATGAAAATAAAATGCAGTGTCTTGTGGTGACTTTTATTTAGTCTTTACATTCGACTGGATCAGCAGTGATAGAGAGATGACCTTGTTCAATTGTTATTGATATTTTGACTTGCTTCTGATGGATTAGTAAAAGCAGACTTGTTTGAAGGTCACCTTAAATTGGTATTGTGACTAATAAATCAACATTAAGAGAATTGATGCCCCATGGTTTGTACATAAAGTGCTTGGAAACGGTTGAAGCGGGTTGTGAAATTTGTTCTGTGAGCAGTTCAGGATTAGTTTCAGAAATGTCCTTGGAACAAAATGGATAATAAACCCTTATTGCTACAGGATAAAGATACACATTGTCATAATTATTTCATGGTAACAATGATGTTATGCATTATTTATTCAGAACCAAATCAATGATACATACAGTAGAATGAAATGTATATTTTACACTGCAAACTTTTTTCCCAGACAAGGTGGTTCATCCAAAATAAATAAATAAATAAAATCCATCATGCACAAGTCTTCTGAAAACCTTTAAATGTGAAAAAAAGTTTTTTTCCCTGTAATATGAAATGGGCACACCAAACATTCTAGGTCTATGAGCTACTGAACACAAACATGACATGTAAATTGTTCAGGTTCTGACAATAATGTTGGCACAAACTACCCTGAAAGCACTGCAGTACCAGGTAGTAGCCTATCGCACTGGAACTTTATTTGTAATCTACCATTAAGACCTTTAACATATGGATGCCTTTGCGATCTGGCACCAAGTTAACTTCTGTTGATATACAGAAACGGGTGTTAGCCCAATTGCATTAGACTAAAACTAAGTGTATCCATCATAAGTGTACCCGTCATGCCAAATACAACTTAATCTTAAATGAAAAATCTAATTTAATCTCTTCAATGGCTGTTACTCAGGAAACACTGCTCTGGGTATCTCTCCTGCTTGAAGTCAGCTTGAGGTTATACAATGCCTGCAAGGGGAAGTAGGGAGAAGGGACAGGCTTTGTGTGAGAGCAGAAAGAGCATTGAAAAAGAGAGGAGAGAAACAATCAAAATGATTTATTGCAGCAGAACTAGATAGACAATCTGAGAATGGAGAGGGATAACAGAAGTTGTATTTACACAAAGCCAACATAAAGTGTAGGGGATATTAACCCCTTAAGACCGCAGGGTGTTCTATGCCGTCCTTATTGAGATGGCTCTAAAAGCCGCAGGGCGGCATAGAACGTCCCTGCGATCTTATGTACTTACCCGGTGAGGGGTAAGTCCCCCTCCGTCCTCTTCGGCCCCCCTGGGCCATGTGATCCTTGCGAGGACCTCGCGATCACATGGACGGCATAGCCGTCCATGGCATTGCCAGCAGGGGGAGTGCCTGTAATGACAGGTACTCCCCCTGCTGTCTGAAAAAAAAAAAAAACAGTTTAAAACAGTGTAAAATGTAATAATATATACTTAGATCATATATATATTTATTATATATATGATCTAAGTATATATACATATACACTCATACACATAAATATACATACACTGTCTACGTGTATTTTAATATTAATATATATAATTATATATATATATATATATATATATATATTAATATCAAAGTACACGTACAATGATATTAAATGTATATATAATTTTCATTATATATATATATATATATATATTTATATATAATAAAATTAAATAAATATAAATACGTTAAAAAATAAAATAAAAATAATAAAAAATAAATATATAAAAAATATATATACATGTGTAATTTCTTTCTAACTGTATTTTAAAATTAATATATATATATATATATTGATATCGAAATACATGTAGAACAAAATTATATATATATCTATATACATAAATATATACGTATATATCACTATATATATACCTATATATAAATAAAAATATTTTAAAAAAGTTATATATATATATATATATATATACATATATATATATATATATATATATATACACACATACATATATATATATACATATATTAATTCTACACATATATTTATGTAATATTTTTACATAATTAGATATCTTAATTAATTACAATTAGCGGGACCTGCCTGGCAACCCATGCTGATAGTAAAGGGAATTTAATTTGCTAGCACTATATTTAACCCTATAACTTTCCAAGACACCATAAAACCTGTACATGGAGAGTACTGTTCTACTCGGGAGACTTCGCTGAACACAAATATTCATGTTTCAAAACAGTAAAATGTATTACAACGATGATATCGCCAGTAAAAGTGAAGTTTTTTGCATTTTTCACGCACAAACAGCACTTACACGGACGATATTATTGCTGCGATACTTTTTACTGTTTTGAAACACAAATATTTGTGTTCAGCGAAGTCTCCCGAGTACAGCAGTACCCCTCATGTACAGGTTTTATGGTGTTTTCAAAAGTTACAGCGTCAAATATAAGGCTTGTGTTTCATTTTTTTCACATTAAAATTTGCCAGATACGTTGCCTTTGAGACCCTATGGTAGCCCAAGAATGAAAATTACCCCTATGATGGCATACCATTTCCAGTAGTAGACAACCCAAGGTATTGCAAACGGGGTATGTCCAATCTTTTTTAGTAGCCACTTAGTCACAAACACTGGCCAAAATTGGCGTTTTTTGCATTTTTCACACACAAACAAATGCTAACGCTAACTTTGGCCAGTGTTTGTGACCAAATGGCTACTAAAAAGACTGGACATACCCCATTTGCAATACCTTGGGTTGTCTACTATTGCAAATGGTATGCCATTATGGGTGTAAATTTTATTCCTGGGCTACTTTACAGTCCCAAAGGCAATGTAACCAATCTGGCGAATTTCAATTTCAAATGTAACGTGCTATATTTGACCCTGTAACTTCCCAAAACACCATAAAATCTGTACATAGGGGGTATTGTTTTACACGTGAGACTTTGCTGAATACAAATATGTGTATTTTATTGCAGTAAAAGCAAACAGTATTATGACATTGACAGTTAAAATGTCATGTAGGACTTAAAAAATAACAACATTTCTTATTTTCTGCCATTTTTTTTATATTAAATTATGTTTCATAGCTGACTATTTGATATTAAATAAAAGCCCTGTTTCCCCTGAATAAAATGATATATAATAAGGGGGGGTGCATTTAATATGAAAGAGGTGAATTGCGGTTG
This sequence comes from Pelobates fuscus, assembly GCF_036172605.1. Taxonomy (NCBI): domain Eukaryota; kingdom Metazoa; phylum Chordata; class Amphibia; order Anura; family Pelobatidae; genus Pelobates; species Pelobates fuscus. The sequence continues at coordinate 132,502,080 of NC_086317.1, forward strand.
GACAGACATATTTCGCAAATGCCAGGTTTTGTTTACGTTTTGTTTTGTTCACAACTTGTACATTTGGCTCAGTCCTTAAGGGGTTAAGGGAAGAACCACCACTGCAAACCTATATCTGTCATGGCAACATCAAATTAACCTCCTTCTATAAACAGTAACAGGTGTTTGTCCAATTGCACTGGACCAGAATGAAGCCTATCCAATATAAAAATAGTTAATGTTAGTCTATAATCTAAATCACTCGAAAAAAAAAAAATATTGCATTGTTTTGATCAGTGCAAGTGGTATAAAAGGTATACATACATAATCAGGACCATTTTTTACAGTCACACAGTAGTTTAGAATTAGACATATGCTTTTTTCAATGTCACGTAGATGTTTAGTGAAGAATGCTTAGCACTGTAGAGCACTAAACACACAAGAAAATGCTCCACTGATTATTGCTCTCTGTTAAAGAAGCTATGCAAGCACATATAGTGGTCATCAGCTCATGTCAGTATAGGATAGATGGGAAGCAAAGGGATGTTTTCTGATCTAAAAAGTGGTCTGAAGTACTAAAAGCAGAGCAATCACCGCGGATACCAATGAAACTAACAGGTACATTCTATTGGCGACTCCTCCACTTTTACATTTTTGCTATTCATTTTTTTTTTTTTTATAAATCACTCCTAATATATCTGGTCTTTTTCCATCAGACAGACACTAATATGAGATGTATGTGTGAGAGGATTGTAAGTGTTTATGTCAAGTGTCATTGTTCTCACATACATTCCTTAAAGATCACTATTGGTCTACCACCAGACCGAGGCGTTCTTAGATAGTGTGGTAATATCTAAGACAAATTGTATTAATATTGTGTCCTAAAAAAATTATATTAAAAGTTCATAAATCATAAACTAAGTTGCGAAGAAAAACATTGACAATATTAATCTTTATTACGAGAAAAAAAAATCTGTAGTTTCTAATACAATTAGTAAAAACCACCTGTTAAAAGTCAGTTGGTAGTTTATTTAAATCACTCTTGTATCCCCTAACTAGTTGCCAGTTGTGACTGGCTGGCAAATATGTAGGGATAAGACAGCAACTTCCAGAGACTAATGGGGGCGTGGCCTGAGCTCTGACCGAGATGGACGCTTAGAGAGTGAGCTCCGCTCCGCCAGCACAAAACATAGCCTTAAAACTAGCAATAAACGGCACACATGGGACGAAACCGCCGCACCGATACCCCGCAGACCCCGAGGGGCTCCCAGTCCGGACACACTCACGGACCGATGGACGGCTTCCTCCAAACCCACACCGAAGTAAGTGGGGAAGCGTGCGGATCCAATATGGCGCCGACATCACCCCTCACGAGCGGGCCACGTGGCACTACCCTAGATGGGCTTGGGGAAGAGATCCGCTCGATGGCTGCAGCAATGGTGACTAAGGCAGACCTCTTAATTCACACCACATCCATACAAGATGCATTACGTGCGGAAATTGCAGGTATCAGATCAGAGGTTGCAGCACAAGCAGGCCGCATTCAGACTATTGAGCACGCACAGGAGGCCCAATCCACAAGACTGCAGGCAACTGACACAGCCCTTGCACGCCAGGGGGAAATGCTGTTGCACATGAGGAGAACAGTGGAAGACTTAGACAACAGGGGACGGAGGAGCAATATCAGAGTACGTGGAGTCCCTGAAGCTGAAGGGGAGGAAAATGTCGAACACACCCTGAATGATCTCTTCCATCAGATCATGGGTGAGCAAGCTCCTCACACCTTCAAATACGACCGTGCACACAGAGCATTGCGCCCCAAATCCCTAGATGACAGCCCAAGGGATATTATATGCTGCCTCAGCTCGTTCCGTGACAAAGAAGCCATCATGAAAGCAGCTAGAGCTCAACCTACCTGGTACCACCGAGGGGCACTGGTCTCAGTATTTAACGACCTCTCGCCCATCACCTTAGAGGCCAGGAGGGCTTTAAAACCCATCACGGCAGCCTTGCTAGAACGAAATATCGCCTATAGATGGGGTTTCCCATTTGCCCTGATGACCAGACACCAGAATGGCTGGGCCTCCATCCGATGGCCAGAAGAGATCCCCAGATTCCTCGAGGAAATGGACTTACCGAACATCTCGGTCCCGGACTGGGTCCTGGGCCCATTGGGAGGGAGACCCCAATTTCAAAGGGGAGCACCACGGAGGCGTGGAGGTGGTTCGCCTCGGGGCCTAGCGAGGCGCAGACGCAACAACCCGGAGGCACCAGAATAATGAGTATGCTCACCGCCTCCCTGAATACCCATCCCAACTTCTGCATTCCCCTGGATACCCACGTACCCCACCACTCCTTTGAAATTTATGGACTAACCGCAGACATTGGAACCCTAGGGGACTACCCCTCACAAAGACAGGCTACAATATCCCTTCGTTACGCCAACTTGCAGGATATGGACGGTAACTGTTATATGCCCATACAGACATAAGAGAGAACACGTTCAGTACCAACTCTCAGACCAAAGGACACAGAACCCACCAACTACGGAAAATGTGGACACTGCGATACACTTGTTGATTGGTGCACCGAACCAGCCCCTGGAAAGCAGATATAGCAGGAGAACGACCCCATGCACGTGTGACTGTATATACCCCTACAAAACAGGACTCCGTTGTGAGAACCACACACCTCTGCATTGAACAAAACTCTGAACCCCCACACTGCACCGTCTACTCGAAAGATGCTCACGATGGACTAACGGTACAGGGTGTCACGTCCACACTCACACAACATTAGGTGTTCAACTTACTGACACGCTTATAGTCATGTTACCTACACATAGGCCGCACACGGCTCACATTTCAAAGGTTATGCAAACACTCATTCTATTGCAACATCTGTAATACCAAGGTATACTAGCAGGGACATGTACCTATACCACATGCTACACTCCGCAACATGATGTAAGGGGGGGAGGGGGGCTCGAGGGGGTATATGACTACAACAATGTCGAGGAATAATGCTACTTATCACTTATACAGAAACACGTGGAGGTGATACCATTGATTGTACCTTATACGCATTGCCTGATACTCGTTAAATGTACATCCATTGCGGGGATAGCTATGGGATGGGGGGAGGGGAGACGGGGAGGGGAAGTGACTTGAGCTATGCCACATGTTTAATAATATTGCTATGTTGAAATGTTTATATGTTGCTATTCATGTTTTCTTTGTTCCATACCATACCATGTGTTCTTCACAGCACTAGGCTGTGATGCTGGCGGTGAGGAGTTAGTTGATACAAAACACATACCACACACATACTTTGGATCCGTATCGGATCGGGGCGAGGCCGCCTACCCCTACGACAGGCCGTGCATAGAATACAACGGCGGAGCTCCCCGGGACCCCAACTCCTGGTCTGGTTACTGGAGTGGGCCTGGGCAACCCCTGCCGTCGCACGACTATACCCCCCTTCTCCTGAAGGGGGACCGAGGTGAACACTCTCCCTTCCCACTGTGGGGGTCACCTCTATCTGGGGACCTAACAACCCCATTTTCTTAACCTCTCCACTACACCCACTCTACACCTTACATCCCACACTTAACACACCGGCGTCTACCTCTCCCCTGCCCTGCGGTGCGGCCCACGGGCGGGTGAGCTCGCCGAACCCGGCACCCTACCCAATCCCAGCGTCACATACCTAGACAACACGTAAAAGTCCGCACACCCGAGAGACCCGCGAATTATTGCTACACAGGTATAGCCAGGGACTACAGTACACGTAAAGGAGTAACACGACATAACCTGCTACACCACACCCGCACAACACATAGAACCCCGGGAAACTATACGGAGACACGATTAGGCCTATTGATAACAATAGCTAACAGACAGGTGCTGGTATCTCCGCGCGACCGGGCTACCTCGGTGGTGTGCCTATGGCGTACCTCGGTGCCCCGCTCAATGTCATGACTCTCAACTGTCGGGGCCTGAACGTCCCAGAACGGCGCACTCACCTACTGCGGGAATTACACACGAAACGGATCTCAGTGGCAATGCTCCAGGAGACCCATTTCCTTGAGGGCTCCGCACCCAAACTCCGAAACCGACATTTCCCTAACAACTCCTTTGGCAATCACCCCACGGCCCGCAGAGCCGGAGTTGCAATACTAATCGCAGCCGAACTGGACTTTAAAGAACTAGGTAAGGTGACAGGCACACAAGGGAGATTTCTCTTCCTCAAAGGCACCATTGCAGGCAAGCTTTACACCTTAGCGTCAGTCTATGTGCCCAATAAGAACCAGGCACGCTTCATCCGAAGAACACTGAACAAGCTGCGGGAATTCTCCGAGGGCACACTCATCCTGGGGGGGGACCTTAACACCCCCCTAGAACCCCACATAGACACCTCCACAGGGCACAGCCATATACCGCGATCTAGCCTTCACTCAATACGTAAGTCAATGGACGACCTGGGGCTAGTAGACTGCTGGAGAACGCTCAACCCAGATACTAAAGACTACACTCATTACTCCGCACTCCATGGGCGCTATTCGCGAATTGACTACCCGTTACTTCAACAGGAAGGATTGCCCCGATTACGGAAGGCCGCCATAGAACCCGCTACATGGTCTGACCATGGTCCGGTGACAGTGGAACTGGAATCGCCGATGTTCAAGCCGGCACAATGGACTTGGCGCTTAAACGAGTCCCTGCTCCAGGACCCGGAGGTGAAAGGGGAAATTACGCAAGCTCTCGACCTATACTTTCAAGAAAATGATGTGGCGGACATTTCACCAATCACACTGTGGGAAGCCCACAAGTGCACCATCCGTGGCACACTCATCAAAATCGCCTCACGCAAGAAAAAAGCAATCCTGAGGGAAATGACGGACCTATATGCTACCATCTCGAGGTTGGAACTCCAACACAAAGAAACTCAAAGTGCCGACGTACAAAGGGACTTGACAGAGGCCCGACACCGACTCAGGGACCTAATTAAGAGACGACACCACCGATTTCTACAACACTCAAAAAATTTTTTTGATATCCACGCAAACAAAGGTGGCAAATACCTGGCCCGCATCCTGAAAGGCGACACCCCCCGCACACGGGTGCACAAGATACGACTACCGACAGGGAACTCATCCCAACACCCAGACGACATCGCAAATGAATTCCGTCGATTTTACCACACCTTATACAACCTACCTGGCCCCGGAGCTACGCCACCGACGCAGCATAACAATACATCTATACACGAATACCTGCGTAACACCGTAAGCCGAACAGTGACAATGGAGGCAGCTAACATACTGGACGACCCAATTAGTCTTGAGGAGATGGCGGCGGCCCTGAAGCGCACCAAATTGGGCAAAGCTCCAGGACCTGACGGCTTCTCCACGGGATATTACAAACGCTTTTCTTCCATCCTCCTGCCGAGACTGACGACTGCGGTCAATACCATCACCGAGGGGCAACGATTTGGACCAGAATCTCTGACAGCTACCATCACAGTGTTACTTAAGCCCGAAAAAGACCCCGAACAGTGCAGCAGTTACCGTCCAATATCCCTATTAAACGTAGACACGAAACTGCTCACTAAAGTACTCGCAACCAGGATACAACGCGTGCTACCAAGTCTGATCCACGCGGATCAGACGGGGTTCATACCAGGGAGAGAGGCCCGTGACAGCACCCTACGCCTCTTCTCTATACAGCACAGAGCCCGGGAGTCACGGGATAAGATTTTCCTACTTTCCACAGATGCTGAAAAAGCCTTTGACCGCGTCAACTGGTCATACATGCTGGACACGCTGCGAGCCATGGGACTCGGACAAAACATGCTGACATGGATATCGGCGCTGTACGATTCGCCCTGCGCAACGGTCCGAGTGAATGGGGCCCTGACACCTAGCTTTGCGATCAACAACGGAACGAGACAGGGGTGTCCCCTGTCACCACTCTTATTCGCAATAACACTGGAACCGTTGCTACAAGCGATCCGACAGAACCCAGATATCACGGGATACACATGGAAGGACACAGAGCACAAGGTAGCCGCTTACGCGGATGACCTCCTTTTTTTCATATCTAACCCACGGATCACGATCCCATGCCTACTCCTGGAATTTGAAAAATTTGGGAGAATATCGGGGTTCAAGCTGAACCTTTCAAAATGTGAGGTACTCAACTTGACCTTCCCAACAGGAGAATACACAGAAATGGGAGCCGCCTTCCCGTTCCGATGGTGCGTAGGGAAGATGAAATACCTCGGTGTCTGGATAACTACGAACCCCCAAGAGCTTTACCGATATAATTTCGCACACATCCTCCAACAGGTAACCAGAGATCTCGACAATTGGAGATATCCGCACATTACATGGCATGGTCGAATTGCCGTACTTAAGATGAATGTACTACCGAGAATCCTCTATCTGTTTCAAACAATCCCGCTGGCACCACCGCCTATCTTCTTTTCCACCCTAAAATCGGCTATCATACGGTACGTCTGGAGGGGAGAAAAGTCCAGACTACGACACGAAACTCTGTGCCTACCTAGACGAGAAGGAGGGCTGGCACTCCCAGACTTCCAACGATACCATCAAGCAACCACGATGCAGCGCATTCTAGAATGGCACTCAAATGACTCCCCAAAACTATGGGTGACTTTGGACAGAGGAGACTCGAAAGCTAAACTTAAGGCAGCAGTGTGGCAAGGAGGATCGAGACGTCACAATGACGGGGGAACGGGGAACCCAGTGACTCAAACACTGGTGACATGGGGGAAGATAAGGAAAACCACACAGGTCTCCCCGATCCCTAGCCCCCTGATCCCCATTACACCTAACGCGGGTATAGGGGGAGGTGTCCCGGCCCGGGCTTGGATATTCCTGGAGGAAAGGGACTACATCCCGATATACACTGTGCTTAAGGAAGGAACGATACAGCCCCTGCGCGCACTGTTGGCAGATAGACCTCTTACACCAATGGCATCCCTCCGACATATGCAGCTGACACATTATTATGAATCGCTTCCACTCAAAGAACAGCTGCATAGAGAACTTACCTGGTTCGAGGATATATGCCATCGTGGAGCGCAACTCGACAAAGCAGTCTCACAGCTCTACCAGCACTTAATAGTCAGTACCACCGCAAATAACCACACCTTCAAGAGACGATGGGAAGACCAACTGGGAGAATCCATATCAACATCGCAGTGGAACAAAGCGCTCTTGTGGCAACACAAAAGCTCCTCCAGTTCCCACTACCAGGAGGTCAATTATAAACTGATCTCCATGTGGTACAGAACGCCAGTCGCCTTACACAGAATATTCCCGGAGGTGTCCCCGACATGCTGGAGATGCCAGGAGGAAAGGGGGACGGTGGTACACCTGTGGTGGTGTGGTGGAATCTCGGTAAAAATAAATTTAGTAGGCCGAGATTACCACGTGGCATGTGTACGTGCATATGCTGACGTATCGATCAGTTGGTTGCACGAGGCAAGATACGATCAGTAGTGTACGGAGCATGTGCAAGAATACAGGATGTAGTATTCCCCCTCCTCCATTGTGCTGGACAAGCCATGCGGTCAAACAGGAAGTTAATTCTTATTTGTATTGATTGGTTAAGAGAATGTGCGGGTGGAGCTTAATATGGGAGGAGTTATGTGCCTATATAAGGAGCCTGCACTATTGTCCGGGGCTCAGAATTTGCTGTATTTTGGTGACGCTAGTCCCTCTGAGTCCCGATCGGTGATCCAATAAAGAATCTCTTCCTTCCTGAAGAAACCTGTGTCCATCTCTCTGTGCTTGGCTTCCGTCAGTTTCTCCGGTATCATTTGGTGCATTGGCCGGGAAACTCATCGTTCAACGGTAGCTGAGAGGCAGAGGCGTGAGACGGTCTATCTTTGCCCACGTTCTCTACGGCTGCACCCCTGAACTTCTGCGTGGACCTCCCTTCGTCTCGGCGCCACTGGTCTGTTGTCCAGGAGATCATCGGCCTCTACGTGAGAAGTGCTGGGGTGTCCCCGTCGATGAGTGTGAACTCAGGTTCAGGAACGAGGAGGTAAGACAACTGCTGTTTTAGACGGCAGGACCCACTAGGGGTATACCGATTGTGCGGTAGGCCCAAAGGGGTTTTGAATCTGTGTATCTGCCCCCTCTGTCGGAGGGAAGGAGCGAAGGCGCACCGCTCGATCGAACGCTCTTTAGTCAGACCGTTTGATTTTGTTAGTCAGGCGGGGCTCTGGTGTAAATAGCCCTAGCCGGACACCGGTGTCTTGTCTAGACTAGCGTTCTAGGGTGTATATTTTGTTCGCTAGGTCGGAGGGACCGGGAGACTAAGCGGCGTCTGTGTAAATTCGGTTCGCTAGCTCTCAACCTATCTGGGCTAAGTGGGAAGGCGTGTAAATTTGGAACCCACTAGACTTTTGATAGTGCGACTAAGAGGCGTCTGTGTAAATTCGGTCCTCTAGCTCGCTATATATGTGGTGATTGGGCAGTGTGGCTAACCAAAACGTATGTAGATTGTTTTTAGGTAGTCCATTCAAGGTACTGGCCAATAGTTTAGTTGGGAATTGTAAATGTGTTAACGATTGTTTAGTAAAGTGTATATCTTGTTAGATAGCGCGAGCTCAGCCGTCTAGCGAGAGTGTTAATAGTGTGTTGCTGTATCATAGTGCACGGTACCATAACCCTGTATATTTACTGACACTGTATATAAGTACTAATCATTGTCGTCTATTGCATGTTTAACACCATAACCACTAATAATTGTATTGTGACCTTAACTTGTGCTTTGACCTATGCTAACCGTACTGTAACCGCTATTTGTAAAAGACGATGTTACTGGGGTGTGTTATAGACGGGTAATTCGTATATAGAGAATTATAGCGTGGGTGACTGTATAGTTACGCCAAAGGGCATAATATTGATTATCTAGTGACTGGTGTAACAGCTGTGTGTGTACGGGAATTCCCTGAGTGTTTATTGTTATTGTGTACGTTTCACTTGGTGACCGTACCACGTGGTGCTGTTGCCAGAGGAAACGGGTGTGACTGTTGAATAGTACGCGTGCATAGTATTCGTTGTCGACGACGTTCCATTGTTAAGTATGGGTGCGTCGCAGTCAACGATTCCGGATCCCTTAGGTTGTATGGTGAAGAATTTTAAAAAGGGATTCAAAACTTGTGATTTTGGGGTTAAAATGTCTCCTGTACGTTTGGTCACTTTGTGTACTAGGGAGTGGCCTACTTTGGTTGCGGCATGGCCGCCACGTGGCAGTTTGGATCCAACTCTGGTACAGCGCTTACACGTGGCTGTATCAGGTAGGCCTGAACTTTACGGACAGTTTCCTTATATTGATTGTTGGAGACAGGCCGTAAATGACTCGCCAAAATGGCTCCGGACATGCCACGAGGAGCAATGTCGCCTCATGGTAGCTAGGACTTGTTCGTCCACTAGGAATGGTGTTAGGCCCATTTTGGACACGCCCCCTGAGTCCGAGATCCCTTTGCCGCCCCTTTACTTTCCGTTAAGAGGAAGTGACGCAAACGCAGGAAGTCCTGCAACCCTCCCCTCATTACCCCCATCCACTTCCGCTTCCTCCTCCAGTACAGGATCCACCCCCCCTCGTACTAAATCTCCCCTTCCGGAATCAGAACCAACCCCCATTAAAAACGAATATCCTGATTTGGCGCCACTTCAGACTTCCGGTCAAGCTTCATCTAGCTTGGCTCGAAGTGTTTTATTTACCACCTTTTCCCAAAACCAAGCTCCCATATCCCCATACCCTATTTCTCCCCGACTGGAACCTATGACTGACGCCCCTCCACGTAGCCCCATACAGACCCGACAGTTGACCGGTGCCCAACAATTAAGACACTATCAGATGCCTCTTCGTCTGAATCCTGGGTCAGCCTATATCGATGCCGCAGGCCAAATGGTACATGCTGACCCAGTCTTTGTATATGTCCCATTCACGACAACCGATCTTTTAAACTGGAAGACCCACAATTCCTCGTATACTGAGAAACCACAAGCTATGACTGATCTGTTCACCTCAATAGTACAGACACATAACCCGACATGGGCTGATTGCCAGCAGTTATTAATAACTTTGTTTAACAATGAGGAAAGGACAAGAATTAACCAAGCAGCCATTAAAGCACTAGAGGATAGAGCCCGTGCTTTGAACCAAGCTAATCCAGCAGCATGGGCCGCAACACATTATCCCAACACCGATCCCGAATGGAACGTAAATGGTGCTGATATGGTCCAACTCAGAGCCTATAGAGACGCTATAATTGCTGGCATGAAAGCCGGAGGAAAGAAAGCTATTAACATGTCGAAGACAGTTGAGGTGATTCAGAAAAGCGATGAAGCGCCCAGTGTCTTTTATGACCGATTATTGGAGGCATACCGCTTGTATACCCCCTTTAATCCGGAAGACGCAGATAATTCCCGAATGGTGAACTCCGCCTTTGTCAGCCAAGCTTACGGAGATATTAAGCGCAAGCTACAAAAGTTAGAAGGGTTTGCAGGTATGTCAATCACCCAACTAATGGAGGTAGCGAATAAGGTTTATATGAATAGGGAAACAGAAAGTAAGAAAGAGGAAGAGCGCAAGATGCGTAAAAAGGCTGATATGCTAGCGGTAGCGATCGCAGGCGTAGATAGACGGGGCCCAGATAGAGGCGATAGTAGATGGAATGAGGAACCTCTAAGTAGAAATCAGTGCGCATACTGTAGGGAAGAAGGGCATTGGAGAAATGAGTGTCCTCGAAGAGAACAGTGTGAGAAAGACAGACCTAGGATAGGTTATGGAAACTTTAGAGGCAGAGCGAGAGGTAGAGGAGGCCCCGGAGGGAGTAATGGTTATAGAGGGAGTAATGGGAACAGAGGAAGTGTTAGGGAAGATAGGTATATTCCAGCAGCGCAAAGGTCCCGCGATAGAGAAGGTAGGGACTTTGTAGGATTGGCTGACACGGTCATGGAGGACTATTGATACCGACCGGGCTCCATCCCCCTTGGTCGAGCGGAGCCTATGGTCGATGTATCAATAGGGGGAAAAAGGAGTGCGTTCATGATCGACACTGGTGCTGAACATTCAGTGGTGACTAATCTAGTTGCTCCTCCATCTGGAAGGACTATTACTGTGATAGGAGCAACTGGAAGAAGTGCTGAAAAACCGGTTCTTAAAAGTCGACTCTGTACATTGGGAGGCCACGTAGTAAAACATCAATTCCTTTATATGCCTGAATGTCCAGTCCAATTGCTGGGACGTGATATGCTATCAAAATTACAAGCGCAGATTACGTTCCTACCAAATGGAACAACATCCTTAAAGTTTAATGGACCTTCAGGTATCATGACATTATCCGTACCAAAGGAAGAAGAGTGGCGACTTTATACAGTGTTGACTAGCCAAAACCCTAGGAGTGATGAGACATTATTTAACATACCAGGAGTTTGGGCAGAGAACAACCCACCAGGACTGGCCCGCAATATTCCACCTATAAAAATTTAACTAAAACTTGGGGTTTATCCAGTGAGCCTAAGACAATACCACATCCCGCAGAAGGCTAAGAAGAACATCCAATCCTATCTGGATAAGTTCATACGGTATGGTATCCTAAAATTCTGTACTTCCCCCTGGAACACCCCATTGCTGCCTGTTCAAAAGCCCGGTACAGATGAGTATCGACCTGTGCAGGACTTGAGAGCAGTCAATGATGCGGTTGTTAGTATACATCCAGTTGTACCCAATCCATATAACCTGCTTGCTTTAATTCCGGGCGGGGCTACTTACTTTACAGTCTTAGACCTCAAAGATGCCTTCTTTTGCCTCCGAATTGCCGCAGAAAGTCAATGTATTTTCGCTTTCCAATGGGAGAACGCTGTAACGGGCTCAAAACGCCAGATGACTTGGACAAGACTGCCCCAAGGGTTTAAAAATTCACCTACCCTATTTGGTTCAGCCCTAAGTCAAGATCTACTGGATTTCGAGTCCATCCCAGGAGAGTGTGTATTGTTACAATATGTAGATGACTTGTTGATAGCAGCAGTTACAAAAGAGATCTGTCAGCAAGCAACGCACGATCTACTACACATTCTCTGGAAGGCAGGATACAAGGTGTCTAGAAAGAAGGCTCAGTTGTGTTTGCCAACTGTCAAATATCTGGGATTCCATATCTCTGAAGGTCAAAGAATTATGGGGCCAGAGAGAAAAGAAGCTGTCTGCCAAATACCAATACCCAAGAATAGAAGACAAGTGCGAGAATTCTTGGGGGCAGCAGGCTTCTGTAGGATATGGATTCCCAGCTATGCGATACTGGCAAAACCTCTGTACGCAGCTATCAAAGGTACAGAGCACGACCCCTTCTTATGGACTCAAGAACAACAAACGGCATTTGAAGATGTGAAGAAGGCTTTGATGAGTGCCCCAGCATTAGGTCTACCTGATCACACACGACCATTCTACTTATATGTACACGAGCAAAGAAGAATGGCTGTGGGAGTATTGACACAGTACTTGGGATCATGGCAAAGACCTGTTGCCTACATGTCTAAGCAATTGGATGCAGTGGCCAGCGGACTTCCACCTTGTCTAAGAGCCGTAGCTGCAGCCGCCCTGCTAGTAGCTGAAGCCGATAAACTCACTCTGGGTCAAGAACTTTATGTACGAGTCCCACATGCAGTACAGACGTTGTTGGATTACAAAGGAAATCATTGGTTTAGTAACAGCCGTATGACCAAGTATCAAGCAATGTTGTGTGAAAACCCAAGAGTGCATTTAGAGACTGTAAACACCTTAAATCCAGCTACCCTTTTGCCACAACCTACTGAAAGTCAACATGATTGTTTGGAAGTAATGGATGAAGTATTCTCAAGTAGACCAGATCTTCGTGATTTTCCCATCCAGAACCCTGATGTTCAATATTACACCGACGGCAGTAGTTATGTGAAAGAAGGGATCCGCTATGCAGGATATGCAGTAACAACAATAGACAAGGTGATAGAAGCTCGGCCACTGGCGAAAGGAACATCAGCACAAAAGGCAGAATTAATAGCACTAACACGAGCGTTACAATTGGCTGAAGGTTTAAGAGTGAACATCTATACGGACTCCAAATATGCGTTTTTAACCACTCATGGAGCTTTGTATAAAGAAAGAGGACTACTGAATTCAGAAGGCAAAGAAATCAAATACGCAGCTGAAATCCTACAACTATTGGAAGCAGTGTGGGAGCCGAAAGAAGTCGGTATCATACATTGTCGAGCGCATCTGAGAGGAGATGGTGATGTAACCAAGGGAAATCGGATGGCAGATAGTGCAGCTAAGCGTGCTGCTGAATCAGGAAGACAGGAGTATGTGGGGCATATAGCTGCTCTTATACCAACTCCACTGTCCCAATGGACTCCAGTTTATACAGCTCAAGAAGAGGAGTGGTTAAAGACTGAACCAGGAAAGTATTTGGAGAACAAGTGGTATCAGCTAGAAGATGGAAGAATAGTCATACCAGCATCACTAGCGGTAGAAATTGTCCAAAATTATCATAACGGGACACATTCTGGGAGAGACAGTACTGAAGAATCTCTCAGAAAGCATTTCTACATACCAAGATTGTCCAACTTGACTCAGGCCATTGTACGAAGATGTGTAACGTGTGCTAAAAATAATGCAAGACAAGGACCAGTAAAGCCACCAGGAGTCCAGTTTATGGGGGGACTCCCCATGTCCGATCTACAAATAGACTTTACAGTGATGCCTAAATCGGGTGGACATCGTTACCTGCTGGTAATTGTGTGCACCTATTCAGGCTGGGTAGAAGCATGTCCTACTCGTACAGAGAAAGCAGGAGAAGTTGTAAGATTCCTGCTACGAGAAATAATACCCCGATATGGACTACCCTGTTCTATAGGATCGGACAATGGTCCAGCTTTTGTTCATCAGTGCCTACAACAACTGACTCATATGCTTGGTATAAAGTGGAGGCTTCATACTGCATATAGACCCCAGAGTTCTGGTAAGGTAGAGAGAATGAATAGAACTATTAAGAACCAGTTGGCTAAAATGTGTCAGGAAACCCAACTTAAGTGGAACGTTCTCTTACCCATAGCTCTATTGCGAATCCGCAGTACCCCTACCAGAAGGATGGGCCTCTCTCCTTTTGAAATCATGTATGGGCGACCACCTCCCGTACTTGGTAACTTAAGGGGGGATTTGAGTCAGTTGGGAGAAGGAATTACCCGGCAGCAGGTTGTAGAGTTGGGTAAGACTATGGAGGAGGTACAGCAATGGGTACAAGATAGATTACCTGTGAATATTTATCCCCCTGTTCATAGTTATCATCCAGGAGATCAAGTGTGGATTAAAGAGTGGAATAATGTACCGTTAGGGCCCAAGTGGAGAGGTCCTTATGTTGTTCTTTTGTCTACCCCTACAGCGATAAAAGTAGCCGAAGTGACTCCGTGGATACATCACTCCAGGGTTAAACCAGCAGCAGTCGATTCTTGGCAAGTTACAGCAGATCCAGAGAATCCCTGCAAGATCCGGTTAAAACGCACTACTCAGTCGGAGTAACGAGGAATCGTGTGGATTACAAATTTTATTGTTACAGGGATTTGGTGCGTGAGTGAGAAGGCCATAATAAAGCCTGTCCGCTTACCAACACATAGTATATAAGCCAGGAAAGTCTCGAAGGGACACCTGTGAAGACGAGCAGGACTCCATTCCCTGCAGCCCTCACATCCTGGAAGCTGAGGCGCCTTCGCACGGACGAAGACTGAGGATGACGGCGAAAGATGTGCTCTTGATAGTGTTTATTTATATGTGTTTTTATATTCAGGAAGGTAGAGGTACCGACACTCCTAGCTGTGAGGTATGCATTAAGACTACGAGAACAGGTAACCATATTTCCCAAACCCTAATTTGGCATTCAACATACGAGTGTAAAGGAGATGTATCGAGATGTAGATACCTAAATATAGACTATAGTGTGTGCCATTTAGGAGTAGGAGAACCTAAGTGCTTCAGTCCAGAGTATCAACCTCGTACAATCTGGTTGACTCTCAGGAATGGAGATCCTCAGGGGACCCTAATTAATAAGACGGTGTTAGAATCCGTACATTCTTCGGGTGTTCTGCTATTTGATGCGTGTAAAGCGATATCGAGTGGTAGAAAGCCGTGGAATGTATGTGGGGATCTTAGATGGGAGAGGACGTATGGGTCTAATGATAAATATATTTGTCCCAGTAGTAAAAATAAATATGTGAGTCCTAGATGCCCAAATAAAGACTATAACTTCTGCCCATATTGGTCTTGTGTGGGGTGGGCGACTTGGGGACAGACAGTAGATAAAGACATGATAGTGACTAAGTTGCCGACTAGCCCATATTGTAAGTCTATGGAATGTAATCCCATCCATATACTTATAAATAACCCCGATAAGTTCTTAGACAAATATGGCAATTTATTTGGGTTTCAGATATACGGGACGGGTTTAGATCCTGGGACATTATTGTTTATAGGGATAGAGACTGATACGGTATCCTCCCAAACTCATCAAGTATACCATTCCTTTTATGAAGAGATGAGTATAGATAATAAGATCCCCCATAATGCTAAAAACCTGTTCATTGATTTAGCCGAAAGTATTGCCGGTAGTCTTAATGTTACCAACTGCTATGTGTGTGGAGGTACTAACATGGGAGACCAATGGCCTTGGGAAGCAAAGGAGGTAATGTCCGGTTCTGAGGCAGTTGACCAACTAATATCTACACAAGCCGATTATCATATGAGTGTTAGAGGTAAATCTGAGTGGAGATTAAAGACCTCCATCATAGGTTATGTTTGCATAGCAAGGAAAGGAATAATGTATAATACTTCTGTAGGAGAATTAACTTGTCTAGGGCAAAAAGCTTATGATGATGATACAAAGAATACAACTTGGTGGTCGGCTTCAAATGTCTCAGAACCATCTAACCCGTTTGCTAGATACGCCAATTTAAAGGATGTGTGGTTTGATTTATCCATCACATCTACCTGGAGAGCCCCAGCAAATTTGTACTGGATCTGTGGTAAGAAAGCCTATTCGGAGTTGCCACAGGACTGGGAAGGGGCATGTGTGTTGGGTATGCTCAAACCATCCTTCTTCTTGTTACCAATTGAAACAGGTGAGACTTTAGGTGTTAAAGTGTATGATGTGAATCATAGGAAGAAAAGGGGACCCATAGAGATAGGCGCCTGGGAAGATGATGAATGGCCTCCCCAGCGTATCATAGATTATTATGGGCCAGCCACGTGGGCTGAGGATGGTACCTTTGGTTACAGAACCCCTATTTATATGCTCAACCGAATTATAAGATTACAGGCGGTGGTTGAGATTATCACTAACGAAACATCACAAGCGCTCAATCTTCTAGCGAAGCATAACACCAGGATGAGGACGGCAGTCTACCAAAATAGATTAGCCTTGGATTACCTTTTGGCAGTAGAGGGAGGTGTATGTGGGAAGTTTAACCTGAGCAATTGCTGTCTTCAAATAGATGACGAAGGGCAAGCAATAGCTGAGCTTACTAGCCATATGGTTAAACTGGCGCATGTGCCTACTCAGGTATGGAAAGGGTATAATCCAAGTAGTTGGTTTGGTAGCTGGTATGAGTGGTTTGGAGGGCTTAAGGCAGTGGTAGGTGGAGTCCTACTGATTTTAATGTTGTGTCTACTCCTGCCGTGTCTTATACCCTTAGTAGTTAGGTCTGTGCAAAGCCTGATAGAAAATATAGCAGAGAGGAAGGCTGCTGCACAGATAATGGCGATTTATAAGTATAAGGCTCTAGATCAGGGAGAACCAATGCAGGAAGATGAGTGTTAAAAGATTCACATCATAAGATAAGTCTGGTCTGGTTCAAGGTAACTTGCGGTGTATGCAAACCAAGGTTAAGTGATGCCTCAAGTAATTGTGAAATATCAAGAGGCATCAAAGGGGGGAATGTGGTGGAATCTCGGTAAAAATAAATTTAGTAGGCCGAGATTACCACGTGGCATGTGTACGTGCATATGCTGACGTATCGATCAGTTGGTTGCACGAGGCAAGATACGATCAGTAGTGTACGGAGCATGTGCAAGAATACAGGATGTAGTATTCCCCCTCCTCCATTGTGCTGGACAAGCCATGCGGTCAAACAGGAAGTTAATTCTTATTTGTATTGATTGGTTAAGAGAATGTGCGGGTGGAGCTTAATATGGGAGGAGTTATGTGCCTATATAAGGAGCCTGCACTATTGTCCGGGGCTCAGAATTTGCTGTATTTTGGTGACGCTAGTCCCTCTGAGTCCCGATCGGTGATCCAATAAAGAATCTCTTCCTTCCTGAAGAAACCTGTGTCCATCTCTCTGTGCTTGGCTTCCGTCAGTTTCTCCGGTATCAGTGGGACTGTAATACCATTATACCATACTGGGAACGAATTAGGACAGAAATTAAAATGGTCCTCGGGGATGATACAGAGTGGTCTAAAGAACTGGCTCTCCTCCATATCACCTCTCAGTCCATATCTAGATATAAAAAGTCCATACTCAGACACTTATTGAACGCAGCCAAGGCCCTTATACCTCTGTACTGGAAACGTGTGGAGATCCCCACGGTAGAGGAGTGGCGCCATAGGGTCGGAGACATACAATTGGCGGAGGCACTGCAGGCATCCCTGGCGGGCCGAGAGACTAGGCACGCGGAGCTTTGGCAACCATGGTTCATTTACAAAGCCAGAGGACATTAAATAACACACAGCCTAGCATGAGGGAGGGGGAAACGAGGTTGAGCATTAGAACATAACACAGCACGTTAACACTGCCGGACACACAAACACCCTTATACCGAGGGAATACCCCCGAGAATAGTAACCTCAACGTTGGATCTCGGGCATGGTCTCCCACACATCCAATCTGACGCTGGGGATGAGTAGCCCGAGCGAGCCAGGCCTTCCCTCACTGGGACGGTGGGGTCGCTTGCCGTGGGGGCCGCATCGCGGGGATCCGGAGGGGGACGCTGACACGAACACCACCACAACCCACCTATCATATCGCCTACCAACAATCTGATCTTCCTCACTACCTACAAATAAAGACATCTCACATAGACATCATCACGTACACTCTACCCAGAGGGGCAAAAAGGTACTCAGATGTGAGATGAAATACCCCACCTGTGGGAACGCACTATTTTTGTTTACTTACACACGATACAATCTTGACATACACACACTATACACTCATGTAAAAGGACACTGCATCTTACGCTCATCGAAGGTATTAACAAGCACATTATGTTGGGGGGAAAAAAAACAAAAAAAAAATGCTGAATTATAAACTGAAAGATATAAGATGCAGACATATTATGTAACCACGAATGTTTATTTGAGGCCTACGAGCCCTACATTTACTGTTACCTTGTTAATTTATATGATATCCTACTCCTTTTCAAAAACCTAAAACATAACAACAAACGAAAAAAGAAAAAAACAGAAAAAAAAAAAAAGAAAAAGAAAAAAATGCTGTACAGTACTTATGCAACACTTTATAAACTGTTATGTCATGATAATTTGTTTGCTACCAGTCCTAAAGTGTATTTTTCCAGATGATCTTTCTTACTGGCCTGCGAGCCTAAGACAACTGTTGCTGTACGGTGAACAAATAAAAAGATTTACAAAAAAAAACTTCCAGAGACTAATGACATTAAGGAACAGTCTGTTCAACTCACCCATTCCCACCTTTTCTAATTAAATACTTCGTTTTGGATTGCCCACTTATACTTTATTTGGGAATTAGGGGGTGAGAGGGTTGTGTACAAGGGTAACATTTATTGTCAGATTGGTACTATTACACAGTCTCTATTCCTTTGCCTACATGTGTATCAGTATATGAAGTAAGTGCTATTATTATCTAGCATTGATTATGACGACCCCTAGGGGTTGAAATGAGAACTACATTTGTCATTTATTTGGTTCTCTTTTCTTGCTGTGGGAGATGAGAGTTATTTAAATAGACTACCAATTGTCTTTTAACAGGTGATTTTTACTAATTGTGTTAGAAACTACAGATATTTTTTTTCATAGCAAAGAAACAATATTGTCAATATTTTTGGTGGAATTTGTTTTTCTTTTTTTTTATAATTCTTTATTTTTGTGGTGCAAGGAAAAGAACATATGCAGGTAAAGATGTGGCATTGGCAGATAATGCAATAAAAGTAGTTTGCGTGTACAGAGCATGTTGAAAAAGTTGCACCATTTTTTTTATATAAAGCAGTAGGCCAGGAATCCTGGCTTGAACCAGACATTTCACAAGTATAACAATAGTAAACGTTTAGTTTTTATCAAGGGTACCCAGTGCTATGATATCGTATGCTATAGCTTGTAAAACTAGGCTTGGACTGAGGTGCTCCTCTGGGATTTGCGTGTCAATTTAGTAAGTGCTGCAAGAGCGTCACTGTCCAGCCTCGGGACAACACCCTGCGACCTGTGCTTGTGGGTATGTGATGCCTGTATGGGAGCTAGGTAGGAGTGATTGAGGGCTGAGTTGAACAACTCTAAACTAGAACAAATAAAATTGCTACTGTCATTCAGGTGTTGTGTAGCTTGCCTTGAGCTGGAGTACATGAGTGTGCGTGTCAGTTAGTGCCTCAGGTGTTGAGCAGGTGTTCTGGTTTAGTGTGTATAATAGATGCGGCTAATAGAGGTTGGGTCGTTTTTAGCTATTAGTTCCCCTAACCAGGGGGGCTGCGGGGGGGGAGTCGTGGTGGGTATCTTGCCCTATTCCTATCTTGTGTGTTGTTACCCCTCTTTGTAAGGCCTCATATGGAGGACAGACATTTGCCAGTTTTTAAGCAAGGAGGGTATTTTGGGTTTGGTAACCATGGCTAGCCAGAGGCAGAACAAAAAGCAAAAAGAGCTAACAAAACAAGGGTAAAAAATTGTGGAATGGGTGCAGTCCATAGCTGCCCTTTGCCTGTTGGGTTCTTAGCCAAGTCATGTCCCAGTGCCTGTAGTCGTGCGGTCTCATGGGGTGAAGGCGATTACTGTGGCCGAGTCCCAGGTTAGTGTTCCCCTCCGGTTTCTTGACTCCTCACCAGGGGCGAACAGTCCCAGTGCCCGCAGCAATGCCGGTGCCTCTTTAGCTGAGGTGATCTTGTGACTAGTCCCATTGTGGCTCACCATGAAAGCTTGTGGTGTGGTCCAATGGTATAGTATTCCCGCATTTCTCAGTTGTCTCGTAGCTTAGAGGAGTGTTCTGCGCCATTGCAAGGTGGACCTGGATAGGTCCTGGTAGAAGGACAATTCAGCACCCTCAAATGTGTAAGGTGTTTGGTTTCGTAGGGCTGAGAGGAGTGCCTGTTTGTCTTGGGCTAGAGCGCAGCGGACTATGATGTCACTTACTGCAGTTGTTGGGGCCCTTGGTGATTTTGGTAGGCGAAACATGCTATCAAATGCAAGCTTTTTGGCTTGTTGTGGTGGCAGTAGTGAGGCTGTTAGTCGTCTCAGGTAGTGGGGCAATTCTGCCATGGTGACAGACTCAGGCACCCCTCTTATCTTCAGGTTATTACGTCTGGAGCGGTCTTCCAGCGTGGCAAGGTGCGCGGTGAAAGCTTGTTGCGTCTTTTGGACCTTTTGCAGTGAGTCCTTCACATTGGACACTTCCTGCCTCACCTCTATGATGCCCTCTTCAGTGGCTCTCACCCTGTCTGTAATCACCTGTAGGTCAGCCTGGATGACTGCTATGTCTGTGGCTAGCGTCTGGCGAAATTCGGTGAGGTACTTTTTAATGTCTTGCTTGGCAGCCAGAGCTGTTAGATCAGGGAAGCCTGCAGCTGTTATCTCTGCTGCTTGTGGTAGGGTGTAAGCTTGAGGGGAGTCAGGTGTTTGGGTATGAGGGTCGACAGTGACCTCCTGATATACTGGGGCCGCCATTTTGGGCTGGGCCTGGCGTTGCAAAAGAGCCCCAATGTCTTGGGATTCGCTTGGTGTACCTGGCTGAGGTTTCTGGGAGCGTCTCCCCATGGTTGAGGGTTGATTTGCTGGAGAGGGGTGTTCTGTCCTCCAGTCCCACTCTCTCTGGAGGGGGATGCGCCCCAATAGGTCTTCAAGGCGTGCAGGGAGATGGTAGGCCGCGGTCTTTTTCGTCGCCGGTTTAGTCCGGAGTTTGCAAAGAACAGCATGTGCCGACACCGGGGGACGTCTGTGTGTGGATGCTTATAATGGTTTGGTTGGATAGGCTGTATATCTTGTGATTTTCGGCGGATTGTGCCGAGTGCCGTCGGAGCTGCGGAAAATGGCGCATGCTTCGTTCCGCGGTCAAGTCCCGCCCCCCTGGTGGGACTTTATTAATGATGAACTGTAATCATTTTTTAGGACCCAGTTTCAATAAAGGTTGTCATATATTTTGCTTTGCATATACTATGTGTGTTTGATTTATGATGTGTGTGCATTGTGCATGTTTTGGATAGAGAGAGAGATATCTCTTGAATCTGCATAATACAAATGCCGGTTACATGAAATGCTCTGTTTCTTGGAAATTATTCGGAACAATATTTAACACATTATAACATTAATCTAATGTATGATGTATGATTATTTTGGTAATCTTTGCCAATCCAGGGTTAAAATTAACAGGAAGTTAGATTAAATTTGCATTAACATAACATTGCAGTATAAAAATTTATTTTTCTAATACCACACCTTGGTATACACTATCTGTATCTTTCTTCACCAAATTATATGTATTTCAAGATTATCAAAGATGATTTATTTATTTATTTATAAAATATTTTACCAGGAAAGATACATTGGGATTTCTCTCGTTTTCAAGTATGTCCTGGGTCCACAAATCATTGCATTGCTACAATTAGGGTACAATAAAATACAAAAACAGTATCAATACACAATATATACAAAATTTAACATAGAACAGGTAGGAAATATATAATCAACCATGGCAGGTGCATTCTGTTTTGAGGTATGTAGAGAGGGATCTTAAACCCTTAAGGACACATGACATGTGTGACATGTCATGATTCCCTTTTATTCCAGAAGTTTGGTCCTTAAGGGGTTAAAGGACTTTAGGCTTTGGGAAATTGTGAGCCTGACAGATTTTATTATGGTGTTGCGGTAATGTTATGCCACATGTGTATGCCAACTACTGTACGTTTGCTGCGATTCCAATTAGTGAAAGGAGGGCTTCAGAAGGAACGATAGAAAACACAACACCGATTGCTATTCACTTAGCTATTTCACTCGCTTCAGAGAAGCCCTTTTTATGGAGTAAAGCTGTGCCTAGTGTTTATTTTTGTTACCTGTGATACTAAATTAAAGCTATCTACCTGCCTAATCCATTGTACGTGGATAAGTAATTGATGTAAGTGGATTGTTACACTTTACACTGTTTTTGCACAGTTAAAGGAACACTATAGTCACCTAAATCACTTTAGCTAAATAAAGCAGTTTTAGTGTATAGATCATTCCCCTGCAATTTCACTGCTCAATTCACTGTCATTTAGGAGTTAAATCACTTTGTTTCTGTTTATGCAGCCCTAGCCACACCTCCCCTGGCTATGATTGACAGAGCCTGCATGAAAAAAAAAACTGGTTTCACTTTCAAACAGATGTAATTTACCTTAAATAATTGTATCTCAATCTCTAAATTGAACTTTAATCACATACAGGAGGCTCTTGCAGGGTCTAGCAGGCTATTAACATAGCAGGGGATAAGAAAATCTTAATTAAACAGAACTTGCAATAAAGAAAGCCTAAATAGGGCTCTCTTTACAAGAAGTGTTTATGGAAGGCTGTGCAAGTCACATGAAGGGAGGTGTGACTAGGGTTCATAAACAAAGGGATTTAACTCCTAAATGGCAGAGGATTGAGCAGTGAGGCTGCAGGGGCATGTTCTATACACCAAAACTGCTTCATTAAGCTAAAGTTGTTCAGGTGACTATAGTGTCCCTTTAAGTCTACTACTTACTACTACTACTGTGTTTCTTCAACCAAAACACACAAACAGTTATTTTAACAAATCGAAACTAGCATTCAGCAGGTTCTCCCAGGCTTAGTTACAGGGAAAAAAAAAACTCTCAGGCTACAAGCAGAGAGCTTCAATAGAGGTCAAGAGATATTTTAGATCAGGCCTGCCCAACAGGTAGATCCACAAATGTTGTAGAACTGCAACTCCCATGATGCTTTAGAATGCATTTAGAATGACAAAGCATCATGGGAATTGTAGTTCTACAACATCTGGGGGATCTACCTGTTGGAAAGCCCTGCTTTAGATTCATTCAGGAGTTCATTGAGGGATTGCATTCACCTGGAGAAGCTATGCAACCATCAGAATAGCCAGTCGGACAAAAATCAAGCTAGGCTGCTATGTGGTGTAGACCCATGAACTTTGCTGCAGCAACATCAAGGCCAAGCTACCCAGAGGTGCAGATGTTAGCTGAATTCCTCTCTTTATGCATCAAGGTTCTCATCATCACCATAGGATAATCTTGGCTTGGATCAGTATAAAAAACTGTATTGATTTTATATTTCTTATACATTTCAGTTTTAAATCTCACTTGGATAAACCCATTCAAGTCTGCTTGTTTAGCATAGGACATGTACTATAATTGTATTGTTTTTATTTGTATTTAATTTTTTTAAATTAACTATATTTGCATGCTTCCAATTGACTGTCAGAGTTTGGAGTTAACTGCTAGGACATATATCTTCCACAATAACTGATGCAGTTCATAATCTAAATTATAGCTGTATAAAACTAAAGTTTTTTTTTGGTTTTTTTTTTTTTTAGGGGATGCTTGTGTTTTACATGTATTGTTAGTGTAATTAGGTTGTGTGTTACCAGGACACATGCTTGGTGGCCATCTTCGTGCTCCTAAAAGCACATGATTGGTGGCCATATTGATGCTTCTGGGTGCACATGTTAGGGAGCCATCTTGGTTTTTCCATAAGCACATGGTCTGCAACCATTTAGGCCCTGGGGAGTCAGCACAGCTAAACGGACAAGGGCACATGTATGAGTGTGGGGATGTTGCTAGTGATTGGCTATATATGTTTAGGGGAGTAGTTATGGGTTTGTAGTGGGACAGGGATCATCTTACCTCAGTGCCTTTTGGGATTCTGGCCAGCAAACAACTTCCCTGCCGCTGCGCTCCTGTTTGTCCTGGTCCTGCATACTTTTCCTGCTTGAGGGATGGATGTGGATTCAATCTTGCTGCCCTCAGAGCTGCTGCTGCCCTGGATGATGGCAAGCACCTTCCTGAGCAATGTGCACCCCTCCAGCCTGGTGTGGCCGCCAGTGTGGGTTCCCCTCCCCCCCCCCCCCCCATGGTCAGGCCTCTCCTGGGGCCTCCCATGTGACTACAGCCCCTGCAGGCCGCCTGCTCGTCTGTGCCCTAATCCTTCACTTCGGGCCCGGTATAGGAGCCGGAGCCCGGGCTTGGGGCACCGCCAGGCCCGCATGTCAGCTCCGCTCCATCTGACACGTGGCCTGCCTCCTCTGCAGTCTACTGCGCACCCCCCGGCCTTGGACAGCGGGCCAGGGGTGCCACAAGATCTAATCTGCATCCTGGGGGGTCTGGGAGGCCTTCCCAGCCCCCATGTGGTCGGCGCACCGGCGGATCAAGACCAGGGCCGGTAGTGGTGAGTGGGCCCCTCAGGGCCACGCGGGGCATGGCTGTGCCACCTTTGGGGGGTGGAGGGGGGTCCTCCCCCAGGGTCTGTCCCCCCTCCCTCCCCCCCCGTGATGCCATCCCTTGTCTCCTCTCCCTCTGGAGTCCCCTCTGCTTCTGTGTTTACCTCATCCTCCCCTGTTTCTGAAGTGCTGGGTGAACATCCTCTCTCTGCTCCCTCTCCTGGCTCTCTCTCTGTCTCCCTCCTTCCTCCTCCCTTGTTTCTGCTGGTCTGTGTGCCCTTCCTCACTCTGCTTCCCCTCCTGGCTCTCTCTCTGTCTCCCTCCTTCCCCCTCCCTCCTGTCCCTATTTCTGGTCCCTATGTCCCCCCTACACCCCCTGGGTACTTACCTCGGCTGCCCTCCTCTGCGGGGTGTGAGCTTACCTCATCTCCACGGCTCTTCTCACAGGATCTGACTGCAGTGGCTGCTGTTCCTGGGACCGTCAAGCAGATGGCGCCTGGTACTGTTGCAAGGCTGATCAGTGCTGAAAATGAAGTTAACTCTGTTCTGCCTGGATCGTCTTCATTTCCTTTGCCGCGGGAGGTTCCTCGGGCATCGGCTGGTGAGTTCACTAATGTTTCTTCTTTTCAGTCCAGGGGTTCCTCGCTGGGGAGTTTCTGTCAGGGCTTAGGGGTTTTCTTGGTCAGTGGGAGCAAGGTGCGCAAGCAGGTAGGGTCCCCCCATTAGATGGTCAGCTTCGGTTAGTGTGGTCCTCGGCGCTGCAGCCACAGGGGGGTTTTGACGGTTCCTGGGGTCACGGGGTTCCCCTCTCCCGGGGTGGGTGGGCGTGCTGGCACCCCTGCTATGGCGTTGGGTGCCACAGAGCCTGCTGTTGCTGGGGGGTCCCTAGATTTAGGTGATCCCCCGGGTGTTGCTGACGTTGCGCGGGGGTCCGCCTATATGTGTTGGTCAGGGCCCTTGGGCTTGCACCTAAAACAGGAGGTTCAGGAAAAAAGTTGGAGGGGAGACTTTGTTGAGATTTTTTCCCTCCTTCCCATATGGAGGTTTGCAATCCTGGCCAGTGTAATTGGGGAAAGGGCTCCGCAGAAGTGCTCCGCATTGTTCTGCTACCAGGATACATTTGGACCGCTTGTCGTACCTATGGCGGTCTAGGGTGGTGGAAATATGACGAGCAGTTCCGTCATCGGAAAAATACCGTCCGATTCATCATTTATCGTACCCCCGGGGGGGTTTGGTGAATGACGACATCTCTTTGGAACTCTGCTGAGTATCTTATGCATCCTTTGATGCGGCGGTTGACATGGTCAGGACCGCGGGCCCTGGGGCCTTGTTGGCCAAGGCTGATGTGGAATCAACCTTCCGTCTACTGCCGGTGCACCCGAAATGTCACCATCTTCTGTGCTGTGTTTTTGAAGACATGTATTTTGTGGATATGTGCCTCCCCATGGGTTGTTCCATATCCTGTTTTTACTTTGAATGCTTCAGCACATTCTTGGACTGGGTGGTGAGGAAGGAGGCTGGGATAGACTCCTTGCTACACTACCTCGATGATTTACTTTGCGGGGGTCCCGCCATTTCGCCAGCCTGTGCGCTGCTGCTACGGGTTCTGGGTGAAGTGTTCCATCAGTTTGGGGCCCCGTTGGCACACAACAAGACGGTGGGCCCGGCCACTTGTCTCAGCTTGCTGGGCATTGAGATTGACTCTTTCGCGGGGGAATGCTGCTTGCCTTTGGATAAGATTCAAGGTTGGCGGCACAAGGGGGCCTTGGCCAAGGGGCGGTGCAAGATTCAGCTGCACTGCCTGCAGTCGCTCCTGGGTGAGCTGAATTTTGCCTGTCGGATCATGCCCGTGGGGTGGGGACTTTAACCGGGGTCTGGCTGTGGCGAAGGCCGGGGTCTCCGGGCCTCACCATTTCATTCGGCTCACTCGACCGCTGCGCTATGTTTTGGTAGTTTGGGACTCCTTCTTGGCTGCATATAATGGCCGGTCCTGCTGGCAAAGGCCGGAGGTTTCTAATCTCGACCTCCACTTATTTACGGATGCGGCTGGCGTGGTGGCGTTTGGGGCCATTCTGGGCTCTAGTTGATATGCTCCTGTGTGGCTGAACAGTAGGCATGTCTCTGGGCTCACAAAGAATCTGGCCTTTTTGGAGCTTTTCCCCATTTTGGTGGCGATGGAGGTCTGGGGGTCACTTTTTCAGAATCTAAGGGTAGTGTTTCACTGCGACAATTTGAGGGTTGTTCAGGCCATTAATCGTCTGACAGCGTCCTTGTCACGTATTCATCCGCTTATAGAAATGTGGTTAATGACATTTACTGTCCACACAGGAAAAGTTGTGCCGAGCAGCAACCTAATCCACAGAAGGGTTAATGCTGAGCAGCAATTATGCAAATGAAACCTGGTAACTGACTTTGGGGTCAAAGGCCGGTTACAGCCTATCAGAACTAAAGGAGGGGTATTTAGGCCCAGTTCTCATCCTGCTCAGTGCCCTGTCGTGGTTTCCCTTGTGGTTGTCCGAGAGCGCGTTCCTGTTATTAGTTTTCTACCTGTTTTTTGACTTTGGCTTTGTTTATTGACTTCTCTATATTCTGGTATCCTAACTCCTGGCTTTCCTCATCGCTGCGTTCCTTTCTGTGTTCCCTGACCTCAGCTAGTATTTTTGACTATTCTATGTACTTTAAATCCGGCCATTCTAAGGACCGGTAATACGTTACTTATTTGTCATCCGTGCTATACAGTTCTACGTGCTGGATCAAACAGTAATCCTGACAGTCCTCCCCTCCGGTGGTTCGCTTGCTTAAGGGGCGGTCATCCCGCAGGCGGATCTGGAGGGGATGCCTTACCCGGCGGACATCTGGTCGCTCGGTCTGGTAGAGTGATGGAATGGGTGCGTGGATCAGTTTCCAAGGCCACCTGGATGCTATGCTCCTGGGGGCCGTGCACGTTGGGGTATTGGTGATTCCTAGTAGGCTATGCGGTGGTGGGGTATTGTTTGCCGCCATTTGGCGCCCTGCGGATCATATCTCTATAACTATTTGACGATCGAGGTCAGATGTTTTTTCAGGAAGGGTCTGGGGGTCCGGCTGTTGCACTTTTCCTTTGTGGAGAACTGTGAGCTGCGCCCAAGATGCACGGGCCTTCTTTTGGGTTATGTGGATGGGACCTTTTCTTTCCCATTCCCAATTCTTTGGGTCTTTCGCTCGAGTCTAATGGTTCGGGGGATTGTCAGCAAGGAATATTGTGGCATTCCTTTCGGTTTAGCGCTGCCTTGGAGGCTTTTAGGATGGGTATGTCAGCGCACGTGGCGCAAAGAACCAGGAGGGGGTATGGTGAGATGGCTTGGTGAAGTAATGCTGGTTTCGTGGAATTTGTTCAATCCTTGGGGGTTTGCAGGTTCAATTCTCAGCGGCGGTGGCTCATCCATTCATTCCTTTCAGGTAGATAAATGAGTACCTTGGGTACAAGTAACAATTCCCAGGGCACTTGGAAAACAGAAAATATCTGGATGTCTTTTTCCTGGTTATACTCCCAGGTGCGGGTGTCTGTCCGGGAGGTGAGCTATTGGGTGGTGCGCCTTCTGAAGTGGAGGTTCGTTGGTTTGGTGCTGGCGGTATGAAATGGGTTTGACCCCTCCCGGAGCAGGTTCACCTGTCCCACCTGTCCTTAATGTTCGGGTTATCCACATGGGGGCATTGAGCTTGGGACAATACCAAGGTGGTGTTTGGCATCTGCCCCTAAGAGGGTATTGGTGCGTGTTTTAGTTGTTTCGCGATGCGTGGTGTTGGGTTCACTGTATGACCATGTGTGTTAAGTTATATATGTTAAATTATGGTTATTTATGTTTAATGTTTTGGTTTCAGAAAAGAAGAGCGATTATTATAATTTATGGATGTGTTATACAGTACTTGTCATATGTAATAACAAAGGAAGTTAAAAATAAATAAATAAATAAATGAATTAAAAAAAATATATATATATATAATTTGTAAAAAATTTAAAAACTCGACTGGTCGGAGGTCATTTCTCGTATCTTTTGGCAGCGGGCCCATAATCAGTGCATGGTACGCTGCCGTATGAAGCAAAGTTGGAGGGCCTCTAGAGGTGTTTGAGGGTAAGGGGATTTTGGTTTGCCACAGGGTGTTTTCGCATGTGTGGCAGCTACTGTGTTTCTGGGTGATGGATGTCGGGCTCGAACTTTTTACGTCTTGCCATGCAGGCCTGGTTAGTTTTGGTGGGGCTCCCCGCTGATTTTAGGTTTAAAACAGCGGGGTTTGTGGCGGGAAGCGTGTCCTTGCCAACAGGGTTGGGGAGCAGATGGAATATCAGGAGATGGACAAGGTGGGTCTCAACCTCCCCTGGTCCATAAGGTAAACTTTTAAATTACCGAATAGGATGTGTCCACCAAGCAAAAAGCCGGCTGGTGGTAGAGCATTTAAGATGATGGGAGTTTTTGCTTTGGACGTGGGGGGAGGCGAGACACCAGTGGGTAAAGTTTTTGGTGCATAGGCACCTGGTTACGTTTGTTGGCAAAGACGGTTATTTAAGTTGGAGGCTGTAGGCCAATAAGTGTAATTTATATGTTAATTATGGTATGTATATATATATATTTATGTGTTTATTTATATTTGAATTAAATGAAAAGAATAAAGTTCGGATGAGTCCTACAGTTGTAAGTTTAATAAATGCTGTGGCCTGTTCCATCCAATATTCGTTGTTTGTCATTATTGGGGGGAGAATTGGGGTAGTCTCCTTACTCTTAGTCGCAACACATTCCCCGTTACGTACATACATGAGCTAACGCAGCAGTTATTGTCAAATCCTTTGAATTGCGAAAAACAAATTCACCCAAAACTTATTTACAAGCATAATTGATATCAATCACAGAGACACTTTTTACACTGCATAGTAATTCTACATTTATATCGTGCTCATAGAAACCATCAAAGTATTGGAAAGACAAGATTTTAACATTATCTGCTACAAAACCGGGGTGACAAAAAGCAGACTAGATATTAGAAAATGTGTATGACATTTCTTACTTACAAATAAATAATTTGGGGTTGGCATCCAAACATCACATAATAGCAGCAGAAAGGAATTGATTTCTCTAACAATAAGGGAAACTAACTTCTTATTGGAAAAGGTTTGACATGCCCTAGTTTGTGTTAAAGAAGTTATACTATTTTGATTTTTTTTTTATATACCTCTTATTGACCACTTGATCATGTGGTCAGTTCTTTTAATTCTCTGAAAGATAGAAGATAATAATCTTGTAAACAAGCACACCCTTTATTGTTATTTATTGATGTACGGTAATATAAACATTGATTTGTATTGCTTCATAATATTATATTAAACACAAAATTGCTGCATGAAGATTTGTTTTATTTCTTTGTGTTAGGCCTGGGGTTTATGAAATATAGAGAGGTGAAAAAAGACAAAATAGACAAAGAGAGATGGAGTAAGACATACTAAAAGAGAAAGAGACAGATACATTTTATTATAAAATATCTCTGAATTCTTGCATTCGAGAAGTTTGGGAGAATAGACGCTTCGGAAATGGGCTGATTTGTCCTTGTCATGATGTTATGTATGTAGACTATGCAGGCTAAGCAAAGAGGTCAGGGGAAAGGAAGAGGATTGGGGAAGTGGAGGTCCCTTACTATTACTATTGGTATTTATATAGCGCTTTACATTATGAAAGGGGTATATTTACAATAAATGAGAATTACACACAGGAACAATAGGTAGATGAGGGCTCTGCTCAAAAGAGCTTACAGTCTAGAGGAGATTGGGGTACAAATACACAACAGGGCAGCAAGGGTGAAAGCCACCAAACAAGGAGGAAAAGTAGCAGAGCTGGAGGTGAGAGGGGAGTATGGCTCGTTTAAGTATAGATAAGTTACTCTGGGAGTCCATAAGCATTTCTGAACAGATGTGTTTTGAGGGACTTCTTAAACAATTGAAGACTAGGGGAGAGTCTGATGGGGGCAGAAGATGGGGGCAGAAGCTGTTCCAAAAGAAGGAACCTGCCCGCGAGAAGTCCTGCAAGCGTGAGTTAGCAGTAAGGGTGCGAGCAGCAGACAGGAGAAGGTCACCAGCAAAGCAGAGAGACAGAGAAGGGGCATATATGTGAATAAGGGAAGAAATGTAAGAGGGGCTAGAGTTGGTTAGAGCTTTATAGGTAATGGTTGGTATTTTGAATTGACACCTATAGGATACAGGAAGCCAGTGTAAGGATTGACAGAGGGGCGAGGTATGGGAGGAGCAACAGGTGAGAAAGATCAGCCTGGCAGCAGCAATAATTACTGATTGTAGCGGGGCAGTTCTGTTTTCGGGGAGACCAACTAGAAGAGAATTACAGTAGTCTATGCAAGACATTACCAGGGCATGAACAATGTTCTGCTTTCTGACCTCTTGCCAGGATTAAGCAGTGCTGATCCACCTGCAGCCCTTTTCCAATTAGGGTCAGGTGCATCTAATTTGCAGGCTGTAAAAGCCAGCCCGGTCTGAAATTTAGTATCTGGTCATTTTGCCTGTTTTTTTTTTTCCTGCTGGATCTTTGATACTCTGCTGACTGATTTCCTGAACTCTGACCTCTGCCTGCTTTACCGACTACGTTACTCCGCTGCCAGCCCTGACTTCTGCTTCTTGTTTGACCCTACCTTTGGATTTCCCCTTCATCTGTACTGTGCTTCTAGTTTTTGCCTCCTCCCTGTGCCATCTCCTGCAACTGGGCTTCAACTCCTGGTAAACTGTTGCAAAAGTATCCTGTTGAAGTATACTTAAAACACCTGTTCTGAACAAACATTAGTAAAGAGTACTATGCTCTATTAAAAGCAGCATTGGGTCTGAGTGCACTCCAACTTTTCCAATTTAGATAGCGCTACTACAACAATGACAGAGGGCTACAAAAGTGTCGTACTAAATCCTACCTCAGATATACAATGTTTTATGCAGACATAATTATTGGACTGTTTTCATAGAGTTCTCTCATTTAACTATATCAAGGCAGCATAAACTGTGAGGCACAACCAAGTTGCTCGAAATGTGTACCGAAACATATGCATTGAATATGGGCTGGACCTTTCTATGTTCAGCTGGGACATATCACAAAGGGTATTGAGAATTACAGGGCTACGATCTTGTGGCACCTCCAGATCCAGACAGACAAAGTAATGGCCAACCAACTGGACATTGTGGTGGTAGACAAGGAACTGCAGTGGTGGTGAATATGGCAATACCCAAGAAGAAGGAAAATAAGAAGTAAGAAGGAAATACCAAGTATTGAAAGAGGAGCTTGAAAAGATGTGGAAATTAAAGGTATTAGTCTCATTTGTAATAGGAGCACTCAGGGCTGTAACCCCCAAGAGTGGATTCAGCAGATTCCTGGTGGCTCATTTGAGATTTCTGTCCAGAAAAGTGCAGTTCTAGGAACAGGTAAGATGCTGCACAGAACCATCAGACTGCCAGGCCTCTGGTAGAGACCTGAGAATGAGGAGTACACAAAATACCATTTGGAGGAACACAAAAGACACACACACTGTATTCAGAACCGATTGACATTTTTTTTCAAGTGGAAATTGAAAACAGCATTTACCTTTTATGGACCTTTAATTGAATACATATATATCAGTTTTTGTCTTTATTGGGTGTAATGGGCTACTCATCTTGGTATAGTGGGTTCTTAGAGAACCGACATTGAAGAATTTAAAAACTGGTGTCCATTCTACCATATTAACAGATATAAACTCATCTGAGGTGTCACATGTTGGAGGAACTGACAATTTCAGCCCGGGGCTATCATCTGTTGAGATGTAAATCATGTCCAACAGGGATCCACAGTTCTGTCCTTTTTTTGCCTTCTGCTGTGTACATTTTATTTTATATAAATAAAGCCAGATTGTTTATTGCACAATGACCTCATCTCATTTGTTTTTTGCTTTTCCAGGGCTGCCAGTGCATTGTAAAAAAAGGGTGATATATACACGTTAAAGGACCACAATAGGCACCCAGACCATTTCAGCTCAATTAAGTGGTCTGGGTGCCAGGTCCATCTAGGGTTAACCCTGCAGCTGTAAACATTTACAATAGGGTTAATCCAGCCTCTAGTGGCTGTCTCATTGACAGACGTTAGAGGCGCTTCCGCGCTTCTCACTGTGATTTTCATAGTGAGAAGATGCTTGCGTCAATAGGAAAGCATTGAGAAATGCTTTCCTATGGACTGATTGAATGCGCGCGGCTCTTGCCGCGCATGCGCATTCGGATGATGATGTCGGAAGAGGGAGGAGATTAACCCCTTCCTCCCCCTTCATCCCAGCGGGAGTGGGACCCTGGGGGTGGGGGGGAACCCAAGGACCCTATAGAGCCACTATAGTGGTCCTTTAAACAAAAAGATATTATAGGGATGTCTGCATGGTAAAAAGAAAAAATATATTCATATTATTTAAATTTGTATAATAATTGCTATACATGTTATATGTATTGTCAATGCATTAATTATATAGACCTCTAAATTAATGAACATACGTAATTGGAAGCTCACCAAAGTATTTTTCACACTTTTTTTTTTTTTTTATAATGAGCAATTTATTACGTTGCTTAATTCTGAAAAAAAAACAAATAAAAACCCAACCTCAATTTGAGAAGCTTGAAACTTAACAGGGAATGGTTATTTAAAATCTAAATAATTTGCCCAGTCGCTGGCTTGATAATTGCATGTAAATGCATGTTTAATAAGGGTATCCCTGATTTAAATGCCATGTGTATTGCAAAGCTATAGCATAAACCATAGTCTGATCTAATGGGTATTCTTTGTCTCTTATTTTTAAATAGAAATCTGAATTGACATTTCTCGTCTTCTCTATCAAAAATACTGACATTGATTTTAATCTCCTAGTCACGGATGAATGAAAAGCTTGGATTTATCCTCTGAATAATTAATCAGCTAGAAATAGAAGTAGATGGGGGGAAATTATTAATAGATTTTGCAAAATAACTTTATGCCTGTTAAGAAATTTGAACACGATTGAAAGAAACATATGAGGTTAATAATATATTCCTGTTCAGATAACCAGTATCATATTGTTGCTAAACATACCATTGGATATTTACGACATATTTAGCTATCGTTAGCACCTTCCACTGCTATTGCACAGAATAGTATATTTTATAGTATTATCTTTCCATCAGTAAATGTCTTGTAAAAGCTTTAAGACATTTAGTATCCTCATAAAAATAAAATAGTATTTAAAAATGAGTTACATGAAGTAGAAAACTAATAGCATCATTGTATACTTTAATTATAATTTTTTATTATTTATCACATTTAAGCAAATAGCAGTGTAAAGGTAACTTCCTCTTGGGTACTGCACAACATATAGTTGGTTGGTTAACTAGTGCTTTGTTTAAAGGGACACTATAGTCACCCAGACCACTTCAGCTCAATGAAGTGGTCTGAGTGCCAGGTCCCTCAGGTTTTAACCCTTCAGATGTAAACATAGCAGTTTCTCAGAAACTGCTATATTTACATTTGGGGTTAAGCCAGCCTCTAGTGGCTGTCTTCCGGGCAGCCACTAGAGGCGCATCTGCGACGCTGGAGGCATCGCACAGAGCGTCCATAGGAAAGCATTGACGTTGGCAGAGGGAGCTGACGTCGGCAGGGGAGGAGAGGTCACCAACGCCGAGGGAGCCCGGCGCTGGAATAAGGTAAGTAGCTGAAGGGGTTTTAACCCCTTCAGCGCCACGGGAGGGGGACCCTGAGGGTGAGGGTCCGCCAAAGATTATATAGTGTCAGGAAAACCACTTTGTTTTCCCGACACTATAGTGATCCTTTAAGCATGTTGAAAATATGTAAAAGCTTCTAGTATTTTTGTTGCATAGCAACTAGTGCTTGTCTCCTTTCTGTAGCAATGCAGTAAGTCTGAAAGCTAAATTATCTGCTGCAGCAATGCAGTCTTAGACCGGCACTCAAACACTGCAGGTACGCGGATCAAACAGACAAAAAGTTTGAGGTAGCCAGACACAATTTAATGAAAGTTAAGCAAGACATCTGTCTCTGCTGGAATAAAAGTTTAGTGCCTTCTGGATTTCAACAACTCTGCTTGTTTGAATTTAGATATTTATCTATAAAATATTTTACCAAGAAGGATACATTAAGATCTCTCTGAGTGAGAAACTTGACCCAGGACATACTGAGAAAACTTCAAAATAAGTAAACTTGTGCGTTATTAGTAACACTTTCAGGGTTATTCACTAGGGAGAATGCAAAGTGAATCCAAAGCAAATTCAAATTTAAGGTTAAAATAGCCAAACTGGAAAAACAAACAAACTAAAAAACAAAAAAACTAAAAAACCCTCCAGGTCAGGTTTGATTTCAGTTTGACTACTCTGATCTTCAATTTTAAATTATTTTTGCATTCACTTTGAATTCTCATTTTAGTAAATAACTCTTTGTATGTTACCAACAGCTTTCCTAGACTAGAAGTTACATCACAAGTCAAACTCGGGTCACTTCCTGTGCGTTAAAATAATGTCAAAAAGCATCTACTAAACATAATTTTTTTTTAAAAGAGCTTTCACAATACAAAGATCAAGGAACTTTGCTCCTAATGAGCTGTAGTACATGTTAACATAAGCCATCACAAATGTTTACAAGGGAAACTTTGATACAAAGCTCATAAGTTTGCCATCATACAAAACACGTTGCAGGAGATATGCTGATGACTAAAGGAATCAGGGCTCAAAACAGTTGGGTATAACCATAAACATAGTTCTGACTTTCAGAGCTTTCCAGTCTAAACCGGAATGAAGATCGTAATATTTAGCGCTGCATTATGTTGACTCTTTATATTTGGCAGTAATATTAAACATTGTAATATGATGATCATGTTGGTATGGATTTTGAACAGCATCATGAAAAAAAATATTACACAAAGTAATGTTTATATGTACTAGAGTTATTGAATATAATGGGTACCAAAACAATGCTCTCTGTTATGTTATGAATGGTAAAAAAGTTAAAGGTATCATTTACATTTAGCAGGTGGTGTATAAGAAAGTGAGACATTCTTGGAATGACAGAAAAATGAGTTGGAATTTGGCAGATCAGTAAGTTCAGCAGAAGGATTTTGTGTAGGAGGGAACACTCGGAAACCCCACAGAAATCTGTTCTTAAAGAAACTAAGTTAATATTAAAGCTTGATGATGGACGCAGGAAGTGAATTTAAATGAACTTGATAGGAAAGCTCTGTTTTGAGTACATTTTTGTAGTCAAAAAAAAAAAAAAAGAAAGAAGCATTCTGAATATTAATAGATAGAACATAATTAGATACAATACAAGAGTTGAACTATTTGCATTAAAGTGGTTTCTTTAGAACGTGCCTCTCCTACATCCATAAAAATTTTTTTTTTAACACATAGATTGTTCCAAAAAAAATAAAAAAATGTTTATACAACTGACTTTACATTGTTCAAATATTAAGTTAATCCACTGGTTTGTTTCACAATTTGAAAGCATTAAATGGGCACTATTGGCACCCAGACCAATTTATTTAATTGAAGTGGTCTGGGTGCAGTCTGGGTGGTCTGGGTGCAGTGTTCCTGTCTGCCTTGGCTCTGCAATGTAAAACATTGCAGTTTGAGATATTGCAATGTATACGTTGCAGGGTTAAGACTACCATCAGAGGCGGCTCTAGACTTTATGAGGCCATAGGCGAAACTCAAACATGAGGCCCCACCAGTGGCGTACATACCAGGGTCGCAGGGGTCGCGGCTGCGACCGGGCCCGGCCCACCAGGGGGCCCGGCCGCCCTGCGACCCTGTATGTACGCTCTGGGCCAGCCTCTTCTCCTGGGGGGCCCTGAAGCCGGCCATCTCCGGGCCCCCCAGAGGCTGGCCCTGCTTACACCCGGCGGGCAGGCAGGCAGGCAGGCTGGCCGGTGCGCGAGGGAGCACTCTCCCCTGAGTGCTTCCTCTTCAGCTCCCTCGCGCACTGCACTGATACCGGAGCCGGAAGATGACGTCATCTTCCGGCGCCGGCATCCCTACGCGGCGCGCGAGGGAGCTGAAGAGGAAGCACTCAGGGGAGAGTGCTCCCTCGCGCACCGGCCAGCCTGACTGCCCGCCGGGTGACCGCCCCCCAGGAGCCCAGCAGCACCACTGGACCCCAGGGAATCCCCTCAGCACTCCAAAAGGTAGGGAGGCTGGGGGGATTAAATTTAAAAAAAAAAACATGTGTTAGTGTGTGTGTGTGTGTGTGTGTGTGAGTTAGTGTGAGTGTTAGTGTGTGTGAGTGAGTGTGTGTGAGTGAGTGTGTGTGAGTGTGTGTGAGTGAGTGTTAGTGTGTGTGAGTGAGTGTGTGTGAGTGAGTGTTAGTGTGTGTGTGTGAGTGTTAGTGTGTGTGAGTGTTAGTGTGTGTTAGTGTGTGTGTGTGAGTGAGTGTTAGTGTGTGTTAGTGTGTGTGTGTGTGTTAGCGTGTGTGTGTGAGTGTTAGTGTGTGTGTGTGTTAGTGTGTGTGTGTGAGTGAGTGTTAGTGTGTGTGAGTGAGTGTTAGTGTGTGTGTGTGAGTGAGTGAGTGTGTGTGAGTGAGTGTTAGTGTGTGTGTTAGTGTGTGTGTGAGAGTGTTAGTGTGTGTGTGTGAGTGTTAGTGTGTGTGAGTGTTAGTGTGTGTGTGTGAGTGTTAGTGTGTGTGAGTGAGTGTTAGTGTGTGTGAGTGAGTGTTAGTGTGTGTGTGTGTGAGTGTTAGTGTGTGTGAGTGAGTGTGTGTGTGTGAGTGAGTGTGTGTGAGTGAGTGAGTGTGAGTGAGTGTGTGTGAGTGAGTGTGTGTGTGTGAGTGTGTGTGTGTGAGTGAGTGTGTGAGTGTTAGTGTGTGTGAGTGAGTGTGTGTGAGTGTTAGTGTGTGTGTGAGTGAGTGTTAGTGTGTGTGTGTGAGTGTTAGTGTGTGTGAGTGTTAGTGTGTGTGAGTGTTAGTGTGTGTGAGTGTTAGTGTGTGTGTGTGTGTGAGTTAGTGTGAGTGTTAGTGTGTGTGAGTGAGTGTGTGTTAGTGTGAGTGTTAGTGTGTGTGAGTGAGTGTGTGTGAGTGTTAGTGTGTGTGTGAGTGAGTGTTAGTGTGTGTGTGAGTGAGTGTTAGTGTGTGTGAGTGAGTGTGTGTGAGTGTTAGTGTGTGTGTGAGTGAGTGTTAGTGTGTGTGTGAGTGAGTGTTAGTGTGTGTGTGTGAGTGTTAGTGTGTGTGAGTGTTAGTGTGTGTGAGTGTTAGTGTGTGTGAGTGTTAGTGTGTGTGAGTGTTAGTGTGTGTGTGTGTGAGTTAGTGTGAGTGTTAGTGTGTGGGAGTGAGTGTGTGTTAGTGTGAGTGTTAGTGTGTGTGAGTGAGTGTGTGTGAGTGTTAGTGTGTGTGTGAGTGAGTGTTAGTGTGTGTGTGTGAGTGTTAGTGTGTGAGTGTTAGTGTGTGAGTGTTAGTGTGTGAGTGTTAGTGTGTGTTAGTGTGTGTGAGTGTTAGTGTGTGTGAGTGAGTGTGTGTTAGTGTGAGTGTTAGTGTGTGTGAGTGAGTGTTAGTGTGTGTGTGTGAGTGTTAGTGTGTGTGAGTGAGTGTTAGTGTGTGTGTGTGTTAGTGTGTGTGTGTGTTAGTGTGTGTGAGTGTTAGTGTGTGTGAGTGTTAGTGTGTGTGAGTGTTAGTGTGTGTGAGTGTTAGTGTGTGTGAGTTTTAGTGTGTGTGAGTGAGTTTTAGTGAGTGTTAGTGTGTGTGAGTGAGTGTTAGTGAGTGTGAGTGAGTGTTAGTGAGTGTGTGTGTGAGTGAGTGTTAGTGAGTGTGTGTGTGTGTGTGAGTGAGTGTTAGTGAGTGTGTGTGTGAGTGAGTGTTAGTGAGTGTGTGTGTGAGTGAGTGTGAGTGAGTGTGTGTGTGTGAGTGAGTGTGAGTGTTAGTGTGTGTGTGTGAGTGAGTGAGTGTGTGTGAGTGTTAGTGTGAGTGTGTGTGTGTGTGTGTTAGTGTGAGTGTTGGTGTTTGTGTTAGAGTGTGTGTGTCTGCTAGTGAGTGTCAGTGAGTGTGTTACTGTGTGTGTCTGTTACTGAGTGTGTTTGTGTGTGTGTGTGTTAGTGAGTCTGTTTGATGTCTGTTAGTGAGTGTGTGTTTGTCAGTGAGAGTGTATGTTTTGTAAGTGAGTGTGTATGTATGTCTGCCGCTGAGTGTGTCTCTGTCAGTAAATGTGTGTGTCTGTTAGCTAGTGTGTATGCATTTGTTCGTGAGAGTGTGTGTGTGTGTGTCTTCAGCACTTACCTTTCTCCAGCGCCGGACTCCCATGGCGCTGGGGATCCCTCCGCCTCTCAGCTCTGAATGCGCATGCACGGCAAGAGCCGCGCACGCATTCAAACCGCCCATAGGAAAGCATTACTCAATGCTTTCCTATGGACATTCAGTGTCTTAAAATGGCGGAAGTGCCTCTAGCGGCTGTCAGTGAGACAGCCACTAGATGCTGGATTAACCCTCAGTGAAACATAACAGTTTCTCTGAAACTGCTATGCTTTCAGCTGCAGGGTTAAAACTAGAGGGACCTGACACCCAGACCACTTCATTGAGCTGATGTGATCTGGGTGTCTGTAGTGGTCCTTTAAGTGTGTGTGCATCTGCATGCACTGGCGTACATACCGCGATCGCAGCCCTGCAACCCCTGCGACCAGGTGCCCGCCGCCATGTGCTGCTGCCCCGGCCCGCGCAGAGTAAGCGCGAGGGGGGGGGGGCCCACGGATCAATTTTCGCACCGGGGCCCCATGGGTTATGTGTACGCCACTGGGCCCCACTAACAAAAAAGTGTCACATATACACATTGATGCACAGTTTACCTGTGTATGTGCCTGAGAGTGTGTCTGACAGAGAGTATCCTTGTGTGTGAATGTATGTCTCTATGAGCATGTTTGCGTTTTTGTCCCTATGTGTATGGGGTAGCTGCTTGAAGTGTGCTGTGTGTATGGGGGGGTGATGGTGAGAGGGAGGGGGGTGATGGTGTGAGGGGGATGATGGTGAGAGGGAGAGATGGGTAATGGTGAGAGGAAGAGGCGGGTGATGGTGAGAGGCGTGTGATGGTGAGAGGGGGTGATGGTGAGAGGTGGTGATGGTGAGATGGGGTGATGGTGAGAGGGAGCTGATGGTGTGGGGTTGATGGTGAGGGAGGGGAGCTGATGTTGAGTAAAGGGGGGCTGATGGTGAGGGAAGGGGGGTTGATGGCGAGGGAAGGGGGTTGATGGCGAGGGAAGAGGGTTGATGGCGAGGGAGGGGGGTTGATGGAGAGTGATGTGATGGGAGAGGGAGGGGAGTTGATGGTGAGGGGGGTGATGCTGAGGGTGGTGGGGGTGATGTTGAGGGTGGTGAGGGGGTGATGTTGAGGGTGGTGGGGGGTGATGCTGAGGGTGGTGAGAGGGGTGACGCTGAGGGTGGTGGGGGGGTGACGCTGAGGGTGGTGGGGGGGTGACGCTGAGGGTGGTGGGGGGTGATGTTGAGGGTGGTGGGGGTGATGCTGAGGGTGGTGAGGGGGGTGATGCTGAGGGTGGTGATGCTGAGGGTGGTGGGGGGGGTGATGCGGAGGGGGTGAGGGTGGTGGTGGGGTGATGCTGAGGGTGGTGGGGGGTGATGCTGAGGGTGGTGAGGGGGGTAATGCTGAGGGTGTTGGTGGTGATGCTGAGGGTGTTGGGGGGTGATGCAGAGGGTGTTGGGGGGGTGATGCTGAGGGTGGTGGGGGGTAATGCTGAGGGTGGTGATGCTGAGGGGGGTGGGGGTGATGCTGAGCATGTTGGGGGGATGATGCTGAGGGAGGGGGGAGATGGGAGAGAGAGGGGGGTCTGATGGCCTACCTTGATTTATTGCCTGGTGGTCCAATGGGCTCCCTGGTGGTCCGGTGGCCATCATTTCCGGTCTGAAGCTCTGCAGAGCTTGGTGGTAACCCGTGGCAACGCTCTGATTGGCCAGTTTTCGCGAGACACATGGTCTGCAGCTCTGCTCACTGCGGAGCTGCAGACCAGTGTCTGATGGCTGGCTGGGCAGCCAGGAGGGGCCTTGCACCTGGCAGCATACCGGGCAAGCCGTCGGGCCCCCTCCTGGTGTTGGGTCCTCGGTCACTGACCGAGGACCCGACACAGTCTGCCCACAGGCGGTTTAGGCGGCCGCGAGGCCCCAGCCAGTGCGAGGCCTTAGGTGGCCGCCTAAACCACCTAATTAGAGAGCCGCCTCTGACTACCATTAACCTCTTAACCCCTTAAGACCGCAGCCAAATGTACAAGTTGTGATCAAAACAAAACGTAAACAAAACCTGGCATTTGCGCTATATGTCTGTCCAACCGTAATTCACCTCTTTCATATTAAATGCACCCACACTTTTTATATATCATTTTATTCAGGGGAAACAGGGCTTTCATTTAACATCAAATATTTAGGTATGGAACATGATTTAATATGAATAAAATATAAAATATTTGGCACAAAATACGAGTTTTCAAAATTTTCTTAGTTCTTCGTGACATTTTAACTATGAATGTCAAAATACTGTTTACTGCAATAAAATACACTTATTGGTATTCAGTGATGTATCACGTGTAAAACAGTACCCCCCTATGTACAGGTTTTATGGTATTTTGGGAAGTTACAAACACTAGCCAAAGTTAGTGTTAATATTTGAAAATGCAAAAAACTAATTTGATCGCTTACTTTTGAACGCCAGTGTTTGTGACTAAGTGGCTACTAAAAAAGACTGAACATACCCCATTTGCAATACCTTGGGTTGTCTTCTATTGCAAATGGTATGCCATCATGGGTGTAATTCTCATTCCTGGGCTACCATACAGTCACAAAGGCAACGTAACCAATCTGGAGAATTTCAATGTGAAAAAACTGAAAAATGTAACATGCTATATTAGACCATGTAGCTTCCCAAAACACCATAACACCTGTACATAGGGTGTACTGTTTTACACGTGAGACATCGCTGAATACAAATATGTGTATTTTATTGCAGTAAAAGCAAACAGTATTATGACATTCACAGTTAAAATGTCACGTAGAACTAAATTTTTTTAAAATAATTCTTATTTTCTCCCATTTTTAAATATTTTATTCATATTAAATTATGTTCG
Organism: Pelobates fuscus; assembly: GCF_036172605.1. Classification (NCBI taxonomy): domain Eukaryota; kingdom Metazoa; phylum Chordata; class Amphibia; order Anura; family Pelobatidae; genus Pelobates; species Pelobates fuscus. Next base: position 132,543,854 of record NC_086317.1, read on the forward strand.
ATACCTAAATATTTGATGTTAAATGAAAGCCCTGTTTTCCCTGAATAAAATTATATATAAGTGTTGGTGCACATAATATGAAAGAGGTGAATTGACCCCGAGCAGACAAATTCAAGGTTTTGTTTACGTTTTATTTTGATCACAACGTGTACATTTGGCTCAGTCCTTAAGGGGTTAAACAAAGGAATAAGTAAACATAATAGTAAAACGCCAGGGACATAGGCGTGCGCACGGGGTGTGCTGGGTGCCTGGGCACACCCTAATCCCTGAGGCCCGCGCTAAGTGCCTTCATGGGCCGGTGGGGAGATCACAGATCTCCCTCACCAGCCCACAGGCAAGGAGGGAGGCAGGAAAGGGCCTGGGGAGCTCTAGCCAGCAGCTCTGCGCCAACCCTTAGATCTCGCGAGAGTGAACTCTAGTCCCGCGAGAGTGAACTCTAGTCACTCACCACTGGACCACCAGGGATGGCAGCAGCTTGGTCCCCCCCCCTTACAAAAGGTAAGAAGGGATGGGGGATATTAACTAAATGGTCCCCCCACTCCCACCCCACACAATACACACAAACATCACCCTCACACACTAACAGCACCCTCACACAGCACCCTTGCACATACACAACACACACTAACAGCACCCTCACACACACACAGTGCCCTCACACACACACACACACACACACACAGACACACACAGTGCCCTCATACACACTCAGCACCCTTACACACACACATCACCTTTACACATACACACACACACAGTGCCCTCACACACACAGTACCCTTACACACACACCACCCTCACACACAGCACCCTTACATATACACACACACACAGTGCCCTCACACATTCAGCGCCCTCACACACACAACGCCCTTACACACACAGGAATGAGAATTACCCCCATGATGGCATACCATTTGCAAAAGTAGACAACCCAAGGTATTGCAAATGGGGTATATCCAGTCTTTTTTAGTAGTCACTTGGTCACAAACACTGGCCAAAGTTAGTGTTAATATTTGAAAATGCAAAAAACTAATTTGAATGCCAATTTTGGCCAGTGTTTGTGACTAAGTGGCTACTAAAAAAGACTAAACATACCCCATTTGCAATACCTTGGGTTGTCTACTATTGCAAATGGTATGCCATCATGGGTGAAATTCTCATTCCTGTGTGTGTAAGGGCACCGTGTGTGTGAGGACACTGTATATGTGAGGGCACTGTGTGTGGGTGTGTGTGTATGTGTAAGGGTGCTGTGTGTGTGAGGACTCTGTGTGTGTGTATGTGTAAGGGTGCTGTGTGTGTGTATGTGTAAGGGTGCTGTGTGTGTGTAAGGGTGCTGAGTGTGTATGAGTGTGAATGTTCCTAATTTATGACTTTCACCTATCTGATATCTGCCATTCCCTCATATGCTTAAATTTAAATTTGTTCTCATCTGCTTTCTCCTTGATTTGTTTTTACCACATTAATGCTTAAATTCTCTCTTATAGCCTGGACCCCATACAGCATTTCCAAAGCTACTCCAAGGACTCACAAAAAATGTCACCGTGTCAATCTGCACTTGAAATGGGCTGCCCTGCGTGACTTCAGGTGCAACAAGTCTTTTCAAGGGAATTGTATTTGATATGCAGGGTCATAGTCAGCTTCACTTGAATAGTTGTTTTATTTTTGGGGAGCATTGATTTTTCATTGCCGTTTGTGTGTTTTATTTGCTGTGTTGCAATATTTTCTTTTTTGTTTCCCTTTATGAAGCCTGCTTATTGTGTTTCACCACATTGAGATCATGCTGTTTTCCTCTGGGTCTCCTTGAGTACAAATAAAGTCTCTTCGCCATGTTGTATTTATTTCTATTCCAAATGATACTGCTGCTTTGCACATGAAATGTTCTGCCCTGCTTTACATCAGCTGCTACTAGTACACGGTGGTGCATCATATTTCAAAGTGGGTTTTTGATGCTAATTTTGCATTGTTTGTTTTCTATGAATGTGGGATTTATTTTCTATGCTGTAGCATTGCCTTTCTTGTTACCCTTCAGGGAACAATCTATACATTGATAATCTATGCATTTCATGAGGGAATTGATACCCTTCATGAAAGAGTTTTCAGACCTATCAGGCTATAAGTTAAATTTAGATAAATCGGTCGCACTGCCGCTTAACTTGCCTCAGGATGTCATCGAAAGCTTAAGGCAGGTTTTCGGGTTCACTGTTCTGGAATCATTTAGCTGTGTAGGGATTGAGATCACGAGTGACCCTTCGAAAATAATGGAACTTAACTTTATCTCATTATTAAAGGAAACTGGTAGGAAAATTTGGGAATGGAGAAACACTGAGGTTTCGTGGTGGGGAGAATTAACACGGTTAGATCCGATATTCTCCCGAAGTGGATCTATTTATTTTGAATGGTACCTTTAGCTGCTCAGACAGCTGGATGGTATTGGCGCAGTCCCTTTTAAATAAGTTTGTCTGAATGTGGAAGCTTTAGAACCAGACAGTTTAAGGGACCGGGTTTAAGTTCTGTGAGGTGGAAGATTGTTGGCAGATTGCCCATGTCTTCATATGACAATTCCTTGCTTGGTGTTGCAATTTCAGTGTCTGCGAAAGTAGTGGCGGTGTAATAGAATTTGTTTTTAAATACTAGTCCTGCACATTAGTATCCAACAAATTGAGTAACTTTAAGAAGGAGTCAATGCCCTGTATATATGGGCATCCATGAGAGGAGTGCCACATTGGGTTTTAAGGATCTGTGGGCCCTGTCCACCAGAAACGGTGCGTCCTGTTCCTGTCCTAATACTAAAAAGGAATTGTAAAGTATGTGATAAGTCCTCACTGCCTTCAGTAGCCCTCTGGTAAGCAAGTTATAGCATTGCCCAGGTTATCCAGGGACCTCTTGGCTTCTTAGTTAAAACATCTTCCTACTGAAATGGAAACACAATCATCCCACCTGACAGCGATACACCGCTGGTTGGCGGTGTACCAGTGTCAGGTGGAATGATTGTGTTTTAATTTCTGTGGTAAGATGTTTTATCTAAGAAGCCTAGAGGTCACTATCGTCCTCCAACACAATGAATGGTCTCCCAATATGGCAAATTTCAGAGCTGATGCTATCCAATTTCTGCTGGAAGATACTACAATTTGTGGAGCATGCCAGCAAGGTCCTCCTGCAAAGGTAAGTTTCTCTACAGCTTCTTTTATGCGCATGTTGATTAAGTCTTCTGAAATTGTGGGGTTCCCCGGCGGAGATCCTTCCAGTGAGGGTACCATATTATAATCCTTAATGTCTGAACCTCTCTTCTCTGACCCGTGGAATAACTGAGTCAGAGTACCTGATTTTTTCGCCAGTGTCTGAGATGAATGTGGCTTCTTAGGATGAACCATTTTCATTAATATAAATACAAAAAGAGAAGTCAAGCGCTCACTCCCATCACTACTGGGCCGGCAGCAAGAACTACAGTACACATCAGCCCCAATATATAGTAAAAACCAAACCCAGTAGTGATGGGAGTGAGCGCAGGACTTCTCTTTTTGTATTTGTATTTACTTTGTATCACACAGCCTGGTTACAATGCTGACGCCCATCCCATGTGTTCCCTATAAAGGGTTAATAAGTATATAGGGGTGTATATAAAAAATACCCCTCTCTGTCTCATTAGATATATCTTTGCCAGAAGCTCATGGAAGCAGGCTGAAGGGTCAGTGTTAGGACCCACTTAGGGGGGTCTGCCTTGACGTTGGCAGGCGGGCATTGCCTCCAATGGCCATTGGAGCAACTAAATGACCTCCATTTGTCTAAATATACATAGGAATTAAGGAGAGATCGCAGGTACCTTTTTTTCTTTTCTTTGGTTTTTACTATATATTGGGGCTGATGTGTACTGTAGTTCTTGCTGCCGGCCCAGTAGTGATGGGAGTGAGCGCAGGACTTCTCTTTTTGTATTTGTATTTACTTTGTATCACACAGCCTGGTTACAATGCTGCCGCCCATCCCATGTGTTCCCTATTAAGGGTTAATAAGTATATAGGGGTGTATATAAAAAATACCCCTCTCTGTCTCATTAGAGATATATTTGCCAGAAGCTCAAGGAAGCAGGCTGAAGGGTCAGTGTTAGGACCCGCTTAGGGGGGTCTGCCTTGACGTTGGCAGGCGGGCATTCCCTCCAATGGCCATTGGAGCACCTAAATGACCTCCATTTGTCTAAGTATACATAGGGATTAAGGAGAGAGCGCAGGTAACTTTTTTTTCTTTTCTTTCATTTTCATTAATATGCCTTAAGAATTAGAGATTTTTTCTCCATGCAACAGGAGCTCTACTTTGCTGTGTCCATGCAGATCGGCGCCAAGGTCTCAATATTTATTATTTGTTCTACTAGGAGTTTTATTTGCAAAATAAATGCATGTGCTTTCTACAAACTAAAGTATAAAAATTCACAATATTTCCCCACGGGAAGCTCTGAAAATACATCACTAAACAAACTGGAACAAACAAGCATCCTGGAACCTTGAGGTCCCTTTTAATTTCTTTCTTTCTTGGTATCTTTCTATCTCTAATAGGTATCAGTGTAAGAGAGTGTGACGGACCGCCTGGCACCCCGACCGCGTACCTCCGTCAATCGCTGCTTCCTAGTACTAACGAGTACCACAAGCACTGCGCTGGAACACCATAACTATTGCAAACCCCACGAACCGCCGCAGCTTGGTTGGGATCTCTCTGTCTCCTACCCACCCTGGACCTATGACCAGGATCCAGCTTCCAGTGGGTAGACCTCTCTTAGTCCAGAGAGCGTAGCAGGAACAAGCTCTTACAAGAGCTTAGTGATTATACTCAGGTGAGTATAGTGATTATAGCAATTCCCCAGAGTGTAGTTCTCCAATCCCCCAAACATGAGCCGAAACTTCATGAAGGTGCAAGATGATCTGAGTTTTAATGGTTCAGGTTGGATTTTATACAGTTCTCCAGGCCAGAGGAACACCCCCTGGACCTGTTGGGGCACAGGGACACAAAGGACATAAACCAATCAGAACAAACATACAGTCTGTGACTGTGACTGTACAGCACACAATCCCTCCCCTTCTGCTTGGGAGATAATTGAGTAAAGTCCTGTATTTTCACAAAGTTCAGAAAGTACCCCAAAACATAACATACCCCCAAAAATAGCCCTGAAAGCCCTGATCTGGGTGAACAACATATCCAAAAATCACCCAGATCAGAGCAGGGGTTCAAAAGTTTCATGGAAGTCTCTTTTTGACCGGCTGCAAGCATGGCTTCATGCCCAAAACAGTTCCAGGGAATTAGGGCCAGTGGTCGGTCTCTCTTTGTGGAGTACAAAAGTACTTACATTACATGAATGCAGCATTTTAAAGTGTATTGGGCAAGGAATATTGCAGGGCCCATAGTCACAGGGTAGGAGGCTGGCAAGCAGGCACCTCCAAAAACTCATGGCAAACTCACAGAAAAAGGGCAGTTTGTCACAGAGGTAATGGTGGGTGTCACTATATTATAAAACATCACAAGGTTTCGATGTATTTGTAAATTAATGATTGGTCATCTGTGCTGCACGTTCATTGCCTTTAAAGTTAATTTCTAATAATGAACTACTATTTGAATTCAGAACTGATCACCTGCAAATCTGAGCATTCATTTTTAAATTGCTACATTCAGATGCATTCAGACATGTTAAAATTTACAGCAAATTCATGTCCATTTGAGAGCTGTCTTACTAAATGTGCCGCTAAATAAATGTACCAGATTCTATCACATTATTTTCACCTATCTCTAGTTAGTATGCCTTCAGACTTTCATGAATAGCACCATTTGTTTAGAGGTGCAATACAATAGTTTCTGTGCAGCTGTCACTAAATGGCTATCCACCCATGCCTCATACCAAGTAAGGTATAGGGAGGTGGGTTTCAAAACTTTTTTTTAAACTCTTTATTTTCCTGTGCATGAGATACCTATCAGGTTTTCTAAGCCACAATAGCTGTAGGAAATATTTCAAAAACAAGAAATGACATGGCAGAGAATATTGTGAACAGTTTTAAAGTAAAATTAATATAAGCATGAGGATCAGGCAATTCAGACATGTTTAGCTATGCGATGTGTAATTGAATCATATTGATGCTTGGCAGTTATGACCAATTTAGATTTTATGTTATGCAAACATGTAGGGCTAGCTAGACATGTGGGCTGTAAAAAAAAAAAAGAGAAATGCTATTATCCATGCTTAACTGTGAATTAAGCAAAATATAGGCTGTAGATAGCTGAGAAATAAAACAGAGAAAATAAAAAGCAGAGAAAAAAAACAGTCCACCAGAAATATGTGAAGTTGAGACGTTGTCTATGGAAATGAGTGCGCCATTGCACAGCAAAGGGCATCCAGAATCCATCATCCAATGCCCTCTTTGAATAAAGAATGCACGGTACCCATCAAGAGGCATTTTGTAAGTGGCTATTCAAGCTGTTAGAGTGCTGTCAGCACATGTGTATCTGAGTTCCACATGTTCTTCCAACGGAGAGGTTTGCCATTTTGAGGGGCGTCAGAGTCACGTGACTTAAGTTCCCGGACCTGCTCCCTGCTGTTGTCAGCACTGTCTTAATGTTGTCGGTTCTCGAGTAATAAACCGTTTCGAGATCCCTTGGCATACGCAGTGAGGGGCTAAGATACCGTTGTTCCGGCCAGCTGTGGGTAGGCTCCATATGAGGGTCAATCTGAAGCAGGCAGGTAGGCTGGGTGATGGGGTCAGGGTTGCTTCGTACCTATATCTGCTGCCTCTGCTGTCTTGCCTCTAATGTAGCTCAGAATCGGGCAAAGACTAAATCCAGCTTTGCCTTTGATGTTGCTATGTGGCTGAGGTTTCAGCTGCGGTCGTTGCCAATTTGTGTACCTCGTGGCATCCCTGCGCTCAGGGTGGGAATGCGTGAGATTAAGTGTTGGATAATCTCCTGGGTCCGGGATGACTCCCACCGGTCCAAAGGGGGAAGTGCAGAAGTCCAACGGTTTCAGCAGGAGTCTGCGACAGGAGAGCGGCTATCTCTCTGGTGTCTGAGTTACATGTAGGCCGCAAATAGTAAGAGGCTGTTATCCCAGACATGATAAGTTTAGATTCTTGTGTTGTTCGGTTCACCAATGTCCCCATTGTGCGGTACACGGTCTGTGTCAGTGAGATTTGCTAAATGACTGGAGAAAATCACTTGAATATAGCATGGAGCCCGGGAGCTCTCAACCTGGGTCCTCTTGTCTAGCCAGTCAGGCTCCGCTCCTGTGTTTCATAACTTTTAAAACATAAATAACCAAATGGTATGTGCCCTTAGCTTAGGGGACCTGCAGATACTCTAGAACTGCAAGTTTCATGATTCTGGCATTCCATAACAAAGTTCTAGAAAGCCATGTAAGGGGCAAGCAAGAAGCTAACACATTTGTTTATGCACCTGTAGGTCCTAAAGAGACAGACAAACTCATAAATACCTATATAGTTTTGTGTTATCTCTCTATCTATCTGTCTTTCTATAACTCTTTCTTTGGCTGGCAGAGAAGGGTTTAACAGTAGGCAGGGAGATGGGCCACAGGGGCAGGATCTTGCATTAGAATCGTGATTAAATATCATTATAATATAAAAGTCTGACTGCAACGTACAATTTTTCTGCAGCTAAAGAATATAACTAGAGAAAAAATGGGTCGCAAGAGAATACTGAGAACGGGCAGCAACTGAAATAGCCTGCCCTTCGGTCGGTCACCGCTCAGTTCTCAAGCTGTTTTTTGCTCATCTTGTGCCATTACAGAGAGAACTTCTCTGAAACATATCAGACTGGTCCCACCCATACGGGCAGTCCAGATCCGAAATGCCAGCAAGTTCCCTCTGCACGAGAGACACAGCAACCCCAGACGATCGTTTCAGCCTTGTAAGGCATCATCAGTGAGGCATAGCTGATATCTCCCTAGGCACCGTGAGCAAGGGGTCCACGTCTGGATTATCCCTTAAACTTGTGGAGAGAAAAAATGGGTCGCAAGAGAGTTCTCTCTGTAATGGCACAAGATGAGCAAAAAACAGCTTGAGAACTGAGCGGTGACCGACCGAAGGGCAGGCTATTTCAGTTGCTGCCCGTTCTCAGTATTCTCTTGCGACCCATTTTTTACTCTCCACAAGTTTAAGGGATAATCCAGACGTGGACCCCTTGCTCACGGTGCCTAGGGAGATATCAGCTATGCCTCACTGATGATGCCTTACAAGGCTGAAACGATCGTCTGGGGTTGCTGTGTCTCTCGTGCAGAGGGAACTTGCTGGCATTTCGGATCTGGACTGCCCGTATGGGTGGGACCAGTCTGATATGTTTCAGAGAAGTTCTCTCTGTAATGGCACAAGATGAGCAAAAAACAGCTTGAGAACTGAGCGGTGACCGACCGAAGGGCAGGCTATTTCAGTTGCTGCCCGTTCTCAGTATTCTCTTGCGACCCATTTTTTACTCTCCACAAGTTTAAGGGATAATCCAGACGTGGACCCCTTGCTCACGGTGCCTAGGGAGATATCAGCTATGCCTCACTGATGATGCCTTACAAGGCTGAAACGATCGTCTGGGGTTGCTGTGTCTCTCGTGCAGAGGGAACTTGCTGGCATTTCGGATCTGGACTGCCCGTATGGGTGGGACCAGTCTGATATGTTTCAGAGAAGTTCTCTCTGTAATGGCACAAGATGAGCAAAAAACAGCTTGAGAACTGAGCGGTGACCGACCGAAGGGCAGGCTATTTCAGTTGCTGCCCGTTCTCAGTATTCTCTTGCGACCCATTTTTTACTCTCCACAAGTTTAAGGGATAATCCAGACGTGGACCCCTTGCTCACGGTGCCTAGGGAGACATCAGCTATGCCTCACTGATGATGCCTTACAAGGCTGAAACGATCGTCTGGGGTTGCTGTGTCTCTCGTGCAGAGGGAACTTGCTGGCATTTCGGATCTGGACTGCCCGTATGGGTGGGACCAGTCTGATATGTTTCAGAGAAGTTCTCTCTGTAATGGCACAAGATGAGCAAAAAACAGCTTGAGAACTGAGCGGTGACCGACCGAAGGGCAGGCTATTTCAGTTGCTGCCCGTTCTCAGTATTCTCTTGTGACCCATTTTTTACTCTCCACAAGTTTAAGGGATAATCCAGACGTGGACCCCTTGCTCACGGTGCCTAGGGAGATATCAGCTATGCCTCACTGATGATGCCTTACAAGGCTGAAACGATCGTCTGGGGTTGCTGTGTCTCTCGTGCAGAGGGAACTTGCTGGCATTTCGGATCTGGACTGCCCGTATGGGTGGGACCAGTCTGATATGTTTCAGAGAAGTTCTCTCTGTAATGGCACAAGATGAGCAAAAAACAGCTTGAGAACTGAGCGGTGACCGACCGAAGGGCAGGCTATTTCAGTTGCTGCCCGTTCTCAGTATTCTCTTGCGACCCATTTTTTACTCTCCACAAGTTTAAGGGATAATCCAGACGTGGACCCCTTGCTCACGGTGCCTAGGGAGATATCAGCTATGCCTCACTGATGATGCCTTACAAGGCTGAAACGATCGTCTGGGGTTGCTGTGTCTCTTGTGCAGAGGGAACTTGCTGGCATTTCGGATCTGGACTGCCCGTATGGGTGGGACCAGTCTGATATGTTTCAGAGAAGTTCTCTCTGTAATGGCACAAGATGAGCAAGAAACAGCTTGAGAACTGAGCGGTGACCGACCGAAGGGCAGGCTATTTCAGTTGCTGCCCGTTCTCAGTATTCTCTTGCGACCCATTTTTTACTCTAAAGAATATAACTAGTTATAATGCTCCACATACCAAAAGTAAAAAGAAAAAAAAATCTGTTTTCTATGTATGTGTGTATTAACTAAAATGTCAAGTAATTGTCTATAAATTACCAATATTTTTTTTTTCATGGCATGAAAGTATAAAGTTGGAAAACCATTGAAAAAATGTAATGCAAAATGTAATCAATCTACTTCGATCAAAATTATGATTCATGAAAAATGTTGTTCGCAATATAGACCTTTGCAGATTAAATCTCCGACGCCTTGGCAAAATCAGAAATCGATATGCCAAGAATTAGATTCAGAGCTCTGTTAATTACATTTTCCCTTTCTGGGAAATCTGAAGTTGTAACTTGTAACCAGCAAAACATATATCATCAGAAAAGATTTCTCTTTGTTGCAATAGGCGTATGCATAAAAACAGTCATATTAACATAACATGCTTTCGGTATTTTTACAGGCAAACTAAAAACATTTCAGCATGCAGTGACAAAATGCAATGACAATAGTGCCACCAAATGTCTGCTAAGAATACTGAACCCTGAGGCAAACTTGTCATTGAAGAAGCACACATCTTTTTAAAAGCTTTTGAAGAAAAGTTGCTGGTAAAAATGACACTTCTGGTGATTCAGACAATTTCAGTTTGACAATACTATTACAATTTGTCTTTGCATATCCAGATGCACCATGTCTGCTGATGAAAGTGCTAAATGAAATTGGGGGTAATTACCCCAGGCAAAAAAGTGGCAATAGGCCTGTGCATGGCAATAAAATAAAATTTGTCCAAATTATTTATTTATAAAATATTTTACCAGGAAAGATACATTGAGATTTCTCTCGTTTTCAAGTATGTCCTGGGTCCACAAATCATTGCATTGTTACAGTTAGTGTACAATAAAATACAAATACAATATTAATATACAATATATACAAAATTTAACAGAGAACAGGTAGGAAATATATAATCAACAATGACAGGTACATTCTGTTTTGAGGTATGTAGAGAGGGATCTCTTAAAGGACTTTAAGCTTAGGGAAGATCTTAATTTGTGCGGGAGGTCGTTCCACAAATGCGGTGCTCTGTAGGAGAAGGAGGATCGGGCTGCTTTCTTTTTTTTTTTTTTTATTCTTTATTTTTGCATGTGCATATAAGGTACAGACAAGCCTATAGGGCCACGACAGCGACTGCAGGCATATTTCTGTCATTTCAGTGAGTGGCATTGATACAGCACATTTTTTTTTTTTTAACATAAAACATAGAGTTTAACTATAATGTGGTCATGCATATGACATTCCCAGTTGGGCTGCTTTCTTTTTATATTGAGGTAGACTAAGTAAAGTGTTGGTACTGGATCGGAGGTTATAGGAAGTGGGAACAGCCGGGGAAAGCATTGCATTCAGGTAGGGTGGGAGTTTCCCAGAAAAGCTCTTAAACACAAGGCTGGAAAGATGAAGGGTGCGTCTGGATTCCAGCGACAGCCAGTTTAGTTCTTTTAGCATGTCACAATGGTGGGTCCTGTAATTACATTGTAGCACAAATCGGCAGAACGAGTTATACAATGTGTTGAGTTTATTAATGTGGGATTGCGATGCAGATGCATATACTACATCCCCATAATCAATGATTGGCATCAGCATTTGCTGTACAATCTTTTCCTTTACTGAAGGGCTTAGGCAGGATTTGTTTCTGTACAGGGCACCTAGTTTTGGATAAAGTTTAGATGCAAGCTTTTCTATGTGCAGGCCAAAAGATAGATTGGGGTCTAACATCATACCCAAGTATTTGAAAGAGTGGACTGCGGTCAGTGTGCCATTTGAAATTGTTTTGATGGATAGGTGGGAATTGTGTAATTTGTGTAATTTAGGTACTGTTCCAAAGATCATTGTGACAGTTTTGTCAGTGTTCAGGAACAGTTTGTTTTTTGCGATCCACTTTTCTACCTCTGTAAACTGGTCTTGGAGCACAGCCTCAAGCTGCGGTAGATTGGAATTGTTCGCATAGATTACCGTGTCATCTGCATACATGTGTACGTTTGAGGATTTGCAGACATTTGGCAGATCATTTATAAATAATGAAAATAGTAGGGGGCCGAGAATGGAACATTGGGGAACACCACACGTAACTGGGAGAGGGAGGGAGTCGCTGTCAGATATGGACACATATTGTAAGCGTTCTGATACATACGATCGAAACCAGTTTAGCGAATGATCACCAATACCTGAGTTTTTTAGTTTGTGCAGTAGAATGTCGTGGTCTACTGTGTCAAATGCCTTTGCAAAATCAAGGAAAATAGCTCCAGTTAGGTCTCCTTGTTCCATGCCAGTTTGGATGTCATTGCAAACTTTTAAGAGGGCAGTTGTAGTGGAGTGATTCTGGCGAAAGCCCGATTGATCAGGGGTCACATAGTTGCGTATGGACACACTTTTCTAAGATTTTTGACAATACCGGGAGCAATGATATAGGGCGATAGTTAGAAACCAAAGTAGTGTCCCCACTTTTATGGATAGGCACTACTCTTGCAGTCTTCCACAGTTTGGGTAAGTATCCAGACACCAAGGATTCATTCATTAGAGTTGCGACGGGTTTAGCAATTGCCGGTGCACTGAGCTTCAACAGCATTGCTGGGATTTGGTCAGGTCCGGACTGGTTTTTCATTTTTAGATTATTAAGATGTCTAGTTATTTTAACCTTGGGAGAGGATTTAATAGCCTTTATTTTGCGCACACAGTACACTAAACAGTGATCACTGAAAGTGTTTGGGAGAACACCGGCCTCCTGGATTCTATCAGGAGAAGTGGAGAGAATCCAATCTAGCAAGGTATGGTTAAGGCTTTTAATGTTTATGCGAGTTGCAGAGGAGATTAATTGTGTTAGCTGCAAAGTCTTAAAAAGCGTGCAAGAACTATTATTTTTAGGATTCAGCCAATCAATATTAAAATCTCCAAAGACCAACAGTTCACTTTTAGGGTTTTGAGCAATGGTTTCACTAAGGAGATGGGCTATGTCAGAAAGGGAATGCACAGGGGAGCTAGGTGGGCGGTAGATTCCTGCAACAATGATTGAATTACTGCACGGGATCTCAATTGTGCCAGAGAGGAAATCAAAGGTGTCAGGAGGACTAAGGTTTTGTAAAGGGGTAAACTTTATGGAATTGTCAACATAAATAACAATGCCTCCTCCTCTCTTTGCTCTGTCATTTCTAAAACATGAATACCCCTGTATTGCAATGGCGGTGTCTGGTATTTTAGTCGTTAACTAAGATTCTGAGAGCACAATGATTTTTGGTTTGTAATGGGAACACCAGGCTTGCAGTGCATCCAGTTTAGGGAGTAAACTACGGATGTTGCAGTGCACAAAAGAGAGGCCTTTTTTAGTGGGGAGATTAGGACTAGAATTAGCTGAGGGGCCAGGGTTAGACTCTACATCATTTGCAAGGGCAAGTAACATAAGGAATAGGAATTTGGACATCATTTTTGTTTGGGGATATAGTGAATGGGATACTTTATAATTTTGTGAGGTGGGGGTAGGAGGGCTATTTTTTAGAACTCTCCACCAGCACTCAGCAGATAAGTTACATGACAGGTGTATAGTCGCCATTTTGTGCAGTCGGAATCCAGGACAAACCAAACCCATATCCTAACCCAATAACACACAGACACTAAGGAATATGGGGAAATTTGTCCACAGCTTTATTAACCAATAATAATAATAATAATATTAATAATAATAATAATAATAATAACGATAATAAATTAACAGATAAACATGGGTCATTGCCCCCCATACTCCGCCCCCTCGCATCCTGTTCCTTCGGCTACCATACAAAAGGCAATGACCCCCATATAATAACACATATACATATTTATAACATACACCAACATTATTCCAATCCACCAATTGTAAAAGTGCCAACCATCCATTAACCACGGCAGGGGTATACCCGGATAGCCCTGCGCCACCAGGTTCTGAGCCACCTCCAGGACTCGAAACCTCTCAACCACCGATGACCACAATTTGTTTATTCCACCTCACGTTCATCCTGGGGAGCCTATTTCCTCTCCTTCAGCTCCCCGTCCCGCCGCTGTGAAAGAAACGGGTAAATAGACACATAACAAACAAAGGGAGGGTGGGTGGGACAAACTCAACCAGGTAGAAAGTTAGAATGACTCACCTAAAATGGCTGCTCATTTAAATAGCCAATCCTACTTACCCATAATTCCAACCCTTGCTTACTTCCTCCTAAGCCCGCCTCCTAACCCCTGTCAAGGCCTTTTTCCGCTTAGCTGCGCTCTAGCTACATGGGGCTACAGGAACAAAGCATGCCATGGTGTATGATAATTTGTTTTCCAGTTTGAGGTGTGTGCTTATGCTGGTAGTGGTGTGAACAGAATTGAATAGAAAAAAGGATTATTAAGAATATCAGTATGGTTATATTTGGATTCATGTTAGTGGTATGAGGTGTGCAGTTGAAAGTGAAACTGAAACAGAAATTGTGAAAACAAAAAGAATATATTATTGGTGTGTGAGATATCTATTTGTAGGGAGAGAGGGTATGTGTTCTAAAGAGTTAAGAGATTGGAAGGGTGTGATGATCAGTGTTTGCAAATCAACTTGGCTGGAAAAAAAATTGGTTTGGATGAACCAAATTTTATTTATGCAGCATTTTAGTTCAGGTGAATTTTGTCCATGTATTATTGTTATAGAATAATAATTCCGATGAACCAGAATAGAATCTACGTGGGGTTCCAGTGAGCAGAAAAGCTGCGCTCTGGTCACTGTTTAGTAGATAAACCCCTACTCACAGCTAGGCTGGTGGGGGCCTAAATGTATTAATATAGGGTTTTATTGACCTCATAGGCCTTTTTTTTCCTTTCTTTTTTTTAATGTGGTATTAAATAGAAATTTTATTCTTCTACACCCCCTCCCCCCTACATCTGGTAACAAGGAAATAAGTCAGAATCATAGAATGAACAAAACGGCTTGTCCATTGCCCGTTTGGTTTGTGTCATGATACTTAAACCAAAGTGTGCTGCCCATCTTCAGCTTTATATATCTTACATGGCATAAACTGGAACACTTCTGTATTTGCAGGAGTACCCTAAGATTCTCCTATTTACTTGTAGGAGCTCTACCACTTCCACATATATGCGGGATAAAGGCAGGAACGTCTTAAAAGCAGTGCGCTGGGGCCTTGCCTACTCAACCACTCACAGGAATAAAAATGTAAATTAACAATAAAATGAAGCTTATATTGTATTGATACCTCCAACAAAATCGTATTTAAACATTACAAACATGCTGCACAGCAGAGATTAACCCACACAAATGTTGGACAATATAACATGAGCCTTGAAGTTTAAAAACAAGAATGGTACTCAGTTGGTAAATCATACAGACAGAGATGGCACAGTATGGAATTACTAAGAATTATTTATTATTAATCAAGCTCAATGGACCCCTATGCTTGTGGGACCCCGGGCAACTGCACAGCGTGCCCATGTGTAAAGACGACCCTGGATAAAGAGTTAACATAACAAAGCACAGGAACTGAGATTTACCATTACCAGGGCCCAAATCCCCTTGTTTGAAAATATAGTGGAGCAGGTGACATCTTGACATCAGTGGTTTTCAATTCTCTTCTGATACTTTGCAAGTGAATGTGGTAACGTCTAAAGTACTGTATCAAAGGCAGAAGAAGACAGCTCATTTAGGCACTTTATTAAATGACTGATTGGCCTGTGGCAATCAGAGGTTATGGGAACGGCAGAAGTTATAGGCCAGTTGGGGAGATTAACAGATCTTCTCAATGGCTTGCATAGTTATTTAATTACCCCCACCCGCCATAAGTGGCCATGCATTTAAAGTTAGATGGCGCCAACTACAGTTCTTCATTACTAGAGGGATTACTTCCTGTGCAAGTGCTCCATATGCAGACAGAGGCAAGGATAGGATCATAATCCCGACCCCCTCCACATCACTGGCCATGAGCAAACTTTTAGAGTAGGTCTAGGTATGGTAAAGTAAAACATGTTTATGCCATAGAAAGTCAGTATCACAAGGTATTGTAAAGATAAATGATTTTATAGATTGCAGTATAGAAAGGTACAAGATGTTACTAGTGTAAACACTTTAAAAAATTCTAACTTTTTAACACCTACCACCACAAGGTTTGGTTAGATGGCCAACCTGTAAGAGAAAACACTCACTCACTCAGTGGTCAGTGGACATGACAATAGCTGCTTGTCATCCAGACACAAAGCAGGACACACACTCTTCTTCTTATCCCTGTACCTTAGAGGCTCCTAGAAGGCAAAGCACATGCACACAGGTAAGCTCTAGAAGCATTAGTATCTGCAAAATGAATTACTTTCTCCCCCAAACTGCCAACAGCCTCAACCTAAAACACAGCTGCTCTAATCTGCTGTGTTTGGGTTATGCTGCTAATGCTGCTGCTGCTGCCGCTGCTGCTGCTGCTGCCGCTGCTGCTGCTGGGAATTGTAAATGTTAATGTTAGGTTTGAAGTTAAAAATGTTAGGCTCAATGTGTAAATCTTCCAAAACTAGCATACCTATATTTTGGTGCAAATCACAGATTATTTAATAAGTCTGTCCCTCCAGTATGCCAGGCTGTTGTATCAGATAGCCACTTTCCACTTAATTATAGGATCATATAGGGGAGCTAACATCAGTGAGCAGTTTGTTTACTCCAACACTGAGTAGATCTTTCAGTTTCCTGCCTACTGCTGCTCCATGGGTGTGCCACCAGGAACTAATTACCTTTATTTTACATTGCTAAATGGAATAAGAATTTAAACTAGCTGTTATTATTTATTCTTTTAAACTAACAAAGCTTTATTTTCAACAACAAATATATACTATAGTCGCCAGAACCTCTATAGCTTATGTATTGGTTCTGGTGTCTATAGCCTGTCACTGCAGGCTTTTATTTTAATAGTCTCCCACATCTTTTCTATGGGAAATCAAGCTTTTTATTATCTCAGCAATGGAGACAAGGCCAGTCGTGACGAGACCAGAACAGTGTGGAAAAAAGGTGAATAAAAATACTATTCCCATGCTCAGGGCTGTCTTTAACAAGGGGCAAACAGGGCAGCTGCCCCGGCCCCAGTTGCTCCTGGGGGCCCCAAAGCAGCTGCCCTGTGGGGCCCCTGCCCGCAGCCAAGTCTGAACAGCCCACTGGAATACTGAGAAATATCCCGGTCGGCTGCAGGAGGCGAGGTAATCAGGGCCCCGGCCCTTTAAGAGAGCTCCAGACTGGGCCTCTGTATTCCTGCCTGCTGGGAGGAAGTGTTGTGAGGTCACTTCCTCCCAATTAACAGAGTGCCGCTGGGGAGGAGGAGGCATACATGGAGAGAAGGAGGAGGTACAGACCAAGAAGAAGAAGACTCCCATCAATCTCAGCCATCCAGCTCCCACTGGACTCCAGGGAAGCCACACTTCTGTAAAGGTAAGGAGGGTGGCTAAACTATGTAAATTGATATGACTGTGTGTGTGTTTGTGTCAGTGTGTGTGTGTGTGTGTGTGTATCTTACTGGATGTGTGTGTATCTGACTGTATGCCTGTATCTGGCTGTGTTTGTGTCAGTGTGTGTATATAACTGTGTGTGTGTGTATCTGACTGGATGTGTGTGTACCTGACTGTATGCCTGTATCTGGCTGTGTTTGTGTCAGTGTGTGTATCTGACTGTATGCCTGTATCTGGCTGTGTTTGTTTCAGTGTGTGTATCTGACTGTTTGTGTCAGTGTGTATATGACTGTGTGTGTGTGTGTATATATATATATATATATATCTGACTGTGTGTGTATCTGACTGTGTGTGTGTGTATATATATATCACTGTGTATATATATATCACTGTGTGTGTGTATCTCACTGTGTGTGTATGTATCTCACTGTGTGTGTATGTGTATCTGACTGTGTTTATGTCAGTGTGTGTATCTGACTGTGTGTGTATGTGTATCTGACTGTGTGTGTGTGTGTGTGTGTGTGTATCTGACTGTGTGTGTATCTCACTGTGTGTGTATGTATCTCACTGTGTGGGTATGTGTATTTGGCTGTGTTTGTGTCAGTGTGTGTATCTGACTGTGTGTATCTGACTGTGTGTGTGTATATCTCACTGTGTGTGTATATCTCACTGTGTGTGTATGTGTGTGTGTTTATCTGGCTGTGTTTGTGTCAGTGTACGTGTACCTTTGTGTCGGTTTTTATGTGTATCTGTGTGTGTATATGAGTGTCAGTCTGTGTAAGTGTGTATCTATGCGTATGGCAATGCATACATCCCATCTAACATTGCACACAAAAACACCCCTGCATTCCAACATTAACAATGCACGCAATTACACCACTGCATGCGTATCTGTGTTCCTGTGTGTATCTCAGTGTTTGTACATATCTGTGTCAGTGTGTGTAAGTGTGTATCTCTGTGTGTGGATGTATGTGTGTGCCTGTCTGTCTGTGTCTGCCTGTTTGTACGTATGTATGTATGTATGTGTGTGTGCCTGTCTGTGTGTGTGCTTGTACATGTGTTTGTGTGTCTGTATGTGTGTTATGTCTGTCTGTGTGTCTGTCTGTCTGTATGTGTCTGCCTGTGTGTATGTCTGTTTTTTATGTATGTGTCTTGTGTGTTTGTCTGTATGTGTGTGTGTCTGTATGTATGTGTGCCTGTCTGTCTGTATGTGTGCCTGTCTGTTTGTATGTATGTGTCTGTGTGTCTGTATGTATGCCTGTCTGTTTGTATGTATGTGTCTTTGTGCCTGTCTGTATGTATGTGTCTGTGTGTGTCTGTCTGTATGTATATATGTGTGCCTGTCTGTATGTATGTGTCTGTGTGTGTCTGTCTGTATGTATATATGTGTGCCTGTCTGTTTGTATGTGTCTGTGTGTGTGTGTCTCTATGTATGTGTGTGTGTGTCTGTCGGGGGGGAATAGGAAGGGGGGGCCCACGGATCATTTTCGCACCTTCTTCTGCTCCCTCGTGCAACATTTAATGATGCTGTTCCCTGCCTCCACCCTCACTCAACCTGTCTCCCGCCTCAGAGGGAACGGGCTGACAAATATGTATGTGTCTTGTGTGTTTGTCTGTATGTGTGTGTGTCTGTATGTATGTGTGCCTGTCTGTCTGTATGTGTGCCTGTCTGTTTGTATGTATGTGTCTGTGTGTCTGTATGTATGCCTGTCTGTTTGTATGTATGTGTCTTTGTGCCTGTCTGTATGTATGTGTCTGTGTGTGTCTGTCTGTATGTATATATGTGTGCCTGTCTGTATGTATGTGTCTGTGTGTGTCTGTCTGTATGTATATATGTGTGCCTGTCTGTTTGTATGTGTCTGTGTGTGTGTGTCTCTATGTATGTGTGTGTGTGTCTGTCGGGGGGGAATAGGAAGGGGGGGCCCACGGATCATTTTCGCACCTTCTTCTGCTCCCTCGTGCAACATTTAATGATGCTGTTCCCTGCCTCCACCCTCACTCAACCTGTCTCCCGCCTCAGAGGGAACGGGCTGACAAATACCTAAGCACCAGGACAAAATTCCTAGTCAACATGGTGACTAGGCACCTGGGATTTGTCAAGCCCTGTATTATCTTTTATGCAAGAACATTATTTAATACTACATCAGTGTTTTTTTATAATTTATTTACTACTGTTACTTCTTTTTTTATTTCATGTGCAAACTCATACTTTTCTTCCATCGTTTAGGAATTACAACACTGTAAAGCTAACAAGTTGTGCTTTTCTTTATATTATTTTTACATTATATTACAGAATAAGTATGTTTTTTAAACACTAGAGGTCGCTAATGACTGATAATTGGTTATTGTGATTAACAGCACTGTTATGAACTTCTTTGACCTTGTTAAAATTCATGACATAATGACACTTTCACAATGAACATTTGGCAATGTATTTGTTTTCTTATGCTAGAAAGAATTTATAGTGCCAAAAAGCCACGGAGATACATACAACGAGTAAAGGGAATAGCAGAAACAAGCCTGTCAAATACAAACATGCGTTGAAGGTTTTGTGTGCTCTAAAGAATGCTAATTCATTTGATACAAATAAGAAGAACATTGTAAGCAGTGAAGCCGTTTTAAAAAGGTTTGACTTCTTTCGTGGGTCTGCCGGAAGCTCCTAATCAGACGCTTACATTAGCTCTTCTGAGCTAAACCCTCCAAACTTCTGGTAGTAGTTTACAATCTTAGCCAATTGACAGTCAACTATTCAATTCTACAAGGATGCTTATGCATATTACATCATACTCATATATACATACTAAACTGACACTGAAAAGCCCATGTTAACCAGCAATGCAGGGCAAGAAGTGCTCCCTGGCATCCACATAAATTGAAATAAATCAATATATAATGAAGGGAAGCCTATAGTGACAGCCTGCATTCTTTCATGTGAGAGTTATCCATTGCTTTATTCTAAAATAAGAAAATGTTATGTTATACCTGCACATGCACAATTTTACCAACTAATGCAAGTGATTGCTGCTAACGAATTTCAAACTGATATTTGTCTATAGCTGGGTGTGTGTAGCATTATTTATGTATGTACACTGATCAGCCACAACATTAAAACCACAGATAGGTGAAGTGAATAACATTGATTATATCGTTACAATGCACTTGTCAAAGGGTGGGATATATGAGGCAGCAAGTGAAAAGTCAGATCTTGAATTTTATATGTTGGAAGCAGGAAATATGGGCAAGCGAAATGAGCTGAGTGACTTACACAAGGGCCAAATAGTGATGGCTAGATAAGTGGGTCATTATTACCAAAATGGCATGTCTTGTTGGGTGTTCCCGTTATGCAGTGGTTAGACTGACGTCTGGGTCATGGGCGGCCTAGGCTCATTGATAGTTATTGGACCCTGTCATACTGCACAAATTGTTCAAGAATGGTTCGAGGAACATGACTAACAGTCATGAGGCCAAGTGTTACATTGGCCTCCAAATTCCCTAGATTGACCTTCTGTGGGATGTGCTGGGACAGCAAATCCGATCCATGGAGGACCGGCCTTGCAACTTGCAGGACTAAAAGGATATGTTGCTAATGTCTTTGCGCCAGATACCACAGGACATGTTCAGAGATCTTGTGGAGTCCATGGCTTGACGCATCAGAGCTGTTTTTGCAGCACGAGGGAGACCTATACAATATAAGCAGCTAATTGTAATGTTGTGGCTGTACCTGGGAGTCTGTTCAGCAATGTATGTGTGTATTTATGTGTATGCGTGTGTATCAAGATGTGTGTGTGTGTGTAGAATGCTGTGTGTTTATACATATATATGTAGCAGAGTGTATATATTGCAGGGTGTTTATATGTATCAGTGTATGTGTTTATTTGTGTGATTGGATATGTGCTTAGCAGTGTTTGTTTAGTACTGTGTGCTTGCCTTGCATTGTGCATTGGGATGTGTGTTTCTGGCAATGTGTATCTGTGTGTACCTGTGGTGTGTGCATATGTGAGTGTTATCTGTGTGTAACCCATTTGACGGTCTGAACGGTCTGACGGTCTGACGGTCTGAAATACATATTTATGTGTGTAAGTGTGTAAGTGTGTCTGTCTCTTGGAGCATGTGCTGGGGTGTGTGTATTGGAGAGTGTGTTGAGTGGCCCAGGCAGGAGATTCATAGGGTCCATCAAGAATTCTGATAATGGTCCTCTGCTTACTTTACATTCATGTTTGTTGTGCCATTTTAATGCAAATATATT
The DNA here is from genome assembly GCF_036172605.1 of Pelobates fuscus. Taxonomy (NCBI): domain Eukaryota; kingdom Metazoa; phylum Chordata; class Amphibia; order Anura; family Pelobatidae; genus Pelobates; species Pelobates fuscus. The sequence goes on from NC_086317.1 coordinate 132,565,350, forward strand.
GAGGTTTTGGTAATTTAGTTTTTTCTTTTCTGAATGGCATAGTTAGAAGGTAATACTGGTCCCCCTTTCACATATTTTGTTAAAGCAGAGACAATATTTAAATCTCTGAATAATGAATGAAAAATAAAAAGTTAACATAAGAAAATTATGCATTCCAAATTCAAGCATACTACAATTACAATTTACACATTGGTGTATTCTGCTGACATCTAGAGGACAAAGGAGGCCATTCATGCTTCCTGGAAATATGAGTTAAATATTAACATGTTTTTTTTAATTGAAGATTCCTAACTGAGGTGCAGTGGTTTCTAAGACAACCTAGGGTGCTTGATTTAGTACTTTTTAACATAATGTAAATTTTATACTTGAAAGATTATTTTTAGCACTAGCACCCGCTGTGGATTTTAATTGCACAAGTTCCAAGCTGATTTGTCTCTACTGGACTTGATATTGCATGCAAATCATTGTGGTTTATTCACTAAACTGTAAATAGTAGCACAGTTCAACAGAAATGGTATGATTTAGGTTGAAATAGTCAATATGTGACTCTAGCTTTGTTTAGGACCAGATTTGCCATTAGTTAGGATAGGTCCCCGTGTACGCACATGTCTGATGGGAGCACCTACTTTGCTGTTAAAAATCCTCTCTCTACCTCCTAACAGGTGTCTGATGTTTGCTGGCCGGAACAGAGGCTGCTCGACTCTGTTAGAGGCTGATCTCTTCATGGCCGCCCCAGATTGAGCTCAGCGATCTGAGCATGGCCCTGCCCCCTCAGACTGAACACAACGATCTGCACATGGTTCTATCCCTCAGACTGAACACAGTAATCTGCGCTTGGCGTCACCCCTCAGACTGAACACAGTGAGCTGTGCATGGTTCTACCCTTCAGACTGAACACAGTGAACTGTGCATGGCTATGAAAAGGGGCTGGGGCTAGAATGGTTAACTCACAAACACTAACATACTGCTATACATACTGTATACACATACACACTAGCACACATACTGCTACCCATACTGATGCAGACACACTCTGCACAAACACTCAGACATTTAGACACACTGCAACAGAGCTTGCACATGGGATAAAGGTGGCTGGTGTGGCACAGAAGAAAGGTGATGCTGATTTTCAGAAACCATGGATTTTAAATTTGGAATGGAATCTCAATCTGCAATCCCAACAATTATCCTAGATTAATAATTCCCCCATTTCTTTCTTGTTTGAACCAGTTTTATTTTTTCTAATTTAATAAGTTTATATTAAAATAATCTATTTTCTGATATATTATAGTCACCCATTGTATTTTAGTAACACAGATGAATAGATACAAATTATATATTTCAGTTTACTAGTTAAATGTACATACACCTTATCCAGTATATGTTTGTTTTTTTATATTGCACCTTATTTGGAGGAAAGGGGTTAATTAAGTGTTGCTTAAATGTATGTGGCAAATAAATTCACTCCCCCCACCAAAATAGGTCACTGTACCGTAACAATTTTTACGTATTTATTTTTATTTTTTTTAATTCTTTATTTTTGTAGTGCATAAATTAGTTACAGGCATACATATGGTACCCCAATGGCATTCCATATGCAAGTTTCAAGACATTAGTTACATCAGGGGGTAAATAGACAATGCACTTTTTTTTCTTTTTTTAGTAAAGACGAAATATGCATGAAAAACAGGCGCGTATATCGGGCGTAGAAGACAAGCATATATATCAAGCTTAGAAAACAGGTTAATAAATCAGGCTTTTACCGCAGGCTTTGAAATCAGGCTTTTAAAGCAGGCTTTTAAGTCAGGCTATCAAAACAGGCTTTTAAGTCAGGCTGTGAAAACAGGCTTTTAAATCAGGCTTTTGAACCCGGCTTTTAAACCAGGTTTTTAAAACAGGCTTTTGAAACAGGCTTTGAAAACAGGCTTTCAGATCAGGCTACAGGAGATTAAACCTACGTACAGCTTTTAGTCTGGTTAGCCTTGCATTCTATAAATGTACCACGGTTACCCAACAGTGTAATTACGCTTATTTAATGAGAGGACAATAGGAAGATATTAGGGCAGTTTGCATAGACGCTTCGTTTGCTGCTCTCATTAGTGTGCGCTTAATTGAGGCTCATTGTAAAAGAAACTATCGGTGTGACAACATGGATAACATAAATGGCTTAATATACTACTGGAGTAACAGTTTAACAATAAATATACCATTGCAAGTAAGGGTTATTATGGGCGTAGGAACGGTGTAAACATGCGACATGTAAGCATTATCAGAGTCTGGGTGTTTAACCATAATGGTGGTTGGTAGCGTTCCGGGTTAAGAATACCCTTATACTGCAGTATGATGGGTGCTTTATCCTATGCCCACACTTGGTAAGTCCCGGTTGCTGCCGTAAGGATTCCCTCCTGTAATGCCCCTGGGCATGGTATCTCTTCGTCGGGCGGCAGCTCCGGTAGAGCTCTGAGGGTTTCTCTGCCACACGGCCCCAGGTTTTGCAGCTTTGTCGGGAGGGTGAGCAATCCTGTGATACTGGATGCCTTGGGTTTGCCCTGGTGAAGTGCTCACTTGTGTCGCTCGGTTTGTGGTTCCCCTGTAGTCGGTCAGTGAGTGGGAGCGTGCGCTGGAGGAACATGGCGCCTTTTCCCGCCTTGCAGATCTCAGGTACCTGCTCCGCCGGACGGCCTCCCTTGATGTCAGGGGTACTCGCCTGTAGTAGCGGCGGCGCGTCGTTGGTCGGATCCAGGAGGCTACCGTTAGTTCTGCCCGACGGTAGGTTACTCCTCGGTTAATCAGCACTTCTTTGAAGATAGCGCAGAGTCGATCAAGGAACCCCAGGTGTGTCATGGGTGGGTGCATGAGCGTGCTCCGTTCCTTAGCACTCCGCTTGGTGGCCATTTTGGGAGCGCCTTTGTGGCCTGGTGCCCTTGTGTGCCGTGTAGTCGGCATATCTGCTTTCCGTTGCGGTCGATTTGTCCAGTGGGGACCGGGATGACCCCCGCCGGTCCAGAGGGGGGGGGTATACCGTGATGCAGTTGCTTACGAGGCTTTGTGCCGAGGACAGCGGCCGCCTCTCCCCGGCTTTCTCCCCAGTAGGCCGCATTTGGTTGACCGTGCTTCTGGCTCTGACAGGACCCGGAGTGGTATCAATCGGTTCAGGGGGGCACCCCCGACGTGGGTGGTGCACCCTCGAGGGTTCTTGGGCCATATAGCCCCCGCTTTTGTCCCGTGTTTCTCCGGTCCGACAGGAGCTCGTGCCAAACACGTCCGCACAGCTTGGCGGTCAGGCTCCGCCCTACGTATTTATTTTATATTTGTTTTTGGCATGCATTTGATTTGTAATGTGGCTGTTTCTGTACAATAATATAATAATCTTAACTTTGGACTTATTGTCCTCTTTAGCGCTTGCACTAAATGCACTGCTTTTTAACCTAGCACTGTCACTTTAAAAATGTTGTGCGCACTTGAAATCTAGATATTCTACTAAGGGGGACTGATCACTTGGCACTTCGGTCATAGACTGCTGAGAATTAAGAAAGAGTCTGCGGTTAAAGGGTAACTCCAAGCACCATGACCACTTCAGTGATTTGAAGTGGTCAAGATGCATGGAGTCTGTATGTGCAATGTTTCACAATGAAATATGCAGAGTTTAACCTCTTTGTAGCCAGAGCTTTATTTCCACCTTCGGAAGTGTTTTGGGGGCATATTTATATGCACACAAGGTCATATGGTGGAGAACAATCTGCTGACACTCTCACCCAATGAATAAGCCGCAAGATTCGCAACAGGCTTCTTAAAGGGACACTCCAGGCACCCAGACCACTTCTGCCCATTGGAGTGGTCTGGGTGCCAACTCCCACTACTCTTAACCCTGCAACTGTAATTATAAACTGCAATAATTACCTTGCAGAGTTAACTCCACCTCTAGTGGCTGTCTACTAGACAGACACTAGAGGGAACTTCCTGATTTATAGCAAAGATTTTCTTTGCTAGAGCGTCGCTGGACGTCCTCACGCTGTGTGAGGACCTCCAGCGTCGCTCAATTCCCCATAGGAAAGCATTGAAAATCTTTTTCGATGTTTTTGCTATGGGGAGCGCCCGGTGGGCGGGATCAGTCTCGCCCACCGGCCGACGGAGTCAGTAGGAGGAGCGGCGCGGAGGAGGAGGCAGCGACGAGGGACATCGTCGCTGCCTCAGGTAAGTAACTGAAGTGTTTTTCACCCCTTCAGCAAACGGGGATTGGGGGGTGGGAGGGAGAGGGGACCTGCAGTGCCAGGAAAACGGATTGTTTTCCTGGCACTGGAGTTTCCCTTTAATTATGAGAGCTAATGGAAGCACAGGTTCTGGCTATCCATAACGAAGAAGGAAGGCAGGGAGCAGTACCAGGCAGACCCAAAGTAAGAAGTCAAACTGTAAGCATAGGATGGACACCAAGGCCCTATCTCTTCCATAACCACTGAAGTGCGCTTTAGTTGTGATGGTCTATGGAGTGTTTCTTTAATCTTGGAATGTATTCTCTCTCTCTCTATTTTTTTTTTTTAAAGAAAATATTTTCAAGACTTTTTTTGTTGTTTTGCCACGCCAGCACAGAATTCAGACAGTGAGTGCAAAGTAGAACTTTAAAGTCTCAATATGTTTCAGACACACTGTTGTCTGTTTAAAATATGTGAAAACTTACTTTGTACATATGCAAACAATTAAATACATCTTTTCACTTTCCTTTTATATTCATAATATTATAGAAAATATAACCCAACATGATTTTTAGAACACCAGTTTGTTAGTTCTTGCTGAGGCAGTTCTTAAGCTAAATGATAAATATCATGCATTTACCACAAATATACAACTGAATGCTCTTTCATTTAAAAATGTCATCATTTAATGTTGATTTATATGACCTGTCCTGGAAGTTAAAGTTATGCTAATTTGTTATGTTCTTTTTTATTTAAGGTGCATGTTTTTATTAAAAAAAAAAAAAAAAGGAACCACATTACTGAATATGGCAGCGTGGGGCTCCCTTGTACTTGCACACCATATTGATGCGATGCAATGTAAGTTGTTAGTTATGAATGTATGATGTGTTATGATGTGAGAGTATGCATGTTGCTATTTAGATATATGGACAGCTAGTTATGTAGGTGTAAGGCTTCTTTTGTATATCAACATCAACAATGAAGTTGCTGTTTAGTGGATGTGTGAGTGCGCTGGATTTGTGCATTGTATGAATTGGCCCCAACAGCACCCTTGTATGCATGTTCAGGCCCCTGGTTTTCATATATGAATATATTTGAGAGTCCAGGCCAACTCCCTGATTTTGAACCCCTCCCTGTCATAGGTGCTTCATTCTATTTAACCTCGTACTGCAGAGAGCCACAGATGGAAGTTTTCACCCCAAGTATGCGGGTTTATCTCATAAGAGCAGACATTTGGTTGTTAGAGTAGGACCTGCTAAGAATGGGGTACATTGACGTTGTGGCAGGCTTATGCAATGTATGATCATATACAGTAACTAAACCCCCATTAATTTTGCCTAGGTGAGGTGTTTTTAAAAACACTTATAAAATCTGTAAGCTTTAATTGGACACTGTAGGCACCCAGACCACTTCAGCTAATTGAAGTGGTCTGGGTGCTGTGTCCCTATTGCACTTAGTGCTGTAATGTAAAACATTGCAGCTCTAAGTCTGCCCTCATTGGCTTTCTACCAGACAGCCACTAGGAGAGCTTCCGGAATCGAAATGGACCTTTGGTCCGTTATCTGACTCTGGACGTCCTCACTCTTTGCATGAGGACCTGCAGCGTCAGATTTTCCACATAGGAAAGCATTAAATAATGCTTTTCTATGGGGAAATGCTAATGCGAGAGCCGCCATTGCCACCCGCCGGCTGACATGAAAAGGGAGGAGTGTGGGCAGAGCCTGACCCGGCACCGAGGGTCATCGGTGCTGGATTCAGGCAAGTGCCTAAAGGGGTTTTAACCCCTTCAACCCCACGTGAGGGGTGGCGCGTGGGAGGGGGGCACCTTTTAAGCTTATAGTGCCAGAAAAACGGTCCTGATACCTATTCAAGTAATTAAAGGGACACTATAGTCACCTAAACAACTTAAGCTTAATGAAGCAGTTTTAGTGTATACATCATGCCTCTCAGGTTTCACTGCTCAATTAACTGCCATTTAGGTGTTAAATCACTTTGTTTCTGTTTATGCAGCCATTTTCACACCTTCCCTGGCTGTGATTGACACAGCCTGAATGAAAAAAATCAGATATAATTTACCCTAAACAATTTTATCTTTTGAACTTTAATCACATACAAGAGGCTTGTGCATGGTCTAGCAAGCTTTAACATAGCAGGGGATAAGAAAATCTAAATTAAACAGAACTTGCAATAATGGAAGGATAAACATTAGATGACTCTTTACAGGAAGTGTTTATGAAGGCTGTGCAAGTCACATGCAGGGAGGTGTGACTAGGGTTCATAAACAAAGTGATTTAACTCCTAAATGGCAGAGAATTGAGCAGTGGGACTGCAGGGGCATGATCTATACACCAAAACTGAAGGGGCATGATCTATACACCAAAAATGTCCCTTTAAGCATAAGAAACAAAACTGTAAAAATAACAACAACAAAAAAATGTTAAAATTTTAAATGAAAAAGTGCAGGTAGCAACAGTAATAGCAAAGGGATATCTTTTGCAATAATTAAATGAGACCGGAGTATTACAAGTCTTACAATAGCATTTAATATAACTTACTTTAATATAAAAAAAGTCTAAATATTTTGACATGCCTGCTATATCTAAGATATATTGGTTTTACTCTGGGTCCACCAATATCACTGTGGACACTGGAATGGAGTCCTAAACATATTTTATTGGTTTTCAGCACAAGGTTCAAGTTGTTTCAGTTGCTTGTTATTCATTCCTGTGCCCAATGTTCGGATTGGGTTGACTTCTGGTTAGAGTCTGACATTGAATTTCAATTTGGAAGTTCTATTTCCATTGACGTAACACCATCAGTGCTTACATTGTAAAAATAATCCATACTGTGGATGAGTTCTATGACAGATTGATCTTCAGTGTTAAAAGATCTCATCTCCTCAGGAAGGGACTCCATAATAAATTCACTGTTTAAGGATTTCTGAGGACCGTCAGCAGGACTCTTGTTTGTGAGAGTGTGATGAACCCTTTCTTCATTCTTTACTTGCTGGATTGTGAAGGCATCTTTAAGATATAATAAATTGTCTGATGTGACCAGTGGTTCAAGATGGTTTCCGCCTGTTGGAAAATCACAAGAGTTTGGTACTTGGGATGTGATTGACACATAATCCTCTATATTTGTTGGTGGCTGGCAGTACAGTTTACAAAATCCAATATAAGCCTTCATAGGATGTTTGTCACTGGTTTCCCTTGGATAATTCAGAAAGTGCTGCCTTTTGGTAAGCTTTCCAGGATATGATGCCAAGTTGTATGAAGATATATTATTTTGTAATTGGCCTGGTGTCCCCACGTTTTTGGGGTTTTCTGGTACCACTGGATACTTAGTGGTAACATTAGGGTGTGATACAAGCCGTCCTGCATCCATTTGATGGGTGGAAACATTGCCCCATCCATAGCTGAACGGAGGGTCTCTTCCATAAAACTGAATAGACAAGACATTACGCCGAACTAATGATAAAGAAAAGATAAGAGAGATTCAAAGGTTTAGATTACATGAAAAATATATTAGCTGCAATCCATACATACAACTGGATCTTTATGTAGAATAAAGTAAAAAAAATAAAACAAAACAAACCATGGTAGTACATCTTGATTTATAAAGAAACTGTAGTCACCAGAACCACTACAGCTTAATGCAGTGGTTCTGGTACCTATAGCCTGTACTCACAGATGTTTCATAGTAAACACTGCCTTTTTAGAGAAAAGGCAGTGTTTACATTGCTGGCTAGTAACACCTCTAGTGGCAGTCATTCAGACTGCCACACGAGGTGCTTCTCGTCTCAGTGCTTCATAGTCTGCAGCACCTACAATCAGCGTCTCCACGCTCTGCATGGAGCTGCTGAATGTTTCCCATAGAAATACATTCATTCCCAGTAATGTTTAAAACAAGTGAACTAAAACAAACCAGTCGAAATCCGTAATGCTTTGGACACTTGATAAAGACTGTTTTTCGGTGCCGCCAGCGGTGAGCTACAATTTGTGTTCTTTATATATATATATAGGACGTACTTCTGAATTTTGGCACACCACATTCTGCTTTCTATATTGCTACATTTGTTTTGATTTGTTTTATTTTACCTGTTTTTCATATTACTGTGGATTCCTGTATACTATCAAGAGGAGGACTCTTCCAAGCCTGTATAAGCACCCTGGGGCCTTTCATACAGAGCCTGATACAGCTCTGCATGATGTGAGTGTCACTCCACCTCCTCCCTATATGTTGTATTTGACAGTTTTACAGTATGTGATGTTTAAAAACAAAAAACAAATTCTAGATACTTTGCTTCTGTAGTGGACCTTGATTTGAGCACATATTCTGGATTTTAAGTATTAAATTCATTATTTTTTTATTTTTTTTAAATTCTTTATTTTTGTCGTGCAAATGAGGTAACAGCCCACATGAGGTACCCCAAAGGCAATCCTCACGCTTTTTCTTAAACAGTAGAAAACAGAAATGGGGTATGTTAATACATGCACATTTTTCTAATTAATATTTAGGTTAGTATGATTATTCAAGCTCTGGTATCTCCTTACTGGTAAGCTGTAGTATAACAGATGCAGCTCAGGTAAGGTAGGGAACGCTTGGACAGGGACCCTTGTGTCTAGATTGCTAGGTGTGACTAAGCTAGTTGCCCTTGCAATTATAGACATCATCTACTTGCACAATTTTAGTAAATTGGCGTTTCACAGTATTACCAACGAGTTTAACAGTATGATATTTAAATTAGTTAGACAGACTTGTAATCTCGAGTAGGGTTTTAACTAGTGTGTGCCATGAGGAACAGTGCTCATGCTATACTAGTGTGGAGGAGCAGTAAGATATCGGTGCATGTTTGGTACTTAAGGGCAAAGTTAGACTATGGTAGTGGCTTGGGTTATGCGTGAGTGTACGAGTAGAGCTTTAGAGTTAGCACTTGATAAATCACGTTATGGTGAGGTAACCAGGTGGTAGACCTGAGAACAACAAAATTATGACTTAACCTGGTAGCATGAATGCAAATAATGCAAACAGGGCCTAACATGTAGTGCTAGGATAAGAGCAGTGTACTCTTATGGCTGGAGGGATACTGAGCATTGGGGTTAGTAAGGTACTGATGGGAGTCGCCAACAAGTAACATGGTGTCGCTAGGGTAGGCGCGACTAGGTAAAGGTGGACAGCTTATGGTTAACCGAGCATAACTAAAAACAATAACATAACATAACAATCACTATGGCGGCTTTTAAACAGCATTGTTTCTCTTAGTACCAGTAGGCTGGGTTGTATCTGCAAGTCCTTGCTCGAGGGTATGTGGTACTGTCAACCAATACCTCGGCTTGGTAAGATCATATCTTCCCTTGGAGCTCTCGTGGGCGCCTGGGATGTCCTGCTTTTCGTCGTGGGTCGAGGTTGGTGTCCCCGTGAGGGTCTCCCCCCGGCAGGTCGTGGTAGAGCTCCCTGCCCGTTTTGCTCTCTGGTATCAGTCCATACTGCAGCTCGGTGGGCACTATTGCAGGCAGCGTGTGTCCATGTGCGTGGGGTAGTCGGCTGCTGGCCCCCAGGTTCTGGCGCCTCCGGGTGGCCTACAGGCTGTTTTTTTTTCCGGTTCTCGCCCTGGTGTAAGCGGGAGCGAGTGCCGGTGTCCGGGGGGTCTGACGTCGATTCCCGCCTCATGAGGCGCCGACGTTGCCCTCCAGGTGCCCCTCTGGGGGCCTGAGGATGATTCCAGCTTATACGTCGCCTGGTTGTCGGGCGGATCCAAGCTGCTGCTTCTCTTCTCGCTCGTCTGAAGGCCTGTCCCTGGGTGTGTAGCTTTGAACCAAGGTGAACAAGGAGTCTGTTAAAGAACACTGCTATATCCTTGGGGGGCTTGTTAAGTGTGCGCTTCTCCTCAGGTTGCTTTGTTGCCGCCATCTTGGTTGGACCTCGTTGGTCTCGTTTGATTGTAGTATGGTCTCGCTGTTTCACTGGGGTTGTTGTCCCCAGTGTGGACCGGGATAACCCCCGCCGGTCCGGAGGGGGGGGTAGCAGGGCTTTGTGTTTCTCACGCTTGTGAGCGGGTTCCGTGCCGGGGGATCGGCCGCCTCCTCCATGCTCAAGACCCCGCTCAGGTGTAGGCCGCGTGGCCGGTTCGGGCATCCCCGTGGCGTATTGGTACGGGTTTGGTACCAGTCTGCTCCGCTTGGGGTCCCGGTTCGATATCCGAGTAGCCTGTGCCGAGGGTATCAGTAGATCAGGTAGATTGGGCGTTTGTGTGCCCTCTGGTGCAGGAGCCCTCAGTGGACACGTCCGGCCATCTTGGCTGTCAGGCCCCGCCCCCTTAAATTCATTATTGTATTTATACACTGTGGTGTGTTTTTTTTATGCTGGTTGTTCTTTTCTATTCTGTGTATCTTTAGTGCTAGGGGGAACATGTCTTAAAGGAACACTAGTCACCAAAACAACTTTAGCTTAATAAAGCAGTTTTTGTGTATAGATTGTGCCTCTAAAGTTTCACTGCTCAATTCACTGCCATTCAGGAGTTAAATCACTTTTGTTTATGCAGCAATAGCCACACCTCCTCTGGCTGTGACTGACATAGTCTGCCTGAAAACAAAATGATTTCATTTTCAATCAGATGTAACTTACTTTAAAAGTTTTTATCTACTGCACCGTCAATTGCATTTTAATTACAGAGAGGAGGCTCCTAGCAGGCTACTAACAGAGCAGGAGAAATTCTAAATTAAACTAAATTTGCAATAAAGGAAATTTAAATATTAGATGACTCTTTACAGGAAATGTTTAGGAAGGCTGTGTAAGTCACATTCAAAGTAGGTGTGGCTAGGGCTGCATACAAAAATCTATATATTTAACTCCTAAATGGCAGAGAATTGAGCAGTGAGACTACAAGGGCATGGTCTCTACACCACAACTTCTTCATTAAGCTAAAGCTCTTTTTGTGACTATAGTGTCCCTTTAACTAGCATTCCGCACAGTGCAATTTTATCTCATTGAAGCGCCTATACACTTTGTATTTGTTTTATAAAATCTGATTAAAGTCTGCATTATTCCACCTTGAGTGCCTAGATCCAGTGAAGTATAGAATTGAAAGGAATATGCAGTCACTCTGGGCATTATTCTAAGGACCACGCTTTTGGGCAGCAACAATGATTTAAGTCCCATCACTGGCTTCCTCCTTTAGCCTTGTCCGTCAGTTGTCTCAGATTTCCAAAATAACCCGGTTTCTTACAACTAGTTATTTATAATGTTTAGAAGCCCGGCATTTGACTATTTGTATTTAGCATTTTTGCAACACCTATTGTATGTGACAAAAAAGAATCATATATCTGTGACAATATTTTAGGGTAGAAAACGGCTAAAGTAATGCAGTGGTGCCATAGATTCAATAATGGTACATCAGATAATTAAAAGTATGAAAGGATGAGCAAATAAATTGAAGGGTAAGTAAAATCCACAGGCATCACAATGTAGGGTGCAAAATATGGAACTGTATTGTGTCCAAAGGACAAAAAAAATAACATTTCAACAGTGATGCCTGAATCATGTATACCTCATGGCCGAAATATCTCTTTTTTTTTTGTCCTTCAGACAGAATACATTTTCATATTTTGCACCCTACATTGTGATGCCTGTAGATTTCTACTTGTGATTTATATTGGTGGCTTGCGGACCTCCACTACAATGCTCCACTGTACTTGTATACCTGTGTGCATGCCATTGCAAAAGGTATGGTGCCATTAGGCTCTCCTCCCATGGTTCTGGGTCACAATATATATATATATTATGGCATCTTGCGTTACCTTACCAGTTTTTAAAATATTAGTATAGAGCAGGCTCCCCAAATGTTGCTGAACTACAAATAGTATAGAACATACTATTAGTATAGAGCTGGCTCCCCAGATGTTGCTGAACTACAAATCCCATGATTCTCAGACTATCTATTTCATTCATAGAATCATGGGAGTTGTAGTTCAGCAACATCTGGAGGGCCAGAGTTTGAGGAAGACTGGTATAGAGGTATAAATACCCTTCAGCAATTTTGTCTCTATCAGGAGCATGTCCATTGGCACTGTCAGCTAATGGATGATTTGCAAAGCTGGACGCAATTAATATCACTAGATTGTAATGGGAATGACAGCTTTAGCAATACCACACTAAAAATGTGATATCATATTTGTTTGATTCTCCCATGGCGTAGCACCAGTGGACACCTCTCACCATAACCACTGCAGGGAGAGTTGTAATTATTTGTTCCATTGATAATTTCACACATTGGTGCCAGGTCTTAGACACAATTCTTTCCATCATCACACTGTTGTTACTAGTGCTAACAGCCAGCCCCATCCTATTTACTCAAAACCTGTACAAATATGTTAACAATTGAAATGGTTGAGGTGAGGTGCATCTTCCAATATTTATAGGGGTTTAGTCATTAAAGAGTAAATTGTAATGACATGAAGATCATATCTAATATATTTATTAATGGGTTTTTAAAATAGTATAACAGATAATATAATAATGACATATATACAGTAATGTATGAATTGTTGTCAAATAAAAGAGACAGTTTCCCATATAAATTAGATAAGTAACGTATGTACAGAAGTACAAATAAATGAAGATTAAACTATTTAAAACTTCCAACCTCATAGCTGTTTTTTAAACTTGGCTAAACTGGTCTACATTGTGCAATTAGGTTTTTAACTCACTTAATTTCACTGTTTAGTGTATAAGCTCTACAGTCTTCTAATAAAGCACAACACCTATTACTGAAAACCTTACCATGTCTGGCTTTTGGCTTCTGGGTTTTAATCCCTTGAAAAAAGGGATGTCTGAACCTCTGATAAGGTCTGTATGATGCTGTTTTTTCGCACATCACTAAAACCTGTTTTCTTTTGCTCTATAAGAACACAAAAGGCCAAAGGTGATAACTAAACAGTTGGACAACTGCTCCTGTTTGTATTTGAAATACAGCGCTTTATCAGCTTTGAGTTGTGTTAGGGTTGTTGCCATGGAGTTTGGGACTCAAGCATCCTGATTGGCTGTGCAATTCTAATCCTGGACATTTGAAAAATAACAGTGACCAGTTTAAAGAATCCTGATTGGCTGAAAGCTTGTAAACTGCACATTTAAAAAAATAATTGTTGGACTGATCTGTAACATTACTTACATTTATACTTTATTAATTTTGCACTTTCCTAGTGTGTGTGTATATATAAAAATAAAGCACTCATTCGTCTTCTTACAAATAAGTATCACATTTTTTTTTTTTTTTTTTACAATATACTTTTTATTTGATTTTGAAGCATAAGTACATAAACAGGTTATGATACATTTCAAGAACAATACATGGGTTGTAACATAACATAATTTGGGTAATCATGTGAAACAATAGGGTTAGGGTACAGGGGGGATTCGGGTTACCGAGGTACCATGAAGTAGTGAACAATTTTTTCAAAAAGGTTTACGTATATAGAGCTGACTTAACGTTAATCTTAGATATATATATATCCAGGTCTGGGGGTTCGATTTGTTAAATACTGATTAAGTTCCTATCCAGCTATCTGCTGGTTATACATTTTTACCCACGGGGACCAGGTGGTGTGGAGCAATTGTGCAGAGTTGGTATTAGGTGTAGACATTTTTTCGTGGATGTAGAATTGCTGTATTTTGTCCCACAGCTGGGTTTTGGTAGGGCATTTTGTTGACTTCCAGTTTAAGGCTATAAGATTGCGGGCAGCCAGGATTATGATGGCACTTTGTTGTTTGTGCGAGTACGTGTATGCCTGTGGGAATCTCAGCATCAGGTACATTTCAGGGGTGCTTTGCGCGCCCAGGAGTTTGAGGGCTAGTAGTGTATTGCGCACTTCATTCCATAAGGGTTTGATTTTAGGGCACGTCCACCAGACATGAAGTAAGGTACCAACAGCTTCGCAACATCTCCAGCAGAGCGAGGGGGTGGTCGGGTAAATTTTGTGGAGTTTGTGTGGGGTTAGATACCACCTATATAAAAGTTTTTTGTGTGCTTCTATATGCAAATAACATTTTGTCCATTTAGACAGATCATTCAGTGCCTGTATCCAGAAGTTATAGGCCAGTTGGGGAGATTAACAGATCTTCTCAATGGCTTGCATAGTTATTTAATTACCCCCACCCGCCATAAGTGGCCATGCATTTAAAGTTAGATGGTGCCAACTACAGTTCTTCATTACTAGAGGGATTACTTCCTGTGCGAGTGCTCCATATGCAGAAAGAGGCAAGGATAGGATCATAATCCCGACCCCCTCCACATCACTGGCCATGAGCAAACTTTTAGAGTAGGTCTAGGTATGGTAAAGTAAAACATGTTTATGCCATAGAAAGTCAGTATCACAAGGTATTGTAAAGATAAATGATTTTATAGATTGCAGTATAGAAAGGTACAAGATGTTACTAGTGTAAACACTTTAAAAAATTCTAACTTTTTAACACCTACCACCACAAGGTTTGGTTAGATGGCCAACCTGTAAGAGAAAACACTCACTCACTCAGTGGTCAGTGGACATGACAATAGCTGCTTGTCATCCAGACACAAAGCAGGACACACACTCTTCTTTTCATCCCTGTACCTTAGAGGCTCCTAGAAGGCAAAGCACATGCACACAGGTAAGCTCTAGAAGCATTAGTATCTGCAAAATGAATTACTTTCTCCCCCAAACTGCCAACCGCCTCAACCTAAAACACAGCTGCTCTAATCTGCTGTGTTTGGGTTATGCTGCTAATGCTGCTGCTGCTGCTGCTGGGAATTGTAAATGTTAATGTTAGGTTTAAAGTTATAAATGTTAGGCTCAATGTGTAAATCTTCCAAAACTAGCATACCTATATTTTGCTGCAAATCACAGATTATTTAATAAGTCTGTCCCTCCAGTATGCCAGGCTGTTGTATCAGATAGCCACTTTCCACTTAATTATAGGATCATATAGGGGAGCTAACATCAGTGAGCAGTTTGTTCACTCCAACACTGAGTAGATCTTTCAGCTTCCAGCCTACTGCTGCTCCATGGGTGTGCCACCAGGAACTAATTACCTTTATTTTACATTGCTAAATGGAATAAGAATTTAAACTAGCTGTTATTATTTATTTTTTTAAACTAACAAAGCTTTATTTTCAACAACAAATATATACTATAGTCGCCAGAACCTCTATAGCTTATGTATTGGTTCTGGTGTCTATAGCCTGTCACTGCAGGCTTTTATTTTGCCGTGTATGTGCAATAGTCTCCCACATCTTTTCTATGGGAAATCAAGCTTTTTATTATCTCAGCAATGGAGACAGGGCCAGCCGTGACGAGACCATAACAGTGTGGAAAAAAGGTGAATAAAAATACTATTCCCATGCTCAGGGCTGTCTTTAACAAGGGGCAAACAGGGCAGCTGCCCCGGCCCCAGTTGCTCCTGGGGGCCCCAAAGCAGCTGCCCTGTGGGGCCCCTGCCCGCAGCCAAGTCTGAACAGCCCACTGGAATACTGAGAAATATCCCGGTCGGCTGCAGCAGGCGAGGTAATCAGGCCCCCACGGCCCTTTAAGAGAGCTCCAGACTGGGCCTCTGTATTCCTGCCTGCTGGGAGGAAGTGTTGTGAGGTCACTTCCTCCCAATTAACAGAGTGCCGCTGGGGAGGAGGAGGCATACATGGAGAGAAGGAGGAGGTACAGACCAAGAAGAAGAAGACTCCCATCAATCTCAGCCATCCAGCTCCCACTAGACTCCAGGGAAGCCACACTTCTGTAAAGGTAAGGAGGGTGGCTAAACTATGTAAATTTATATGACTGTGTGTGTGTTTGTGTCAGTGTGTGTATATGACTGTGTGTGTGTGTGTATCTGACTGGATGTGTGTGTATCTGACTGTATGCCTGTATCTGGCTGTGTTTGTTTCAGTGAGTGTATCTGACTGTTTGTGTCAGTGTGTATATGACTGTGTGTGTGTATCTCACTGTGTGTGTATGTGTATTTGGCTGTGTTTGTGTCAGTGTGTGTATCTGACTGTGTGTGTATCTGACTGAGTGTGTATCTCACTGTGTGTGTGGATATATCTCTCTGTGTGTGTGTATATCTCACTGTGTGTGTATATCTCACTGTGTGTGTATGTGTGTGTGTTTATCTAGCTGTGTTTGTGTCAGTGTACGTGTACCTTTGTGTCGGTGTTTATGTGTATCTGTGTGTATGTATACCTGTGTGTCAGTTTGTATATGTACCACTGATGTAGAATTATTAAAAACCTTTATTGATCCTGTATTGAATTTTTGTACTAACTCCATTTTAACTACCTTACATGACAGATTTTCCTAACAGCATTTAGAATATTGAGTAAAGAATGTATTTTCTAGAAAGGACATGACTAACACCGGAATTATCAAGTTCCTGTAATATGAAACAAAGTATACTATAGCTAGGCCATGAGAAACCGCTTGTATGAAATGTTCTTTCATAAAAAAGACCCTGAACTTGACCCAGAGTCTGACATCACTAACTACCCAAAATGACGCCCAAGCCCCCCTTCCCACCGAGTAAGCCTCGTGCTGGGTAAGATGGCGCTTGAGCCATCTGTCCACACCCGTGTCCAGAATGACGCCACATCCCGGTGGGAGGACACCTAGCTAACCACTTAGTACTTGAGCCAATTAATAATATTGATGGGTGGACATTGACATAACCACTTAACACCTAATCCAATTAATGATGTTTATTTGTTGTTATCTTGATATTCAATGATGATGCAATTTCGCTCTTATAAGGGTCTGCGAGCCCGCTTTTTAACCAGATGCCATTAAATTTTCTCGAAGTGCTTTTAACCTGAACTCCGTGTGTCAGTGTGAACTTACTTCTGCGTATACGCAATTTAATCATCTCAGATTTGGACAGGAACAGATAGACATTTAAACATATTTGTTTATTTAAAATAATCTATAACAATTTGGTGCCCATACGTGGGGCACCGGGCTATGGCCTCTGGCCGGTAAGCCGTCCTAAGGAAGACGCTGTTGGACGGAGGAATCCTGGGGGAAGGATAAGAGACTGATCACCTCTGAATACACGGTAGAGACTACTGCAGAGCCTAGCCGGTATGTTCCAACCCCTTTGACTGACCCGTCCCAGTGTCTGTGACTGCTACCAGGAGGACATCAAAGACAGGTAATATCTTGCCCGGTGCCTTATTGTTGTTACCCACCTGTTTACCTGCATTTAGTCTATCTGTTGCCTGGGTGTGTTTGTATTGGCCTGTCTTTAGCTTAAGTGCCATGGTAGAGTGTTTATCTGTGTACCCCTTTTGGGATAAGGGGGGGGGGGGTGGACCTGTGGTAGTTTGCCTGGGGGTCCTCTGTTTGTCTGTTTACCCCTTTTGGGATAAAGGGGGGTGGACCTGTGGTAGTTTGCCTGGGGGTCCTCTGTTTGTCTGTTTACCCCTTTTGGGATAAAGGGGGGTGGACCTGTGGGTGTGTGCCTGGGGGTCCTCTGTTGCCTGTTTACTCCTTTTAGGAGCCACGTGGCTGTGGCTGTAGGGAAAAAGGGGGGTGGACCTGTGGAAGTTTTCCTGGGGGTCTTCTTTGCCTGTTTACCTCTTTTAGGTGCTGGATAGCTGCAGCAGTAAGGAAAAAGAGGAGGGCGGAATCTGTGGAGGGGTGTAGACTCATTGCTTCCTGGGGATTCCCCATGGTGTCACTTTGATAGCCTAGCTAGCCTCATTGTGCACATAGCTCTGCTTGCAGAGAGGTGGTACCCTCCAGCTTCGAGCGCTGAGGCTGGTGGCATTCCAATTTTATTTGTGGTGCATGGATTCGGGCAGGCATTGCTGTCTCCATCACCACGGGGTAGTGAGACTTACGGGTGGGTCCGTAGGGGCGCTACGAGGGTGAGGATAGTGGTGGCCACACTTAGTGGACTGCTGTAACGAGGGAGGCATATGGATTTCGGGCCGGTGTTAGCTGTTATCCTTGGCCGCTGGTAGTGAGACTTACGAAAGTCATTCTCCGAGCGGGGACACTGCGGGGTTGAGGGAGGTGGCTTTGGTCACATGAGTAAAGGAAAGGGATTACTGTTGAATTTATTTGAACTGTGATGCATGCACTGTATTTCAATTGAATTGTTGTTTTAATTGGGAGTCATTCAAACTCCTGTG
Organism: Pelobates fuscus; assembly: GCF_036172605.1. Taxonomy (NCBI): domain Eukaryota; kingdom Metazoa; phylum Chordata; class Amphibia; order Anura; family Pelobatidae; genus Pelobates; species Pelobates fuscus. The sequence continues at coordinate 132,583,689 of NC_086317.1, forward strand.
TCTGTCTCTACTTTCACTTTACTTTTACTTTTTTTTTTACTCTACTTCCTGTGTTATTTACACTTTCCACTCCTATTTCTCTTGTGAGAGAAGTGATTGGTCACACACTTCTCACCTTGCTCCAATCCGTGGCTACCTCGGGTAGGCGGAACTAGTGACTAGTCTTCGTTTTGGGAAGACGCACTTGGGGGGACCCACCCTTCCAAGTGGCAGTCGAGCATTGTAGACACTCTGTTTCATCTTCCTTCCTCTATATCTGGGACGCCGGATGTCCCACCTCCTTCCCTAATCCCTGCCCAACTAACCCGCCCTCCCCAGGTTCCACCTCAGCCCCTGCCCAGATGGCCTGGCCATACCCCTTCCCTTACCACATGGCCCTGCCCTATCCAAACCAAGCCTACTTCCTTTCCCAAGCCACTCCCCAGACCCCGGTCACGCCCAATCCGGCACAGTCTACCCCGGATGTGCCCACATCCAACATGGCCGCCACTACCTCCCTTAACCCTAATGCAGCTTCCTTTCACGCCTCCAATATGGCGGCCCCCAGTTATCCAGCACCCCTAATGCCGGTACTTCCCGGTGACTACTCATCCCAAGCCCATAATCCACTGGCCACCCCAGCATCCGGGATTCCCGCATTTCACCCGGTTCTGACACCTCAAGTAGCCCCACTATCCAGAGGGGTCTTGGTCACGGACGAAGATGAGTATGAGGAGACCGGCTCTCATGGATACCGGGGCTCACCGGATGCCACAGGGCCTCCGCCTCGCTGTTCCCTCGATGATCCTTTCGGACATACAGGCCGAGGGGATCAGGCCCCTCCTAAATATGTTTCTTTTAATCCTACTCAGGCTAGCACTCTGATGAAATCACTCCCTGACCCAAAAAAGCAACCTATGCCTTTTTACCGAGGGATAGTTCAAATTCAAAAGACTTATTCCGCTGCATGGCGTGATTTACTGAGCATTTGTGCTATCAAAGCCGGAGATGCATACTGGCCCAGCATTGCCCGCCACCTCAGTACAGATTTGCTTATAAGTGACATTGATTACCCCTCCGGAGTAGCATTCTGCAACCAGCTAAAGGAATGGGCTAAGAACAAACTTGCAGATCAGGCTGCTGGCCTTACTGATATTGTACAGGAAAAAGGAGAATCAGTGGAAAGGTTTCATGCAAGACTGTTTCAACTGTTTACAGATTTGGGATTTGATCTCACAGACAAGATCCATTCTCAAATGCTGTCTGGTGCATTTGTCCAAGGTGTCAAAGACTCCATACGCAAGGGAATCATTGCTGCACGCCCTGAATATAAGGTAGTCCCTCTGGATACCTTACTCTTGGTTGCTAGAGGTCTGGAATCTGCCCAGACTCCTAGAAGGCCCAATTCAGCTCCTCTCATGGTGTCCCGCCCCGGACCAGTCCCAAAAGGCACTAAACCCGAGGATGGATTTTGCTTTAATTGCAAAGCTAAAGGACACTTCAAAAATGATTGCCCAGAACCCAAGAATGTGTTCAAGCCTGCTCCTGGCCCCAAGGCCACAAAACAGTTCCAATAGTTGAGGAACCTGATGATTAGGAAATTGGCAAGCCTGTGTCATCAACCCCTGTCATGGCAGTGTCTTCAGGGGATAAGGGGGGGCCACTTGCCACTGTGACTCTACCCATTGAAGGACAACCTACTACATTTCTTGTTGACACAGGTGCAGCCCGAAGTGTTCTACGAGAACAAGATCTGCCAGACCCATCATTTCTATCAAATATTGATGTCTCTTGTGTAGGTGTGGATGGCCTACCAAGACACAATCCTTTAACAACTCCATTACGAGTTGGCAACTACCCTAGCTTGCTTGCTCGTTTTGTGGTATCCTCCACATGCCCCATTAACCTGTTAGGCGCTGATGTCCTCTCACGCCTGCAGGCTTCTATCATCTTCACTCCAGATGGACAAGTAGAGTTATCTACCCCTCTATCTGTGTCAGACACCTCAGCCTTGTGCTCCCTGCCTTTGATGCTCCATTTAGAAGAACCCCATGGGGAAGCAAAGGAACTGAGGTCCAATTTCCCTGATTCACTGAAAACACAAGTACCTGCAAAACTGTGGTCCTCAGGCCCAGAAGACATAGGTCACCTAAAAGTTCCACCTGTGGTGGTGAAACTCATTCCAGGAGCAAAGCTACCAAGGAAACCACAATATCCTTTAAAACCAGCTCAAGCTGCAGCTATTTCAATTCAAATCAAAGCACTCTTGGAGAAGGGTGCTCTCGTGAAATGTGAATCAAAATGCAACACCCCATTGTTTCCTGTGAAGAAGAAGACTCCAAAAGGTGAACCAGAGAAATACAGAATGGTCCAGGATCTCCGTGCAGTGAATGAAGCAACTGTTCTGGACACCCCTATTGTACCAAACCCACACACTCTGCTCTCTGGGGTCCCACCTTCTGCAAAATACTTCACAGTCATTGATCTGGCCAATGCCTTCTTCAGTGTACCCCTGGATCCAATTTGTCAATACCTGTTCGCCTTCACACATGAAATGCAACAGTATACATGGACTGTCATGCCCCAAGGGGCACAAAACTCTCCAAGTCAATTTGCAAAGGCCATGTGCTCTATCCTTGATCCATGGCAATCAGACCATCCAAAAGTTGTCCTGCTCCAGTATGTGGATGATTTGCTGCTCTGTGGAGATGATATACCTACAACTGAAGAATGTTCAATTAGTCTCCTTTGCTACTTAGCAGACCAAGGATGCAAAGCTTCACTTCTCAAGCTTCAATTCTGTCAACCTACTGTAATCTTCCTTGGACATTGTCTATCTCAGGGTACCAGACATCTCACTCGTGACCGAGTTAGAGCAGTACTGGATATTCCACCTCCAAGGACTTCAAAATCTCTACATGCCTTCTTAGGCCTCATTTCCTACTGCCGAGCATGGATCCCAGAAGCCTCTCTGCTCATGCAACCACTCTATGATGCACTCAAGTCAGACCCATTCTGCCTGACCAATGAAGCACAAGACAACTTCTGCACACTAAAACGTGCCATTGCATCTGCTCCTGCTCTAGGCCTACCAGACTATACCAAACCCTTCAAGTTGTTTGTCTCTGAAAGACAAGGCCACGCTACAGGAGTCCTTACTCAAACAAATGACTTAAGAGGCCGTCAAAGGCCTATTGGATTTTTCTCCTGCCAGCTGGATATTGTGGCCAGAGGGACCCCCTCTTGCCTTCGGGACGTTTTTGCAGCAAGATAACTAATTGAAAGAACTGCGGACCTGGTCCTTGGCCACCCTCTAGTTGTCTTGGCCCCTCATGACATTTCTGCCATCATCAACCAAGTACAACTCAAGCATGTGTCTCCTGCAAGACACCTACGCCTTCAATGTCACCTCCTATTACCTGACAACATCACCATACAAAGATGTCAAGTTCTCAATCCGTCCACTCTTCTCCCACTACCTGAGGGGGGGTATCCACTATGGGTTTATCATGGATGAAACCTACATCTACCTTCTTACTGGTACCATCAAGAGAATGCATCCTGATTTATCCTTTCATGATGGACAAACACCTCTCTGCGAGGGAGCAGGATATGCCTTCTGTACCATGTGGTACAAGCCAAACATCACTCCTGAACCTTGCTATGAAGATAAGCTCTATCATCGGGTGGAGGTGAAACTCGCTGCACAAGACTTCTACTGTGACTCTGAAGTCTTGATTCAACTACCTTCAGAACTCAAATACTTGTATCGTCATTGGGACACTGCCATTCCTCATGTCCCTGTCACCAAGTTGAAAACAAAATCATGGAATGATCTTGGACCCATGGCAAAATTGTGGGCTACCATGAATGAATCACAGCTACAGGAAAATGGCATTGTCAAATACCCAGCAAATGACCATCTTGAAGCATGGCCACGCCACTTCCTGGAAAATGAATTTCAAGATCTGGTCATAGTGAATGATTATGACCCAGAGACACCTCATGACTGTTTTGAACAGATGAAAATGGAGACAATACACCTACCAACTGTACATGAGAATCCATTAGCAGATCCTGATCTCACTCTGTTTGTGGACGGTTCAAGGTATGCTGATGAAGAAGGAAAATACCACACAGGATATGCCGTAACCACAACAGATGAAGTTATCAAATCATCATCTTTACCACCAACAATGTCTGCACAAGAAGCTGAATTGCAAGCCCTGACTTCAGCATGCAAGATCTCCGAAGGAAAACGTGCCAACATCTACACAGATTCAAGATACGCTCTGGGTGTGGCACATGACTTCGGACTAATCTGGAAAACAAGAGGATTTCTTACCACTGCCGGTACACCAGTCAAACACAGCTCTGCAATCAAGGAACTAATGGATGCCCTCCTACTCCCTGAAGAAGTGGCCATCTTGAAAGTAAAGGCACATGGGAAATTGGATACAGATGAAGCAAAGGGCAACCACTTAGCTGATCAGGCTGCTAAGCAAGCGGCAAGAAAATTGCAGGAAGTGGATGAAGAAGTGTCCGGACACGAAGAAATTCCTATTTTTACCCTGCAGACTCTTCCTACTGACCTAAGAATCTTACGGGAACAGCAAGCTACAACTGCCCCCGAAGAAATACAGAAATGGAAGAAGAAAGGAGCAGTCCTAAAGGATGGAGTATACTACAACAACTTTAGATTCTGCCTTCCTAAGAACTTATATCCAGCAGTTGTCCAATGGGCACATGGACCTGCACATCTGTCAAAAGACTTAATGGCTGCCCTCATACAAAAGTATTACGAAGCACCTGGAATCACAACATTGATCAACAGCTTCTGTAGGGCCTGTGTCATTTGCGCAAAATGCAACCCAGGAAAACCAACCAAAGTGCCTTTTAAACACCTGGCTAAGCCTATCTACCCGTTCCAGAGAATTCAGATTGACCACATACAAATGCCCAAGAGTGGGCCTCATGAATATGCGCTAGTAATAGTGGACATGTTTTCAGGCTGGCCAGAAGCCTACCCAGTGGCCAATATCACTGCCAAGACAACAGCAAAACGCCTACTTGCAGATATTGTATGTAGATTTGGACTTCCAGAAGTCATTGAAAGTGACCAGGGCCCAGCCTTTACAGCAACAGTGACTAAAGAAATCTGGATTGCTCTGGGAGTGACCCTAGCCTTTCACACCCCTTACCACCCACAAAGTAGTGGCAAAGTGGAACGCATGAATGGCACCCTAAAAGCCAGAATGTTAAAAATGTCACAAGAAATAAAGATGCCCTGGCCAGAAAGCTTGTCAATAGCTTTATTCAGCGTTAGGCACACACCTAGAGGGAAGCACTCACTATCCCCATATGAGATTCTATTTGGGACTGCACCCAGACTAGGTTGTTATTACCCGCAACAGTTGCAGCTTCAAACTGATGTTTTAGTAGACTATGTAACTGAACTTGCAAGTGCCTTGAACAAAATACATGCCCAAGTTTTCTCTTCAATTCCAGATCCCGAATTTGATACGGGTACCCACAACCTGCTTCCCGGAGATTGGGTTCTGGTCAAGAGATTTGTGCGGAAACACACCCTGGAACCAAGATTTGACGGACCATTCCAAGTTCTCCTGATCACTTCAACCTCCGTCAAGTTGGCCGGCAGGCCACATTGGATCCACGCTTCCCATTGCAAGAAGACTCCTGCCCCAGAGGAAGCAGATACCGCACAACCATGTGCCTCTGGTACATCATCTCCTTAATTAGCATAATTAAGGCCCAACAAGTAGCCATTACTAAAGATGCCAGTGGGTATACCTTCTGGTACAACTCTTCATGTACCCGTGTGGCTACATACACTTTTGATTACTGTGACATTGTAGACTGCCCATTCCCTACGTCACAAATTCAAAATATCTATAGAGATATCCCTCATGTAAAGGATCCCTATGTTTGTGTAGTTGACAAACAATGGGGGCATAACTGTAACCATTGGGGGGCGGCGGGATGGAATGCCGGGCCTGCCTGGGGTTACAAACCAAAAAGTGCCTTATCTAAGGTAGATGATCACGGTAGATCCCTTCTCCAAAGAATGACTCTGAGGAAGCCTGGAGGAGGTATACCCATGAAATTAATCCTAAATATTGAGCATCCCAGTCCAACGGATGCAGACCAGTATGTAATGGGAATGTATTGGAAGAAAGGTTCCTATAACAAATTAGGGCACTTCTACCTAAAAGATATGTGCCACTCTCCAGAGTGGCAAGGGGACACCCACATGGTCTCAAATCCATTAAAACCACACATCCAGTCCTTTAAAGACATGATGGCCATTGCTAACCCCACCTTTGAAGATACCATGGCCGCTGAAACAGGTTTTAATGATGTTAATTTATGGTTAGAATGGATGAAATATAATGCCAACAAACATAACAGAACTGCATGCTATGTGTGTGGTGGTGCCCGGCCTCACCTCGGCACCGTACCTTTAACTTTGCCAGTAGATATAGAAGAATGTGTTTTGAGTCTTTTTGCCTACCACTACAACTTTAATAGGTCCCTCTGCAAAGCATGGACAGTAGAATACCCTCTCCTAACCAAGGATGTCAAACCCCCAGATGGTGTTACAGTTTATAAAGGTAACTACACCTGTTATGCAATTATGATGGAATTGGTAAATTCTTGGGTAACTTCTCCAAAGGGTATTGTGCCACCTACAGAACTGTCCCTATGTGCCTGTTACAATTCCATACTAGGTCATTGGGGGATATTTACTGGTTGTGTGGGGATTTACAGCTAAGATCCAGGATGGACAAGGAATGGTGGGGGGAGTGTACTCTGGCTAAAGCCATCATGCCTATACATATTATCTCTGACACACAGCCTGACATACATGAGTCCATACACACACCAGCCAAGGTTAAGCGTGAAGCCCCAGTAAAAGGCAGTTTTGACCCTCACATTTACATTGATGCCATTGGGGTGCCAAGGGGGTGCCTAATGAATTTAAAGCAAGAGATGAAGTTGCTGCGGGGTTTGAGTCACTTTTTACCATAGTTACCGCAAACAAGAATTTAAATTGGATAAATTACATTTATTACAACCAACAACGCTTTGTTAACTACACCAGGGATGCCCTCCAGGGTTTAGCCGAACAGCTGCAGGCTACATCTCAAATGTCCTTCCAGAATAGAATGGCCTTAGACATGATTCTAGCTGAAAAAGGGGGTGTATGTAAAATATTGCCCGACACCATGACCTGTTGTACTTACATCCCAGAAAACACAGGTCCTAATGGTAAAGTCACCTTGGCCATAGAGAAATTAAATGAGCTCTCTGAAGAGTTAAAAATGAATTCTGGGATAAAAGATCCCTGGGAAAGATGGTTTGGTTGGATGACAGGATGGCAAAAAGCTTTAATGCATATTGGTATGGCAATACTAATTTCTCTTTTTATTTTTGCTCTTCTCGTTTGTTGTGTCCTCCCCTGTCTGAGAAAATTCCTACAGAAGACTGTAGACCAAGCGGCACCAACTTTTGCACATCTGACAGTTGATGACCAAGATTTCCAAGATCTCAACTCACCCTGTATACCGCTGCAAACTATCCCTTTTACTGATAAAGTGCAAGAGTTCTAGGTAGGGAACCAGCTTAGGGACAGCGTCCGTCTCTATGGAACTGACTGCCGTGCGGAGAAGTGGTGGACTAGCCACCGCGGGCCACCAGCGGAGTGAAGAGATTTCCTGCCCGTATTGACGGATGTGCTGCAGCCTGTTAGGGACAGGAAGGGACAGAATTGCACTTTGCAATAACACCTAGCTAGCGGTCACTGGGTTTCTGTGCCTTTGGGCTAACATGTCTTCTGGTATTAACAAATAAAGTTTATCTTTTTTAGAATCTAACATTTCATAGGGGGGACTGATGTAGAATTATTAAAAACCTTTATTGATCCTGTATTTAATTTTTGTACAAACTCCATTTTAACTACATTACATGACAGATTTTCCTAACAGCATTTAGAATATTGAATAAAGAATTTATTTTCTATAAAGGACATGACTAACACCGGAATTATCAAGTTCCTGTAATATGAAACAAAGTATACTATAGCTAGGCCATGAGAAACCGCTTGTATGAAATGTTCTTTCATAAAAAAGACCCTGAACCTGACCCAGAGTCTGACATCACTAACTACCCAAAATGACGCCCAAGCCCCCCTTCCTACCGAGTAAGCCTCGTGCTGGGTAATATGGCGCTTGAGCCATCTGTCCACACCCGTGTCCAGAATGACGCCACCTCCCGGTGGGAGGACACCTAGCTAACCATTTAGTACTTGAGCCAATTAATAATATTGATGGGTGGACATTGACATAACCACTTAACACCTAATCCAATTAATGATGTTTATTTGTTGTTATCTTGATATTCAATGATGATGCAATTTCGCTCTTATAAGGGTCTGCGAGCCCGCTTTTTAACCAGATGCCATTAAATTTTCTCGAAGTGCTTTTAACCTGAACTCCGTGTGTCAGTGTGAACTTACTTCTGCGTATACGCAATTTAATCATCTCAGATTTGGACAGGAACAGATAGTCATTTAACCCCTTCACGACGGGTGACGGACGAGGTCCGTCATCCAGGGGATACCCTTAACGACGGATGACGGACCTCGTCCGTCACGCGGTAAAATTAACCCCAGATCGCCGCAATCGCGGCGATCGTGGGGTTAATGGTGCTCCGGTCTGCCTCTGTATTAGAGGCAGTCCGGGAGCACCGGATCGGGCTGTCTCAGTACATGTGCCCGCTCTGACAGCATGCCAGAGCGGGCACATGTGCTCTGTATACTTACCTTCCGCCTCCCTGCACTTCCGGGTTCAGTGTGAAGTGCAGGGAGACGGATCAGTGCTGATGCTGCCCCCTGTGTAAAAATAAATAAAGTTTATTTAAAATCCCACCCCCCTTTACCCCCCCTTTACCATTTTAATAAAAAATTAACCCCTTCCCTGCCAATTGATCACTGACTACAGTGATCAATTGGCAGGGATTACATTTTAATATGATCTGATTTTTTTTTAACCCCTGAGGGTTAATTCTTTTTTTTTTTTTAATCCTCAGGGGTTAAATTTATTTTATTAATTAATTTAAATATTTTAAAATTATAAATTTAGCTAGCTGGGGAGGGTGGAAGTTAGTGGGGAATTGGGGGATTTAGTGTTAAAAAAAGTTTTAAAATAAGCTTTAAAAAGTTAAAAAATTAAGTTAAAAAAAGTTTTAATAACGTTTAAGTAAAAAATTTAAAAAAAATAAACCCTTTACCCAGTCCAAATAAAAATTAACCCCTTCCCTGCCAGTCTATCACTGCCTACAGTGATCAAAATACAGATCACAGTATTATACTGTGATCTAATTATTTTTTTTTTACCCCTGACGATTAACTTTTATTTATTTTTTAACCCTCAGGGGTTAAATTAATTTAATTAACTAATTTAAATATTGTATAATTAAATATTTTGCTAGCTGGGGTGGGTGGGAGTTTTGGGAAAATGGGGAATTTACTGTTAGTGCTGCTTACTGCTAGTTAGGTGTTAACGGTAAAAGAAAAAGCTTAGAAAAATGTTAAATCTGTAAAAAAAAGTTTTACGAAAGTTTAGGAAACTTTAAAAAAAATGAATAAGCAAAACAAAAGTTTAAAAAATAGTTTTAAAAAGTAAAAAAGTTTTAAAAAGTTAAAAAATTTAATTTAATAACGCTCATTACCACTACACCTGGTACAAGCTAGCGGAAAAATGATCCCACGCTAAGGTTCAAAATATGCCTTTTGAAATACCCTGGGATGTCTTCTTTAAGAAATGGTATGGCTTTATGGGGTATTTGGATTATATAGCCTGGTAAAATACTCTAAAATGGGACATGGGCACAGCGTAAAAATTTAAAGTTTGAAAAAAAATGGAATGGCTGTGTCCCAAATGTGCCCCTCCGATGTCCACATATACCTGGCAAAGGTACATACGGGGGTATTTTTGTACTCAGCCGACATAGCTGAGCAACATATAAAGTATTATAGAGTGGTGGCACACATAAGGTTTGCAAAATATACTGTGCAAACTCACTTTGTGTGTCAAAAAGGCAGAAAAAACGCTTATTACCACTACACCTGGTACAAGCTAGCGGAAAAATGATCCCACACTAAGGTTCAAAATATGCCTTTTGAAATACCCTGGGATGTCTTCTTTAAGAAATGGTATGGCTTTATGGGGTATTTGGATTATATAGCCTGGTAAAATACTCTAAAATGGGACATGGGCACAGCGTAAAAATTAAAAGTTTGAAAAAAATGGAATGGCTGTGTCCCAAATGTGCCCCTCCGATGTCCACATATACCTGGCAAAGGTACATACGGGGGTATTTTTGTACTCAGCCGACATAGCTGAGCAACATATAAAGTATTATAGAGTGGTGGTACACATAAGGTTTGCAAAATATACTGTGCAAACTCACTTTGTGTGTCAAAAAGGCAGAAAAAACGCTTATTACCACTACACCTGGTACAAGCTAGCGGAAAAATGATCCCACACTAAGGTTCAAAATATGCCTTTTGAAATACCCTGGGATGTCTTCTTTAAGAAATGGTATGCCTTTGTGGGGGTAGTTTGAATTATATAGCCTGGTAAAATACTCTAAAATGGGACATGGGCACAGCGTAAAAATTTAAAGTTTGAAAAAAAACTGGAATGACTATGTCCCAAATGTGCCCCTCTGATGTCCACATATACCTGGCAAAGGTACATACAGGGGTATTTTTATACTCAGCTGACATAGCTGAGCAACATATGAAGTATTATACAGTCGTAGCACACATAAGGTTTGCAAAATATACTGTGCAAACTCACTTTGTGTGTCAAAAAGGCAGAAAAAACGCTTATTACCACTACACCTGGTACAAGCTAGCGGAAAAATTATCCCACGCTAAGGTTCAAAATATGCCTTTTGAAATACCCTGGTGTGTCTACTTTAAGAAATGGTAGGCCTTTGTGGGGTAGTTTGAATTTAAAACTTACGAAGATGCTTGGAATTTGCACATAGGCCCAGCGTCAAAATTCAAAGTTCTGTAAAAACTGATATGGCTTGGTCTCCAATATGCCACTGTAGCTTCACAAAATAGTGCCAAAGACATTCATTGGGGATGTCTTTTTACTCAGAAGACTTAGCTGAGCATAATTTGGAGGTTTTGAACTTAGTGGCACATATGAAATATACAAAATGCCCAGCAAAAATGCAATCCGTATGTCAAAAAATGCACAAAATTATTTTTTACCACATACTTTGGCATATATTGGTGAAAAAATGGGGGCATGCTAAGGCACAATATGCACCTTATGATATACCCTGGAGTGTCTACTTTTACAAATGGTAGGCCTTTGTGGGTTTTTTTTGAACATTCAAACTGTTATAATACCCCAAATGGAAGCATAGGCTCATTAAATCCGTCTCTCAAAATTCTACTGTGAATACTGAAAAGGACAGGTCTCCTGTATGGCACTGTAGCTTCACGAAATAGTGCCATAGACATACAATGGGGGTGTCCTTTTACTCAGAAGACTTAGCTGAGCATAATTTGGGGGGTTTGAACTTAGTGGCACATATGAAATATACAAAATGCCCAGCAAAAATGCAATCCGTATGTAAAAAATGCACAAAATTATTTTTTACCACATACTTTGGCATGTAATGGTAAAAAAATGGGGGCATGTTAAGGCACAATATGCACCTTATGAGATACCCTGGAGTGTCTACTTTTACAAATGGTAGGCCTTTGTGGGGGTTTTTGAACAGTCAAACTGTTATAATACCCCAAATGGAAGCATAGGCTCATTAAATCCGTCTCTCAAAATTCTACTGTGAATACTGAAAAGGACAGGTCTCCTGCATGGCACTGTAGCTTCACGAAATAGTGCCATAGACATACAATGGGGGTGTCCTTTTACTTAGAAGACTTAGCTGAGCATAATTTGGGGAGTTTGAACTTAGTGGCACATATGAAATATACAAAATGCCCAGCAAAAATGCAATCCGTATGTAAAAAATGCACAAAATTATTTTTTACCACATACTTTGGCATGTAATGGTAAAAAAATGGGGGCATGTTAAGGCACAATATGCACCTTATGAGATACCCTGGAGTGTCTACTTTTACAAATGGTAGGCCTTTGTGGGGGTTTTTGAACAGTCAAACTGTTATAATACCCCAAATGGAAGCATAGGCTCATTAAATCCGTCTCAAAATTCTACTGTGAATACTGAAAAGGACAGGTCTCCTATATGGCACTGTAGCTTCACGAAATAGTGCCAAAGACATACAATGGGGGTACCGTTGTACTCAGCAGAAGTAACTGAACACATAATAAAACTTTGTACAGGAATAGCACACACCAACTTTACAAAATACACATGAGAAGTTCTTTGTTATACATTTGTGTGCGAAAACCCCCAAAAAACACAATTTTACTCCAATATTTAGCAGAGGTTGGCGGTAAAATGGCTACGTAGAAAGTGTCAAAACAACCTTAGGTAAATAGCCTGTGATGTCTACTTTATATAAATATATACTTTTGTGTGGAAATTTTGTTTTATTTTATGGCTATTAGGCTTACAAGACAAACATACCAAATTCTAAAATCGCTCCACATTAAAATTTTATTTTACTCCTTGTGCTTTGTGACCTGTAACTACCAAAAAAAAACTTAAAATCCCAGACACATTATATATTCTGTAAATCAGAACAAATAAATGAATTTATTTTTAATTACTTTCCTTAACCTGCACTAATTATGCACACATTATGATTGCAAAAACTGTAAAAAAAAACAATATTTTTCTTTTTTTTGCATTTTTCTAATAAGTAAGCATTTATATATATATATATATATATATATATATGTTATATCAAATAAAAGCCCTTTCTGTCCTTTAAAAAACAGTATATAATATGTGTCGGTGCAATAAATGAGAGAGATGCAAATTGCAGTTGAACGCAAACAGCAAGAAAATGCAAAAATTGCTTGTGTCATTAAGCGTAAGTCAAGCTTCTGAAGCTCTGTCCTTAAGGGGTTAAACATATTTGTTTATTTAAAATAATCTATAACACCTGTGTGTGTATATGAGTGTCAGTCTGTGTAAGTGTGTATCTATGTGTGTGGCAATGCATACATCCCATCTAACATTGCACACAAAAACACCCCTGCATTCCAACATTAACAATGCACACAATTACACCACTGCATGCGTATCTGTGTTCCTGTGTGTATCTCAGTGTTTGTACATATCTGTGTCAGTGTGTGTAAGTGTGTATCTCTGTGTGTGGATGTATGTGTGTGCCTGTCTGTCTGTGTCTGCCTGTTTGTACGTATGTATGTGTGTGTGTGTGTGCCTGTCTGTGTGTGTGTGCCTGTCTGTGTATGTATGTGTGTCTGCCTGTGTGTGTGCTTGTCTGTTTGTATGTATGTGTGTCTTGTACGTGTGTTTGTGTGTCTGTATGTGTGTTATGTCTGTCTGTGTGTCTGTCTGTCTGTATGTGTCTGCCTGTGTGTATGTCTGTTTTTTATGTATGTGTCTTGTGTGTTTGTCTGTATGTGTGTGTGTGTGTGTCTGTATGTATGTGTGTGTGTGTGTGTCTGTATGTGTGCCTGTCTGTTTGTATGTATGTGTCTGTATGTGTGCCTGTCTATTTGTATGTATGTGTCTTTGTGCCTGTCTGTCTGTATGTATGTGTCTGTGCCTGTCTGTATGTATGTGTCTGTGTGTGTCTGTCTGTATGTATATATGTGTGCCTGTCTGTTTGTATGTGTCTGTGTCTATGTGTCTATGTGTGTGTGTGTGTGTCTGTCGGGGGGGAATAGGAAGGGGGGGCTCACGGATCATTTTCGCACCTTCTTCTGCTCCCTCGTGCAACATTTAATGATGCTGTTCCCTGCCTCTGACAAATACCTAAGCACCAGGACAAAATTCCTAGTAAACATGGTGACTAGGCACCTGGGATTTGTCAAGCCCTGTATTATCTTTTATGCAAGAACATTATTTAATACTACATAAGTGTTTTTTTTATAATTTATTTACTACTGTTACTTCTTTTTTTATTTCATGTGCAAACTCATACTTTTCTTCCATCGTTTAGGAATTACAACACTGTAAAGCTAACAAGTTGTGCTTTTCTTTATATTATTTTTACATTATATTACAGAATAAGTATGTTTTTTAAACACTAGAGGTCGCTAATGACTGATAATTGGTTATTGTGATTAACAGCACTGTTATGAACTTCTTTGACCTTGTTAAAATTCATGACATAATGACACTTTCACAATGAACATTTGGCAATGTATTTGTTTTCTTCTGCTAGAAAGAATTTATAGTGCCAAAAAGCCACGGAGATACATACATCGAGTAAAGGGAATAGCAGAAACAAGCCTGTCAAATACAAACATGCGTTGAAGGTTTTGTGTGCTCTAAAGAATGCTAATTCATTTGATACAAATAAGAAGAACATTGTAAGCAGTGAAGCCGTTTTAAAAAGGTTTGACTTCTTTCGTGGGTCTGCCGGAAGCTCCTAATCAGACGCTTACATTAGCTCTTCTGAGCTAAACCCTCCAAACTTCTGGTAGTAGTTTACAATCTTAGCCAATTGACAGTCAACTATTCAATTCTACAAGGATGCTTATGCATATTACATCATACTCATATATACATACTAAACTGACACTGAAAAGCCCATGTTAACCAGCAATGCAGGGCAAGAAGTGCTCCCTGGCATCCACATAAATTGAAATAAATCAATATATAATGAATGGAAGCCTATAGTGACAGCCTGCATTCTTTCATGTGAGAGTTATCCATTGCTTTATTCTAAAATAAGAAAATGTTATGTTATACCTGCACATGCACAATTTTACCAACTAATGCAAGTGATTGCTGCTAACGAATTTCAAACTGATATTTGTCTATAGCTGGGTGTGTGTAGCATTATTTATGTATGTACACTGATCAGCCACAACATTAAAACCACAGATAGGTGAAGTGAATAACATTGATTATATCGTTACAATGCACTTGTCAAAGGGTGGGATATATGAGGCAGCAAGTGAAAAGTCAGATCTTGAATTTTATATGTTGGAAGCAGGAAATATGGGCAAGCAAAATGATCTGAGTGACTTACACAAGGGCCAAATAGTGATGGCTAGATAAGTGGGTCATTATTACCAAAATGGCATGTCATGTTGGGTGTTCC
Source organism: Pelobates fuscus (assembly GCF_036172605.1). NCBI lineage: Eukaryota > Metazoa > Chordata > Amphibia > Anura > Pelobatidae > Pelobates > Pelobates fuscus. The sequence continues at coordinate 132,598,942 of NC_086317.1, forward strand.
CGTTATGCAGTGGTTAGACTGACGTCTGGGTCATGGGCGGCCAAGGCTCATTGATAGTTATTGGACCCTGTCATACTGCACAAATTGTTCAAGAATGGTTCGAGGAACATGACTAACAGTCATGAGGCCAAGTGTTACATTGGCCTCCAAATTCCCTAGATTGACCTTCTGTGGGATGTGCTGGGACAGCAAATCCAATCCATGGAGGACCGGCCTTGCAACTTGCAGGACTAAAAGGATATGTTGCTAATGTCTTTGTGCCAGATACCACAGGACATGTTCAGAGATCTTGTGGAGTCCATGGCTTGACGCATCAGAGCTGTTTTTGCAGCACGAGGGAGACCTATACAATATAAGCAGCTAATTGTAATGTTGTGGCTGTACCTGGGAGTCTCTTCAGCAATGTATGTGTGTATTTATGTGTATGCGTGTGTATCAAGATGTGTGTGTAGAATGCTGTGTGTTTATACATATATATGTAGCAGAGTGTATATATTGCAGGGTGTTTATATGTATCAGTGTATCTGTTTATTTGTGTGATTGGATATGTGCTTAGCAGTGTTTGTTTAGTACTGTGTGCTTGCCTTGCATTGTGCATTGGGATGTGTGTTTCTGGCAATGTGTATCTGTGTGTACCTGTGGTGTGTGCATATGTGAGTGTTATCTGTGTGTAACCCATTTGACGGTCTGACGGTCTGAAATACATATTTATGTGTGTAAGTGTGTAAGTGTGTCTGTCTCTTGGAGCATGTGCTGGGGTGTGTGTATTGGAGAGTGTGTTGAGTGGCCCAGGCAGGAGATTTATAGGGTCCATCAAGAATTCTGATAATGGTCCTCTGCTTACTTTACATTCATGTTTGTTGTGCCATTTTAATGCAAATATATTGAGGTTTTGGTAATTTTGTTTTTTCTTTTCTGAATGGCATAGTTAGAAGGTAATACTGGTCCCCCTTTCACAGATTTTGTTAAAGCAGAGACAATATTTAAATCTCTGAATAATGAATGAAAAATAAAAAGTTAACATAAGAAAATTATGCATTCCAAATTCAAGCATACTAGAATTACAATTTACACATTGGTGTATTCTGCTGACATCTAGAGGACAAAGGAGGCCATTCATGCTTCCTGGAAATATGAGTTAAATATTAACATGTTTTTTTTAATTGAAGATTCCTAACTGAGGTGCAGTGGTTTCTAAGACAACCTAGGGTGCTTGATTTAGTACTTTTTAACATAATGTAAATTTTATACTTGAAAGATTATTTTTAGCACTAGCAGCCGCTGTGGATTTTAATTGCACAAGTTCCAAGCTGATTTGTCTCTACTGGACTTAATATTGCATGCAAATCATTGTGGTTTATTCACTAAACTGTAAATAGTAGCACAGTTCAACAGAAATGGTATGATTTAGGTTGAAATAGTCAATATGTGACTCTAGCTTTGTTTAGGACCAGATTTGCCATTAGTTAGGATAGGTCCCCGTGTACGCACATGTCTGATGGGAGCACCTACTTTGCTGTTAAAAATCCTCTCTCTACCTCCTACCAGGTGTCTGATGTTTGCTGGCCGGAACAGAGGCTGATCTCTTCATGGCCGCCCCAGATTGAGCTCAGCGATCTGAGCATGGCCCTGCCCCCTCATACTGAACACAGCGATCTGCACATGGTTCTATCCCTCAGACTGAACACAGTAATATGCGCTTGGCGTCACCCCTCAGACTGAACACAGTGAGCTGTGCATGGTTCTACCCTTCAGACTGAACACAGTGAACTGTGCATGGCTATGAAAAGGGGCTGGGGCTAGAATGGTTAACTCACAAACACTAACATACTGCTATACATACTGTATACACATACACACTAGCACACATACTCAGGGCCGCCACCAGAAATTTTGGGGCCCCTAACTCAGCTCAGGGTCTGGGCCCCCTGGGGCCCGCCTCCAAATACCGCCCACTGGGTCCACACACAGACACAAATGCACACACTGATACAAAAGGACACAGATACATACTAACAGACACACATACTGAAACAGACATACATGCATACAGGCATACATACTGACACATACTGAGACATACACACAGGCATACATAGTGACAGACAGACACATAATAACATACATACAGACACCGACATACATACATACACACACACACACATTCATACAGACACTGACATCCATACACACATACATTCATAATGGCATACAGACATACACTCATAATGGCATACAGACATACAGACTGACATACATGCATATATACAGACATACTGACAGACATACATGCACACAGACATCCATACACACAGACCTACGTTCATAATAATATGCAGACATACATTCATACTGACATACAGACATACATATATACATATAGAATGACATACAGACATACATATATACATACATAGACATACATACATGTATGCATACAGACATACACAAACATACATAGACAGACATACATATGTAGACATGCATGCAGTCAGACAGACATAGACATACACACAGACATACATACAGACATAAATCCAGACATAAAGACATTTACATACATACAGACAGACATACATACATAGACATACACACAGACATGCATGCAGACAGACATACATACATACACATACATACATGCATACAGACAGACACATACATGCATACAGACACACAGACAGACAGACATACACATACATGCATACAGACACAGACATACGCATACAGACACACAGACATACATACATACAGACACATACATGCATACAGACACACAGACAGACAGACAGACATACATACAGACATATGATACACATACATGCATACAGACACACAGACATACATACATACAGACACGCATACAGACAGACAGACACAGACAGACAGACATACACATACATGCATACAGACAGAGACATACATACACATACATACATACATACAGACAGACATACATAGACATACATACATACAGACACACAGACATACATAGACATACACACATACATAAATACATGCATGCACACACACAGCTCATTTTCCAGCCACCCTCCTGTCTCTTACCTTTTCTTTGCAGGAGGGTGGCTGGGGATGAAGGGAGTCGGCGCTGCTCCCTCTTCATTGCCTGGCTCTCCATCTTCACGGCTGGCTGGGCGGGCGGGCGCGTTCCTCCCGCGCGGAGTGAGCTGGGAGGAAGTGAGCACTTCCTCCCAGCAGCACTTGCGGCTGCTTTTTTTTTTTTTTTTAAAGGGGCCCGGTCGCGCTATGCAACGGCCACAGGGCCGCCGGGCCCGTGACAACTGTTATGGTTGTCACCCCCTGATGGCGGCCCTGCACATACTGCTACCCATACTGATGCAGACACACTCTGCACAAACACTCAGACATTTAGACACACTGCAACAGAGCTTGCACATGGGATAAAGGTGGCTGGTGTGGCACAGAAGAAAGGTAATGCTGATTTTCAGAAACCATGGATTTTAAATTTGGAATGGAATCTCAATCTGCAATCCCAACAATTATCCTAGATTAATAATTCCCCCATTTCTTTCTTGTTTGAACCAGTTTTATTTTTTCTAATTTAATAAGTTTATATTAAAATAATCTATTTTCTGATATATTATAGTCACCCATTGTATTTTAGTAACACAGATGAATAGATACAAATTATATATTTCAGTTTACTAGTTAAATGTACATACACCTTATCCAGTATATGTTTGTTTTTTTATATTGCACCTTATTGGTCTTATGCCATCAGCCTACCTGATTCATAATTTATCATATTTGGAGGAAAGGGGTTAATTAAGTGTTGCTTAAATGTATGTGGCAAATAAATTCACTCCCCCCACCAAAATAGGTCACTGTACCGTAACAATTTTTACGTATTTATTTTATATTTGTTTTTGACATGCATTTGATTTGTAATGTGGCTGTTTCTGTACAATAATATAATAATCTTAACTTTGGACTTATTGTCCTCTTTAGCGCTTGCACTAAATGCACTGCTTTTTAACCTAGCACTGTCACTTTAAAAATTTTGTGCGCACTTGAAACCTAGTTATTCTACCAAGGGGGACTTATCACTTGGCACTTCGGTCATAGACTGCTGAGAATTAAGAAAGAGTCTGCGGTTAAAGGGTAACTCCAAGCACCATGACCACTTCAGTGATTTGAAGTGGTCAAGATGCATGGAGTCTGTATGTGCAATGTTTCACGATGAAATATGCAGAGTTTAACCTCTTTGTAGCCAGAGCTTTATTTCCACCTTCGGAAGTGTTTTTGGGGCATATTTATATGCACACAAGGTCATATGGTGGAGAACAATCTGCTGACACTCTCACCCAATGAATAAGTCGCAAGATTCGCAACAGGCTTCTTAAAGGGACACTCCAGGCACCCAGACCACTTCTGCCAATTGGAGTGGTCTGGGTGCCAACTCCCACTACTCTTAACCCTGCAACTGTAATTATAAACTGCAATAATTACCTTGCAGAGTTAACTCCACCTCTAGTGGCTGTCTACTAGACAGACACTAGAGGGAACTTCCTGATTTATAGCAAAGATTTTCTTTGCTAGAGCGTCGCTGGACATCCTCACGCTGTGTGAGGACCTCCAGCGTCGCTCAATTCCCCATAGGAAAGCATTGAAAATCTTTTTCGATGCTTTTGCTATGGGGAGCGCCCGGTGGGCGGGATCAGTCTCGCCCACCGGCCGACGGAGTCAGTAGGAGGAGCGGCGCGGAGGAGGAGGCAGCGACGAGGGACATCGTCGCTGCCTCAGGTAAGTAACTGAAGTGGTTTTCACCCCTTCAGCAAACGGGGATTGGGGGGTGGGAGGGAGAGGGGACCTGCAGTGCCAGGAAAACGGATTGTTTTCCTGGCACTGGAGTTTCCCTTTAATTATGAGAGCTAATGGAAGCACAGGTTCTGGCTATCCATAACGAAGAAGGAAGGCAGGGAGCAGTACCAGGCAGACCCAAAGTAAGAAGTCAAACTGTAAGCATTGGATGGACACCAAGGCCCTATCTCTTCCATAGCCACTGAAGTGCGCTTTAGTTGTGATGGTCTATGGAGTGTTTCTTTTATCTTGGAATGTATTCTCTCTCTCTCTTTTATTTATTTTTAAAGAAAATATTTTCAAGACTTTTTGTGTTGTTTTGCCACGCCAGCACAGAATTCAGACAGTGAGTGCAAAGTAGAACTTTAAAGTCTCAATATGTTTCAGACACACTGTTGTCTGTTTAAAATATGTGAAAACTTACTTTGTACATATGCAAACAATTAAATACATCTTTTCACTTTCCTTTTATATTCATAATATTATAGAAAATATAACCCAACATGAATTTTAGAACACCAGTTTGTTAGTTCTTGCTGAGGCAGTTCTTAAGCTAAATGATAAATATCATGCATTTACCACAAATATACAACTGAATGCTCTTTCATTTAAAAATGTCATCATTTAATGTTGATTTATATGAACTGTCCTGGAAGTTAAAGTTATGCTAATTTGTTATGTTCTTTTTTATTTAAGGTGCATGTTTTTATAAAAAAAAAAAAAAGGAACCACATTACTGAATATGGCAGCGTGTCACCCGTAGTTCCCCTCTTTCCTTGTACTTGCACACCATATTGATGCGATGCAATGTAAGTTGCAATGTAAGTTGTTAGTTATGAATGTATGATGTGTTATGATGTGAGAGTATGCATGTTGCTATTTAGATATATGGACAGCTAGTTATGTAGGTGTAAGGATTCTTTTGTATATCAACATCAACAATGAAGTTGCTGTTTAGTGGATGTGTGAGTGCGCTGGATTTGTGCATTGTATGAATTGGCCCCAACAGCACCCTTGTATGCATGTTCAGGCCCCTGGTTTTCATATATGAATATATTTGAGAGTCTAGGCCAAATCCCTGATTTTGAACCCCTCCCTGTCATAGGTGCTTCATTCTATTTAACCTTGTACTGCAGAGAGCCACAGATGGAAGTTTTCACCCCAAGTATGCGGGTTTATCTCATAAGAGCAGACATTTGGTTGTTAGAGTAGGACCTGCTAAGAATGGGGTACATTGACGTTGTGGCAGGCTTATGCAATGTATGATCATATACAGTAACTAAACCCCCATTAATTTTGCCTAGGTGAGGTGTTTTTAAAAACACTTATAAAATCTGTAAGCTTTAATTGGACACTGTAGGCACCCAGACCACTTCAGCTAATTGAAGTGGTCTGGGTGCTGTGTCCCTATTGCACTTAGTGCTGTAATGTAAAACATTGCAGCTCTAAGTCTGCCCTCATTGGCTTTCTACCAGACAGCCACTAGGAGAGCTTCCGGAATCGAAATGGACCTTTGGTCCGTTATCTGACTCTGGACGTCCTCACTCTTTGCATGAGGACCTGCAGCGTCAGATTTTCCACATAGGAAAGCATTAAATAATGCTTTTCTATGGGGAAATGCTAATGCGAGAGCCGCCATTGCCACCCGCCGGCTGACATGAAAAGGGAGGAGTGTGGGCAGAGCCTGACCCGGCACCGAGCGTCATCGGTGCTGGATTCAGGTAAGTGGCTAAAGGGGTTTTAACCCCTTCAACCCCACGTGAGGGGTGGCGCGTGGGAGGGGGGCACCTTTTAAGCTTATAGTGCCAGAAAAACGGTCCTGATACCTATTCAATTAATTAAAGGGACACTATAGTCACCTAAAAAACTTAAGCTTAATGAAGCAGTTTTAGTGTATACATCATGCCTCTCAGGTTTCACTGCTCAATTAACTGCCATTTAGGTGTTAAATCACTTTGTTTCTGTTTATGCAGCCATTTCCACACCTTCCCTGGCTGTGATTGACACAGCCTGAATGAAAAAAATCAGATATAATTTACCCTAAACAATTTTATCTTTTAAACTTTAATCACATACAAGAGGCTTGTGCATGGTCTAGCAAGCTATTAACATAGCAGGGGATAAGAAAATCTAAATTAAACAGAACTTGCAATAATGGAAGGATAAACATTAGATGACTCTTTACAGGAAGTGTTTATGAAGGCTGTGCAAGTCACATGCAGGGAGGTGTGACTAGGGTTCATAAACAAAGTGATTTAACTCCTAAATGGCAGAGAATTGAGCAGTGGGACTGCAGGGGCATGATATATACACCAAAACTGAAGGGGCATGATCTATACACCAAAAATGTCCCTTTAAGCATAAGAAACAAAACTGTAAAAATAACAACAACAAAAAAATGTTAAAATTTTAAATGAAAAAGTGCAGGTAGCAACAGTAATAGCAAAGGGATATCTTTTGCAATAATTAAATGAGACCGGAGTATTACAAGTCTTACAATAGCATTTAATATAACTTACTTTAATATAAAAAAAGTCTAAATATTTCGACATGCCTGCTATATCTAAGATATATTGGTTTTACTCTGGGTCCACCAATATCACTGTGGACACTGGAATGGAGTCCTAAACATATTTTATTGGTTTTCAGCACAAGGTTCAAGTTGTTTCAGTTGCTTGTTATTCATTCTTGTGCCCAATGTTCGGATTGGGTTGACTTCTGGTTAGAGTCTGACATTGAATTTCAATTGGGAAGTTCTATTTCCATTGACGTAACACCATCAGTGCTTACATTGTAAAAATAATCCATACTGTGGATGAGTTCTATGACAGATTGATCTTCAGTGTTAAAAGATCTCATCTCCTCAGGAAGGGACTCCATAATAAATTCACTGTTTAAGGATTTCTGAGGACCGTCAGCAGGACTCTTGTTTGTGAGAGTGTGATGAACCCTTTCTTCATTCTTTACTTGCTGGATTGTGAAGGCATCTTTAAGATATAATAAATTGTCTGATGTGACCAGTGGTTCAAGATGGTTTCCGCCTGTTGGAAAATCACAAGAGTTTGGTACTTGGGATGTGATTGACACATAATCCTCTATATTTGTTGGTGGCTGGCAGTACAGTTTACAAAATCCAATATAAGCCTTCATAGGATGTTTGTCACTGGTTTCCCTTGGATAATTCGGAAAGTGCTGCCTTTTGGTAAGCTTTCCAGGATATGATGCCAAGTTGTATGAAGATATATTATTTTGTAATTGGCCTGGTGTCCCCACGTTTTTGGGGTTTTCTGGTACCACTGGATACTTAGTGGTAACATTAGGGTGTGATACAAGCCGTCCTGCATCCATTTGATGGGTGGAAACATTGCCCCATCCATAGCTGAACGGAGGGTCTCTTCCATAAAACTGAATAGACAAGACATTACGCCGAACTAATGATAAAGAAAAGATAAGAGAGATTCAAAGGTTTAGATTACATGAAAAATATATTAGCTGCAATCCATACATACAACTGGATCTTTATGTAGAATAAAGTAAAAAAAATAAAACAAAACAAACCATGGTAGTACATCTTGATTTATAAAGAAACTGTAGTCACCAGAACCACTACAGCTTAATGCAGTGGTTCTGGTACCTATAGCCTGTACTCACAGATGTTTCATAGTAAACACTGCCTTTTTAGAGAAAAGGCAGTGTTTACATTGCTGGCTAGTAACACCTCTAGTGGCAGTCATTCAGACTGCCACACGAGGTGCTTCTCGTCTCAGTGCTTCATAGTCTGCAGCACCTACAATCAGCGTCTCCACGCTCTGCATGGAGCTGCTGAATGTTTCCCATAGAAATACATTCATTCCCAGTAATGTTTAAAACAAGTGAACTAAAACAAACCAGTCGAAATCCGTAATGCTTTGGACACTTGATAAAGACTGTTTTTCGGTGCCGCCAGCGGTGAGCTACAATTTGTGTTCTTTATATATATATATAGGACGTACTTCTGAATTTTGGCACACCACATTCTGCTTTCTATATTGCTACATTTGTTTTGATTTGTTTTATTTTACCTGTTTTTCATATTACTGTGGATTCCTGTATACTATCAAGAGGAGGACTCTTCCAAGCCTGTATAAGCACCCTGGGGCCTTTCATACAGAGCCTGATACAGCTCTGCATGATGTGAGTGTCACTCCACCTCCTCCCTATATGTTGTATTTGACAGTTTTACAGTATGTGATGTTTAAAAACAAAAAACAAATTCTAGATACTTTGCTTCTGTAGTGGACCTTGATTTGAGCACATATTCTGGATTTTAAGTATTAAATTCATTATTTTTTTATTTTTTTTAAATTCTTTATTTTTGTCGTGCAAATGAGGTAACAGCCCACATGAGGTACCCCAAAGGCAATCCTCACGCTTTTTCTTAAACAGTAGAAAACAGAAATGGGGTATGTTAATACATGCACATTTTTCTAATTAATATTTAGGTTAGTATGATTATTCAAGCTCTGGTATCTCCTTACTGGTAAGCTGTAGTATAACAGATGCAGCTCAGGTAAGGTAGGGAACGCTTGGACAGGGACCCTTGTGTCTAGATTGCTAGGTGTGACTAAGCTAGTTGCCCTTGCAATTATAGACATCATCTACTTGCACAATTTTAGTAAATTGGCGTTTCACAGTATTACCAACGAGTTTAACAGTATGATATTTAAATTAGTTAGACAGACTTGTAATCTCGAGTAGGGTTTTAACTAGTGTGTGCCATGAGGAACAGTGCTCATGCTATACTAGTGTGGAGGAGCAGTAAGATATCGGTGCATGTTTGGTACTTAAGGGCAAAGTTAGACTATGGTAGTGGCTTGGGTTATGCGTGAGTGTACGAGTAGAGCTTTAGAGTTAGCACTTGATAAATCACGTTATGGTGAGGTAACCAGGTGGTAGACCTGAGAACAACAAAATTATGACTTAACCTGGTAGCATGAATGCAAATAATGCAAACAGGGCCTAACATGTAGTGCTAGGATAAGAGCAGTGTACTCTTATGGCTGGAGGGATACTGAGCATTGGGGTTAGTAAGGTACTGATGGGAGTCGCCAACAAGTAACATGGTGTCGCTAGGGTAGGCGCGACTAGGTAAAGGTGGACAGCTTATGGTTAACCGAGCATAACTAAAAACAATAACATAACATAACAATCACTATGGCGGCTTTTAAACAGCATTGTTTCTCTTAGTACCAGTAGGCTGGGTTGTATCTGCAAGTCCTTGCTCGAGGGTATGTGGTACTGTCAACCAATACCTCGGCTTGGTAAGATCATATCTTCCCTTGGAGCTCTCGTGGGCGCCTGGGATGTCCTGCTTTTCGTCGTGGGTCGAGGTTGGTGTCCCCGTGAGGGTCTCCCCCCGGCAGGTCGTGGTAGAGCTCCCTGCCCGTTTTGCTCTCTGGTATCAGTCCATACTGCAGCTCGGTGGGCACTATTGCAGGCAGCGTGTGTCCATGTGCGTGGGGTAGTCGGCTGCTGGCCCCCAGGTTCTGGCGCCTCCGGGTGGCCTACAGGCTGTTTTTTTTTCCGGTTCTCGCCCTGGTGTAAGCGGGAGCGAGTGCCGGTGTCCGGGGGGTCTGACGTCGATTCCCGCCTCATGAGGCGCCGACGTTGCCCTCCAGGTGCCCCTCTGGGGGCCTGAGGATGATTCCAGCTTATACGTCGCCTGGTTGTCGGGCGGATCCAAGCTGCTGCTTCTCTTCTCGCTCGTCTGAAGGCCTGTCCCTGGGTGTGTAGCTTTGAACCAAGGTGAACAAGGAGTCTGTTAAAGAACACTGCTATATCCTTGGGGGGCTTGTTAAGTGTGCGCTTCTCCTCAGGTTGCTTTGTTGCCGCCATCTTGGTTGGACCTCGTTGGTCTCGTTTGATTGTAGTATGGTCTCGCTGTTTCACTGGGGTTGTTGTCCCCAGTGTGGACCGGGATAACCCCCGCCGGTCCGGAGGGGGGGGTAGCAGGGCTTTGTGTTTCTCACGCTTGTGAGCGGGTTCCGTGCCGGGGGATCGGCCGCCTCCTCCATGCTCAAGACCCCGCTCAGGTGTAGGCCGCGTGGCCGGTTCGGGCATCCCCGTGGCGTATTGGTACGGGTTTGGTACCAGTCTGCTCCGCTTGGGGTCCCGGTTCGATATCCGAGTAGCCTGTGCCGAGGGTATCAGTAGATCAGGTAGATTGGGCGTTTGTGTGCCCTCTGGTGCAGGAGCCCTCAGTGGACACGTCCGGCCATCTTGGCTGTCAGGCCCCGCCCCCTTAAATTCATTATTGTATTTATACACTGTGGTGTGTTTTTTTTATGCTGGTTGTTCTTTTCTATTCTGTGTATCTTTAGTGCTAGGGGGAACATGTCTTAAAGGAACACTAGTCACCAAAACAACTTTAGCTTAATAAAGCAGTTTTTGTGTATAGATTGTGCCTCTAAAGTTTCACTGCTCAATTCACTGCCATTCAGGAGTTAAATCACTTTTGTTTATGCAGCAATAGCCACACCTCCTCTGGCTGTGACTGACATAGTCTGCCTGAAAACAAAATGATTTCATTTTCAATCAGATGTAACTTACTTTAAAAGTTTTTATCTACTGCACCGTCAATTGCATTTTAATTACAGAGAGGAGGCTCCTAGCAGGCTACTAACAGAGCAGGAGAAATTCTAAATTAAACTAAATTTGCAATAAAGGAAATTTAAATATTAGATGACTCTTTACAGGAAATGTTTAGGAAGGCTGTGTAAGTCACATTCAAAGTAGGTGTGGCTAGGGCTGCATACAAAAATCTATATATTTAACTCCTAAATGGCAGAGAATTGAGCAGTGAGACTACAAGGGCATGGTCTCTACACCACAACTTCTTCATTAAGCTAAAGCTCTTTTTGTGACTATAGTGTCCCTTTAACTAGCATTCCGCACAGTGCAATTTTATCTCATTGAAGCGCCTATACACTTTGTATTTGTTTTATAAAATCTGATTAAAGTCTGCATTATTCCACCTTGAGTGCCTAGATCCAGTGAAGTATAGAATTGAAAGGAATATGCAGTCACTCTGGGCATTATTCTAAGGACCACGCTTTTGGGCAGCAACAATGATTTAAGTCCCATCACTGGCTTCCTCCTTTAGCCTTGTCCGTCAGTTGTCTCAGATTTCCAAAATAACCCGGTTTCTTACAACTAGTTATTTATAATGTTTAGAAGCCCGGCATTTGACTATTTGTATTTAGCATTTTTGCAACACCTATTGTATGTGACAAAAAAGAATCATATATCTGTGACAATATTTTAGGGTAGAAAACGGCTAAAGTAATGCAGTGGTGCCATAGATTCAATAATGGTACATCAGATAATTAAAAGTATGAAAGGATGAGCAAATAAATTGAAGGGTAAGTAAAATCCACAGGCATCACAATGTAGGGTGCAAAATATGGAACTGTATTGTGTCCAAAGGACAAAAAAAATAACATTTCAACAGTGATGCCTGAATCATGTATACCTCATGGCCGAAATATCTCTTTTTTTTTTGTCCTTCAGACAGAATACATTTTCATATTTTGCACCCTACATTGTGATGCCTGTAGATTTCTACTTGTGATTTATATTGGTGGCTTGCGGACCTCCACTACAATGCTCCACTGTACTTGTATACCTGTGTGCATGCCATTGCAAAAGGTATGGTGCCATTAGGCTCTCCTCCCATGGTTCTGGGTCACAATATATATATATATTATGGCATCTTGCGTTACCTTACCAGTTTTTAAAATATTAGTATAGAGCAGGCTCCCCAAATGTTGCTGAACTACAAATAGTATAGAACATACTATTAGTATAGAGCTGGCTCCCCAGATGTTGCTGAACTACAAATCCCATGATTCTCAGACTATCTATTTCATTCATAGAATCATGGGAGTTGTAGTTCAGCAACATCTGGAGGGCCAGAGTTTGAGGAAGACTGGTATAGAGGTATAAATACCCTTCAGCAATTTTGTCTCTATCAGGAGCATGTCCATTGGCACTGTCAGCTAATGGATGATTTGCAAAGCTGGACGCAATTAATATCACTAGATTGTAATGGGAATGACAGCTTTAGCAATACCACACTAAAAATGTGATATCATATTTGTTTGATTCTCCCATGGCGTAGCACCAGTGGACACCTCTCACCATAACCACTGCAGGGAGAGTTGTAATTATTTGTTCCATTGATAATTTCACACATTGGTGCCAGGTCTTAGACACAATTCTTTCCATCATCACACTGTTGTTACTAGTGCTAACAGCCAGCCCCATCCTATTTACTCAAAACCTGTACAAATATGTTAACAATTGAAATGGTTGAGGTGAGGTGCATCTTCCAATATTTATAGGGGTTTAGTCATTAAAGAGTAAATTGTAATGACATGAAGATCATATCTAATATATTTATTAATGGGTTTTTAAAATAGTATAACAGATAATATAATAATGACATATATACAGTAATGTATGAATTGTTGTCAAATAAAAGAGACAGTTTCCCATATAAATTAGATAAGTAACGTATGTACAGAAGTACAAATAAATGAAGATTAAACTATTTAAAACTTCCAACCTCATAGCTGTTTTTTAAACTTGGCTAAACTGGTCTACATTGTGCAATTAGGTTTTTAACTCACTTAATTTCACTGTTTAGTGTATAAGCTCTACAGTCTTCTAATAAAGCACAACACCTATTACTGAAAACCTTACCATGTCTGGCTTTTGGCTTCTGGGTTTTAATCCCTTGAAAAAAGGGATGTCTGAACCTCTGATAAGGTCTGTATGATGCTGTTTTTTCGCACATCACTAAAACCTGTTTTCTTTTGCTCTATAAGAACACAAAAGGCCAAAGGTGATAACTAAACAGTTGGACAACTGCTCCTGTTTGTATTTGAAATACAGCGCTTTATCAGCTTTGAGTTGTGTTAGGGTTGTTGCCATGGAGTTTGGGACTCAAGCATCCTGATTGGCTGTGCAATTCTAATCCTGGACATTTGAAAAATAACAGTGACCAGTTTAAAGAATCCTGATTGGCTGAAAGCTTGTAAACTGCACATTTAAAAAAATAATTGTTGGACTGATCTGTAACATTACTTACATTTATACTTTATTAATTTTGCACTTTCCTAGTGTGTGTGTATATATAAAAATAAAGCACTCATTCGTCTTCTTACAAATAAGTATCACATTTTTTTTTTTTTTTTTTACAATATACTTTTTATTTGATTTTGAAGCATAAGTACATAAACAGGTTATGATACATTTCAAGAACAATACATGGGTTGTAACATAACATAATTTGGGTAATCATGTGAAACAATAGGGTTAGGGTACAGGGGGGATTCGGGTTACCGAGGTACCATGAAGTAGTGAACAATTTTTTCAAAAAGGTTTACGTATATAGAGCTGACTTAACGTTAATCTTAGATATATATATATCCAGGTCTGGGGGTTCGATTTGTTAAATACTGATTAAGTTCCTATCCAGCTATCTGCTGGTTATACATTTTTACCCACGGGGACCAGGTGGTGTGGAGCAATTGTGCAGAGTTGGTATTAGGTGTAGACATTTTTTCGTGGATGTAGAATTGCTGTATTTTGTCCCACAGCTGGGTTTTGGTAGGGCATTTTGTTGACTTCCAGTTTAAGGCTATAAGATTGCGGGCAGCCAGGATTATGATGGCACTTTGTTGTTTGTGCGAGTACGTGTATGCCTGTGGGAATCTCAGCATCAGGTACATTTCAGGGGTGCTTTGCGCGCCCAGGAGTTTGAGGGCTAGTAGTGTATTGCGCACTTCATTCCATAAGGGTTTGATTTTAGGGCACGTCCACCAGACATGAAGTAAGGTACCAACAGCTTCGCAACATCTCCAGCAGAGCGAGGGGGTGGTCGGGTAAATTTTGTGGAGTTTGTGTGGGGTTAGATACCACCTATATAAAAGTTTTTTGTGTGCTTCTATATGCAAATAACATTTTGTCCATTTAGACAGATCATTCAGTGCCTGTATCCAGAAGTTATAGGCCAGTTGGGGAGATTAACAGATCTTCTCAATGGCTTGCATAGTTATTTAATTACCCCCACCCGCCATAAGTGGCCATGCATTTAAAGTTAGATGGTGCCAACTACAGTTCTTCATTACTAGAGGGATTACTTCCTGTGCGAGTGCTCCATATGCAGAAAGAGGCAAGGATAGGATCATAATCCCGACCCCCTCCACATCACTGGCCATGAGCAAACTTTTAGAGTAGGTCTAGGTATGGTAAAGTAAAACATGTTTATGCCATAGAAAGTCAGTATCACAAGGTATTGTAAAGATAAATGATTTTATAGATTGCAGTATAGAAAGGTACAAGATGTTACTAGTGTAAACACTTTAAAAAATTCTAACTTTTTAACACCTACCACCACAAGGTTTGGTTAGATGGCCAACCTGTAAGAGAAAACACTCACTCACTCAGTGGTCAGTGGACATGACAATAGCTGCTTGTCATCCAGACACAAAGCAGGACACACACTCTTCTTTTCATCCCTGTACCTTAGAGGCTCCTAGAAGGCAAAGCACATGCACACAGGTAAGCTCTAGAAGCATTAGTATCTGCAAAATGAATTACTTTCTCCCCCAAACTGCCAACCGCCTCAACCTAAAACACAGCTGCTCTAATCTGCTGTGTTTGGGTTATGCTGCTAATGCTGCTGCTGCTGCTGCTGGGAATTGTAAATGTTAATGTTAGGTTTAAAGTTATAAATGTTAGGCTCAATGTGTAAATCTTCCAAAACTAGCATACCTATATTTTGCTGCAAATCACAGATTATTTAATAAGTCTGTCCCTCCAGTATGCCAGGCTGTTGTATCAGATAGCCCCTTTCCACTTAATTATAGGATCATATAGGGGAGCTAACATCAGTGAGCAGTTTGTTCACTCCAACACTGAGTAGATCTTTCAGCTTCCAGCCTACTGCTGCTCCATGGGTGTGCCACCAGGAACTAATTACCTTTATTTTACATTGCTAAATGGAATAAGAATTTAAACTAGCTGTTATTATTTATTTTTTTAAACTAACAAAGCTTTATTTTCAACAACAAATATATACTATAGTCGCCAGAACCTCTATAGCTTATGTATTGGTTCTGGTGTCTATAGCCTGTCACTGCAGGCTTTTATTTTGCCGTGTATGTGCAATAGTCTCCCACATCTTTTCTATGGGAAATCAAGCTTTTTATTATCTCAGCAATGGAGACAGGGCCAGCCGTGACGAGACCATAACAGTGTGGAAAAAAGGTGAATAAAAATACTATTCCCATGCTCAGGGCTGTCTTTAACAAGGGGCAAACAGGGCAGCTGCCCCGGCCCCAGTTGCTCCTGGGGGCCCCAAAGCAGCTGCCCTGTGGGGCCCCTGCCCGCAGCCAAGTCTGAACAGCCCACTGGAATACTGAGAAATATCCCGGTCGGCTGCAGCAGGCGAGGTAATCAGGCCCCCACGGCCCTTTAAGAGAGCTCCAGACTGGGCCTCTGTATTCCTGCCTGCTGGGAGGAAGTGTTGTGAGGTCACTTCCTCCCAATTAACAGAGTGCCGCTGGGGAGGAGGAGGCATACATGGAGAGAAGGAGGAGGTACAGACCAAGAAGAAGAAGACTCCCATCAATCTCAGCCATCCAGCTCCCACTAGACTCCAGGGAAGCCACACTTCTGTAAAGGTAAGGAGGGTGGCTAAACTATGTAAATTTATATGACTGTGTGTGTGTTTGTGTCAGTGTGTGTATATGACTGTGTGTGTGTGTGTATCTGACTGGATGTGTGTGTATCTGACTGTATGCCTGTATCTGGCTGTGTTTGTTTCAGTGAGTGTATCTGACTGTTTGTGTCAGTGTGTATATGACTGTGTGTGTGTATCTCACTGTGTGTGTATGTGTATTTGGCTGTGTTTGTGTCAGTGTGTGTATCTGACTGTGTGTGTATCTGACTGAGTGTGTATCTCACTGTGTGTGTGGATATATCTCTCTGTGTGTGTGTATATCTCACTGTGTGTGTATATCTCACTGTGTGTGTATGTGTGTGTGTTTATCTAGCTGTGTTTGTGTCAGTGTACGTGTACCTTTGTGTCGGTGTTTATGTGTATCTGTGTGTATGTATACCTGTGTGTCAGTTTGTATATGTACCACTGATGTAGAATTATTAAAAACCTTTATTGATCCTGCATTGAATTTTTGTACTAACTCCATTTTAACTACCTTACATGACAGATTTTCCTAACAGCATTTAGAATATTGAGTAAAGAATGTATTTTCTAGAAAGGACATGACTAACACCGGAATTATCAAGTTCCTGTAATATGAAACAAAGTATACTATAGCTAGGCCATGAGAAACCGCTTGTATGAAATGTTCTTTCATAAAAAAGACCCTGAACTTGACCCAGAGTCTGACATCACTAACTACCCAAAATGACGCCCAAGCCCCCCTTCCCACCGAGTAAGCCTCGTGCTGGGTAAGATGGCGCTTGAGCCATCTGTCCACACCCGTGTCCAGAATGACGCCACATCCCGGTGGGAGGACACCTAGCTAACCACTTAGTACTTGAGCCAATTAATAATATTGATGGGTGGACATTGACATAACCACTTAACACCTAATCCAATTAATGATGTTTATTTGTTGTTATCTTGATATTCAATGATGATGCAATTTCGCTCTTATAAGGGTCTGCGAGCCCGCTTTTTAACCAGATGCCATTAAATTTTCTCGAAGTGCTTTTAACCTGAACTCCGTGTGTCAGTGTGAACTTACTTCTGCGTATACGCAATTTAATCATCTCAGATTTGGACAGGAACAGATAGACATTTAAACATATTTGTTTATTTAAAATAATCTATAACAATTTGGTGCCCATACGTGGGGCACCGGGCTATGGCCTCTGGCCGGTAAGCCGTCCTAAGGAAGACGCTGTTGGACGGAGGAATCCTGGGGGAAGGATAAGAGACTGATCACCTCTGAATACACGGTAGAGACTACTGCAGAGCCTAGCCGGTATGTTCCAACCCCTTTGACTGACCCGTCCCAGTGTCTGTGACTGCTACCAGGAGGACATCAAAGACAGGTAATATCTTGCCCGGTGCCTTATTGTTGTTACCCACCTGTTTACCTGCATTTAGTCTATCTGTTGCCTGGGTGTGTTTGTATTGGCCTGTCTTTAGCTTAAGTGCCATGGTAGAGTGTTTATCTGTGTACCCCTTTTGGGATAAGGGGGGGGGGGGGGTGGACCTGTGGTAGTTTGCCTGGGGGTCCTCTGTTTGTCTGTTTACCCCTTTTGGGATAAAGGGGGGTGGACCTGTGGTAGTTTGCCTGGGGGTCCTCTGTTTGTCTGTTTACCCCTTTTGGGATAAAGGGGGGTGGACCTGTGGGTGTGTGCCTGGGGGTCCTCTGTTGCCTGTTTACTCCTTTTAGGAGCCACGTGGCTGTGGCTGTAGGGAAAAAGGGGGGTGGACCTGTGGAAGTTTTCCTGGGGGTCTTCTTTGCCTGTTTACCTCTTTTAGGTGCTGGATAGCTGCAGCAGTAAGGAAAAAGAGGAGGGCGGAATCTGTGGAGGGGTGTAGACTCATTGCTTCCTGGGGATTCCCCATGGTGTCACTTTGATAGCCTAGCTAGCCTCATTGTGCACATAGCTCTGCTTGCAGAGAGGTGGTACCCTCCAGCTTCGAGCGCTGAGGCTGGTGGCATTCCAATTTTATTTGTGGTGCATGGATTCGGGCAGGCATTGCTGTCTCCATCACCACGGGGTAGTGAGACTTACGGGTGGGTCCGTAGGGGCGCTACGAGGGTGAGGATAGTGGTGGCCACACTTAGTGGACTGCTGTAACGAGGGAGGCATATGGATTTCGGGCCGGTGTTAGCTGTTATCCTTGGCCGCTGGTAGTGAGACTTACGAAAGTCATTCTCCGAGCGGGGACACTGCGGGGTTGAGGGAGGTGGCTTTGGTCACATGAGTAAAGGAAAGGGATTACTGTTGAATTTATTTGAACTGTGATGCATGCACTGTATTTCAATTGAATTGTTGTTTTAATTGGGAGTCATTCAAACTCCTGTGTCTGTCTCTACTTTCACTTTACTTTTACTTTTTTTTTTACTCTACTTCCTGTGTTATTTACACTTTCCACTCCTATTTCTCTTGTGAGAGAAGTGATTGGTCACACACTTCTCACCTTGCTCCAATCCGTGGCTACCTCGGGTAGGCGGAACTAGTGACTAGTCTTCGTTTTGGGAAGACGCACTTGGGGGGACCCACCCTTCCAAGTGGCAGTCGAGCATTGTAGACACTCTGTTTCATCTTCCTTCCTCTATATCTGGGACGCCGGATGTCCCACCTCCTTCCCTAATCCCTGCCCAACTAACCCGCCCTCCCCAGGTTCCACCTCAGCCCCTGCCCAGATGGCCTGGCCATACCCCTTCCCTTACCACATGGCCCTGCCCTATCCAAACCAAGCCTACTTCCTTTCCCAAGCCACTCCCCAGACCCCGGTCACGCCCAATCCGGCACAGTCTACCCCGGATGTGCCCACATCCAACATGGCCGCCACTACCTCCCTTAACCCTAATGCAGCTTCCTTTCACGCCTCCAATATGGCGGCCCCCAGTTATCCAGCACCCCTAATGCCGGTACTTCCCGGTGACTACTCATCCCAAGCCCATAATCCACTGGCCACCCCAGCATCCGGGATTCCCGCATTTCACCCGGTTCTGACACCTCAAGTAGCCCCACTATCCAGAGGGGTCTTGGTCACGGACGAAGATGAGTATGAGGAGACCGGCTCTCATGGATACCGGGGCTCACCGGATGCCACAGGGCCTCCGCCTCGCTGTTCCCTCGATGATCCTTTCGGACATACAGGCCGAGGGGATCAGGCCCCTCCTAAATATGTTTCTTTTAATCCTACTCAGGCTAGCACTCTGATGAAATCACTCCCTGACCCAAAAAAGCAACCTATGCCTTTTTACCGAGGGATAGTTCAAATTCAAAAGACTTATTCCGCTGCATGGCGTGATTTACTGAGCATTTGTGCTATCAAAGCCGGAGATGCATACTGGCCCAGCATTGCCCGCCACCTCAGTACAGATTTGCTTATAAGTGACATTGATTACCCCTCCGGAGTAGCATTCTGCAACCAGCTAAAGGAATGGGCTAAGAACAAACTTGCAGATCAGGCTGCTGGCCTTACTGATATTGTACAGGAAAAAGGAGAATCAGTGGAAAGGTTTCATGCAAGACTGTTTCAACTGTTTACAGATTTGGGATTTGATCTCACAGACAAGATCCATTCTCAAATGCTGTCTGGTGCATTTGTCCAAGGTGTCAAAGACTCCATACGCAAGGGAATCATTGCTGCACGCCCTGAATATAAGGTAGTCCCTCTGGATACCTTACTCTTGGTTGCTAGAGGTCTGGAATCTGCCCAGACTCCTAGAAGGCCCAATTCAGCTCCTCTCATGGTGTCCCGCCCCGGACCAGTCCCAAAAGGCACTAAACCCGAGGATGGATTTTGCTTTAATTGCAAAGCTAAAGGACACTTCAAAAATGATTGCCCAGAACCCAAGAATGTGTTCAAGCCTGCTCCTGGCCCCAAGGCCACAAAACAGTTCCAATAGTTGAGGAACCTGATGATTAGGAAATTGGCAAGCCTGTGTCATCAACCCCTGTCATGGCAGTGTCTTCAGGGGATAAGGGGGGGCCACTTGCCACTGTGACTCTACCCATTGAAGGACAACCTACTACATTTCTTGTTGACACAGGTGCAGCCCGAAGTGTTCTACGAGAACAAGATCTGCCAGACCCATCATTTCTATCAAATATTGATGTCTCTTGTGTAGGTGTGGATGGCCTACCAAGACACAATCCTTTAACAACTCCATTACGAGTTGGCAACTACCCTAGCTTGCTTGCTCGTTTTGTGGTATCCTCCACATGCCCCATTAACCTGTTAGGCGCTGATGTCCTCTCACGCCTGCAGGCTTCTATCATCTTCACTCCAGATGGACAAGTAGAGTTATCTACCCCTCTATCTGTGTCAGACACCTCAGCCTTGTGCTCCCTGCCTTTGATGCTCCATTTAGAAGAACCCCATGGGGAAGCAAAGGAACTGAGGTCCAATTTCCCTGATTCACTGAAAACACAAGTACCTGCAAAACTGTGGTCCTCAGGCCCAGAAGACATAGGTCACCTAAAAGTTCCACCTGTGGTGGTGAAACTCATTCCAGGAGCAAAGCTACCAAGGAAACCACAATATCCTTTAAAACCAGCTCAAGCTGCAGCTATTTCAATTCAAATCAAAGCACTCTTGGAGAAGGGTGCTCTCGTGAAATGTGAATCAAAATGCAACACCCCATTGTTTCCTGTGAAGAAGAAGACTCCAAAAGGTGAACCAGAGAAATACAGAATGGTCCAGGATCTCCGTGCAGTGAATGAAGCAACTGTTCTGGACACCCCTATTGTACCAAACCCACACACTCTGCTCTCTGGGGTCCCACCTTCTGCAAAATACTTCACAGTCATTGATCTGGCCAATGCCTTCTTCAGTGTACCCCTGGATCCAATTTGTCAATACCTGTTCGCCTTCACACATGAAATGCAACAGTATACATGGACTGTCATGCCCCAAGGGGCACAAAACTCTCCAAGTCAATTTGCAAAGGCCATGTGCTCTATCCTTGATCCATGGCAATCAGACCATCCAAAAGTTGTCCTGCTCCAGTATGTGGATGATTTGCTGCTCTGTGGAGATGATATACCTACAACTGAAGAATGTTCAATTAGTCTCCTTTGCTACTTAGCAGACCAAGGATGCAAAGCTTCACTTCTCAAGCTTCAATTCTGTCAGCCTACTGTAATCTTCCTTGGACATTGTCTATCTCAGGGTACCAGACATCTCACTCGTGACCGAGTTAGAGCAGTACTGGATATTCCACCTCCAAGGACTTCAAAATCTCTACATGCCTTCTTAGGCCTCATTTCCTACTGCCGAGCATGGATCCCAGAAGCCTCTCTGCTCATGCAACCACTCTATGATGCACTCAAGTCAGACCCATTCTGCCTGACCAATGAAGCACAAGACAACTTCTGCACACTAAAACGTGCCATTGCATCTGCTCCTGCTCTAGGCCTACCAGACTATACCAAACCCTTCAAGTTGTTTGTCTCTGAAAGACAAGGCCACGCTACAGGAGTCCTTACTCAAACAAATGACTTAAGAGGCCGTCAAAGGCCTATTGGATTTTTCTCCTGCCAGCTGGATATTGTGGCCAGAGGGACCCCCTCTTGCCTTCGGGACGTTTTTGCAGCAAGATAACTAATTGAAAGAACTGCGGACCTGGTCCTTGGCCACCCTCTAGTTGTCTTGGCCCCTCATGACATTTCTGCCATCATCAACCAAGTACAACTCAAGCATGTGTCTCCTGCAAGACACCTACGCCTTCAATGTCACCTCCTATTACCTGACAACATCACCATACAAAGATGTCAAGTTCTCAATCCGTCCACTCTTCTCCCACTACCTGAGGGGGGGTATCCACTATGGGTTTATCATGGATGAAACCTACATCTACCTTCTTACTGGTACCATCAAGAGAATGCATCCTGATTTATCCTTTCATGATGGACAAACACCTCTCTGCGAGGGAGCAGGATATGCCTTCTGTACCATGTGGTACAAGCCAAACATCACTCCTGAACCTTGCTATGAAGATAAGCTCTATCATCGGGTGGAGGTGAAACTCGCTGCACAAGACTTCTACTGTGACTCTGAAGTCTTGATTCAACTACCTTCAGAACTCAAATACTTGTATCGTCATTGGGACACTGCCATTCCTCATGTCCCTGTCACCAAGTTGAAAACAAAATCATGGAATGATCTTGGACCCATGGCAAAATTGTGGGCTACCATGAATGAATCACAGCTACAGGAAAATGGCATTGTCAAATACCCAGCAAATGACCATCTTGAAGCATGGCCACGCCACTTCCTGGAAAATGAATTTCAAGATCTGGTCATAGTGAATGATTATGACCCAGAGACACCTCATGACTGTTTTGAACAGATGAAAATGGAGACAATACACCTACCAACTGTACATGAGAATCCATTAGCAGATCCTGATCTCACTCTGTTTGTGGACGGTTCAAGGTATGCTGATGAAGAAGGAAAATACCACACAGGATATGCCGTAACCACAACAGATGAAGTTATCAAATCATCATCTTTACCACCAACAATGTCTGCACAAGAAGCTGAATTGCAAGCCCTGACTTCAGCATGCAAGATCTCCGAAGGAAAACGTGCCAACATCTACACAGATTCAAGATACGCTCTGGGTGTGGCACATGACTTCGGACTAATCTGGAAAACAAGAGGATTTCTTACCACTGCCGGTACACCAGTCAAACACAGCTCTGCAATCAAGGAACTAATGGATGCCCTCCTACTCCCTGAAGAAGTGGCCATCTTGAAAGTAAAGGCACATGGGAAATTGGATACAGATGAAGCAAAGGGCAACCACTTAGCTGATCAGGCTGCTAAGCAAGCAGCAAGAAAATTGCAGGAAGTGGATGAAGAAGTGTCCGGACACGAAGAAATTCCTATTTTTACCCTGCAGACTCTTCCTACTGACCTAAGAATCTTACGGGAACAGCAAGCTACAACTGCCCCCGAAGAAATACAGAAATGGAAGAAGAAAGGAGCAGTCCTAAAGGATGGAGTATACTACAACAACTTTAGATTCTGCCTTCCTAAGAACTTATATCCAGCAGTTGTCCAATGGGCACATGGACCTGCACATCTGTCAAAAGACTTAATGGCTGCCCTCATACAAAAGTATTACGAAGCACCTGGAATCACAACATTGATCAACAGCTTCTGTAGGGCCTGTGTCATTTGCGCAAAATGCAACCCAGGAAAACCAACCAAAGTGCCTTTTAAACACCTGGCTAAGCCTATCTACCCGTTCCAGAGAATTCAGATTGACCACATACAAATGCCCAAGAGTGGGCCTCATGAATATGCGCTAGTAATAGTGGACATGTTTTCAGGCTGGCCAGAAGCCTACCCAGTGGCCAATATCACTGCCAAGACAACAGCAAAACGCCTACTTGCAGATATTGTATGTAGATTTGGACTTCCAGAAGTCATTGAAAGTGACCAGGGCCCAGCCTTTACAGCAACAGTGACTAAAGAAATCTGGATTGCTCTGGGAGTGACCCTAGCCTTTCACACCCCTTACCACCCACAAAGTAGTGGCAAAGTGGAACGCATGAATGGCACCCTAAAAGCCAGAATGTTAAAAATGTCACAAGAAATAAAGATGCCCTGGCCAGAAAGCTTGTCAATAGCTTTATTCAGCGTTAGGCACACACCTAGAGGGAAGCACTCACTATCCCCATATGAGATTCTATTTGGGACTGCACCCAGACTAGGTTGTTATTACCCGCAACAGTTGCAGCTTCAAACTGATGTTTTAGTAGACTATGTAACTGAACTTGCAAGTGCCTTGAACAAAATACATGCCCAAGTTTTCTCTTCAATTCCAGATCCCGAATTTGATACGGGTACCCACAACCTGCTTCCCGGAGATTGGGTTCTGGTCAAGAGATTTGTGCGGAAACACACCCTGGAACCAAGATTTGACGGACCATTCCAAGTTCTCCTGATCACTTCAACCTCCGTCAAGTTGGCCGGCAGGCCACATTGGATCCACGCTTCCCATTGCAAGAAGACTCCTGCCCCAGAGGAAGCAGATACCGCACAACCATGTGCCTCTGGTACATCATCTCCTTAATTAGCATAATTAAGGCCCAACAAGTAGCCATTACTAAAGATGCCAGTGGGTATACCTTCTGGTACAACTCTTCATGTACCCGTGTGGCTACATACACTTTTGATTACTGTGACATTGTAGACTGCCCATTCCCTACGTCACAAATTCAAAATATCTATAGAGATATCCCTCATGTAAAGGATCCCTATGTTTGTGTAGTTGACAAACAATGGGGGCATAACTGTAACCATTGGGGGGCGGCGGGATGGAATGCCGGGCCTGCCTGGGGTTACAAACCAAAAAGTGCCTTATCTAAGGTAGATGATCACGGTAGATCCCTTCTCCAAAGAATGACTCTGAGGAAGCCTGGAGGAGGTATACCCATGAAATTAATCCTAAATATTGAGCATCCCAGTCCAACGGATGCAGACCAGTATGTAATGGGAATGTATTGGAAGAAAGGTTCCTATAACAAATTAGGGCACTTCTACCTAAAAGATATGTGCCACTCTCCAGAGTGGCAAGGGGACACCCACATGGTCTCAAATCCATTAAAACCACACATCCAGTCCTTTAAAGACATGATGGCCATTGCTAACCCCACCTTTGAAGATACCATGGCCGCTGAAACAGGTTTTAATGATGTTAATTTATGGTTAGAATGGATGAAATATAATGCCAACAAACATAACAGAACTGCATGCTATGTGTGTGGTGGTGCCCGGCCTCACCTCGGCACCGTACCTTTAACTTTGCCAGTAGATATAGAAGAATGTGTTTTGAGTCTTTTTGCCTACCACTACAACTTTAATAGGTCCCTCTGCAAAGCATGGACAGTAGAATACCCTCTCCTAACCAAGGATGTCAAACCCCCAGATGGTGTTACAGTTTATAAAGGTAACTACACCTGTTATGCAATTATGATGGAATTGGTAAATTCTTGGGTAACTTCTCCAAAGGGTATTGTGCCACCTACAGAACTGTCCCTATGTGCCTGTTACAATTCCATACTAGGTCATTGGGGGATATTTACTGGTTGTGTGGGGATTTACAGCTAAGATCCAGGATGGACAAGGAATGGTGGGGGGAGTGTACTCTGGCTAAAGCCATCATGCCTATACATATTATCTCTGACACACAGCCTGACATACATGAGTCCATACACACACCAGCCAAGGTTAAGCGTGAAGCCCCAGTAAAAGGCAGTTTTGACCCTCACATTTACATTGATGCCATTGGGGTGCCAAGGGGGTGCCTAATGAATTTAAAGCAAGAGATGAAGTTGCTGCGGGGTTTGAGTCACTTTTTACCATAGTTACCGCAAACAAGAATTTAAATTGGATAAATTACATTTATTACAACCAACAACGCTTTGTTAACTACACCAGGGATGCCCTCCAGGGTTTAGCCGAACAGCTGCAGGCTACATCTCAAATGTCCTTCCAGAATAGAATGGCCTTAGACATGATTCTAGCTGAAAAAGGGGGTGTATGTAAAATATTGCCCGACACCATGACCTGTTGTACTTACATCCCAGAAAACACAGGTCCTAATGGTAAAGTCACCTTGGCCATAGAGAAATTAAATGAGCTCTCTGAAGAGTTAAAAATGAATTCTGGGATAAAAGATCCCTGGGAAAGATGGTTTGGTTGGATGACAGGATGGCAAAAAGCTTTAATGCATATTGGTATGGCAATACTAATTTCTCTTTTTATTTTTGCTCTTCTCGTTTGTTGTGTCCTCCCCTGTCTGAGAAAATTCCTACAGAAGACTGTAGACCAAGCGGCACCAACTTTTGCACATCTGACAGTTGATGACCAAGATTTCCAAGATCTCAACTCACCCTGTATACCGCTGCAAACTATCCCTTTTACTGATAAAGTGCAAGAGTTCTAGGTAGGGAACCAGCTTAGGGACAGCGTCCGTCTCTATGGAACTGACTGCCGTGCGGAGAAGTGGTGGACTAGCCACCGCGGGCCACCAGCGGAGTGAAGAGATTTCCTGCCCGTATTGACGGATGTGCTGCAGCCTGTTAGGGACAGGAAGGGACAGAATTGCACTTTGCAATAACACCTAGCTAGCGGTCACTGGGTTTCTGTGCCTTTGGGCTAACATGTCTTCTGGTATTAACAAATAAAGTTTATCTTTTTTAGAATCTAACATTTCATAGGGGGGACTGATGTAGAATTATTAAAAACCTTTATTGATCCTGTATTTAATTTTTGTACAAACTCCATTTTAACTACATTACATGACAGATTTTCCTAACAGCATTTAGAATATTGAATAAAGAATTTATTTTCTATAAAGGACATGACTAACACCGGAATTATCAAGTTCCTGTAATATGAAACAAAGTATACTATAGCTAGGCCATGAGAAACCGCTTGTATGAAATGTTCTTTCATAAAAAAGACCCTGAACCTGACCCAGAGTCTGACATCACTAACTACCCAAAATGACGCCCAAGCCCCCCTTCCTACCGAGTAAGCCTCGTGCTGGGTAAGATGGCGCTTGAGCCATCTGTCCACACCCGTGTCCAGAATGACGCCACCTCCCGGTGGGAGGACACCTAGCTAACCATTTAGTACTTGAGCCAATTAATAATATTGATGGGTGGACATTGACATAACCACTTAACACCTAATCCAATTAATGATGTTTATTTGTTGTTATCTTGATATTCAATGATGATGCAATTTCGCTCTTATAAGGGTCTGCGAGCCCGCTTTTTAACCAGATGCCATTAAATTTTCTCGAAGTGCTTTTAACCTGAACTCCGTGTGTCAGTGTGAACTTACTTCTGCGTATACGCAATTTAATCATCTCAGATTTGGACAGGAACAGATAGTCATTTAACCCCTTCACGACGGGTGACGGACGAGGTCCGTCATCCAGGGGATACCCTTAACGACGGATGACGGACCTCGTCCGTCACGCGGTAAAATTAACCCCAGATCGCCGCAATCGCGGCGATCGTGGGGTTAATGGTGCTCCGGTCTGCCTCTGTATTAGAGGCAGTCCGGGAGCACCGGATCGGGCTGTCTCAGTACATGTGCCCGCTCTGACAGCATGCCAGAGCGGGCACATGTGCTCTGTATACTTACCTTCCGCCTCCCTGCACTTCCGGGTTCAGTGTGAAGTGCAGGGAGACGGATCAGTGCTGATGCTGCCCCCTGTGTAAAAATAAATAAAGTTTATTTAAAATCCCACCCCCCTTTAGCCCCCCTTTACCATTTTAATAAAAAATTAACCCCTTCCCTGCCAATTGATCACTGACTACAGTGATCAATTGGCAGGGATTACATTTTAATATGATCTGATTTTTTTTTAACCCCTGAGGGTTAATTCTTTTTTTTTTTTTAATCCTCAGGGGTTAAATTTATTTTATTAATTAATTTAAATATTTTAAAATTATAAATTTAGCTAGCTGGGGAGGGTGGAAGTTAGTGGGGAATTGGGGGATTTAGTGTTAAAAAAAGTTTTAAAATAAGCTTTAAAAAGTTAAAAAATTAAGTTAAAAAAAGTTTTAATAACGT
Source organism: Pelobates fuscus (assembly GCF_036172605.1). NCBI lineage: Eukaryota > Metazoa > Chordata > Amphibia > Anura > Pelobatidae > Pelobates > Pelobates fuscus. Next base: position 132,627,149 of record NC_086317.1, read on the forward strand.
TTAAGTAAAAAATTTAAAAAAAATAAACCCTTTACCCAGTCCAAATAAAAATTAACCCCTTCCCTGCCAGTCTATCACTGCCTACAGTGATCAAAATACAGATCACAGTATTATACTGTGATCTAATTATTTTTTTTTTACCCCTGACGATTAACTTTTATTTATTTTTTAACCCTCAGGGGTTAAATTAATTTAATTAACTAATTTAAATATTGTATAATTAAATATTTTGCTAGCTGGGGTGGGTGGGAGTTTTGGGAAAATGGGGAATTTACTGTTAGTGCTGCTTACTGCTAGTTAGGTGTTAACGGTAAAAGAAAAAGCTTAGAAAAATGTTAAATCTGTAAAAAAAAGTTTTACGAAAGTTTAGGAAACTTTAAAAAAAATGAATAAGCAAAACAAAAGTTTAAAAAATAGTTTTAAAAAGTAAAAAAGTTTTAAAAAGTTAAAAAATTTAATTTAATAACGCTCATTACCACTACACCTGGTACAAGCTAGCGGAAAAATGATCCCACGCTAAGGTTCAAAATATGCCTTTTGAAATACCCTGGGATGTCTTCTTTAAGAAATGGTATGGCTTTATGGGGTATTTGGATTATATAGCCTGGTAAAATACTCTAAAATGGGACATGGGCACAGCGTAAAAATTTAAAGTTTGAAAAAAAATGGAATGGCTGTGTCCCAAATGTGCCCCTCCGATGTCCACATATACCTGGCAAAGGTACATACGGGGGTATTTTTGTACTAAGCCGACATAGCTGAGCAACATATAAAGTATTATAGAGTGGTGGCACACATAAGGTTTGCAAAATATACTGTGCAAACTCACTTTGTGTGTCAAAAAGGCAGAAAAAACGCTTATTACCACTACACCTGGTACAAGCTAGCGGAAAAATGATCCCACACTAAGGTTCAAAATATGCCTTTTGAAATACCCTGGGATGTCTTCTTTAAGAAATGGTATGGCTTTATGGGGTATTTGGATTATATAGCCTGGTAAAATACTCTAAAATGGGACATGGGCACAGCGTAAAAATTAAAAGTTTGAAAAAAATGGAATGGCTGTGTCCCAAATGTGCCCCTCCGATGTCCACATATACCTGGCAAAGGTACATACGGGGGTATTTTTGTACTCAGCCGACATAGCTGAGCAACATATAAAGTATTATAGAGTGGTGGTACACATAAGGTTTGCAAAATATACTGTGCAAACTCACTTTGTGTGTCAAAAAGGCAGAAAAAACGCTTATTACCACTACACCTGGTACAAGCTAGCGGAAAAATGATCCCACACTAAGGTTCAAAATATGCCTTTTGAAATACCCTGGGATGTCTTCTTTAAGAAATGGTATGCCTTTGTGGGGGTAGTTTGAATTATATAGCCTGGTAAAATACTCTAAAATGGGACATGGGCACAGCGTAAAAATTTAAAGTTTGAAAAAAAACTGGAATGACTATGTCCCAAATGTGCCCCTCTGATGTCCACATATACCTGGCAAAGGTACATACAGGGGTATTTTTATACTCAGCTGACATAGCTGAGCAACATATGAAGTATTATACAGTCGTAGCACACATAAGGTTTGCAAAATATACTGTGCAAACTCACTTTGTGTGTCAAAAAGGCAGAAAAAACGCTTATTACCACTACACCTGGTACAAGCTAGCGGAAAAATTATCCCACGCTAAGGTTCAAAATATGCCTTTTGAAATACCCTGGTGTGTCTACTTTAAGAAATGGTAGGCCTTTGTGGGGTAGTTTGAATTTAAAACTTACGAAGATGCTTGGAATTTGCACATAGGCCCAGCGTCAAAATTCAAAGTTCTGTAAAAACTGATATGGCTTGGTCTCCAATATGCCACTGTAGCTTCACAAAATAGTGCCAAAGACATTCATTGGGGATGTCTTTTTACTCAGAAGACTTAGCTGAGCATAATTTGGAGGTTTTGAACTTAGTGGCACATATGAAATATACAAAATGCCCAGCAAAAATGCAATCCGTATGTCAAAAAATGCACAAAATTATTTTTTACCACATACTTTGGCATATATTGGTGAAAAAATGGGGGCATGCTAAGGCACAATATGCACCTTATGATATACCCTGGAGTGTCTACTTTTACAAATGGTAGGCCTTTGTGGGTTTTTTTTGAACATTCAAACTGTTATAATACCCCAAATGGAAGCATAGGCTCATTAAATCCGTCTCTCAAAATTCTACTGTGAATACTGAAAAGGACAGGTCTCCTGTATGGCACTGTAGCTTCACGAAATAGTGCCATAGACATACAATGGGGGTGTCCTTTTACTCAGAAGACTTAGCTGAGCATAATTTGGGGGGTTTGAACTTAGTGGCACATATGAAATATACAAAATGCCCAGCAAAAATGCAATCCGTATGTAAAAAATGCACAAAATTATTTTTTACCACATACTTTGGCATGTAATGGTAAAAAAATGGGGGCATGTTAAGGCACAATATGCACCTTATGAGATACCCTGGAGTGTCTACTTTTACAAATGGTAGGCCTTTGTGGGGGTTTTTGAACAGTCAAACTGTTATAATACCCCAAATGGAAGCATAGGCTCATTAAATCCGTCTCTCAAAATTCTACTGTGAATACTGAAAAGGACAGGTCTCCTGCATGGCACTGTAGCTTCACGAAATAGTGCCATAGACATACAATGGGGGTGTCCTTTTACTTAGAAGACTTAGCTGAGCATAATTTGGGGAGTTTGAACTTAGTGGCACATATGAAATATACAAAATGCCCAGCAAAAATGCAATCCGTATGTAAAAAATGCACAAAATTATTTTTTACCACATACTTTGGCATGTAATGGTAAAAAAATGGGGGCATGTTAAGGCACAATATGCACCTTATGAGATACCCTGGAGTGTCTACTTTTACAAATGGTAGGCCTTTGTGGGGGTTTTTGAACAGTCAAACTGTTATAATACCCCAAATGGAAGCATAGGCTCATTAAATCCGTCTCAAAATTCTACTGTGAATACTGAAAAGGACAGGTCTCCTATATGGCACTGTAGCTTCACGAAATAGTGCCAAAGACATACAATGGGGGTACCGTTGTACTCAGCAGAAGTAACTGAACACATAATAAAACTTTGTACAGGAATAGCACACACCAACTTTACAAAATACACATGAGAAGTTCTTTGTTATACATTTGTGTGCGAAAACCCCCAAAAAACACAATTTTACTCCAATATTTAGCAGAGGTTGGCGGTAAAATGGCTACGTAGAAAGTGTCAAAACAACCTTAGGTAAATAGCCTGTGATGTCTACTTTATATAAATATATACTTTTGTGTGGAAATTTTGTTTTATTTTATGGCTATTAGGCTTACAAGACAAACATACCAAATTCTAAAATCGCTCCACATTAAAAATTTTTTTTACTCCTTGTGCTTTGTGACCTGTAACTACCAAAAAAAAACTTAAAATCCCAGACACATTATATATTCTGTAAATCAGAACAAATAAATGAATTTATTTTTAATTACTTTCCTTAACCTGCACTAATTATGCACACATTATGATTGCAAAAACTGTAAAAAAAAACAATATTTTTCTTTTTTTTGCATTTTTCTAATAAGTAAGCATTTATATATATATATATATATATATATATATATATATATGTTATATCAAATAAAAGCCCTTTCTGTCCTTTAAAAAACAGTATATAATATGTGTCGGTGCAATAAATGAGAGAGATGCAAATTGCAGTTGAACGCAAACAGCAAGAAAATGCAAAAATTGCTTGTGTCATTAAGCGTAAGTCAAGCTTCTGAAGCTCTGTCCTTAAGGGGTTAAACATATTTGTTTATTTAAAATAATCTATAACACCTGTGTGTGTATATGAGTGTCAGTCTGTGTAAGTGTGTATCTATGTGTGTGGCAATGCATACATCCCATCTAACATTGCACACAAAAACACCCCTGCATTCCAACATTAACAATGCACACAATTACACCACTGCATGCGTATCTGTGTTCCTGTGTGTATCTCAGTGTTTGTACATATCTGTGTCAGTGTGTGTAAGTGTGTATCTCTGTGTGTGGATGTATGTGTGTGCCTGTCTGTCTGTGTCTGCCTGTTTGTACGTATGTATGTGTGTGTGTGTGTGCCTGTCTGTGTGTGTGTGCCTGTCTGTGTATGTATGTGTGTCTGCCTGTGTGTGTGCTTGTCTGTTTGTATGTATGTGTGTCTTGTACGTGTGTTTGTGTGTCTGTATGTGTGTTATGTCTGTCTGTGTGTCTGTCTGTCTGTATGTGTCTGCCTGTGTGTATGTCTGTTTTTTATGTATGTGTCTTGTGTGTTTGTCTGTATGTGTGTGTGTGTGTGTCTGTATGTATGTGTGTGTGTGTGTGTCTGTATGTGTGCCTGTCTGTTTGTATGTATGTGTCTGTATGTGTGCCTGTCTATTTGTATGTATGTGTCTTTGTGCCTGTCTGTCTGTATGTATGTGTCTGTGCCTGTCTGTATGTATGTGTCTGTGTGTGTCTGTCTGTATGTATATATGTGTGCCTGTCTGTTTGTATGTGTCTGTGTCTATGTGTCTATGTGTGTGTGTGTGTGTCTGTCGGGGGGGAATAGGAAGGGGGGGCTCACGGATCATTTTCGCACCTTCTTCTGCTCCCTCGTGCAACATTTAATGATGCTGTTCCCTGCCTCTGACAAATACCTAAGCACCAGGACAAAATTCCTAGTAAACATGGTGACTAGGCACCTGGGATTTGTCAAGCCCTGTATTATCTTTTATGCAAAAACATTATTTAATACTACATAAGTGTTTTTTTTATAATTTATTTACTACTGTTACTTCTTTTTTTATTTCATGTGCAAACTCATACTTTTCTTCCATCGTTTAGGAATTACAACACTGTAAAGCTAACAAGTTGTGCTTTTCTTTATATTATTTTTACATTATATTACAGAATAAGTATGTTTTTTAAACACTAGAGGTCGCTAATGACTGATAATTGGTTATTGTGATTAACAGCACTGTTATGAACTTCTTTGACCTTGTTAAAATTCATGACATAATGACACTTTCACAATGAACATTTGGCAATGTATTTGTTTTCTTCTGCTAGAAAGAATTTATAGTGCCAAAAAGCCACGGAGATACATACATCGAGTAAAGGGAATAGCAGAAACAAGCCTGTCAAATACAAACATGCGTTGAAGGTTTTGTGTGCTCTAAAGAATGCTAATTCATTTGATACAAATAAGAAGAACATTGTAAGCAGTGAAGCCGTTTTAAAAAGGTTTGACTTCTTTCGTGGGTCTGCCGGAAGCTCCTAATCAGACGCTTACATTAGCTCTTCTGAGCTAAACCCTCCAAACTTCTGGTAGTAGTTTACAATCTTAGCCAATTGACAGTCAACTATTCAATTCTACAAGGATGCTTATGCTCATATATACATACTAAACTGACACTGAAAAGCCCATGTTAACCAGCAATGCAGGGCAAGAAGTGCTCCCTGGCATCCACATAAATTGAAATAAATCAATATATAATGAATGGAAGCCTATAGTGACAGCCTGCATTCTTTCATGTGAGAGTTATCCATTGCTTTATTCTAAAATAAGAAAATGTTATGTTATACCTGCACATGCACAATTTTACCAACTAATGCAAGTGATTGCTGCTAACGAATTTCAAACTGATATTTGTCTATAGCTGGGTGTGTGTAGCATTATTTATGTATGTACACTGATCAGCCACAACATTAAAACCACAGATAGGTGAAGTGAATAACATTGATTATATCGTTACAATGCACTTGTCAAAGGGTGGGATATATGAGGCAGCAAGTGAAAAGTCAGATCTTGAATTTTATATGTTGGAAGCAGGAAATATGGGCAAGCAAAATGATCTGAGTGACTTACACAAGGGCCAAATAGTGATGGCTAGATAAGTGGGTCATTATTACCAAAATGGCATGTCATGTTGGGTGTTCCCGTTATGCAGTGGTTAGACTGACGTCTGGGTCATGGGCGGCCAAGGCTCATTGATAGTTATTGGACCCTGTCATACTGCACAAATTGTTCAAGAATGGTTCGAGGAACATGACTAACAGTCATGAGGCCAAGTGCTACATTGGCCTCCAAATTCCCTAGATTGACCTTCTGTGGGATGTGCTGGGACAGCAAATCCAATCCATGGAGGACCGGCCTTGCAACTTGCAGGACTAAAAGGATATGTTGCTAATGTCTTTGTGCCAGATACCACAGGACATGTTCAGAGATCTTGTGGAGTCCATGGCTTGACGCATCAGAGCTGTTTTTGCAGCACGAGGGAGACCTATACAATATAAGCAGCTAATTGTAATGTTGTGGCTGTACCTGGGAGTCTCTTCAGCAATGTATGTGTGTATTTATGTGTATGCGTGTGTATCAAGATGTGTGTGTAGAATGCTGTGTGTTTATACATATATATGTAGCAGAGTGTATATATTGCAGGGTGTTTATATGTATCAGTGTATCTGTTTATTTGTGTGATTGGATATGTGCTTAGCAGTGTTTGTTTAGTACTGTGTGCTTGCCTTGCATTGTGCATTGGGATGTGTGTTTCTGGCAATGTGTATCTGTGTGTACCTGTGGTGTGTGCATATGTGAGTGTTATCTGTGTGTAACCCATTTGACGGTCTGACGGTCTGAAATACATATTTATGTGTGTAAGTGTGTAAGTGTGTCTGTCTCTTGGAGCATGTGCTGGGGTGTGTGTATTGGAGAGTGTGTTGAGTGGCCCAGGCAGGAGATTTATAGGGTCCATCAAGAATTCTGATAATGGTCCTCTGCTTACTTTACATTCATGTTTGTTGTGCCATTTTAATGCAAATATATTGAGGTTTTGGTAATTTTGTTTTTTCTTTTCTGAATGGCATAGTTAGAAGGTAATACTGGTCCCCCTTTCACAGATTTTGTTAAAGCAGAGACAATATTTAAATCTCTGAATAATGAATGAAAAATAAAAAGTTAACATAAGAAAATTATGCATTCCAAATTCAAGCATACTAGAATTACAATTTACACATTGGTGTATTCTGCTGACATCTAGAGGACAAAGGAGGCCATTCATGCTTCCTGGAAATATGAGTTAAATATTAACATGTTTTTTTTAATTGAAGATTCCTAACTGAGGTGCAGTGGTTTCTAAGACAACCTAGGGTGCTTGATTTAGTACTTTTTAACATAATGTAAATTTTATACTTGAAAGATTATTTTTAGCACTAGCAGCCGCTGTGGATTTTAATTGCACAAGTTCCAAGCTGATTTGTCTCTACTGGACTTGATATTGCATGCAAATCATTGTGGTTTATTCACTAAACTGTAAATAGTAGCACAGTTCAACAGAAATGGTATGATTTAGGTTGAAATAGTCAATATGTGACTCTAGCTTTGTTTAGGACCAGATTTGCCATTAGTTAGGATAGGTCCCCGTGTACGCACATGTCTGATGGGAGCACCTACTTTGCTGTTAAAAATCCTCTCTCTACCTCCTACCAGGTGTCTGATGTTTGCTGGCCGGAACAGAGGCTGATCTCTTCATGGCCGCCCCAGATTGAGCTCAGCGATCTGAGCATGGCCCTGCCCCCTCATACTGAACACAGCGATCTGCACATGGTTCTATCCCTCAGACTGAACACAGTAATATGCGCTTGGCGTCACCCCTCAGACTGAACACAGTGAGCTGTGCATGGTTCTACCCTTCAGACTGAACACAGTGAACTGTGCATGGCTATGAAAAGGGGCTGGGGCTAGAATGGTTAACTCACAAACACTAACATACTGCTATACATACTGTATACACATACACACTAGCACACATACTCAGGGCCGCCACCAGAAATTTTGGGGCCCCTAACTCAGCTCAGGGTCTGGGCCCCCTGGGGCCCGCCTCCAAATACCGCCCACTGGGTCCACACACAGACACAAATGCACACACTGATACAAAAGGACACAGATACATACTAACAGACACACATACTGAAACAGACATACATGCATACAGGCATACATACTGACACATACTGAGACATACACACAGGCATACATAGTGACAGACAGACACATAATAACATACATACAGACACCGACATACATACATACACACACACACACATTCATACAGACACTGACATCCATACACACATACATTCATAATGGCATACAGACATACACTCATAATGGCATACAGACATACAGACTGACATACATGCATATATACAGACATACTGACAGACATACATGCACACAGACATCCATACACACAGACCTACGTTCATAATAATATGCAGACATACATTCATACTGACATACAGACATACATATATACATATAGAATGACATACAGACATACATATATACATACATAGACATACATACATGTATGCATACAGACATACACAAACATACATAGACAGACATACATATGTAGACATGCATGCAGTCAGACAGACATAGACATACACACAGACATACATACAGACATAAATCCAGACATAAAGACATTTACATACATACAGACAGACATACATACATAGACATACACACAGACATGCATGCAGACAGACATACATACATACACATACATACATGCATACAGACAGACACATACATGCATACAGACACACAGACAGACAGACATACACATACATGCATACAGACACAGACATACGCATACAGACACACAGACATACATACATACAGACACATACATGCATACAGACACACAGACAGACAGACAGACATACATACAGACATATGATACACATACATGCATACAGACACACAGACATACATACATACAGACACGCATACAGACAGACAGACACAGACAGACAGACATACACATACATGCATACAGACAGAGACATACATACACATACATACATACATACAGACAGACATACATAGACATACATACATACAGACACACAGACATACATAGACATACACACATACATAAATACATGCATGCACACACACAGCTCATTTTCCAGCCACCCTCCTGTCTCTTACCTTTTCTTTGCAGGAGGGTGGCTGGGGATGAAGGGAGTCGGCGCTGCTCCCTCTTCATTGCCTGGCTCTCCATCTTCACGGCTGGCTGGGCGGGCGGGCGCGTTCCTCCCGCGCGGAGTGAGCTGGGAGGAAGTGAGCACTTCCTCCCAGCAGCACTTGCGGCTGCTTTTTTTTTTTTTTAAAGGGGCCCGGTCGCGCTATGCAACGGCCACAGGGCCGCCGGGCCCGTGACAACTGTTATGGTTGTCACCCCCTGATGGCGGCCCTGCACATACTGCTACCCATACTGATGCAGACACACTCTGCACAAACACTCAGACATTTAGACACACTGCAACAGAGCTTGCACATGGGATAAAGGTGGCTGGTGTGGCACAGAAGAAAGGTAATGCTGATTTTCAGAAACCATGGATTTTAAATTTGGAATGGAATCTCAATCTGCAATCCCAACAATTATCCTAGATTAATAATTCCCCCATTTCTTTCTTGTTTGAACCAGTTTTATTTTTTCTAATTTAATAAGTTTATATTAAAATAATCTATTTTCTGATATATTATAGTCACCCATTGTATTTTAGTAACACAGATGAATAGATACAAATTATATATTTCAGTTTACTAGTTAAATGTACATACACCTTATCCAGTATATGTTTGTTTTTTTATATTGCACCTTATTGGTCTTATGCCATCAGCCTACCTGATTCATAATTTATCATATTTGGAGGAAAGGGGTTAATTAAGTGTTGCTTAAATGTATGTGGCAAATAAATTCACTCCCCCCACCAAAATAGGTCACTGTACCGTAACAATTTTTACGTATTTATTTTATATTTGTTTTTGACATGCATTTGATTTGTAATGTGGCTGTTTCTGTACAATAATACAATAATCTTAACTTTGGACTTATTGTCCTCTTTAGCGCTTGCACTAAATGCACTGCTTTTTAACCTAGCACTGTCACTTTAAAAATTTTGTGCGCACTTGAAACCTAGTTATTCTACCAAGGGGGACTTATCACTTGGCACTTCGGTCATAGACTGCTGAGAATTAAGAAAGAGTCTGCGGTTAAAGGGTAACTCCAAGCACCATGACCACTTCAGTGATTTGAAGTGGTCAAGATGCATGGAGTCTGTATGTGCAATGTTTCACGATGAAATATGCAGAGTTTAACCTCTTTGTAGCCAGAGCTTTATTTCCACCTTCGGAAGTGTTTTTGGGGCATATTTATATGCACACAAGGTCATATGGTGGAGAACAATCTGCTGACACTCTCACCCAATGAATAAGTCGCAAGATTCGCAACAGGCTTCTTAAAGGGACACTCCAGGCACCCAGACCACTTCTGCCAATTGGAGTGGTCTGGGTGCCAACTCCCACTACTCTTAACCCTGCAACTGTAATTATAAACTGCAATAATTACCTTGCAGAGTTAACTCCACCTCTAGTGGCTGTCTACTAGACAGACACTAGAGGGAACTTCCTGATTTATAGCAAAGATTTTCTTTGCTAGAGCGTCGCTGGACATCCTCACGCTGTGTGAGGACCTCCAGCGTCGCTCAATTCCCCATAGGAAAGCATTGAAAATCTTTTTCGATGCTTTTGCTATGGGGAGCGCCCGGTGGGCGGGATCAGTCTCGCCCACCGGCCGACGGAGTCAGTAGGAGGAGCGGCGCGGAGGAGGAGGCAGCGACGAGGGACATCGTCGCTGCCTCAGGTAAGTAACTGAAGTGGTTTTCACCCCTTCAGCAAACGGGGATTGGGGGGTGGGAGGGAGAGGGGACCTGCAGTGCCAGGAAAACGGATTGTTTTCCTGGCACTGGAGTTTCCCTTTAATTATGAGAGCTAATGGAAGCACAGGTTCTGGCTATCCATAAAGAAGAAGGAAGGCAGGGAGCAGTACCAGGCAGACCCAAAGTAAGAAGTCAAACTGTAAGCATTGGATGGACACCAAGGCCCTATCTCTTCCATAGCCACTGAAGTGCGCTTTAGTTGTGATGGTCTATGGAGTGTTTCTTTAATCTTGGAATGTATTCTCTCTCTCTCTTTTATTTTTTTTTAAAGAAAATATTTTCAAGACTTTTTGTGTTGTTTTGCCACGCCAGCACAGAATTCAGACAGTGAGTGCAAAGTAGAACTTTAAAGTCTCAATATGTTTCAGACACACTGTTGTCTGTTTAAAATATGTGAAAACTTACTTTGTACATATGCAAACAATTAAATACATCTTTTCACTTTCCTTTTATATTCATAATATTATAGAAAATATAACCCAACATGAATTTTAGAACACCAGTTTGTTAGTTCTTGCTGAGGCAGTTCTTAAGCTAAATGATAAATATCATGCATTTACCACAAATATACAACTGAATGCTCTTTCATTTAAAAATGTCATCATTTAATGTTGATTTATATGAACTGTCCTGGAAGTTAAAGTTATGCTAATTTGTTATGTTCTTTTTTATTTAAGGTGCATGTTTTTATAAAAAAAAAAAAAAGGAACCACATTACTGAATATGGCAGCGTGTCACCCGTAGTTCCCCTCTTTCCTTGTACTTGCACACCATATTGATGCGATGCAATGTAAGTTGCAATGTAAGTTGTTAGTTATGAATGTATGATGTGTTATGATGTGAGAGTATGCATGTTGCTATTTAGATATATGGACAGCTAGTTATGTAGGTGTAAGGATTCTTTTGTATATCAACATCAACAATGAAGTTGCTGTTTAGTGGATGTGTGAGTGCGCTGGATTTGTGCATTGTATGAATTGGCCCCAACAGCACCCTTGTATGCATGTTCAGGCCCCTGGTTTTCATATATGAATATATTTGAGAGTCTAGGCCAAATCCCTGATTTTGAACCCCTCCCTGTCATAGGTGCTTCATTCTATTTAACCTTGTACTGCAGAGAGCCACAGATGGAAGTTTTCACCCCAAGTATGCGGGTTTATCTCATAAGAGCAGACATTTGGTTGTTAGAGTAGGACCTGCTAAGAATGGGGTACATTGACGTTGTGGCAGGCTTATGCAATGTATGATCATATACAGTAACTAAACCCCCATTAATTTTGCCTAGGTGAGGTGTTTTTAAAAACACTTATAAAATCTGTAAGCTTTAATTGGACACTGTAGGCACCCAGACCACTTCAGCTAATTGAAGTGGTCTGGGTGCTGTGTCCCTATTGCACTTAGTGCTGTAATGTAAAACATTGCAGCTCTAAGTCTGCCCTCATTGGCTTTCTACCAGACAGCCACTAGGAGAGCTTCCGGAATCGAAATGGACCTTTGGTCCGTTATCTGACTCTGGACGTCCTCACTCTTTGCATGAGGACCTGCAGCGTCAGATTTTCCACATAGGAAAGCATTAAATAATGCTTTTCTATGGGGAAATGCTAATGCGAGAGCCGCCATTGCCACCCGCCGGCTGACATGAAAAGGGAGGAGTGTGGGCAGAGCCTGACCCGGCACCGAGCGTCATCGGTGCTGGATTCAGGTAAGTGGCTAAAGGGGTTTTAACCCCTTCAACCCCACGTGAGGGGTGGCGCGTGGGAGGGGGGCACCTTTTAAGCTTATAGTGCCAGAAAAACGGTCCTGATACCTATTCAATTAATTAAAGGGACACTATAGTCACCTAAAAAACTTAAGCTTAATGAAGCAGTTTTAGTGTATACATCATGCCTCTCAGGTTTCACTGCTCAATTAACTGCCATTTAGGTGTTAAATCACTTTGTTTCTGTTTATGCAGCCATTTCCACACCTTCCCTGGCTGTGATTGACACAGCCTGAATGAAAAAAATCAGATATAATTTACCCTAAACAATTTTATCTTTTAAACTTTAATCACATACAAGAGGCTTGTGCATGGTCTAGCAAGCTATTAACATAGCAGGGGATAAGAAAATCTAAATTAAACAGAACTTGCAATAATGGAAGGATAAACATTAGATGACTCTTTACAGGAAGTGTTTATGAAGGCTGTGCAAGTCACATGCAGGGAGGTGTGACTAGGGTTCATAAACAAAGTGATTTAACTCCTAAATGGCAGAGAATTGAGCAGTGGGACTGCAGGGGCATGATATATACACCAAAACTGAAGGGGCATGATCTATACACCAAAAATGTCCCTTTAAGCATAAGAAACAAAACTGTAAAAATAACAACAACAAAAAAATGTTAAAATTTTAAATGAAAAAGTGCAGGTAGCAACAGTAATAGCAAAGGGATATCTTTTGCAATAATTAAATGAGACCGGAGTATTACAAGTCTTACAATAGCATTTAATATAACTTACTTTAATATAAAAAAAGTCTAAATATTTCGACATGCCTGCTATATCTAAGATATATTGGTTTTACTCTGGGTCCACCAATATCACTGTGGACACTGGAATGGAGTCCTAAACATATTTTATTGGTTTTCAGCACAAGGTTCAAGTTGTTTCAGTTGCTTGTTATTCATTCTTGTGCCCAATGTTCGGATTGGGTTGACTTCTGGTTAGAGTCTGACATTGAATTTCAATTGGGAAGTTCTATTTCCATTGACGTAACACCATCAGTGCTTACATTGTAAAAATAATCCATACTGTGGATGAGTTCTATGACAGATTGATCTTCAGTGTTAAAAGATCTCATCTCCTCAGGAAGGGACTCCATAATAAATTCACTGTTTAAGGATTTCTGAGGACCGTCAGCAGGACTCTTGTTTGTGAGAGTGTGATGAACCCTTTCTTCATTCTTTACTTGCTGGATTGTGAAGGCATCTTTAAGATATAATAAATTGTCTGATGTGACCAGTGGTTCAAGATGGTTTCCGCCTGTTGGAAAATCACAAGAGTTTGGTACTTGGGATGTGATTGACACATAATCCTCTATATTTGTTGGTGGCTGGCAGTACAGTTTACAAAATCCAATATAAGCCTTCATAGGATGTTTGTCACTGGTTTCCCTTGGATAATTCGGAAAGTGCTGCCTTTTGGTAAGCTTTCCAGGATATGATGCCAAGTTGTATGAAGATATATTATTTTGTAATTGGCCTGGTGTCCCCACGTTTTTGGGGTTTTCTGGTACCACTGGATACTTAGTGGTAACATTAGGGTGTGATACAAGCCGTCCTGCATCCATTTGATGGGTGGAAACATTGCCCCATCCATAGCTGAACGGAGGGGCTCTTCCATAAAACTGAATAGACAAGACATTACGCCGAACTAATGACAAAGAAAAGATAAGAGAGATTCATAGGTTTAGATTACATGAAAAATATATTAGCTGCAATCCATACATACAACTGGATCTTTATGTAGAATAAAGTAAAAAAAATAAAACAAAACAAACCATGGTAGTACATCTTGATTTATAAAGAAACTGTAGTCACCAGAACCACTACAGCTTAATGCAGTGGTTCTGGTACCTATAGCCTGTACTCACAGGTGTTTCATAGTAAACACTGCCTTTTTAGAGAAAAGGCAGTGTTTACATTGCTGGCTAGTAACACCTCTAGTTTTCGTCTCAGTGCTTCATAGTCTGCAGCACCTACAATCAGCGTCTCCACGCTCTGCATGGAGCTGCTGAATGTTTCCCATAGAAATACATTCATTCCCAGTAATGTTTAAAACAAGTGAAATAAAACAAACGAGTCGAAATCCGTAATGCTTTGGACACTTGATAAAGACTGTTTTTCGGTGCCGCCAGCGGTGAGCTACAATTTGTGTTCTTTATATATATATATGACATACTTCTGAATTTTGGCACACCACATTCTGCTTTCTATATTGCTACATTTGTTTTGATTTGTTTTATTTGACCTGTTTTTCATATTACTGTGGATTCCTGTATACTATCAAGAGGAGGACTCTTCCAAGCCTGTATAAGCACCCTGGGGCCTTGATTTGACAGTTTTACAGTATGTGATGTTTAAAAAAACAAATTCTTGATACTTTGCTGCTGTATTGGACCTTGATTTGAGCACATATTCTGGATTTTAAGTATTAAATTCATTATTGTATTTATACACTGTGGTGTGTTTTTTATGCTGGTTGTTATTTTCAATTCTGTGTATCTTTAGTACACTAGTCACCAAAACAACTTTAGCTTAACCCCTTCAGGATGGAGTCAATAGTGCACGTTGTGATCAAAACAAAACGTAAACAAAAACTGGAATTTGCGCTATATGTCTGTTCACCCGTAGTTCCCCTCTTTCATATTACATGCACCCACACTTATTATATATCATTTTGTTCAGGAGAAACAGGGCTTTAATTTATCATTAAGTATTCATATATGGAACATAATTCATTATGAATAAAACTAAAAAAAAAAATGTGAGAAAATAAGATTTTTTTAAAAATTTGTATTTCCGTCTGACATTTTAGCTGTGAATGTCATAATACTGTTATGTTTTACTGCACAAAAATGCACATATTTGTAATCAGCGATGTCTCACGAGTACAACAGTATCCCCCATTAACAGGTTTTATGGTGTTTTGGAAAGTTACAGGGTTAAATATAGAACGTTCCATTTTCAAATAGAAATTTGCCAGATTGGTAATGTTACCTTTGAGACGGTGTGGTAGCCCAGGATTGAGAATTACCCCCATAATGGCATACCATTTGAAAAAGTAGACAACCAAAGGTTTTGCAAGTGGGGTATGTCCAGTCTTTTTTAGTAGCCACTTAGTCACAAACACTGGCCAAAGTTAGCGTTCATATTTGTTTTTGTGTTTAAAAAAGCAAAAAACAAATATTTGGCCAGTGTTTGTGACTAAGTGGCTACTAAGAAAGACTGGACATACCCCACTTGCAATACCTTGGGTTGTCTACTTTTGCAAATGGTATGCCATCATGGCGGTAATTCTCATTCCTGGGCTACCATACGCTCTTAAAGGCAACATAACCAATCTGGCAAATTTCAATGTCAAAAAAATGAAATGCAAGCCTTATATGTGACTATCTAACTTTCCAAAACACCATTAAAAACCTGTACATGGGGAGTACTGTTATTCTCGGGAGACTTCACTAAACACAAATATTTGTGTTTTAAAACAGTAAAACATATTACAACAATAATATAGTCCATAAAAGTGCCGTTCGTTTGTAAAAAAAATGCAAAAAACTTCACTTTTACTTAAAATATCATCGTTGTAATACAATTTACCAATTTGAAACACTAATATGTGAGTTCAGCGAAGTCTCCCGAGTAAAACAGTACCCCCCATGTACAGGTTTTATGTTGTCTTGGAGAGTTACAGGGTCAAATATAGTGCATGCGAATTAAATTCTCTGCACTTTCTCCCTGTGTTGTCAGGCATTTCAATCAAATTTTAATTAATCAAATCACCTAATTATGTTAAAAGATTACTTAAATATACACGTAGAATTTTAATATATATGCATTTATAGGTATTTAAATTCTACGTGTATACGAATGTAATCTTTTATATAATTATATGTATTTATCTATATATATATTTGCGGTTATTTGCATTTTATATATAGATAGATATACCGTATTTATCGGCGTATAACACGCACTTTTTTCCCCTGAAAATAGGGGAAAAATCGTGGGTGCGTGTTATACGCCGATATCCCATAATTACTTACCTGTCCTGAAGCGTGGGCCGGCTTCACAGCTTGCACCGCGGTACAGGAACTTTAATTCCATGTTCCGGTTTCCGGCGGGACTGAAAGGAAGTGTGCACACTATTGTGCACACTTCCTTTCAGTCCCGCCGGAAACCGGAACATGAAATTAAAGTTCCTGTACCGCGGTGCGCGCTGTGAAGCCGGCCCACGCTTCAGGACAGGTAAGTAATTATGGGAGGGGAAGTACACTATGGGAGGGGGGGGAAGTACACTATGGGAGGGGGGGGGGAAGTACACTATGGGAGGGGGGGGGGGGAGTACACTACACTATGGGAGGGGGGGGAAGTACACTATGGGAGGGGAGGGGAAGGGGGGGAAGTACACTATGGGAGGGGAGGGGGGGAATTACACGAGGGGAGGGGAATTACACGAGGGAAGGGGGGGAGTACACTATGGGAGGGGAGGGGGGGAAGTACACTATGGGAGGGGAGGGGGGAGAATACTATGGGGGGGAGAATACTAGGGGAGGGGGGGGAGAATACTAGGGGAGGGGAGGGGGGAGAATACTATGGGAGGGGAGGGGGGGAGAATACTATGGGAGGGGAGGGGGGGAGAATACTATGGGAGGGGAGGGGGGGAGAATACTATGGGAGGGGAGAGGGGGAGAATACGAGGGGATGGGAGGGGGAGAATACGAGGGGATGGGAGAGGGGAGAATACGAGGGGAGGGGAGGGGGGGAGAATACTATGGGAGGGGAGGGGGAGAATACTATGGGAGGGGAGGGGGGGAGAATACTATGGGAGGGGAGGGGGGGAGAATACTATGGGAGGGGAGGGGGGGAGAATACTATGGGAGGGGAGGGGGGGGAGAATACTATGGGAGGGGAGGGGGGGAGAATACTATGGGAGGGGAGGGATGGAGAATACTATGGGAGGGGAGGGATGGAGAATACTATGGGAGGGGGGGGAATACTATGGAAAGGGGGGGACACTATGGGATGGGGGGGGGGGAATACTATGGGAGGGGGGAAATTTCCTGGAATTTCTTTCTAAAAATGAGGTGCGTGTTATACGCCGGTGCGTGTTATACGCCGATAAATACGGTATATAGAATGTCATTCTAAGTGTATTTTGTTACCAATATATATTAATAACAAAATACAGTTAGAATGAAATTACATATGGATATATAATTTATATTAAATTTTGTTTCAATATTTTATTTATTAATTTTATTATTGTAATTATACGTATTTATATATATAATATATGTGTATATATCTATTATATATATAATATATGTATATTATATATATGTAACGTCATTCTAAGTGTATTTTAATACTAATATATGTACTTATATTAGTATTAAAATACACTATGTATGACGTTAAATATATATAATATACATATATTATATATATAATATATATACATATATTATATATATATAAAAATATTTATTTTATTTTATAACATGTTTAAATTTTTTTTTTTACACTACCTACCAGCAGGGGGACTGTCTAATATTTTAGACTGTCCCCCTGCTGGCAGATCCACAGCCAGCTATAGGGGGCCATGTGATCGCTCTTTGAGAGCGATCACATGGCCCCCGGGGGCCTGATTTGCCGTGGGGGGGCTGCCTGGGCTGTGAGGCAATCCTCCTGAAGCGGAGCGCCGGGAAGGTAAGTATCCAGGGCTTAAAGCCGTTACGGCGTTCTATGCCGTAAAGGGGTTAATAAAGCAGTTTTTGTGTATAGATTGTGCCTCTAAATTCACTGCTCAATTCACTGCCATTCAGGAGTTAAATCACTTTTGTTTATGCAGCAATAGCCACACCTCCTCTGGCTGTGACTGACATAGTCTGCATGAAAACAAAATGGTTTCATTTTCAATCAGATGTAACTTACTTTAAAAGTTTTTTATCTACTGCACCGTCAATTGAATTTTAATTACAGAGAGGAGGCTCCTAGCAGGCTACTAACAGAGCAGGATCAATTCTAAATTAAACTAAATTTGCAATAAAGGAAATTTAAATATTAGATGACTCTTTACAGGAAATGTTTAGGAAGGCTGTGTAAGTCACATTCAAAGTAGGTGTGGCTAGGGCTGCATAAAATATATATATATATTTAACCACTAAATGGCAGAGAATTGAGCAGTTAGACTACAAGGGCATGGTCTCTACACCACAACTTCTTCATTAAGCTAAAGCTCTTTTTGTGACTATAGTGTCCCTTTAACTAGCATTCCGCACAGTGCAATTTTATCTCATTGAAGCGCCTATACACTTTGTATTTGTTTTATAAAATCTGATTAAAGTCTGCATTATTCCACCTTGAGTGCCTAGATCCAGTGAAGTATAGAATTGAAAGGAATATGCAGTCACTCTGGGCATTATTCTAAGGACCACGCTTTTGGGCAGCAACAATGATTTAAGTCCCATCACTGGCTTCCTCCTTTAGCCTTGTCCGTCAGTTGTCTCAGATTTCCAAAATAACCCGGTTTCTTACAACTAGTTATTTATAATGTTTAGAAGCCCGGTATTTGACTATTTGTATTTAGCATTTTTGCAACACCTATTGTATGTGACAAAAAAGAATCATATATCTGTGACAATATTTTAGGGTAGAAAACGGCTAAAGTAATGCAGTGGTGCCATAGATTCAATAATGGTACATCAGATAATTAAAAGTATGAAAGGATGAGCAAATAAATTGAAGGGTAAGTAAAATCCACAGGCATCACAATGTAGGGTGCAAAATATGGAACTGTATTGTGTCCAAAGGACAATAAAAAGAAAATTTCAACAGTGATGCCTGAATCATGTATACCTCATGGCCGAAATGTCTTTTTTTTGTCCTTCAGACAGAATACATTTTCATATTTTGCACCCTACATTGTGATGCCTGTAGATTTCTACTTGTGATTTATATTGGTGGCTTGCGGACCTCCACTACAATGCTCCACTGTACTTATATACCTGTGTGCTTGCCATTGCAAAAGGTATGGTGCCATTAGGCTCTCCTCCCATGGTTCAGGCCCTGGGGAGATAGCGCAGCTAAGCGGACAAGGGCACATGTAGGAGTGTGGGGATAGATGCATGGGATTGGTTGTGAAGAATCTGTGGGTGTGATTATGTTTTGTGTAAGACAGTGTGGGGGAGGTCTTACCTCAGTGCCACTTGGGATTCGGGCCAGCAAACAGTTTCCTGTCTCCTGCTCCTGTTTGCCTGGGCCTGCAGATTGACACAGCTTGATGTTTGAGGCTTCTGGCTTCCCTCAGGGCTGCTGCAGCGTGGATTGTGGCCGGCACCTGTGGGTACAATGGGCAAGCATTAATGAGGTATGGCTACCGGTGTGGGCCCCCCCCGTGGCCTACCTCCCCCTGCTGCCTTCCCCTGGAGCACCCCCTGGGGTCTCCCCTGCTGCCTCCCCTGCCCCTGGGGGCCGCAACAGCACTGGCAGGCGTTCCCACCCACCTGCCAGGCTCTCCCCTGATTCCACTCCTCGGGCCCGGTTGATGAGGTGGAGCCCGGGCCCGAGGCATCAACGCGTGTCTGGAGCCCCCAGACACGCGGCCTACCTCCAGTTGCTGTGCTTTGCGGCCTTCCGCGGCTGCGCGCGTGGCACGGCCTTTTGCCACGAGGCCTGCCACTGCCGCGCAGCCAGCCGCTTCCATTGGCGCACAGCCTGGGACTCCCAGGCCGGGGATGCGGCCTGGTACCGCCGCGCGGCCTTCTGCTTCCGCAGCCGCGCGGCCTATTGCTACAAGGCCGGGGATGCGGCCTGCCACCGCCGCGCGGCCTCCTGGTGCGGCTGCCGCGCGGCCTACATGTTTTCTCCTCATTTCACCATCCGCCCCGGCCGCCTGTGCTGGATTGCGGTCCGGGGGCGGTGGGCGGCGGTTACAGCCATCCGGGCGGCAGGCGGCCGCCCGGCAACGGTCCGGGTCCCCCCGCGGCCCGGTGTGGTGGTGAGTAGGCCCTTGCGGGCCGCGCGGGGTACCTTGGTACCGCCGTGGGGAGTCCAGGGGGGGTCCCCTTGCTCGTCGGGAGCCTCCTCTGCCAATGAGGAAGGCTCCCAGGGCTGTCTCACCTGTCCCCCTCTTTCCCTCCTTCCCCTGTTGGGCTGTCCTTTCCGCTGGGGGCCCCCCTTGGCTGGTCCCCCCCCCCTCCGCTTGCCTGGTTTCCTCTCCACCCCCCCCCCCTCTTCGGTGGCCCCCTTCCCCCCCCCCTTTTCTGCTCTAATTTCCCCCCCTCTCCCTCTCCCATCCTGTTCCCCCTTTTCTGCTGTATCCCCCCCTCTCTGTCTCTCCCCTCTGCCCCCCCCCCCCCCTTACTAAGCCTGCCCCCCCCCCCCCCCATGTAGGTCACTTACCTCGGCCATCTCCTCTGGGGCGTGGGCTCTCATCTTCTCTGCTGCTTCTTCTCAGGATACTGCTGCAGTTCATGGACCGTCCAGCAGGTGGCGCCTGGATCAGAGCTGATGTCTTCTGTGGATGTTGGGACTGCTGTTTCTTCGCCTCAGCCTTCTGTGAGCGCAGTGCCGGGCTTGGATCGCCAGGCTGCGACCGGTGAGTACGCTTCCCCCCTCCTTTTCGCGCTTCGCGTGCATACGTTGTTCCTTCCTTTATTCAGTCTGGTCCTCTTGCACACAATAAAAAAAAAAAAAAAAAGATAAAAACAAATTATTACAGGACAGAAATAATCTGTAAATTGCCACATGGAATAAATCACAAAAAATAACAAAAAAAAAAAAAAAAAAAAAAAATGATGAGAGATAAAAATACAATGACAAATACAGGAAGGAGGTTAAACGTTCAAAAAAAAAAAAAAAAGAGAACCTGAAATATAATCCAAGTACTTGGGTGCATGGACGCCGCTTCCCCCTCCCCCTTAATTGTCAATATGTATCGTATGTTTAAGTGCGCTTTCCTGCAGCGTCCAGGGTTCGCGTGACTCTGGGTGTTGCTGAGCTACTATGGCTCGCTTGGCTTGCGCGCAATGCTAGGGTGCAGATGGGGGGAGGGGCTTTTTACTGCAGGGGCGTTCCCTCCTGCCTCGGGGGTGCCTTGACTAAAAAGGAACATTAAGGTTTCCGGGTGGGTCATGGGGTACGTGCCGTGGACGGTAGCGCCCCATGGCGCATGTTCGAATGCACCCTGTGTTCTGGATAGCATGGTCGGGGTGAGGGCTCCCCGAGAATGCGCTGCTGTCAGAGCTGGGTTGGTGGAGGTACGTTTTTGCACTTTCGTTGGCAGTGCGCCCCTTCTTGGCCTGGGGCGGGATGGACTGCGGCCTCTGGTGATACTTAGGACTCGCCTGGTGCCTCAGCACGGTGCGTTTCTCGTCCTCTCCGCAATCTGTCGGGGTGGGGACATGGGTGCTCTCGGGGCAGGACCCTCAGAGTGCTCCTTTCGGGTGATGTGGGTCCAGTTTACCAAGAGCGCTCGGTTAGCTGACTTCCCGATCGTTTAGTGGGCCCCTGGGGTCCACTTTGCGGGTCCCCCCTGGGGGATGTGGTGCCCATGGAGGAACGGGGTTGATGTAGCCTGATTCATTATTTACTCGGTTGTCGTTTCTTTCCGGGGCTGGGTTTTGAGTTGGTGGCTCACCACAGCGGTCTGCGTGGGTAGGGCTGACGAAGGCGGCTGTGGAATCGGTTTTCCGGCTGCTGCCGGTATGCCCGTCGAGTTGTGGTTTCGGGCTGTGTTTTTCTGACGGTCAGGATTAGGTGGCTATGTGCCTCCACGTGAGTTGCTCCCGATGTCGCTTGTGTGGGACCGTCAGTGGTGCATGTACGCGCTCTACTGCCACAGTGTTTTCTTGGGATTGGAGTTTCGGAGTTCCGTGGCCCGGGCCTTATCCGTGGGTCGGGATGTGTGCTCTTGTCTCTGGATAGTGGGATCAATTCCTGTAAGGGGAACGTGGGTGCCCCTGGCTGCGGTATGGGGCATCGGGCAGGAGGCGTCTGTGGTTTGGAGGGGCGTTGTGGGTTTCGGCCGCGCTACTCATGGTCTCTCCTGGGAAAGCTGGGCTTTGCCTGTTGGGGTTGCCCTTGGGACTGTATGGGGTTCCTGCAGGGGCCTCTTTTAACGCTGGCTTGTGCAATCTGGCCCCTGAGTCCTTTCCACTGGCTTCCAACTGTTTTGCCGCCGCAGTAGGTTTTGGGGATTTGGGTCTCGGTGGTGTGCTGCCTCTTGCCCAATACGCTGGCTCTGACGGACTCTGGTGTTCTTGGAGGTCCCCCCTTTCTGGTGGCATGGTAGGCATGTGGTACCCAGCTCACGAACAAGGGGGTGGGTTTTCCTCGGGGACCATCGTGGGGTGATGCTGGCTGTCTTCGCATGTTACAGTACCCTATACCCCGGAGGTACTCTGGTACTCTGGCTCGGTGCTGTTTGAGTCTAGGGGCGGCTGGTCAGGGTTTGTCCGGTGGTTACCGATACGATGGCCGATGCTCTGTCTTGTTCATTATAGAGCGTACTCGGGTGGAGGTGTCACGGTGGTCCGTAGGCAATCTCTGGGGCGGCGTGGGGCCCGCTCTAGTAAGGTTGGAGGGTTCGGGACGGATGGGTACGTTTCTTTTTGGGTTCCGGGATTTGACTGCTCATATACATGTTTGGTTCCGTTGAGTAAGCGTTGGAATGGACTTCCTTCAGGTTTCGCAGCTCGATGGCTGTTGTCGTCGGGAAGGGTAAGTTGGTTGAGGTTGGCTGTTTCATCGATAGAATCTGTACAATTCTTGGATGTTGCAGGGTTGACTTTCTGCATCCTCCTGGGGTAGGTGGGATGCACGGGGTGATGGTTGGGCTCCTACCAAGCTGTGGAAGTCTCTACCTACCTCTATTGAAGTCTCATTCCATTTTGGTCCGCTTGGAGTTCCAGTGGAGAGTGGAGACGTCCAGCCGCCCAAGCTTATCCGGGCAGGCACTTGTTCTGGTGATTTATTCACTTTGATCTTGTGAGTGCAATCTTGTATCAGCGCATTATCTTTTCTTTTGCGGTATTACACTAGGTAATTTTTATTTATTTATTTATTTTTTTTTTTTTTTTCTGTTCCTGTTTTAGATTATGTACAGCCGTATCTCATTCCCCTCTGTGTCTATGTATATGTTGTAAAGGTCGGGAACTGGGCCACGACCTTGAGAGGCTGTTGTAACTGCACCAGATAAGTGTGGGTGTATCTAGATGCCATTGTCACTAATTTGGAGGTATCATATGTAGATATACTGTTTTGTATTTTGTCTTAGCAAGCTATAATGGGTTTCCAGGATGGTCTGTACTATACCGTTCCGATCGGGGGCGGTGCAGGGTTCCGTCATTTGCCTGTTTTCGTTGGGAGGACTGTTCCGTCCCTGGGATTGTTCGGCCTCCTCCCCGGTTTGTTTCTCGGAGGTGGGTTTTTCAACCCCGCGTCCATCTAGTTGGGGTCTTCCTCTTGGGGGCTCGACTTCCTGGATAAGGATGGTGGGGAATTCAAAGGGCATTTATTTTGGTTGGGGGCGGCTACAGACGCCGCCAGGCTGGGCGTGCCTGCGCCGATGGTTCGGAGGGCTCGAATGGCGGAGGTTCGGTGGTCTGGCTCCGGCTACGTGAAGGGAGTGTGGCTCCTCCTCATACGGGGTCAGCTGCCCCGCCTCATGGGGTACCAGGGGTTTTGTCCTCCCGGGGGTGGAATGACGTGGGTCGGTGGTGGTTTAGGACTTGGGTGCTCTTCGGTCGGAACATGTTACGCATTCTGTTTCTTCCCTGAGGTTCCCAGGGGCTAGGCTGCGCCTATCGCCCTTTCCTGTTGGCAGTGCACTCCGCAATGTGAGTGCCCTGGTGAGCTGCCGTCGGTCATCAGAATAGATGGGTTTCTAGGTTTGTCATGGCCATAACAAAAATGACTAAACGTATGACGGACAAAATGAATAACTAAAACATGAACACTTTCGGTTCGCATTTTGGGTTTGGCCAAAGGTGGCCTGGGTATCTCGAAGGGAGGGGTGCGCTTGCTGGAGGTCGGACTTGACCTCTGTTACTCTAGCGCTGCGTGAAGTGGTGGAACAGGCCATGGCTGGTTGTGATGGGGTCCCCCGCTGATTTAGGCGTAAAACAGCGGGGTTGTGGCGGGGGTATGTCCTTGCCAATTGAGTTTGAGGTTACGTTTAAGTAGATGGAATGAGATGAACAAGTTTTTTAAGGTCTCAAACCTCCCCTGCTCTAAAGGTTTTAACTTTAGGTTGCCTGAGGTCTCGTGCCCATCGAGCGTGGATAAGGTCGGCTGATGGCAGGCATTGGAAGGATTTTTATGACGAGGGGGGAGGTGAGAGGGAGTGGTGATTAGGAACCACTCCATGTTTTTATTGGCAAGGACGGTTGGGTCACTGTATAACACTATGGGTGGAGTTATATATGTATATATGTTAATTTATGCTTATTTATGTCTAATGTTTTGGTTACAGAAAAGAAGAGATTTAATAAATAAAGTTATGGATGTGTTATGCAGTAATTTAGTTGTGATAATAAATGCTGTGGCCTGTTTCATCCATACTAAGTGGTCTGTCGTTATTGGGGGTGTTTAATGGGGTTAGATTTTGTTCTAGGCTGCATCGCAATTCCCCACTACGTACATACAAGGCCCTGGGGAGATAGCGCAGCTAAGCGGACAAGGGCACATGTAGGAGTGTGGGGATAGATGCATGGGATTGGTTGTGAAGAATCTGTGGGTGTGATTATGTTTTGTGTAAGACAGTGTGGGGGAGGTCTTACCTCAGTGCCACTTGGGATTCGGGCCAGCAAACAGTTTCCCTCCCGCCCACCCTCTACTATAATTTGTCGCAGCTAGCCGGGGGTATGTCCTTGCCAATTGAGTTTGAGGTTACGTTTAAGTAGATGGAATGAGATGAACAAGTTTTTTAAGGTCTCAAACCTCCCCTGCTCTAAAGGTTTTAACTTTAGGTTGCCTGAGGTCTCGTGCCCATCGAGCGTGGATAAGGTCGGCTGATGGCAGGCATTGGAAGGATTTTTATGACGAGGGGGGAGGTGAGAGGGAGTGGTGATTAGGAACCACTCCATGTTTTTATTGGCAAGGACGGTTGGGTCACTGTATAACACTATGGGTGGAGTTATATATGTATATATGTTAATTTATGCTTATTTATGTCTAATGTTTTGGTTACAGAAAAGAAGAGATTTAATAAATAAAGTTATGGATGTGTTATGCAGTAATTTAGTTGTGATAATAAATGCTGTGGCCTGTTTCATCCATACTAAGTGGTCTGTCGTTATTGGGGGTGTTTAATGGGGTTAGATTTTGTTCTAGGCTGCATCGCGATTCCCCACTACGTACATACATGGGTCACAATATATATATATTATGGCATCTTGCGTTACCTTAGCAGTTTTTGAAATATTAGTATAGAGCAGGCTCCCCAAATGTTGCTGAACTACAAATAGTATAGAACATACTATTAGTATAGAGCTGGCTCCCCAGATGTTGCTGAACTACAAATCCCATGATTCTCAGACTATCTATTTCATTCATAGAATCATGGGAGTTGTAGTTCAGCAACATCTGGAGGGCCAGAGTTTGAGGAAGACTGGTATAGAGGTATAAATACCCTTCAGCAATTTTGTCTCTATCAGGAGCATGTCCATTGGCACTGTCAGCTAATGGATGATTTGCAAAGCTGGACGCAATTAATATCACTAGATTGTAATGGGAATGACAGCTTTAGCAATACCACACTAAAAATGTGATATCATATTTGTTTGATTCTTTCCATGGCGTAGCACCAGTGGACACCTCTCACCATAACCACTGCAGGGAGAGTTGTAATTATTTGTTCCATTGATAATTTCACACCTTGGTGCCAGGTCTTAGACACAATTCTTTCCATCATCACACTGTTGTTACTAGTGCTAACAGCCAGCCCCATCCTATTTACTCAAAACCTGTACAAATATGTTAACAATTGAGGTGCATCTTCCAATATTTATAGGGGTTTAGTCATTAAAGAGTAAATTGTAATGACATGAAGATCATATCTAATATATTTATTAATGGGTTTTTAAAATAGTATAACAGATAATATAATAATGACATATATACAGTAATGTATGAATTGTTGTCAAATAAAAGAGACAGTTTCCCATATAAATTAGATAAGTAACGTATGTACAGAAGTACAAATAAATGAAGATTAAACTATTTAAAACTTCCAACCTCATAGCTGTTTTTTAAACTTGGCTAAACTGGTCTACATTTTGCAATTAGGTTTTTAACTCACTTAATTTCACTGTTTAGTGTATAAGCTCTACAGTCTTCTAATAAAGCACAACACCTATCACTGAAAACCTTACCATGTCTGGCTTTTGGCTTCTGGGTTTTAATCCCTTGAAAAAAGGGATGTCTGAACCTCTGATAAGGTCTGTATGATGCTGTTTTTTCGCACATCACTAAAACCTGTTTTCTTTTGCTCTATAAGAACACAAAAGGCCAAAGGTGATAACTAAACAGTTGGACAACTGCTCCTGTTTGTATTTGACATACAGCGCTTTATCAGCTTTGAGTTGTGCTAGGGTTGTTGCCATGGAGTTTGGGACTCAAGCATCCTGATTGGCTGTGCAATTCTAATCCTGGACATTTGAAAAATAACAGTGACCAGTTTAAAGAATCCTGATTGGCTGAAAGCTTGTAAACTGCACATTTAAAAAAATAATTGTTGGACTGATCTGTAACATTACTTACATTTATACTTTATTAATTTTGCACTTTCCTAGTGTGTGTGTATATATAAAAATAAAGCACTCATTCGTCTTCTTACAAATAAGTATCACATTTTTTTTTTTACAATATACTTTTTATTTGATTTTGAAGCATAAGTACATAAACAGGTTATGATACATTTCAAGAACAATACATGGGTTGTAACATAACATCATTTGGGTAATCATGTGAAACAATAGGGTTAGGGTACAGGGGGGATTCGGGTTACCGAGGTACCATGAAGTAGTGAACAATTTTTTCAAGAAGGTTTACGTATATAGAGCTGACTTAACGTTAATCTTAGATATATATATATATCCAGGTCTGGGGGTTCGATTTGTTAAATACTGATTAAGTTCCTATCCAGCTATCTGCTGGTTATACATTTTTACCCACGGGGACCAGGTGGTGTGGAGCAATTGTGCAGAGTTGGTATTAGGTGTAGACATTTTTTCGTGGATGTAGAATTGCTGTATTTTGTCCCACAGCTGGGTTTTGGTAGGGCATTTTGTTGACTTCCAGTTTAAGGCTATAAGATTGCGGGCAGCCAGGATTATGATGGCACTTTGTTGTTTGTGCGAGTACGTGTATGCCTGTGGGAATCTCAGCATCAGGTACATTTCAGGGGTGCTTTGCGCGCCCAGGAGTTTGAGGGCTAGTAGTGTATTGCGCACTTCATTCCATAAGGGTTTGATTTTAGGGCACGTCCACCAGACGTGAAGTAAGGCAGTGTTCCCCAACCCCCGGGCCGCGGACCGGTACCGGTCCGTGGATCAAACGGTACCGGGCCGCCCAGGGGTGTGGGGTGTGCGAGCCTGCCGGCTAATGCAGGGCTGGCATTGCCCAAGTGCCAGCCCTGCAATGTGCCTGCGGCCTGGAGGGGAGATCAGAGATCTCCCTCCCCGGTCTGCAGGCACTGTGCTGGCAGCCGGCAGGGGAGGGAGTGAGAGAGGACCCGGGAGCTCTTACCTGCAGCTCCTCCGGGTCCTCCTCTCGCGAGATTTGGAGCGTTGCCGCGGTAACCACGGCAACGCTCCAAATCTCGCGAGAGTGAACTCTAGCCCTGTAACTGGGCTAGAGTTCACCTCACCACCACCGGACCACCAGGGAATCCCC
Organism: Pelobates fuscus; assembly: GCF_036172605.1. NCBI lineage: Eukaryota > Metazoa > Chordata > Amphibia > Anura > Pelobatidae > Pelobates > Pelobates fuscus. The sequence goes on from NC_086317.1 coordinate 132,655,657, forward strand.
ACCGGACCACCAGGGACTAAGAAATGTCCCCCCTCCTCCCAGTAAAGGTAAGAAGGGAGGGGGGACATGAATATCTTAATTTTAATTAAATAAATTTTAAAAAAGCCTCCTTACCCCCCATACACACACTGCCCCATAAACACACTACACACACTGCCCCCACACACACACTACACACATTGCCCCATAAACACACTACACACACTGCCCCATACACACACTACACACTGCCCCATACACACTACACACATTGCCCCACAAACACTGCCCCCATGCACACACTGCCCCACAAACACTGCCCCCATGCACACACTGCCCCACAAACACTGCCCCCATGCACACACTACACACACTGCCCCACAAACACTGCCCCCACGCACACACTACACACACTGCCCCACAAACACTGCCCCCATGCACACACTACACACACTGCCCTACACACACTGCCCCATACACACACTACACACATTGCCCCACAAACACTGCCCCATACACACTACACACATTGCCCCATACACACACTACACACACTGCCCCACAAACACTGCCCCCATACACACACTGCCCCACAAACACTGCCCCATACACACACTACACACATTGCCCCATACACACACTACAAACACTGCCCCATACACACACTACAAACACTGCCCCCATGCACACACTACACACACTGCCCCACAAACACTGCCCCATACACACACTACACACACTGCCCCACAAACACTGTCCCCATACACACACTGCCCCACACACACACTACACACATTGCCCCATACACACACTACAAATACTGCCCCATACACAGACTGCACACACTGCCCCACAAACACTGCCCCATACACAGACTGCACACACTGCCCCACAAACACTGCCCCATAAACACACTACACACATTGCCCCATACACACACTGCCCCATACACACACTGCCCCATACACACACTGCCCCATACACACACTACCCCATACACACACTACCCCATACACACACTACCCCATACACACACTACCCCATACACACACTACACACACTGCCCCACAAACACTGCCCCCATACACACACTGCCCCACAAACATTGCCCCCATACACACACTGCACACACTGCCCCACAAACATTTCCCCCATACACACACTACACACACTGCCCCACAAACACTGCCCCCCACACACACACTGCAACTCTCACACACACTGCCACCCTCACATACACACTGCACCGCTCACACACACATACACACAATTTTGAGTCTATGTCTTTATGTGACTGTGTTTGTGATTTTCTGACTATGTATGTGTCTGCGTGTTTTTTTTAATATATGTGACTGTTTTTTTTTGTCTTATTAAATCAAAACAAGCGGGCCACGCAAAAATTATCAAACGTTTACCGGTCCGCGGCGATAAAAAGGTTGGGGAGCACTGAAGTAAGGTACCAACAGCTTCGCAACATCTCCAGCAGAGCGAGGGGGTGGTCGGGTAAATTTTGTGGAGTTTGTGTGGGGTTAGATACCACCTATATAAAAGTTTTTTGTGTGCTTCTATATGCGAATAACATTTTGTCCATTTAGACAGATCATTCAGTGCCTGTATCCATTCCTCATCTGTGAGGGCAATGGCACAATCTTTTTCCCATAGTGTCTTTCAGTGTGGTGTGTTATTGGGTGTCGTGTGCCCCCATGCTGTATAGCACAAGGAAATAGCTTTTGGTTTTGTTGGGTGTTTCCAACATCGGTCAAGTATTGCCTTTGCTGGTAGTGTAATGCTGTTGGGGTTTGTGTGTTTGTTATGCACATGTGCTGAGATGATCCATTTGAGTTGTAAGTATGTGAAAATAGCGTTGTTGGGCAGACCCCACTTCTGTTGTAGTTCCGGAAATGGTATCACCCCTTGGGGTTGGAGTAATTGGTATATGTGCGTTATTCCTACCCGCTCCCAGCTCTTGAGACGTATATCAGGTGAGATGGATCTAAGGGCTAGCAGAGGGGCCCTATCCTGGAATGAGTGTTTTTTCCCTATAGTCTCCAAGTATGTTGTCCAGAACTGGATAGTGAGTTTTGTGGTGGGTAGTAGGTGCGGCTGCGCTGTCCTAAAGGTGTTTGGTGTCCAGAGGTATGCCAGTGCCTTGATTGTCCTTGAATTGGGCTTTTTCCATGTCCACCCACTGTGTGGTGCCCTCCTCGGTGTGCATTAGTATCCCTGTGGCCAACGCAGAGGCTTTGTAATAGAGGCCTATATTGGGCAACCCTACGCCCCCTTGTCTCGTGTGTCTATACAGAGTCGATCTGGCTATGCGTGGTTTTTTGTTACCCCAGATGAAGGCATTACATATAGCCTGGAGCGTTTTTAGAAGTGTTTGTGGGATGCAAATGGGGAGCATTCTGAAAATGTAAAGTAATTTGGGTAGGATCATCATTTTGAATGCATTTACTTTGCCCAGCCAAGAGATATGTGTCTGCGACCACTTGTGTGTGTCTTTTTTACACTGTTGTGGCAGGGTGAGGTAATTTAGTTTCTGCACTTCGGCTATGGAAGGTGCAATTTTTACACCAAGGTAAGTTAGTGCAGTTGACCTCCAATCGAACACATATCGCTCCTTCAGGGAGGTCGTAATGTGAGGAGGGAGTTTTATGGGCAATGCTTGGGTTTTGTCTTGGTTTAGGCGGTAGTGTGATACCTCTCCAAACTCCTGGAGGGCCTCCATCAGGTGTGGTAGTGAGGATTGCGGGTCCCCTAGAGTCAATAGGATGTCATCTGCGAACAATGCTAATTTATATTCGTGTCCTAAGATAGTCATGCCTTGTATGTTGTGGTCGTTCCTTATTTTTTGTGCAAGGGGTTCGAGAGAAAGGATGTAAAGTAAGGGCGATAAGGGACACCCCTGTCTCGTACCGTTGGAAATTTGGAAGGGGTCGGAGATGTAGCCTCCGTGGGCCACTTTAGCCGCTGGGATCGTGTATAATGCCATAATGCCTTTGGTGAGGTTGTCAGGGAAGCCAAATTTTTTCAGCACCCGTAGCATGTATGCCCAATTTAGTCGGTCAAAGGCCTTCTCTGCATCTAGTGCCATGAGGAGGCCCCCACCCGATCCTTTCTCTAATGTAGCCAAGATGTTGAGGACCTTACGTGTATTGTCCGAGCCTTGACGACCCTTGACGAACCCCGTTTGGTCATTGTGGATTAAGTTACCTATCACGGGTGTGAGTCTGTTGCTTAAAATTTTTGCGTAGAGCTTGGCATCGCCGTTTAAGAGGGAGATAGGTCTGACGTTTTTGCAGGCGGTGGGAGGCTTGCCTGTCTTGGGCAGTGTAGAAATATGAGCTAATAGTAGTTCCGAGGGGAGCGTACCCGTCTGGACACTGTGTTGGTATAAATTTAGTAGGTGAGGGGTCAATACCTGTGAGAAGACTTTGTAATATTTATTGGGGAGACCATCTGGCCCTGGGGATTTGTGCAATGGCAAGTCAGCTATGGCTTTAGATATTTCCTCTCCGGATAATGGTTGGGTTAGTTGGTGTATGTTATCGGGCGATAGAGTCGGAAGGTGTATATGATCTAAGAAATTGTCAATATCTGAGAGTGTGGGGACCTTTGTCTCATTGTCGTCTTTGAGATTATACAGGTTATGGTAATAGTCCGAGAATGCATTTACAATTTGCTTCGGATCAATGATTTTCTGACCGTTAGGTTTGTTTAGGAAGGCAATCCTGGAGGGGGGTGATCTTTGTTTGAGCTGGGAAGCCAATTTAGCTCCTGCTCTGTTTCCAGAGGCAAAGTAATTATGTGTTTTTGTAGTAGATATGTGGTTTTAGCTAATTCAAAATTTCGTAATTTGGTGTGGGCTTGTAGTAGAGCGGTCTGCGTGGTCGGTGACGGTGATCTTTTGTTTCTATGAGTTAGGGAAGTAATTTCTGAAATTAGTTCAGTGTACGTGGCTTGGCGTGCTTTTTTGGCTTGACTGGCGTGCTTTATGAAGCTGCCCCTTATTACTGCTTTATGTGCAAGCCATAGGTAGTCTGGGGACGTATCCGGGTGTAAATTGTCAGTAAAGTAATTTTGGAGGTCCGTTGTGATGTGGGATACTACGATAGGGTCGTTAAGTAAAGATTCGTTTAATCGCCAAGGGATTCTATCTTCCTTGGAGAATCGCTCAGATACAGACATCGTGATAGGAGCGTGGTCTGACCAGGTAATGACGCCTATCTCTGAGTCAATTACTTTCTCTAGGGACGTACTTTTAAGTAGGAATCTGTCAATTCTAGAATAACTGTTATGTGCAGCGGTATAGCATGTGTAATCTATTTCCGCTGGGTGGTTTATTCTCCAGGGGTCTACAAAGTTATGTGTCTGCAGTGTGCGACAAATGTTGGATGTTTGTGTGTGTCTTTGTTTCATTGTTGTCGTGGTTACCGTTTTTGTGGCGGAGGAGTCCATGTTGATATCGAGAAGGAAGTTTGTGTCGCCTCCAAGAATTACCTCCCCAAAGCTATGCAACGATAGAAGAGAGAACACATTAGCTATAAACACTGGTTGATTTGCATTAGGACCATAAACATTCATTAGGGTAAACGGTTGATTATTGATGCGGCATTGTAATAGCAGATATCTCCCTTTTCTATCACCTATCTTACGGATTAATTCAAAGACAACATTTTTACTAATCAGAATCGAGACACCTCTTTTTTTTTTGTGGAAGCACGCATGATAGGATATTGGGAACCAGGGAGAGTCGAATCTGGGTTTCGCACCCCATTTGAAGTGGGTTTCCTGGAAGAAAGCTACATGGGCTCCCTGTCTCTTGGCCTCCTGAAGAGTGATAGGAACTTGACGGCCATGTCGGATGAGAAAACTGCGATATAGTATATGGCAACCACTCAAATTTAGGCTCGGGTGGGGGAGTTCTAGTGGGTGCGGGTGCTTTCGGTGTTATGGTAGGTCGTTCCCGGTTGGGCAGGTGGGTGGGGGATGGGGGAGGAAGAAAACTATGTACAGAAATCCGTTAGCCTTTAGGGCCTGTTGCAAGGGTATGCAGACGGATATATGTAGGTGGTAGATAAATGTTGGATACAATAACCAATGCGTACCTTATTCGTCTATGATAACACAAGTAAAGTCAAATTATAGGTAATCTGTGTAAGTGCGCTTTTAAATGTGAGTCGCAGCACAGCAGTGAGCGGTGACTCAGCGTCGGCCATGGGCCTTTAACTATTGGCCGCCCTTTTATACTGAAGCACGTTAAAACATGATACACAGGAATATAACATTCAACCATAAACAACTGCAGTTTTTGCAATACAATAGTGAACACGTTGTGTGAGCTACGTGTCTGGGCGCACAGTCTGTGAGGATTTAAATAGCAGGGTCTCTGCGGTCCGGTGGTGGCGTTCTGTTCCACGGAACCTGTTGCCAGTCTCTCGCCATTTTGCGTGGCGGTGGTAGGTCTTGCCTGCGATTATCTAGCACCGGAGTTGAAATATTCCAGTCCCCTAGGAGCTTTAGGCCTTCTTCCAGCGACATGATGGTCCGGTCCACTCCGTTTCTCCTTACAACGAGCTTGGTAGGAAAACCCCATTTATACAGGATATTGGCGTTGCGTAGTGCTGCTGTTATGGGAGCAAATGACCGTCGTTTGGACATGGTGGTCGCTGAGAGGTCGATGAAGAGCTTGATGCCGGCATAGTCGCCCGGCAGTTCTGCGTTGAGTCTGGATGTTTGCATTATCTGGTCCTTTACTGTAAAGTAATGAACTCTGGTGATGACATCTCGTGGTGTAGTTGCAGGCAAGTACCTTGGTTTAGGTAGCCTGTGCGTCCTGTCAAGGCGAAGGTCCTCCTTCGTTAGTGTAGGGATTATAGTTTGGAATAGCGTTTGCACATATTGCGCAAGTTCTTGCGGTTTGATGTTTTCAGAGATGCCGCGGATTCTGATATTATTTCTTCTATCCCGGTCTTCATTGTCAGCTATTTTCCCTTCTAAATAGGATACCTTATTCTCTAGTGCAGTATGGGCTTCTGCAAGGGCATTGTGGGCTTCTTGCAATCCTTCTGTCCGCTCCTCCAAATGTGCTGTCCTGTCCCCCAGCACTTGTATGTCAGCTCTTATGTCTGCTGCCAATTTGTGAAAGTCTGAGCGGAGGTCTGCTCTAAGGGTATCTAGCATGGAGCTAATGGAAGCATCTGTGGCTGGGGCAGTGACCTGTGTGGATGGGGCAGTGACAGTGGAGGTAAAGCTGCTTTGACTCTCACCAGCATCAGAGTCCCATGCAGGCGATCGCGTTCCGCCGCCGCCATCTTGGATCCGTGCAGGAGTAACAGGCTGTACTTGTAAGTGGGATTCCAGCGTTTTTTGCTTCATTTTCTTTGCAGATTTTTAAGCCATGGTGTTCAGGGTGGGTTAATCTTTGTGGGTGGCTGTGAAGAGCGGCCCGATCGCTGTGATTTCACGCTGTGGGACCCACGGCTTGGCGGAGCTCACGGCTTATGCGACCGTTTCCATGCAGTCCGTGGCCACGCCTCCATAAGTATCACATTTTATTAAAACACCAATTAAATAAAATAAATCATGACGCTTCTGACCTTTTCTGCCACAAACATTATACAAATATATTCGGGGCCAATACAAACCATTGTGTGGAAATCTATTCACAAACCGGACTTTACATAGGACACGAGGCCATGCGTTTAGACTGGAAGAAAGAAGATTTCGTCTAAGGCAAAGGAAAGGTTTTTTTACTGTAAGAACAATCAGGATGTGGAATTCTCTGCCTGAAGAAGTGGTTTTATCAGAGTCCATACAGATGTTCAAACAGCTACTAGATGCATACTTGCAAAGACAGAATATTCAAGGATATAATCTTTCAATGTAGGGCAATATGTGCTTGATTCAAGGATAAATCTGACTGCCAGTCTGGGGTCAAGAAGGAATTTTTTGTCCTAGCTTGTTGCAAAATTGTGCTTCAAACTGGGTTTTTTTTGTTTTTGTTTTTTTTTTGCCTTTTGGATCAACAGCAAAAAACAGGTGTGAGGAAGGCTGAACTTGATGGACGCAAGTCTCTTTTCAGCTATGTAACTATGTAACTATGTAACTATGTAAAGTGTAACTTTTACAAATAAATATATATATATATATGTTATGTGTTTTGGTAGTAAAAGGTTATAATGGTTGCATTTAAATTTCACATTTTTATTTCAATGCTATCTTGTTTTCTCCTTCATAAAGGAGAACTAATTAGATAAGCATAAGTTGTATATTGGGTACGTTTTAGTGGTCTCTTAAGTACACAGTTTGCAGACTTGAATTGCATACTTTTAAAGTTTACTTAAACTATGATAGGATTTATCCACTAAACTATGAGCCAAAAGCAAATAAAGGTTTAATCACAAAATGTAAACAAAATAGCAAAGCAACTAAAGCCGTTCTACCTGGTTTTCATCTGACTAAAATCCTTGAAAAGTTGAGTGAATAAATCTGAATTTGTTAGACTTTGCCAAATAAACATTCTATGAGGTTTTCCTGCAGAATAGCCCTTTTAATGCTAGAAAACATCAGGATAAAAAAAAAAAAAAAAAAAAAAAAGATTTGTGACAAAAAAAAACAAATGTCTCTATTTGCATTAAACAATATTTGTTTTAAGTGGTGTAATAATATATTTACCTTAACGGTCAGTTAACACCACTATTGGTCAAGTGATATGTTGCATAACAATTTTAATAATGAATGACTAGCCCAGATCTGTGTGACACAGGTGACTATCTTGGAGCCAATGTCCATGCATATTGATGTATGCCTTACTTAAATGTCTTATATATCAGTGCACCATCCAGACAGTTATTTATTGCTCCCTGATTCATTGCAATCAATAGAAAATTGCCATGTTTCATTATATCAATGTGGATCAGATCACTGTGCTCACATAATTTATGTATTTTTAATTTATAATAATTTATGTAATTTATGTATCTCACATCTGCCTTGAACACTGCAGCCCCACTCCAAACATGCACCACGAGGAGAACACGACCCCAACCTTGGCATAATAAATCAACACGCTATCTGCAGAGTTGCTCCCGCTGTGCTGAACGCTCCTGGAGGAAGTCCCGCACCCAGGCAGACTATCTTCATTATAGATTCATGTTGCTTTCGTACAGCGCAGCCCTTGCCCTCGCCAAACAGTCCTACTTTTCCTCTCTCATTAGTTCATGCTCCCGCAATCCCAGACGTCTCTTTGACACTTTTAATTCCCTTCTCCGCCCTGCTGTGGCCACCCCCCAAACTAACCTTACAGCTGATAGCTTTGCATATTACTTTACTGACAAGATTGAACAGCTAAGGAAACAATTCTCCCCTCCTTGCCTTTCTCTTTCTCAACCACACATAAATCATGCTTTCCCTACCCTTCAGACTTTCTCCCCAGCTACTGAACAAGAGGTGGCTGCACTTCTCCATTCCTCTCGCCCCACCACTTGCCCACTTGATCCTGTCCCATCTCACCTCATCAGATCTCTCTCCCCTTGTCTTGTGCCTATCCTAACACACATCTTTAACTGCTCTCTCTCTTCTGGCACTGTTCCTGCTGACCTTAAACATGCCACTGTAATACCTATCCTGAAAAAACCATCTCTTGACCCGTCCTCCCGCTCTAACTATCGTCCCATATCCCTGCTCCCTTACTCATCAAAGCTTTTGGAAAGACTTGTCTTTACCCGTGTGTCTCACTTCCTTAATTCCAACTCTCTCCTTGACCCTCTTCAGTCTGGCTTCCGCCCTCTCCACTCTACTGAGACCGCTCTTATCAAAGTGACTAATGACCTAATCTCCGCTAAATCCAAAGATGCTACCAAGGAGCTTGTCCATGCTCTAGTAATTTCCCGCATGGATTACTGTAACCCTCTCCTGATTGGTCTCCCCAAAAGCCGTACTGCCCCGCTACAGTCTGTAATGAATGCTGCAGCTAGACTGATTTTCCTATCCAGTCGGTCCTCTCACACCTCGCCCCTCTGCCAGTCCTTACATTGGCTCCCTGTATCCTATAGGAGTCAATTCAAAGTGCTAACCCATACATTTAAAGCACTGAACAATTCCAGCCCCTCTTATATCTCTTCACTGATCCAGAGGTATGCCCCTCCTCGTACCCTCCGCTCTGCCCGCGACCACCTCCTGACCGCTGCTCGCACCCGTACGGCCAACTCACGCTTGCAGGATCTCTCACGGGCGGCTCCTCTCCTATGGAATAACTTGCCTACTGCCATCAGACTCTCCCCTAGTCTTCAATCATTTAAGAAGGGCCTTAAAATCCATCTCTTCAGGAAAGCATATGGCCTCCCAGAGTAATCTCTCCCTTACATACCTGTCGCTTGCTCTCCTATGGGATAGTGCTTTGCTCTCTCCTCCAGCTCTGCTTCACTCCTACTTGATATCTCCTATCCTAATGTTTCTAATACCCCACCTCCTATAGACTGTAAGCTCATTTGAGCAGGGTCCTCTTCAACCTATCATTCCTGTAAGTTTTCTTGTAATTGTCTTATTTATTGTTACATCCCCCCCTCTCAAAATATTGTAAAGCGCTACGGAATCTGTTGGCGCTATATAAATGGCAATAATAATAATAATAATAATAATAATAATCTGAATTTAGAATGTTAAAGGGCATCAATCACCTATAAAATACTGAATAGGAACAGTGAACAGAAAAGAAGACAATGGAACATAGGTTACATACAAACCCCTTAACAGATAAAATTAAGATTATTTTAAAATATTTTAAATTCTAGGAAAGAAAAAATAAATATATTTTTGTTTCAAGTGAGAAATACTGTAAACTTTTATATTACATGACATTCAGCAGTATGGATGAGCATATAGTATGTATTGCTTTGTTTGCCTACCAGATACTTGCTACTGGAACAAAATTAATTGCTTTACGACTTAATAGCCATTTTCCAACAGAAGCCATTGGGAACATTGATATTCAAAAACCAGAAATCTATGTAAAAGAGCAGTCTAAGAACCATAGCCACTTAAGGTTAATGTAGAGTTTATAGTGCAATTAATTTTACAATTTTGTGTGGTTTGACAAAAATCAGGTCTCTGCTGGTGCCTAAAGTCCAACTTTTCTGGTTTGGTGTGGCTATTGCAGAAATGAACTTTTCCATTAACAGACAATCTTTAGATAACAATACGCTTGGAGAACTTTAAATTGGTTAGCCAAAAAATGTCAGCATCTCATTGTAAGGTAAAACAGTCAATGCTCTGGCTGGTGACAGTCATCTGTGCTGTACCGCTATTGCTCCAATGCCATGAACCTAAACTACAGGTAAGACGAAAGGGCCATAAGAGAAGAAGAGATGGAGGACAGAATAACCAGGGATATAATGATGAGAGGATAATTAAAAAAGCAAAGGGAGATAGTATTTTTGGTGTGAGAAAATAATTTTTGAACAGTTTCACTAATAGCACTCAGCTGTCGGATGACACTCTCAGCCAAGGAATTAATCTTAGGAGCACTGTACAATGGGTGGACTAACAGACACGTACGGTAATTGTTACGTACTGACACAGAGGGGTTAAGAGCCCTGCTCAGTGAGCTTACATGCTAAAGGGAGTGGGGTATAGTCACACTAAGGGTAGGGTTAGAAAAGCAGTTTGCTTGAAAAGTATTCACTAAGGGCTTAGTGGATTATTTTTGACAGTTGCCGGAGAGGAATCAGGGAGGGAAAGCTGTTAACAGTTTAATTGATATGCTTTCATGAAGAACAGTTTTCATTGATTTTTTTTAAGGCATGGAGACTGGGTGAAAGTCGGAGAAGGCAAGGGAGTTCCCCAGGAATGGTATTTATATACATATATATATTTAAGGCTGTAAGGCCTGTATTTGTGGGAGGAGTTAAGCGTTCCTATATAAACGCTACTCCCCCCTTCCTACCTGCCATACGCACGCTGTTCACCCTGATCTCGCCTCTCTGTGACAGCTGCCGCCTCTCCGTCAGCAGAAAACTTCTGGTTCCTGCCAGCCGCACTTCCGGTTTCCCGTCATCCTTCTGCTTCCCGCCCGTTCGTGCAAACTCACGAACCGACAAACAGACGAACGTTAAGGTAATCGGCGGGAATAGCCTTGTTCGGGCTGTTCCCGCCATACGACACTTGTGCGTTATGTCCTATATTTCCTACGCTCAAACTCACGGACACTCGAAACTCACGAACCCTCAATACCTGCTATACCAGGTTGTTCGTCAAATTCATACTACATGTCAATGTGTGCTTTACGGTCCTTTCGGCTAGGTGTGAGTTAAGTAGGTCACTTTATGTATGCACAGAGCTTCTGTGCCAATTGTATGCTTGCTTTGCATGAACTGACTTGTATCTAACGTAACGTGATATTTAGAATACACCAGTACCAGATGTTGCCTTTTCTGCCCTGAATTGCCATATTTTAAGGCTAACTTGAATTATGTTCATAACACCACCATTAGTCAAACGATTGTCGCCTGTTTCTTTCAGGTTTACATACGTTTTTGTTCGCATTCCAATCAACTGCCTCTGCAAGGCCACGTTGTTACACGATTGGGTATTGGGGTACGGGGGCTTGATTCCTGCCTTGCCTCGTCAGGCCACGGCTTCACTCGACAACTCTTCATACGTTCATTCAGACTCGCTATCCATATCATTCGTCCTATTACTCACTACCTAATTTCACCCTCCTCTCTCCGTCGGGTACTAGCACACTTTCTTGGCACTACACCTTCCACATCTCCTTTCAGGATTATATGGTAGCCATCACGAGAAGCTTCAGCACCCTCAGGGTCTAAGGATACTGTACTATCAGCTATATCTCCAAGAACTGCACTATACTGCACATAATTTTCTTTCCCTCGACCACAGTTCCTTTCCTCTTCTTTTTTCCGCCTTTCACTCCCTTCTTTTTCCTCTGCCTCTGACTGGGAATCTCCAGGTACCTATCGTTAACCACAACTTGGGTTTACCAAGCACGTTACGTTACCCCCTTATCAAGCCCCCGTCTAGGGTCAGATAACTGGCTATCTAGGGTTAGGAGCTGGCCTTAGCTGTACAACGTATCTGGTCCCGCGAGGCCAACTCCCCAATCTCAACACAGAGATTTTCGCCCCTCGGGCCAAATCATAGTTAGAGCCTCACATTCACCCACCTATCGGGTTTATAGTTAGGGCCTCACCTGACACGGCCACACGTTTTTGGATCTTTTACTGTCACCGAGAGGCCGACGCCCCGCCACCACGCTAGTGGCTCGAGCCCCACGCCCGAATCATAGGTAGAGCCTCTCACCAACCGCTTGGCTACTAGCAGGGCCTCACTTGTCACGGGGTAGAGAGCTTTTCGCTTCGGCACTAGTTAGCCAGCCAGTTCTATATTAATTAACCGTATTGTTGTTATTTGAGTTCATTGTTGTTGTCTTGTTCTTTTTCAGTATGTCCTATGAAGGCAGCATCGGACAAGGGATTGCAGCATTGACATAACTATTGGGTTAACTGACGTACCTCACCCAATTCACAACACTCAAGCATAATCCGCATTTCAGCATCCCCTTCCGGTCACTCGGCTAGTGGGGCTCGACACAAGTTATCACCTAGAGCATTATTCGTTTGCTCTAAGATACATATGACAGAGTCGTGACATTCTTCCAAGACTCAGTTGAGCACGACATGCACAGGCATACTGATCAACTTGTAGTCTTTTCTACATTTTTTGCCACCTTTTATTCAAACCTTCATACGCACATGATCGCACTATACCGAACTGACATACACGTTCTGACAAGCCTTTCAAACCATACCCCATCTTAACATAAGATATCAAAAGATGAATAATTGGTCTTTTAGTCGTGATTGCATAACTGCCATAGAGGTAACACTGTCTGAGTGATACCTGGTGCGGCCAGCTGGGGGTCACCCAGCGTGCAAGAGGGGGTCACCCAACAAGCACAAGCATACTATGCAGTATAGGCCAGCAGGGGAGGGGGTCACCCTCAGTCTGAACATAATTGGACACTGTAGGTACAGTAGTGCCGTAGTAGTTAGCCGTATAATAAAAGTAGCCAGACATTGCCGGTCCAGCAGTGCAGACGGCAGGAGGGGGTCACCCTCATATAACCATAACTGCGCATTGCAGATCCAGCAGAGCCGTAGGTAAGAGGGGGTCACCCTCAGTGTGGTATCATAGAGGTCTGTACACCCAGTAGTGCAGTCAGCGAGAGGGGGTCACTCTCATTATGGTTATAACAGGACCCCGTAGGTCCAGCAGAATAGTCCACAAGAGGGGGTCACCCTCAGTATCTGCGTATAGCAGGGCACCGTAAGAACGGTAGCTCAATTAGTGGGAGGGGTACCCTCTTTTACGGGTATACCCGGACGCTGCAGATCCAGCAGTGCAGACTGTAGGAGGGTTTCCCTCTCGGTAGGATAATAACCGGATATTGCCAGAGCATTAGTGTAGGAAGCAGGAGGGGGTAGACCCCAGAAATATGGACGGGGGGGGGACCCCTAGTAATAACAGGGCTGTATGTGGGGCCGGTTAGCCTCCCTGAGGGGTAGACGGGCCCATACAGCTAGAAGCTGATTTACATCTACAGACCACTCAGGTATAATATTAGGATACACTTTGAAGTGTATGTATAGTGGAAAAATTTAAGCCGGAAGGGCAGCAAAACCTTGGCAGGGGAGCTAGGTGCTGAAAACAGACCATATAATTTTTGTTGAGAGAAAGGATTGATTAGCATATATCACATGTGGCATAGTCTTGTTAAACAATGATTTTTAAACAAAGATATTTATTTGAGCAGTAACATACCCCTGTAAATCTAAGATTCTCCTTAGTAGTAAAAAGTGTGGCAAGTCTACTGCTAGGATAGAGAACCTAGTCACATTGCATCAGACATCATAGTAAGCTGCAGTGTGAGCTGTGAGAGTGCCTGGGACAGATCCTGCTATCCAGGATCTGTTACATATGCAGCATGTGAGACAGGCACAGTAGGTAGGGGGATAGCGGAAATATTGGGCTATCTCCCCTTATATAGGGAGAGGGAAGGCTGGCCACATGGCCAGCAGGCAGCAGGGCAGCTCGGTGGGTGAGACCAGGCTGTTTGCGACGCACGGAGCCCATGCGGCTCCGAAAAAAATGCCCGCCACGGCTCCAACAAAATGGCCGCCGCGGCCACAAAAGGACTAGCGCGGACTACCGCGTGGTGCTCGCGCGGCACTGCCACGGCTGAAAAAGGGAGAAAGGGTATGGGCGACAGAGCCCAGCAGGGGGACCCAGGGAGGGGAAACAGAGTACAGGCAGAGTCAAAGCATCAAAGCAGGGACATCCAGTCCCCATGCAGCAGAGTGAGAAAAACTGCATAAAGTAACCCAGAAAAACAATAAATCAATGAGCAGTATCCAGAATCTATCATATAAGTAGCCTAGATACAGCAACAGATGTTAACAAGTGGTACAGCAGCTACATAGCATGGAGTGGTATAGGAAATAACACAGAATAAACTGCCCAGCTAAGCCCAGCAATAGACTGCCTAGCTAAACACAGCAGACAAACTGTTAAAATAAATTCAGCAAGAACCTGCCCAAATAAATCCAGCAATTAAGCTGCCTACACAAACCTATTAAATAGACTGATTAAACAGACTGTTCAAATAAGCAAGCAGCAAGTAGGAGAAAAAAACAACCCAGAGCAGAGACAACTCTGAGTTGGTGAGTGCTCACCTGGAGGCAGCAGCAAAGAAAGAGGAAGTGGAAGAGCCTGCTTAGGGGTTTTACACTACTGTTGCTTTGTTCTGATTGGTTGTTTTGAAAAGTGCTGTTAACTGTTTCTTTGCTGCTGGAGGTTTCAGTAAAGAAGGTAAAGCAAATGGAAGCCTCCTGTCCTGCCATAAAATTCAAAGTGAATCCAAAGCAAGTTCAAATTTAAGGTTAAAATAGCCAAATTGGAAAAACAAACAAACTAAAAAACTAAAAAACCCTCCAGGTCAGGTTTGATTTCAGTTTGGCTACTCTGGTCTTCAATTTTAAATTCTTTTTGCATTCACTTTGAATTCTCATTTTAGTAAATAACTCTTTGTATGTTACCGACAGCTTTCCTAGACTAGAAGTTACATCACAAGTCAAACTCGGGTCACTTCCTGTGCGTTAAAATAATGTCAAAAAGCATCTACTAAACATAATTTTTTTTAAAATCTTTATTTAAAAGAGCTTTCACAATACAAAGATCAAGGAACTTTGCTCCTAATGAGCTGTAGTACATGTTAACATAAGGCATAACAAATGTTTACAAAGAAAACTTTGATACAAAGCTCATAAGTTTGCCATCATACATGACATGCGCACAGTCGTTATTCGGCAGGTGCGATATTTACCCCAACACCCCAATAACTTACAGACACCGTATTTCTGTTGGAATATAAAAGTCCACAGCTTTATTTATTATTATAAACAAGATAACAAATTGGGGTCATTGCCACATAATATCAATTTACCCCCCATCCCCCACCGTACATAAATTACCCCCGGCAATGACCCCGACCAATAACAATACATAACATTATAAATAACAAATAACACATAACACCTGGCCTACCAAAGAGGCCCCATATCCATACCTTTTTTAACTGTAGGGGTGTACCGAGACCCCCCCTACACCACCTGGTTCGGAGCCACCGATGAGCTCGAACCCACAAACCACTTAACACTCCGGTCTAATACAGCCTAACTTTAGCCTAACCACTTGATATTCCTCCTACCTTCCAATTACCCAAGCCCTATCCCGCCATAGCAAGAGACTTGATCCCTTAATGTCTCGAGCGACCCCCACCACACATAAATAGGGCTTTGGCAATTCCTTCTTGGAAACCTAAATTCAATAAATCACACCCAACCTCAGACAGGTGCACTCCATCCCTTCGAAAGTAACCGGGTAACATACCCTCCAGTTCTACATGCCTCACCGGGACCCCCCCTATCCTCCGAATAAAAACCGCCATGGCCTTATTAACTTTGCCTCGGCAACGTGCCACCGCCGCCGGGTCCCTGGCATGCCTCCAGTTCAACCGTGGCACCATCTCAGACCACACTACCACCACGCCAGGGACTAGCTTCCGCACCCTATCTACGTCCCTCTTCATCCTCCTGATCAACACCTTTTGGGGAACAAAACCTAAATCATTGCCCCCACCATGAATTAAAAGTATGTCCGGGACAGACCCCCCTAATATCCTCCTAAAAAATCTCGCCACTTATGCTCTGCCAGCTAAAACCCCGAAAACCAAAGCACCGAAGGTCCACTGTGTCCAGAAGAAAACCCAGTTGTGCGCCTTGGCTCCGAACTGCGGCCCTCTTCTCCGCCCAGTAGACAAACGAGTGACCCACCAGCCAAGCGACCAAGCCTGAAAAGAAACAAATTCAGTTATCCTGCAGAGCACCTGTGTCCCACAACCACATCATTCCATTCACACCAACCAATCCGGCCTCACATATGCGCGGAACCGGATGGATTCCCATCTCCCAATCCACTTTATCCGTTCCTCTCCTAGCCTGAGACGCGCCGCCTCGGTCGCAGCCCCAATACGGAACGAGTGTGTACCAAATTGCCCGGGCTGCAAGCCCAACTTCACTAAACCCATGTGAAAGACCCGCAAGAACTGAAAGCGCGACAGCGCTCGTCCATCCTCGTGTATGAGGAAGCAACCACCAACCTTTGGGTGGATTTGCAAAAACCTGTCCCCACATAACACTGGACACATCGTGGACCCCGGCAACGAGGACAAGACAATCTTCCTACCTTTTCCGAAGACGTCCGTCTTCGAGCGCCGAAGCCAAATCACGACCTTGTCCTGGTCAACCACCACATCCTCGAACCGGAGACCCGTCGTCCCTGTCCTATTGGCGCTTACCAATTCACCGATGCGAAACGCCCCAAAGAAAGCCCATACGAAAGCCGCGGAAAACAAAGTTACCTCAAATGCCGATATGCACACGTCATTCAACAACCCAACCAGCCCTTGAAGGGTGGAAAAGGAAACTGGCCTCCTCGCATCCACCGACCTCCTGCCTTTCCTGAATCCCCGCAAGGTTTGTTTCACCAAGAAATTTTTGTCAAGTCCTCCCACCCGTTAAACTTGAACAGGAAAGCCAGGGCAGACATGTAGCGCTCAACCCTAGAAGGGGACGACCCTCCTGCCACCAACCTGCAAAGAAGCCACAAGAGCGTATCCAACCTACCGGCTGCGGAGTCACCCACTCCAGCCTGTGCCATCATCTCCTCCCATTCACTCCAAACCTTTGTATAAGCGGCCCAAGTCCCCGGTGCTAACGAGCTCCTTATATATCGCCCAAGCACGATGTCCCAAGCCGCCACATCTCCTCTGGGCACGCCTGCCCATCCGCCCGTGCGTCCGGCGCCGCTTCCCGAAACCGCTCCCACTGTGAACGAGACAGAGCGTCAGCGACCACATTCAGCAGACCCGGCACGTGCCGCGCTCTGAAGACAATATTCCAAGACATACACAAGAGCACTAGCTGCCGTAACAACCTTACCACGGGAAGGGACGAAGCCGAGAGACTATTAATTACCTGTACCACTGCCATGTTATCAGAGTGGAAGATAACATTTTTGTCCTTGAGCTCCCCGCCCCAGAGCGATACTGCTACCACTACCGGAAAAAGCTCCAAGAAGGCCAGGTTCCTAATCAAGGGGCTCTCCGTCCAAGCTTTAGGCCAAACCTTGGCACACCACTTGCCCCCAAGGTATGCCCCGAAGCCAACGCTCCCCGAGGCGTCCGTAAACAGCCCAGCGTCACCTGATGCTGTTGTTGCATCCCTAAAAAACACCCGCCCGTTAAATTCAGTTAGGAAACGGTCCCAAATGTCCAAGTCCTCTCTCATGCCCATCGATACCCTGATGTAATGACTCGGCAGCCGGACACCACAGGTAGCCCTTGCCAGTAGTCTACAAAAAACCCTCCCCATGGGGATCACCTTACAAGCGAAGTTAAGGCTTCCCAGCAGAGACTGCAGTCCCCTCAGGGTAACCTTCCTAGCGCCCTTCACTGCACTTACTTGCTGGCGGAGCACCCTCAACTTCTCCTCCGGCAGCCGACATTCCCCCTGGACCGAGTCAATTTCCAGCCCCAAAAAACTCAGGCACTCGGCCGGTCCCACCGTCTTATCCTCAGCCAAAGGAATCCCAAACTGCTGCGCTACCCTTTGAAAAACTCGTAGTATCTGGGCGCATCTGTCGGACCCCGCCGGGCCCACACACAGGAAGTCGTCCAGGTAATGGACCACTGTACCCCCGCCCGTTTCCCTACGTACCACCCATTCCAAGAACGTGCAAAATTTTTCAAAATACGCACATGAAATGGAGCAACCCATGGGTAGGCATAGGTCCACAAAAAATTTACCCTCGAAAAAACACCCCAACAGATGGTGACAGTCCGGATGGATAGGAAGGAGCCGGAATGCTGCTTCCACGTCTACCTTTGCCATCTCCTCCTCTTCCTTCTTCGCGTCCTTTTTGTCCTCCTCCTTCATGTCCAAAAACTCCTCCAACGGGAGGAGGGAAAAAACCTCCACAAACTCACCCTTCCAAATCTTTCCTTTACTTCAAATTTTAAATGACAACCCAAGGGGCCCGAGAAAGACACGTGCACGTTTTGCCGCGCAGCATCGGTAATTTCGCCCCCTACACCCACCTTCTCCCCCGACTCCTTACTAGCTTCAGACACAGATAAACCCACCTCGCTATCCTGTGCCGGACCCTCGGCCCTACCCGACGACCCTTGACCCTTCTCACACGTCCACACTCTCCCAAACTGAGGTGAAGATACTTCCCCACCCGCCCATGAGTCTAAGAAAGATTTTAAACAATTCAACAGTGTTCCTGCGTGTGGTGCAACAGTTGACTCACCGCCCGAGCCCGTGGCCGCGGAAGGCCGTGGGTTCGTCTCCCTTCCGTCCGCCATGTCTGGCTCCGGAGCATCCAATAGGCGCCGACTCCTGTCAGCCTGGCCCTGCCTCAGGACCGTCGGTGTAGGGCTGCGCGACCTGCAAGGAGAACGACACCTGGGTAGTGTGTCCACATGATCACATACCCGCCCCACCTCCTTACGCTCCTGCCTGTAGTTCCGCCCCTTGTCCCGTCCCACTGCCTGGCCCTCCCGGCCGTATGCGCTGCGCCGCTGACCTGGCGAGCTCCTGCCTGATGACCCAGATGCGCTGCGCCGTTCCCTCCTCCTCCTTTCCCTAGAAACTGATCTCCATCTACTATGCCTGCTTGTGGACAGGCTCCTCTCTCTGCCCCTCCAGCCTTCCGCCCGCCTCCTGTCACGCCTGGCACTGACGCCGCGCTGTTCCCTGCTGAGATTTGGCCTAGGGTTGTGTGTAAGATCCAGCTGCCCCTGGGAGCCGCCCCTGGGGCCCTCCCGCTCTCTCCTAACCCGTCCTGTCTCCATGCCCTGGGCAGACTCCTGGGATCTATCCCTACGCGCTGCACCTGGCCCCCTTTGGGCCGCCATGTGAATTGGGGATTCCACCTGCCGTCCCTGGCGCCCCAAGTCCCCCAAAGCCGTGGGCCCTGCCTGCCCCAAGGTACCTGGCTGGGTGGGCCCGCCGTCTGTGACCCCAGGGCTGCACCTGGCCCCACTATAGGCCGCCCCTGATGTTTCCCCGTGTCCAGAGGCTCCCCCTGCCATCAGGGGGACAGCCTGGTCTCTAGAGGCCTCCTCTCTGCCCCCTGCCCGGCCCCAGCGCCATTCCCTGACTCACCGGGCCGCATCCGCTCACTGCTCCCTCCATCCGATCCGCTCTGGGTCCTGGCTTCCGCCGCAACCGACCTGCCAGCCGCCTTCTGGTGGGCGCGCACCGCGTGGCAGACCGCGGCCTGGCTGCTACTCGCGCCCGACCGGCACCGCGTCGAACAGACGGTGCCGGCCGCGTCTCCTCCACTCCGCTGGGGCCCGCAACCTCCTCCAGGGCCCCAACAGCCTCCGCCGACGGGCTCCTCCGTCTGCCGACTTTGGGCTCCACGCCTGGGCTCAGCCGCTGGGGCGGTCTCGTCCTCCTCATGAAACGCCGTGCTGCCGCCGCAGGGATTCCAGGGGGGGGAACCTAAGCCCCCAGTTGCTCATGAAGCCAGGCCAGTCCTCTATCCCGCACAGCAGCTCTCACTCCCTCCATGATCTCCTCCAGCGATGCCATGACCTGAAAGAAAAAGAAAAAACCAACACAGACCTGCCAAAAACAATTACCAGGTAAGTGTCAGTTCTGTTAAAATGTCCCTTACTCATAAAATGGCCGCTTAATATACCCCTAACTTCCAACCCCCTTTTACAGATAACCACACCCCTTTAACTAGTTACTCCCCTGCCTACTCCTGGCTCTGTCAAGGCCCACTCCCCTGACTGCGCTGTTCCATGGGCTTCAAAACACGTTGTAGGAGATATGTTGATGACTAAAGGAATCAGGGCTCAAAACAGTTGGGTATAACCATAAACATAGTTCTGACTTTCAGAGCTTTCCAGTCTAAACTGGACTGAATCAAATAATCTGGACACCTTATCTCCGAGCGGACTCAACGTGGATTTCGAGATGGCAGCCTTAATATGAATTATAAAGATCAAAAATTCCATTGTTTATTTTTATATTAATAATTATTTTATAAAAATATATTAATTTGATGATATATACTTCTATATCTAACTTCTCCTTACTGCGTGATATTAATTTTGTGTTGGATATATTAATCTGTTGTCTGCTTATATAAAAAACATTTACTTCCTTTTTCATATATATTAGCTTCCCTTTAAATAAATCATATTATATGAACTCCATGCCAGTTTTCAAAATGGCAATCCTGTTAAAATGGACTTCCTGTTTGTATTCATTGGGACTAAAGAACGAAAGAAGTTAATTTCCGATCATGTGATACATCCGAAAAAACCTACGATCACATGATGTGTCTGAATACGAAATTAGCTCCGTCGACATGATGACGTTTAGAACCAGGAAGTTACCGCATCGCCATCTCGGTATCCCGGCACATAAATGAAAACAGACTAATCGAAGTGCTTTACAGGAGAGAAGGATGGAAAGAATATGCATCATCTATATAGAAGCTAAAGTTAATAATCTTACAGTATATTTGTGATTATTGGATTTGTTTTATATGTATTTATGTCGATTGTATAGAAAGAAGGTATTTGACCTTCCCAATATGGCGGTATCCAAACAAAAAGACCATATATGGATTTCAATTAACATGTGTTTTAGATTGTGTAATTACCTACATATATAAATCAGAATGTAGTGTACTTACTAGATTATGCACCTGAGGAAGACCTGTTATGGTTGAAACGCGTTGTGCCTTGTTTTACTGTTGTTTTGAAAGTAAAAAACGTTTTATTTAAATCCATCTGGTTTTGTATCCGTGGTGTGGGAGAAAAATACCTGATTACCAAACATCATTGGAGATAGCCAGAATAAGCTGATTATTCACAAGCTTTTACAGCAAGAGCCTGCTTCCTAAGGCTCTGCAAATCGTGAGTGACCCATTACATTACATTTTGCCTACAATTTGTTACAGTATTATGCTATGTATATTTTTCTACTTTTAGGTTGATTCAGAGATTCACCTGATATAAGTATAATACTGGTTTATTTTATTTATTGCACCTCCCTATTCCTTTTCTTAGATTCTTGTGTTGCTCGGTTCACCAATGTCCCCATTGTGCAGTACACGGTCTATGGCAGTGAGATTTGCTAAATGACTGGAGAAAATCACTTGACGATAGCATGGAGCCCGGGAGCTCTCAACCTGGGTCCTCTTGTCTAGCCAGTCAGGCTCCGCCCCTGGGTTTCATAACTTTTAAAACATAAATAACCAAATGGTATTTGCCCTTAGCTTAGGGGACCTGCAGATACTCTAGAACTGCAAGTTTCATGATTCTGGCATTCCATAACCAAGTTCTAGAAAGCCATTTAAGGTGCAAGCAAGAAGCTAACACATTTGTTTATGCACCTGTAGGTCCTAAAGAGACAGACAAACTCATAAATACCTATATAGTTTTGTGTTATCTCTCTATGTATCTGTCTTTCTATAACTCTCTCTTTGGCTGGCAGAGAAGGGTTTAACAGTGGGAAGGGAGATGGGCCACAGGGGCAGGATCTTGCATTAGAATCGTGATTAAATATCATTATAATATAAAAGTCTGACTGCAACGTACAATTATTCTGCAGCTAAAGAATATAACTAGTTATAATGCTCCACATACCAAAAGTAAAAAGAAAAAAAAAAATCTGTTTTCTATGTATTTGTGTATTAACTAAAATGTCAAGTAATTGTATATAAATTACCAATATTTTTTTTTTCATGGCATGAAAGTGTAAAGTTGGAAAACCATTGAAAAAATGGAATGCAAAATGTAATCAATCTACTTCGATCAAAATTATGATTCATGAAAAATGTTGTTCGCAATATAGACCTTTGCAGATTAAATCTCCGATGCCTTGGCAAAATCAGAAATCGATATGCCAAGAATTAGATTCAGAGCTCTGTTAATTACATTTTCCCTTTCTGGGAAATCTGAAGTTGTAACTTGTAACCAGCAAAACATATATCATCAGAAAAGATTTCTCTTTGTTGCAATAGGCGTATCAGGGCTGTCTTTAATATTGATTGGACCCGGGGCAAGCATTTGCTTGGGCCCCCTGGACCCCGCCATCTTAAAGGGGTTACTGTGCTAGGGTGGTGTGAATGAGACAAAGTTGGGCAGTGAGTGTGACAATCTTGGGGGCATTAAATTGACACGGTGGTGTGGTATGGTTGATGGGTGAGTGTTACAGGGCTGGGGTGAATGTGGCATGCTTAGAGGAGGAAGTGTGACACGATTAGGGATTGATCCATGTGACAGGGTGTGTACAGCATGATTGGGGGGATGAGTGTGACAGAGTTGGAGGGGTTAATGTGATTGGGTGAGTGTGGCACGGTGAAAGGGGGTGAGTGTGACAGAGTGATGGAGGATGAGTGTGAAAGCATGGAAGGGTATTTGTGACAGTGCGAGAGAAGGTGAGTGTGACAGCATTGGGGGAGTTAAAGGATCACTATAGTGTCAGGAAAACAAAGCGGTTTTCCTGACACTATAGTGCCCTGAGGGTGCCCCCACACTCAGGGTCCCCTTCCCGTGGCGCTGAAGGGGTTAAAACCCCTTCAGTTACTTACCTTAATCCAGCGCCGGCTCCCTCTGCGCTGGTGACCTCTCCTCCCCCGCCGACGTCAGCTCCCATGTCCGACATCAGCGGAGCCAAATGCGCATGCGCGGCAAATGCGCATGCGCGACACACAGGTACACATGCACTATGACACACAGATACACATACATTCTGACACACAGGTACACATGCACTATGACACACAGATACACATACATTCTGACACACAGGTACACATGCACTATGACACACAGATACACATACATTCTGACACACAGGTACACATGCACTATGACACACAGATACACATACATTCTGACACACAGGTACACATATACTCTGACACACAAATACATACAAACACAGACACATAGGTACACATACACTGTGACACACAGACACACAAACACACATACACTATAACAGACAGATACACATACACTCTGGCACATGGGTACACAAACACACAGGTACACATACACACACAGATATGCACAATCTCACATACACATGTACATATATAAATAGTAATTTATGTTTTCTTACTTTTGCTGCAGTGCACTGGGGTCCAGGGGGAGCTGGCTGACCTAAGGTGATGGGTGTCAGCCTTCTTTAGAATACCTTGTGTCTGCCACCTCCTCCTCTTCCTCCTTCCCTCCGGGCTCTCTATTAGCTGGCCGGAAGGAAGTGACCTGTACTCACTCCTCCCAGCAGGCAATGCGATCCCAGCCATGATCCGCAAGGGAGAGGTGCCCGGCCGTGGGGAAACACATTGTTAGGGGCCCGGCCGCGGCCCTCATGATTAAAGGGCCCGCGGGAAATATAATTATAGGAGTCTGGCCGCGGTTTGTCTGGGAAGGGGCCCGGTGAAAAATTAAAGGGCCCGCGGGGCTCAAGGGGCAGATGCTTTGGGCCCCCCAGGAATAAATGGGCCCGGGGCAGCTGCCCCTTTTGCCCCGCGTTAAAGACGGCCCTGAGGCGTATGCATAAAAACAGTCATATTAACATAACATGCTTTCAGTATTTTTACAGGCAAACTAAAAACATGTCAGCATGCAGTGACAAAATGCAATGACAATAGTGCCACCAAATGTCTGCTAAGAATACTGAACCCTGAGGCAAACTTGTCATTGAAGAAGCACACATCTTTTTAAAAGCTTTTGAAGAAAAGTTGCTGGTAAAAATGACGCTTCTGGTCGATTCAGACAGTTTCAGTTTGACAATACTATTACAATTTGTCTTTGCATATCCAGACGCACCATGTCTGCTGATGAAAGTGCTAAAGGAAATTGGGGGTAATTACCCCAGGCAAAAAAGTGGCAATAGGCCAGTGCATGGCAATAAAATAAAATTTGTCCAAATCAACTTTGGATGAACCAAATTTTATTTATGCAGCATTTTAGTTCAGGTGAATTTTGTCCATGTGTTCAATTATAGAAAAACAATTCTGATGAACCAGAATAGAATCTACGTGGGGTTCCAGTGAGCAGAAAAGCTGCGCTCTGATCACTGTTTAGTAGATAAGCCCCTACTCACAGCTAGGCTGGTGGGGGCCTAAATGTATTAATATAGGGTGTTATTGACCTCATAGGCCTTTTTTTTTTTCTTTTTTTTTTTAATGTGGTATTAAAGAGAGATTTCATTCTTCTACATCCCCTCCCCCCTACATCTGGTAACAAGGAAATAAGTCAGAATCATAGAATGAACAAAACGGCTTGTCCATTGCCCGTTTGGTTTGTGTCATGATACTTAAACCAAAGTGTGCTGCCCATCTTCAGCTTTATATATCTTACATGGCATAAACTGGAACACTTCTGTATTTACAGGAGTACCCTAAGATTCTCCTATTTACTTGTAGGAGCTCTACCACTTCCACATATATGCGGGATAAAGGCAGGAACGTCTTAAAAGCAGTGCGCTGGGGCCTTGCCTACTCAACCACTCACAGGAATAAAAATGTAAATTAACAATAAAATGAAGCTTATATTGTATTGATACCTCCAACAAAATCAGTATTTAAACATTACAAACATGCTGCACAGCAGAGATTAACCCACACAAATGTTGGACAATATAACATGAGCCTTGAAGTTTAAAAACAAGAATGGTACTCAGTTGGTAAATCATACAGACAGAGATGGCACAGTATGGAATTACTAAGAATTAGTTATTATTAATCAAGCTCAATGGACCCCTATGCTTGTGGGACCCCGGGCAACTGCACAGCGTGCCCATGTGTAAAGACGACCCTGGATAAAGAGTTAACATAACAAAGCACAGGAACTGAGATTTACCATTACCAGGGCCCAAATCCCCTTGTTTGAAAATATAGTGGAGCAGGTGACATCTTGACATCAGTGGTTTTCAATTCTCTTCTGATACTTTGCAAGTGAATGTGGTAACGTCTAAAGTACTGTATCAAAGGCAGAAGAAGACAGCTCATTTAGGCACTTTATTAAATGACTGATTGGCCTGTGGCAATCAGAGGTTATGGGAACGGCAGAAGTTATAGGCCAGTTGGGGAGATTAACAGATCTTCTCAATGGCTTGCATAGTTATTTAATTACCCCCACCCGCCATAAGTGGCCATGCATTTAAAGTTAGATGGCGCCAACTACAGTTCTTCATTACTAGAGGGATTACTTCCTGTGCAAGTGCTCCATATGCAGACAGAGGCAAGGATAGGATCATAATCCCGACCCCCTCCACATCACTGGCCATGAGCAAACTTTTAGAGTAGGTCTAGGTATGGTAAAGTAAAACAGGTTTATGCCATAGAAAGTCAGTATCACAAGGTATTGTAAAGATAAATGATTTTATAGATTGCAGTATAGAAAGGTACAAGATGTTACTAGTGTAAACACTTTAAAAAATTCTAACTTTTTAACATCTACCACCACAAGGTTTGGTTAGATGGCCAACCTGTAAGAGAAAACACTCACTCACTCAGTGGTCAGTGGACATGACAATAGCTGCTTGTCATCCAGACACAAAGCAGGACACACACTCTTCTTCTCATCCCTGTACCTTAGAGGCTCCTTACTAGAAGGCAAAGCACATGCACACTAGGTAAGCTCTAGAAGCATTAGTATCTGCAAAATGAATTACTTTCTCCCCCAAACTGCCAACAGCCTCAACCTAAAACACAGCTGCTCTAAACAGGGCAGCTGCCCGGGCCCCAGTTGCTCCTGGGGGCCCCAAAGCAGCTGCCCTGTGGGGCCCCTGCCCGCAGCCAAGTCTGAACAGCCCACTGGAATACTGAGAAATATCCCGGTCGCAGCAGCAGGCGAGGTAATCAGGGCCCCCGGCCCTTTAAGAGAGCTCCAGACTGGGCCTCTGTATTCCTGCCTGCTGGGAGGAAGTGTTGTGAGGTCACTTCCTCCCAATTAACAGAGTGCCGCTGGGGAGGAGGAGGCATACATGGAGAGAAGGAGGAGGTACAGACCAAGAAGAAGAAGACTCCCATCAATCTCAGCCATCCAGCTCCCACTGGACTCCAGGGAAGCCACACTTCTGTAAAGGTAAGGAGGGTGGCTAAACTATGTAAATTGATATGACTGTGTGTGTGTGTGTGTGTGTGTATCTGACTGGATGTGTGTGTATCTGACTGTATGCCTGTATCTGGCTGTGTTTGTGTCAGTGTGTGTATCTGACTGTATGCCTGTATCTGGCTGTGTTTGTGTCAGTGTGTGTATCTGACTGTATGCCTGTATCTGGCTGTGTTTGTTTCAGTATGTGTATCTGACTGTTTGTGTCAGTGTGTATATGACTGTGTGTGTGTGTGTGTGTGTGTGTGTATATATATATATATATATATATATGACTGTGTGTGTATCTGATTGTGTGTGTGTGTATCTCACTGTGTGTATGTATCTCACTGTGTGTGTATGTGTATCTGGCTGTGTTTGTGTCAGTGTGTGTATCTGACTGTGTGTGTATGTGTATCTGACTGTGTGTGTGTGTGTGTGTGTATGTGTATCTGGCTGTGTGTGTGTGTATGTGTATCTGGCTGTGTTTATGTCAATGTGTGTATCTGACTGTGTGTGTGTGTGTTGTGTGTGTGTGTGTGTGTGACTGTGTCGGTATCTCACTGTGTTTGTATGTATCTCACTGTGTGTGTATGTGTATTTGGCTGTGTTTGTGTCAGTGTGTGTATCTGACTATGTGTGTATCTGACTGTGTGTGTATCTGACTGAGTGTGTATCTCACTGTGTGTGTGTATATCTCACTGTGTGTGTATGTGTGTGTGTTTATCTGGCTGTGTTTGTGTCAGTGTACGTGTACCTTTGTGTCGGTGTTTATGTGTATCTGTGTGTATGTATACCTGTGTGTCAGTTTGTATATGTACCTGTGTGTGTATATGAGTGTCAGTCTGTGTAAGTGTGTATCTATGCGTGTGGCAATGCATACATCCCATCTAACATTGCACACAAAAACACCCCTGCATTCCAACATTAACAATGCACACAATTACACCACTGCATGCGTATCTGTGTTCCTGTGTGTATCTCAGTGTTTGTTGTACATATCTGTGTCAGTGTGTGTAAGAGTGTATCTCTGTGTGTGGATGTATGTGTGTGCCTGTCTGTCTGTGTCTGCCTGTTTTGTACGTATGTATGTGTGTGTGTGTGCCTGTCTGTGTGTGTGTGCCTGTCTGTGTATGTATGTGTGTCTGCCTGTGTGTGTGCTTGTCTGTTTGTATGTATGTATGTGTGTCTTGTACGTGTGTTTGTGTGTCTGTATGTGTGTTATGTCTGTCTGTGTGTCCGTCTGTCTGCCTGTGTGTATGTCTGTTTTTATGTATGTGTCTTGTGTGTTTGTATGTGTGTGTGTGTGTGTGTGTGTCTGTATGTATGTGTGTGTGTCTGTATGTGTGCCTGTCTGTTTGTATGTATGTGTCTTTGTGCCTGTCTGTATGTATGTGTCTGTGTGTGTCTGTCTGTATGTATATATGTGTGCCTGTCTGTTTGTATGTGTCTGTGTGTATGTGTCTATGTGTGTGTGTGTGTGTGTCTCTATGTATGTGTGTGTGTGTCTGTCGGGGGGGAATAGGAAGGGGGGGCCCACGGATCATTTTTGCACCTTCTTCTGCTCCCTCGTGCAACATTTAATGATGCTGTTCCCCGCCTCCACCCTCACTCAACCTGTCTCCCGCCTCAGAGGGAACGGGCTGACAAATACCTAAGCACCAGGACAAAATTCCTAGTCAACATGGTGACTAGGCACCTGGGATTTGTCAAGCCCTGTATTATCTTTTATGCAAGAACATTATTTAATACTACACCAGTGTTTTTTTTATAATTTATTTACTACTGTTACTTCTTTTTTTATTTCATGTGCAAACTCATACTTTTCTTCCATCGTTTAGGAATTACAACACTGTAAAGCTAACAAGTTGTGCTTTTCTTTATATTATTTTTACATTATATTACAGAATAAGTATGTTTTTTAAACACTAGAGGTCGCTAATGACTGATAATTGGTTATTGTGATTAACAGCACTGTTATGAACTTCTTTGACCTTGTTAAAATTCATGACATAATGACACGTTCACAATGAACATTTGGCAATGTATTTGTTTTCTTCTGCTAGAAAGAATTTATAGTGCCAAAAAGCCACGGAGATACATACATCGAGTAAAGGGAATAGCAGAAACAAGCCTGTCAAATACAAACATGCGTTGAAGGTTTTGTGTGCTCTAAAGAATGCTAATTCATTTGATACAAATAAGAAGAACATTGTAAGCAGTGAAGCCGTTTTAAAAAGGTTTGACTTCTTTCGTGGGTCTGCCGGAAGCTCCTAATCAGACGCTTACCGTATATACTCGAGTATAAGCCGACCCGAATATAAGCCGAGGCCCCTAATTTTACCCCAAAAAACTGGGAAAACTTATTGACTCGAGTATAAGACTAGGGTGGGAAATGCAGCAGCTACTGGTAAATTTCTAAATAAAATTAGATCCTAAAAAAATTATATTAATTGAATATTTATTTACAGTGTGTGTATATAATGAATGCAGTGTGTGCGTATGAGTGCAGTGCGTGTATGAGTGCAGTGCGTGTGTGTATGAGTGCAGTGTGTGTGCGTATATATTAATTGAATATTTATTTCCAGTGTGTGTATATAATGAATGCAGTGTGTGTGTGTATGAGTGCAGTGTGTATGAGTGCAGTGTGTATGAGTGCAGTGTGTGTGCGTATATATTAATTGAATATTTATTTCCAGTGTGTGTATATAATGAATGCAGTGTGTGTGTGTATGAGTGCAGTGTGTATGAGTGCAGTGTGTATGAGTGCAGTGTGTATGAATGCAGTGTGTGTGTGAGTGCAGTGTGTGTATGAATGCAGTGTGTGTGTGAGTGCAGTGTGTGTGAGTGCAGTGTGTGTGTGAGTGCAGTGTGTGTGTGAGTGCAGTGTGTGTGAGTGCAGTGTGTGCGAGTGCAGTGTGTGTGAGTGCAGTGTGTGTGATGCAGTGTGTGTTTGTGTATGTGTTGGTGGGGGTGGGCATTTAATATATTATTAATTATTATTTTTTTTTATTTTTTTATATTATTATTTTTTTTATATTATTATTTATTATTTAATTATTATTTTTTTTAATTTTTTTATATTATTATTTTTTTATATTATTATTTATTATTTAATTATTATTTTTTTGAATTTTTTTTATATTATTTTTTTTTGTATTATTATTTATTATTATTATTATTTTTTTTTTTAATTATATATATTTTTTTCGTCCCCCCTCCCTGCTTGATATATGGCAGGGAGGGGGGTTCCTTCCCTGGTGGTCCAGCATTGGTAGTTCAGTGGGGGAAAGGGGGGGCTGGCAGAGCTGTACTTACCTGTCCTGCAGCTGCTGTCAGCTCTCTCCTCCTCCGCGCGGTCTGTGCAGCTCCCTCTGTCAGCTCCCAGTGTAAGTCTCGCGAGAGCCGCGGCTCTCGCGAGACTTACACTGGGAGCTGACCGAGGTGCTGAACGGACGGCGCGGAGGAGGAGAGAGCTGACAGGAGCTGCAGGAGAGGTAAGTACAGCTCTGCCAGCACCCCTCTCCCCCCAGTCTGTATTATGGCAATGCAAATTGCCATAATACAGACTCTGACTCGAGTATAAGCCGAGTTGGGGTTTTTCAGCACAAAAAATGTGCTGAAAAACTCGGCTTATACTCGAGTATATACGGTACATTAGCTCTTCTGAGCTAAACCCTCCAAACTTCTGGTAGTAGTTTACAATCTTAGCCAATTGACAGTCAACTATTCAATTCTACAAGGATGCTTATGCATATTACATCATACTCATATATACATACTAAACTGACACTGAAAAGCCCATGTTAACCAGCAATGCAGGGCAAGAAGTGCTCCCTGGCATCCACATAAATTGAAATAAATCAATATATAATGCTAGCAAGCAAGAGTGAATGGAAGCCTATAGTGACAGCCTGCATTCTTTCATGTGAGAGTTATCCATTGTTTTATTCTAAAATAAGAAAATGTTATGTTATACCTGCACATGCACAATTTTACCAACTAATGCAAGTGATTGCTGCTAGCGAATTTCAAACTGATATTTGTCTATAGCTGGGTGTGTGTAGCATTATTTATGTATGTACACTGATCAGCCACAACATTAAAACCACAGATAGGTGAAGTGAATAACATTGATTATATTGTTACAATGCACTTGTCAAAGGGTGGGATATATTAGGCAGCAAGTGAAAAGTCAGATCTTGAATTTTATATGTTGGAAGCAGGAAATATGGGCAAGCGAAATGATCTGAGTGACTTACACAAGGGCCAAATAGTGATGGCTAGATAAGTGGGTCATTATTACCAAAATGGCATGTCTTGTTGGGTGTTCCCGTTATGCAGTGGTTAGACTGACGTCGGGGTCATGGGCGGCCAAGGCTCATTGATAGTTATTGGACCCTGTCATACTGCACAAATTGTTCAAGAATGGTTCGAGGAACATGACTAACAGTCATGAGGCCAAGTGTTACATTGGCCTCCAAATTCCCTAGATTGACCTTCTGTGGGATGTGCTGGGACAACAAATCCGATCCATGGAGGACCGGCCTTGCAACTTGCAGGACTAAAAGGATATGTTGCTAATGTCTTTGCGCCAGATACCACAGGACATGTTCAGAGATCTTGTGGAGTCCATGGCTTGACGCATCAGAGCTGTTTTTGCAGCACGAGGGAGACCTATACAATATAAGCAGCTAATTGTAATGTTGTGGCTGTACCTGGGAGTCTGTTCAGCAATGTATGTGTGTATTTATGTGTATGCGTGTGTATCAAGATGTGTGTGTAGAATGCTGTGTGTTTAGCAATATACATATATATGTAGCAGAGTGTGTATATTGCAGGGTGTTTATATGTATCAGTGTATGTGTTCAGGGCCGGCCTTAGGGGTGTGCGAGCTGTGCGGCCGCACAGGGCGCCATGGTGCAGGGGGCGCCCTGCGGCCGCATAGCTCACACGGCATGTCTGTTAGCCGCAATGCTAACAAGGCATTTGCCTTGGGCGGCATTTTCCAGGGGGCGGCAAAAAAAGCCGCCCCCAAATGCCCAAGGCAAATGTCTTGTTAGCCTTGCGGCTAACAGACATGCCGGGCGGCGCTGGCGAGGGAGCACTTCCTCTGAGCTGTATGCTCAGCTCCCTCGCGCGCCTCAGAGTGAGGCTGGGAGCCGGAATATGACGTCATATTCCGGCTCCCAGCCTCACTCTGCGGCGCGCGAGGGAGCTGAGCAAACAGCTCAGAGGAAGTGCTCCCTCGCCAGCTGCCCGCCAGCGCCGCCCGCCCAGCCAAGCAGCCACTGGACCACCAGGGAGGAAGAGACCCCCCCCAGCATTCCCAAAGGTAAGGAGGCTGGGGGGGGGTCTAAATAAATTTTAAAAAATGTGTTAATGTGGGTGAGTGTGTGTGTGTGTATGTTAGTGTGTGTCTGTTTCTGCTAGTGTGTGTGTGTGTGTGTGTGTGTGTGTATGTTAGTGTGTGTCTGTGTCTGTTAGTGTGTGTGTGTGTGTGTGTGTATGCTAGTGTGTGTCTGTGTCTGTTAGTGTGTGTGTGTGTGTGTGTCTGTTAGTGTGTGTATGTTAGTGTGTGTCTGTGTATGTTAGTGTGTGTCTGTGAGTATGTTTGTCTGTTAGTGAGTGTGTGTGTCTGACTGTGTGTGGCTGTCTGCCTGTGTGTGTGTGTGACTGTTTGCCTATGTTTGTGTGTGTGTGTGACTGTGTGTGTGTGTGTGTGGCTGTTTGCCTCTGTGTGTTTGGCTGTCTGCCTGTGTGTGGCTGTGTGGCTGTGTGTGTGTGTGGCTGTCTGCCTGTGTGGGTGTGTGTGACTGTCTGGGCAGACTAGATGGGCCGAATGGTTCTTATCTGCCGTCACATTCTATGTCTGTGTGTGTGTTTGTGTGTGGCTGTCTGTGTATGACTGCCTGAGTGTGTTTGTGTGTGTGTGTGTGTGTGTGTGTATGGCTGTCTGCCTGCCTGTGTGTGTGTGTGTGTGTGTGACAGGGTGTGTGGGAAGGGGTAAGGAGTGGGGGAGGGGGGCGGGGGGCGCTGTGAAGATTTTTTTGCACAGGGCGCCCAATGCCTAAGGCCGGCCCTGTATGTGTTTATTTGTGTGATTGGATATGTGCTTAGCAGTGCTTGTTTAGTACTGTGTGCTTGCCTTGCATTGTGCATTGGGATGTGTGTTTCTGGCAATGTGTATCTGTGTGTACCTGTGTTGTGTGAATATGCAGGGGCGTATTAGCCGCGAGGCAAACAAGGCATTTGCCTTGGGCGGCATTTTCCAGGGGGCGGCAAAAAAAGCCGCCCCCAAATGCCCAAGGCAAATGTCTTGTTAGCCTCGCGGCTAACAGACATGCCGGCGGGCTGCTGGGCGATCGGGCGGCACTGCCTGGCGGGCGGCACTGCCTGGCGGGCGGCCGGCCGGCGAGGGAGCACTTCCCCTGAGCTGTCTGCTCAGCTCCCTCGCCAGCCGCAGAGTGAGGCTGGGAGGCGGAGCCGGAATATGACGTCATATTCCGGCTCCCAGCCTCACTCTGAGGCTGGCGAGGGAGCTGAGCAGACAGCTCAGGGGAAGTGCTCCCTCGCCGGCCAGCCGCCCGTCCGCCAGGCAGTGCCGCCCGATCACCCAGCAGCCACTGGACCACCAGGGAGGAAGAGACACCCCCCCTCCCCAGCATTCCCAAAGGTAAGGAGGCTGGGGGGGGGAGGGGGGTTAAATTAAAAAAAAATGTGTTAAAAATTAATTTTAAAAAAAAGTGTTAGAAATAAATTTAAAAAAAACGTGTTAAAAAAAATGTGTTAAAAAAAATAAAAATGTGTTAAGAATAAATTTAAAAAAAAGGGTTAATGTGGGTGGGTGAGTGTGTGTCTGTGTCTGTTAGTGTGTGTGTCTGTTAGTGTGTGTCTGTGTCTGTTAGTGTGTGTCTGTGTCTGTTAGTGTGTGTGTCTGTTAGTGTGTGTGTCTGTTAGTGTGTCTGTGTCTGTTAGTGTGTGTCTGTGTCTGTTAGTGTGTGTCTGTGTCTGTTAGTGTGTGTCTGTGTCTGTTAGTGTTTGTGTCTGTTAGTGTTTATGTCTGTTAGTGTGTGTGTGTGTGTGTCTGTTAGTGTGTGTGTGTCTGTTAGTGTGTGTGTCTGTTAGTGTGTGTTTGCCTGTGAGTGTGTGTGTATGTTAGTTTGTGTCTGCTAGTGAGTGAGTGTGTTTGTCTGTTAGTGTGTGTGTGTTTCTGTTAGCGAGTGTGTGTGTGTGTATTTAGAATGCGGGGCGGGGGGAAAGGTTGGGTGGGGGTGGCGCGGGGGGAGGGGGGGCGCCTGAGTTTTGTCCTGCCTAGGGCAGCACAAAACCAGGATACACCACTGTGAATATGTGAGTGTTATCTGTGTGTAACCCATTTGACGGTCTGAAATACATATTTATGTGTGTAAGTGTGTCTGTCTCTTGGAGCATGTGCTGGGGTGTGTGTATTGGAGAGTGTGTTTAGTGGCCCAGCCAGGGGATTTATAGGGTCCATCAAGAATTCTGATAATGGTCCTCTGCTTACTTTACATTCATGTTTGTTGTGCCATTTTAATGCAAATATATTGAGGTTTTGGTAATTTAGTTTTTTCTTTTCTGAATGGCATAGTTAGAAGGTAATACTGGTCCCCCTTTCACATATTTTGTTAAAGCAGAGCCAATATCTAAATCTCTGTAAATGAATGAAAAATAAAACAAGTTAACATAAGAAAATTATGCATTCCAAATTCAAGCATACTAGAATTACACTTTACACATTGGTGTATTCTGCTGACATCTAGAGGACAAAGGAGGCCATTCATGCTTCCTGGAAATATGAGTTAAATATTAGCATGGTTTTTTTTTTAATTGAAGATTCCTAACTGAGGTGCAGTGGTTTCTAAGACAACCTAGGGTGCTTAATTTAGTACTTTTTAACATAATGTAAATTTTATACTTGAAAGATTATTTTTAGCACTAGCACCCGCTGTGGATTTTAATTGCACAAGTTCCAAGCTGATTTGTCTCTACTGGGCTTGATATTGCATGCAAATCATTGTGGTTTATTCACTAAACTGCAAATAGTAGCACAATTCAACAGAAATGCTATGATTTAGGTTTAAATAGTCAATATGTGACTCTAGCTTTGTTTAGGACCAGATTTGCCATTAGTTAGGATAGGTCCCCGTGTACGCACATGTCTGATGGGAGCACCTACTTTGCCGTTAAAAATCCTCTCTCTACCTCCTACCAGGTGTCTGATGTTTGCTGGCCGGAACAGAGGCTGCTCGACTCTGTTAGAGGCTGATCTCTTCATGGCCGCCCCAGATTGAGCTCAGCGATCTGAGCATGGCCCTGCCCCCTCAGACTGAACACAGCGATCTGCACATGGTTCTATCCCTCAGACTGAACACAGTAATATGCGCTTGGCGTCACCCCTCAGACTGAACACAGTGAGCTGCACATGGTTCTATCCCTCAGACTGAACATAGTAATCTGCGCTTGGCGTCACCCTTCAGACTGAACACAGTGAACTGTGCATGGCTATGAGAAGGGGCTGGGGCTAGAATGGTTAACTCACAAACACACACATACTGCTACCCATACTGATGCAGACACACTCTGCACAAACACTCAGACATTTAGACACACTGCAACAGAGCTTGCACATGGGATAAAGGTGGCTGGTGTGGCACAGAAGAAAGGTGATGCTGAATTTCAGAAACCATGGATTTTAAATTTGGAATGGAATCTCAATCTGCAATCCCAACAATTATCCTAAATTAATAATTCCCCCATTTCTTTCTTGTTTGAACCAGTTTTATTTTTTCTAATTTAATAAGTTTATATTAAAATAATCTATTCTCTGATATATTATAGTCACCCATTGTATTTTAGTAACACAGATGAATAGATACAAATTATATATTTCAGTTTACTAGTTAAATGTACATACACCTTATCCAGTATAGGTTTGTTTTTTTATATTGCACCTTATTGGTCTTATGCCATCAGCCTACCTGATTCATAATTTATCATATTTGGAGGAAAGGGGTTAATTAAGTGTTGCTTAAATGTATGTGGCAAATAAATTCACTCCCCCCACCAAAATAGGTCACTGTACCGTAACAATTTTTACGTATTTATTTTATATTTGTTTTTGGCATGCATTTGATTTGTAATGTGGCTGTTTCTGTACAATAATATAATAATCTTAACTTTGGACTTATTGTCCTCTTTAGCGCTTGCATTAAATGCACTGCTTTTTAACCTAGCTCTGTCACTTTAAAAATGTTGTGCGCACTTGAAATCTAGATATTCTACTAAGAGACTGTTTTTCATATTACTGTGGATTCCTGTATACTATCAAGAGGAGGACTCTTCCAAGCCTGTATAAGCATCCTGGGGCCTTTCATACAGAGCCTGATACAGCTCTGCATGATGTGAGTGTCACTCCACCTCCTCCCTATATGTTGTATTTGACAGTTTTACAGTATGTGATGTTTTAAAAAAACAAACAAATTCTAGATACTTTGCTTCTGTATTGGACCTTGATTTGAGCACATATTCTGGATTTTAAGTATTAAATTCATTATTGTATTTATACACTGTGGTGTGTTTTTTTTTTATGCTGGTTGTTCTTTTCTATTCTGTGTATCTTTAGTGCTAGGGGGAACATGTCTTAAAGGAACACTAGTCACCAAAACAACTTTAGCTTAATAAAGCAGTTTTTGTGTATAGATTGTGCCTCTACAGTTTCACTGCTCAATTCACTGCCATTCAGGAGTTAAATCACTTTTGTTTATGCAGCAATAGCCACACCTCCTCTGGCTGTGACTGACATAGTCTGCCTGAAAACAAAATGATTTCATTTTCAATCAGATGTAACTTACTTTAAAAGTTTTTATCTACTGCACCGTCAATTGCATTTTAATTACAGAGAGGAGGCTCCTAGCAGGCTACTAACAGAGCAGGAGAAATTCTAAATTAAACTAAATTTGCAATAAAGGAAATTTAAATATTAGATGACTCTTTACAGGAAATGTTTAGGAAGGCTGTGTAAGTCACATTCAAAGTAGGTGTGGCTAGGGCTGCATAAAAAAATATATATATTTAACTCCTAAATGGAAGAGAATTGAGCAGTGAGACTACAAGGGCATGGTATCTACACCACAACTTCTTCATTAAGCTAAAGCTCTTTTTGTGACTATAGTGTCCCTTTAACTAGCATTCCGCACAGTGCAATTTTATCTCATTGAAGCGCCTATACACTTTGTATTTGTTTTA
This sequence comes from Pelobates fuscus, assembly GCF_036172605.1. Lineage (NCBI taxonomy): Eukaryota > Metazoa > Chordata > Amphibia > Anura > Pelobatidae > Pelobates > Pelobates fuscus. The sequence goes on from NC_086317.1 coordinate 132,692,681, forward strand.
TAAAATCTGATTAAAGTCTGCATTATTCCACCTTGAGTGCCTAGATCCAGTGAAGTATAGAATTGAAAGGAATATGCAGTCACTCTAGGCATGATTCTAAGGACCATGCTTTTGGGCAGCAACAATGATTTAAGTCCCATCACTGGCTCACACCGACATCAACCTGAGACCGTTACCTGCTTTCCGTCACCTCCCAAGAAAAAGACTTCGTCTTCGTCTCCAAATACCTGACGATCGGTTCCCAGTACCTGTCTCACTGATATCTACCCTAGCGGGCTTTATAACCCCGCGGTAGTGTAGACAGCTAAACAGACCGATCCTGTTATGAGAGGACATTGTATATATTTATCTTGGGGATTTGACATTCTGATATCATTGAATCGGAAAGCTAGCTCTATACCGATTTGGGTATTCATTTATGCAAACCATTTCACAGTGTACATAACTCTTTTCACCTACTTACTATTGTGCCGTCTCATTGGCACTCTCTTTACTATAACTAGTGCCCATGAAGGCACTATTCCTTTTCCGGGTTTCTCCAAGTATAGACTGTCTGGTATGTGAGCCAAACCCGTTAATCTAACCACTGTTAGGATCCTGATAATTCGTGAGCATAATCAGATGCTACACAGGATCAACAGTGGACTCAATTTGTCTGGAGACACCAAACGTAGGGAACTAGGCACTGGGATTACAGTGTACTATCGGATACATGGAGTCCCAAACAACACTACAGATATAGCCCACACAACGGATCTACCTTATTATCCGAGCTGGGTGTAAAATTGGGCAAAATTACATATGCATTTAACACCCTGCCAGATACAGGTATAACCAAATACGTAACCGTTCTGTTTTACTGTAGTATATGTGTCTGACCTTCAGACTAACCATTTCTTTGAGAAACCACGATTAAGAGTTCATATCACGTACTGACTTCATTTTCCATGTTGGTTGTCAAGACAGTATTAGGCTTAGGACCAAAGTGACAGACTTGTTACATTCTACTCTAGTCTGTCGGATACTAGTTTATGCCTTTACTTGTATATACACCCACATTAGATACTATTGTGTCAATGAAGTAAGTTCACAGGATTTGAAGCTAACTCTTGAGCGACCCCTAGTGGTCAACCACCATAGGACGCTATCAGTACACTGTAATAATTGAAATTAGTTTTTCTCCTCTAGGCACTGCATACTCTGCTTAGCCTAGCTCCGTTCACCCATTTCCCCCTCCCCCACCCCCCTCTTTTCCTTTACTTGCCCTTCCCCTCCTATTGCCACTGTCCATTATTTTGGACCAGCCTATGAGCAAAGAATAGGGTGGATTTATTTTCTATTTTGTATTGTTATTTCTGTATTTGTTTGGTACTATGTGATTTTAGTATATATCAACATAGTACCACTCCCTTACCTACACGCCCCGTTTTGTCTTATGCAAGTAAGTCTGGGTGCCAGCCAAAAGCTAGCCAGCTCCTACTGCTACTCAGAACTGGCGTCTACTTACCCTATTAAAGTATGATATTTTTATACCTATTCCCACAGGATACCAAACCTACTCTATATCTTTTTTGATACCAACATCCCTCTATCAGGTTTCTCCTCAAGGACAGTTTCTCTCTCTTTTTTTGTAGTTATTTATAATGTTTAGAAGCCCGGTATTTGACTATTTGTATTTAGCATTTTTGCAACACCTATTGTATGTGACAAAAAAAATCATATATCTGTGACAATATTTTAGGGTAGAAAACTGCTAAAGTAATGCAGTGGTGCCATAGATTCAATAATGGTGCATCAGATAATTAAAAGTATGAAAGGATGAGCAAATAAATTGAAGGGCAAGTAAAATCCACAGGCATCACAATGTAGGGTGCAAAATATGGAACTGTATTGTGTCCAAAGGACAAAAAAAATAACATTTCAACAGTGATGCCTGAATCATGTATACCTCATGGCCACACTGTCACAATGTCTCTTTTTTTTGTCCTTCAGACAGAATACATTTTCATATTTTGCACCCTACATTGTGATGCCTGTAGATTTCTACTTGTGATTTATATTGGTGGCTTGCGGACCTCCACTACAATGCGCCACTGTACTTATATACCTGTGTGCATGCCATTGCAAAAGGTATGGTGCCATTAGGCTCTCCTCCCATGGTTCTGGGTCACAATATATATATATATATATTATGGCATCTTGCGTTACCTTAGCAGTTTTTGAAATATTAGTATAGAGCAGTATAGAACATACTATTAGTATAGAGCTGGCTCCCCAGATGTTGCTGAACTACAAATCCCATGATTCTCAGACTATCTATTTCATTCATAGAATCATGGGAGTTGTAGTTCAGCAACATCTGGAGGGCCAGAGTTTGAGGAAGACTGGTATAGAGGTATAAATACCCTTCAGCAATTTTGTCTCTATCAGGAGCATGTCCATTGGCACTGTCAGCTAATTGATGATTTGCAAAGCTGGACGCAATTAATATCACTAGATTGTAATGGGAATGACAGCTTTAGCAATACCACACTAAAAATGTGATATCATATTTGTTTGATTCTTTCCATGGCGTAGCACCAGTGGACACCTCTCACCATAACCACTGCAGGGAGAGTTGTAATTATTTGTTCCATTGATAATTTCACACCTTGGTGCCAGGTCTTAGACACAATTCTTTCCATCATCACACTGTTGTTACTAGTGCTAACAGCCAGCCCCATCCTATTTACTCAAAACCTGTACAAATATGTTAACAATTGAAATGGTGGAGGTGAGGTGCATCTTCCAATATTTATAGGGGTTTAGTCATTAAAGAGTAAATTGTAATGACATGAAGATCATATCTAATATATTTATTAATGGGTTTTTAAAATAGTATAACAGATAATATAATAATGACATATATACAGTAATGTATGAATTGTTGTCAAATAAAACAGTTTCCCATATAAATTAGATAAGTAACGTATGTACAGAAGTACAAATAAATGAAGATTAAACTATTTAAAACTTCCAACCTCATAGCTGGTTTTTAAACTTGGCTAAACTGGTCTACATTTTGCAATTAGGTTTTTAACTCACTTAATTTCACTGTTTAGTGTATAAGCTCTACAGTCTTCTAATAAAGCACAACACCTATCACTGAAAACCTTACCATGTCTGGCTTTTGGCTTCTGGGTTTTAATCCCTTGAAAAAAGGGATGTCTGAACCTCTGATAAGGTCTGTATGATGCTGTTTTTTCGCACATCACTAAAACCTGTTTTCTTTTGCTCTATAAGAACACAAAAGGCCAAAGGTGATAACTAAACAGTTGGACAACTGCTCCTGTTTGTATTTGAAATACAGCGCTTTATCAGCTTTGAGTTGTGTTAGGGTTGTTGCCATGGAGTTTGGGACTCAAGCATCCTGATTGGCTGTGCAATTCTAATCCTGGACATTTGAAAAATAACAGTGACCAGTTTAAAGAATCCTGATTGGCTGAAAGCTTGTAAACTGCACATTTAAAAAAATAACAGTCGCCTGCTCATTTAATAATTGTTGGACTGATCTGTAACATTACTTACATTTATACTTTATTAATTTTGCACTTTCCTAGTGTGTGTGTATATATAAAAATAAAGCACTCATTCGTCTTCTTACAAATAAGTATCACATTTTATTAAAACACCAATTAAATAAAATAAATCATGACGCTTCTGACCTTTTCTGCCACAAAGTGTAACTTTTACAAATAAATATATATATATATATAAGTTATGTGTTTTGGTAGTAAAAGGTTATAATGGTTGCATTTAAATTTCACATTTTTATTTCAATGCTATCTTGTTTTCTCCTTCATAAAGGAGAACTAATTAGATAAGCATAAGTTGTATATTGGGTACGTTTTAGTGGTCTCTTAAGTACACAGTTTGCAGACTTGAATTGCATACTTTTAAAGTTTACTTAAACTATGATAGGATTTATCCACTAAACTATGAGCCAAAAGCAAATAAAGGTTTAATCACAAAATGTAAGCAAAATAGCAAAGCAACTAAATCCGTTCTACCTGGTTTTCATCTGACTAAAATCCTTGAAAAGTTGAGTGAATAAATTTGAATTTGTTAGACTTTGCCAAATAAACATTCTATGAGGTTTCCCTGCAGAATAGCCCTTTTAATGCTAGAAAACATCAAGATAAAAAAAAAAAAATGTCTCTATTTGCATTAAACAATATTTTTTAAGTGGTGTAATAATATATTTAGTTTAAGGGTCAGTTAACACCACTATTGGTCAAGTGATATGTTGCAACAATTTTAATAATGAATGACTAGCCCAGATCTGTGTGACACAGGTGACTATCTTGGAGCCAATGTCCATGCATATTGATGTATGCCTTACTTAAATGTCTTATATATCAGTGCACCATACAGACAGTTATTTATTGCTCCCTGCTTCATTGCAATCAATAGTAAATTGCCATGTTTCATTATATCAATGTGGATCAGATCACTGTGCTCACATAATTTATGTATCTGAATTTAGAACGTTAAAGGGCATCAATCACCTATAAAATACTGAATAGGAAAAGTGAACAGAAAAGAAGACAATGGAACATAGGTTACATACAAACCCCTTAACAGATAAAATTAGGATTCTTTTTAAAATATTTTGAATTCTAGGAAAGAAAAGGAAATTTATTTTTGTTTCAAGTGAGAAATACTGTAAACTTTTATATTACTTGACATTCAGTAGTATGGATGAGCATATAGTATGTATTGCTTTGTTTGCCTACCAGATACTTGCTACTGGAACAAAAACAATTGTTTTATGACTGAATAGCCATTTTCCAAGAGAAGCCATTGGGAAAATTGATATTCAAGAACCAGAAATCTATGTAAAAGAGCAGTCTAAGAACCATAGCCACTTCAGTTTAATGTAGAGTTTATAGTGCAATTAATTTTACAATTTTGTGTGGTTTGACAAAAATCAGGTCTCTGCTGGTGCCTAATTTCCAACTTTTCTGGTTTGGTGTGGCTATTGCAGAAGTGAACTTTTCCATTAATAGACAATCTATAGATAACAATACGCTTAGAGAACTTTAAATTGATTAGCCAAAAAATTTCAGCATATCATTATCATGTAAAACAGTCCATGCTCTGGCTGGTGACAGGCATCTGTGCTATACCGCTATCGCTCCAATGCCATGAACCTAAACTACAGGTAAGACTTTGAAAAGGGCCATAAGAGAAGAAGAGATGGAGGACAGAATAACCAGGGATATAATGATGAGAGGATAATTAAAAAAAGCAAAGGGAGATAGTATTTGTGGTGTGAGAAAATAATTTTTGAACGGTTTCACTCATAGCACTCAGCTGTCAGATGACACTCTCAGCCAAGGAACTAATCTTAGGAGCACTGTACAATGGGTGGACTAACACACGTAGTTGTTACAAGATAAGTTGAATGTACTGAAACAGAGGGGTTAAGAGCCCTGCTCAGTGAGCTTACATGCTACAGGGAGTGGGATATAGTCACACTAAGGGTAAGGGTAGGGTTAGAAAAGCAGTTTGCTTGAAAAGTATTCACTAAGGGCTTAGTGGATTATTTTTGACAGTTGCAGGAGAGGAATCAGGGAGGGAAAGCTGTTAACAGTTTAATTGATATGCTTTCATGAAGAAGTGAGTTTTCATTGATTTTTTTAAGGAATGGAGACTGGGTGAAAGTCTAACAGAGAAGGGAAGGGAGTTCCCCAGGAACGGTATTTATGTACATATAATATATATATATATATGTATATATATTATTCATTGCATTTTCATTTTACAAAATACAAACATTACAATACAATAATAGATATTAATATTAAAAAATTAATCTTGTTATCCAAATCACTTACTGCATTTAAATACTAGTTGATAACACCAACAAACATAGACAAGCAGAACAGACATGGGTCACTGTTCAGTTGAGGAATCGGTTTAGAAATAAGAGAGATATAATAATTAGAATTTAATGAGTAAGACTAGTTCCTTCATTGTTACTGTGACAAACGTCGCTTTCTACAGACAGTTGCCACTGACTCCTGGAGGAGTGTGAAAGCTGGGCTCCTGCGCACCGACTATGGGCCAGGTCTACGACTGTAAAGACTAATTTTTTATTCCCTCTGGTTCGGCACTTTCCATTCATGTGCATAGAATCGAACGCTAGCTCCCTGGCGGCCATTCGCATAGATCAAAACCGCAAATAGACTTCAGGGGGACTTAGCTGCGAATGCCCCCGAACTATTTTCGTCATGAAGACTTTGCGTTTCCCGGTCGGTCCCCAGCGCCACTTAGCCGCGATTCTATAAAACTATTTTCGGCATGGGACCATGCCTGCAGTCGGTCAAATTATGATTTCCAGGAAATTCCTGAACCCCTGAACCGATCTGGGTGATTTTTGGATATGTTGGTCACCCAGATCAGGACTATCAGGGGATTTAACTGGGGATTTTATGTGTTTTAAGGTATTTTGGGGGTATTTTAAGGTATTTTGTAAAAATGTATGTTTATTTATGCCTGGTGATAATTGAGTTTAATACAGTGCTTGGCTCAATTATCTCCCAGGCATAGGGGAGAGATTGACTTATTGTATGGGAGTGTCCTGGACCTGAGAGCCAATGTAATCGAGTATATGTCAAAGAAAAAAAGGAGGATACCGCGCCCCCGGCAATGTGTATAAAATTGTATATAAAATTGTAGACATACACAAATCTCTTTGGAATTGTACACACAATCGACCTCAAAGGTAAAAACAGAGAGAAAATACAATAATGCAATATGATATATTCAGTGAGTGAGATACAAAGATGATTTTATATAGTTACACTCACATTTAATAGAGCTAACTTGGAGCTCTGTTGTAATGCGCACGGACGGAACAATCCCCGTCTAAGGATATGTAAGGAAGCAGATGTCTGAAGAAGAAGCCTGTTATGGGCGGAACGCGTAAAGTGGGATCCTTTGTAGCTATTTTGCACTGTTTTTATTGTTTTTTGGATAATGAATAGTATATTTTAAAGTTATATACTCATTTATATTTTTTTATCCATACTTTTACTTCCTGGCAACATCACATCCCTAGGTGGGGATTATACCACCCAAGCTGTATACACTAGAGCAGAGGTAGGCAACCTACGGCACTAGTGCCATGCACGGCACTCGAGGTGTCTTTGCACGGCACTCAAGGCTGCTAGAGACAAATAGGCTCTGGCCTATCAGGAGTCCCAGTAAAACTTCAGATATCTGCTAATCCGAAAAGGTAGTGAAGGACAATCCTCAATTTATGCATTGCAGCACGTAGAGGAAGTGATCTCAGATCACTTCCTCACAGCACTTGTGAATAGGAATCCACACTGTAGTAGAGCAGCTCGCAGTTGCTGTTGCAGCTCCTGTCCTTGACATATACCTGGCCGGTCTGGTCCCCACTGGAACCCAGGGAAGCCACCCAGACTGCTAGATATACACAGGAATGCAGAATCCTTTGTAATCCCTCATACAAATAGTACGGACAGCCCACACACAAACATACACATAATCTGCATAAACGCAACACCACTAACAATCCACATACATGCACACAACCCCACATGCAGTCTCTCACATGCAATACCTCAAACAGCCCCACACATACTACCAAACACACAATGTGACATATCCATTCACACAATTCCACAAGCAGCCCCCATACACAACTCACATTCATATGTATCATACACAATACCATAAACTACTCATGAACATATACAATATAATAGCTAATATACGCAGGGCCGTCTTTAACGTGGGGCAAACTGGGCAGCTGCACCGTGAGCCCTGCTGGCCTCAACTATTTCTAACACCCTGCCGGTAATCCGCACACTAAGGAGGCCCACCGGGTGGCCCGTGCACAAAGGGCCACCCGGTGAGCTTCTGTCAGCAGGGTCCCGGTGGCGCACTGAGGCGCTTTAACAGTGCGAGCGGGCCCCTTGCTTTTTGGCAACAGGCTGGGAGGAAGTGACGGCCGTGCATCACTTCCTCCCACAAAGAGAGGAGCGTGCGGGAAAGAAGAGTAGGCAGAGTGGAGGGGGGCTGGCCGAGAGAGCCAGACCCCAACTCCCAACACCTTCAGCCACCAGCAGGAAAGGTAGGAAACTGGAGGGTGGGTTTAAAATTGTAATTTTTGTGTGTGTCAGTATATCTGTATGTGTGTATGTCTGTGTCAGTATGTCTGTCAGTGTGTGTGTTAGTATGTCTGTGTGTCAGTATGTGTGTGTCGGTATATCTGTGTGTGTCAGCATGTCTGTGTCAGTATGTCTGTCTGTGTGTGTGTCAGTATATCTGTGTGTCAGTATGTTTGTGTGTCAGTACGTCTGTGTGTGTGTCAGCATGTCTGTGTGTGTGTCAGCATGTCTGTGTGTTAGTATGTCTGTGTGTGTGTCAGTAAATCTGTGTCAGTATATCTGTGTGTGTGTGTCAGTATGTCAGTATGTCTGTGTGTGTGTTTCAGTGTGTATATATCTGTGTGCGTGTATATGTACACACAAATACACCCCTACATTCAAATTTCAACACTACGTACAAACACATGTCTGTGTTACACACCAAAATTATATGTAAATACACCCCTGCATTCAAAAACCAACACTACACAAATACATGCTTGCAGTCACGCCAACACCACATACAAACATATTCCATACAAAAATCTGTTTACATTCAAACACACAAAAAACGCTTAGTGCTAAGACCTGGAAACATGGGTAAATGGTAGAGCCCCAGCTCTTAATGCATTACTGGAGTTGCACAACAGATGGGGATCTATCTTTTAATCACTCGTGCAACAGGGAGGCCCAAAAAAATTCTTGCACCTCTCTACTTTAGGTCCGCCACTGCGTTGAGGTGGAGGACGTGATTGCACGCCTGGGGAGGGGGGGACAGGGTCCAGGGGGCCCCAAACATATGCTTTGCCCAGGGTCCAGTCAATATTAAAGACGGCCCTGCATATACGCACAAATACAACGATACAAAGCAATTACAGTAAAAATAACACAAGCAGGATACGGCAGCATACACACCTCATTTAAAAAAAAAAAAAATAGGACCGGCACGCTACGGGACATCACAATCCTATATCGGCACAGTGCTGCTAAAAGGTTGCCTACCCCTGCACTAGAGCAAGTTCTGCTCTAGTAAATCATTCTTTTGTGTTTTCATATATTAACTGCACACTGCATTATATTTGAAAACGTCTGCTTCCTTACATATCTTGAGACAGGGATTGCTCCGTCCGTGCGCATTACAGCAGAGCTCCAAGTTAGCTCTATTAAATATGAGTGTAACTATATAAAATCATCTTAGTATCTCACTCACTGAATATATCATATTGCACTATTGTATTTTCTCTCTGTTTTTACCTTTGAGGTCAATTGTGTGTACAATTCCAAAGAGATTTGTGTATGTATACAATTTTATACACATTTCCTTGGGCGCGGTCTCCTCCTTTTTTTCTTTGACATTTTATTACTCACACATCTGGGAATCCTTGTATCGGTTACTGCTGCCCACAACTATCCTGTGTCTAATATTGTAGTAAGCGCCTATTACACCTTTTTCTTTACGTAATCGTGTATATGTTTTAATGTAGTCTACTCCAAGGTCCAGTGTGGAGTGACCCTTGCATGGGGACATGCATATAAGGCCAGTTGTGACTGCCATTAAAGAGATTCGTTTTACCATTCATGAAGTCTAGGCTCATGTTTGGGAGATTGGGGAGCTATATTTACTCTGGGTTTTGCTATAATCACTTTACTCCCTTGGCTTACAACGATTGGTCTTGTAAGAGCAGCCTGCTTTGCTTTCTGGACTAAGAGAGGTCTACCCATTGGAAGTTTGATCCTGGTCTTGGGTCCAGGGTGGGTGGAAGACAGCGAGACCCCAACCAAGCTGCGGCGGTTTGTGGGGTTTACGGTGGTTACGGTGTCCAGTGCAGTGCTTATAGTGCTCAAGGATTACTAGCGATTGACGAAGGCACCCAGTCGGGGTGCCAGGCGGTCCGTCACAGTTACCTCTTATCTTGAAACCAAACTATATAGCTGCAGTTTGAGTACCAGACAAACAAATTAGAGTTAAACATAGCAAAATTTTATTTGTAATTAAGGTACCCAACCAGGGTTGCCATATGTTTTATACCATTCATACTTCCCGTAATATATTCCCTTCTCCATTGTAGATTGATATTTAAGTTGCTTTAATATATAAGGCCAGGTAGGGGTTTCTTGTTTTAGCCAGAATCTAGAGATTGTGACTTTAGCAGCCATATTCAAATGAATAGTAAATATATTTTTTGAGTTGGTTTACCTGAAAGGTTAAAATAGAACATAACAACTTGGAAGTCATTACCCAATCCGTGGCCCACTAACTTAACTAATTATTTTATTATCCTGCTCCAGATCTTATTCAACAAATAGCAGTCCCACCAAATATGCTTCGAGCTACCCATACAACGCTTACACCTCCAACAGAATGGAGAATCTTCTGGATTTATTTCATTCATAATTTTGGGGACAAGATGCCATTGATGGATTATTTTATAGTGAAGTTCCATAAGTTCCAAACAATGTAGTGGTTTTTTTTTAACTGATAATATAGACCTATACCATGGGTGGGGAACCTTTGGCTCTCCAGATGTTTTGGACTACACCTCCCATGATGCTTTGCCAGCATTATGTGTGTAAGAGCATTATGGGGGATGTAGTCCACAACATCTAGAGAGCCGAAGGCTGACCTATACCATTGATCAATATGTACAGGGGTTCGAAAATCTTTATTACAATTATTCCAAGCTTTAGGTTATTGATCTTTATTGCCTAATCTCAGAATTTGATAACATAAAGAAATGGTCTTAGACTTAGGGTATCGTGATCGTCGCTTAAAATGTGATTTCCTATGTAGGTTTTTACTCTTTAGAGGATATATTATAAATCTGCCACAGCCCTGGAAAAGTCTTGAAGGCAAGCATCAGAGGTGGGAGTACGGACAGAGGATAGACGTCGGTCTAGATGGGACATACTTGTGTATTAGGGAGGATAGGTAGGTTGGAGCAGCATTATAGAGAGACTTGTTAACAAGCATTAAAATCTTAAATTGAGCCCTATATCTTACAGGAAGCCAATATAGGTACTGACAGATGTGTGAGTGGTGGGAGGTGCGGGCGGAGAGGAAGATGAGCATCGCCACCGCATTCCTTATAGACTGCAACTGGACAAGCTGGAAACATGTAAGACCACTGAGTAAGGGATTGCAGCAGTCAAGTCGAAAGAAAACAATAGCATGGACCAGCACCATAGCCACATCAGGCGTTAAATAGGGGTGGATGTGCATTATGTTGTTGAGATAGAAGTGATAGGATTTGGCAATTGACTGGACATGAGGGATGAAGGAGAGGTCGACAGCGAGCCTGCGAGGTAGTGGTGAAGGTAGTGCCGCTGACTTGGAGACATACAGACACATGAGTAACAACACTTGAGGGAGGAAAGACAGAAGTTCTGTTTATGACAAGTTGAGTTTAAGGAAGTGAGCCACCATCCAGTTGAAAATCGCAGATAGGCAGTCAGAGACACAAAGTGGAACTAATAGAGATCAGTAGAGGACAGATAGATTTGCGTGACATCCGCATAGAAATGATAATGGAAGCCAAAGGAGCTGATCAGTTTACCAAGGGAGGCTGTGTAGATAGAGAACAATAGTTTACCAAGGACAGAACCTTGGGGAACATCAGCAGAGAGGAGTTGGGGAGAAGAGGCAGAGCCAGAGATACACTGAAAAAGTGCTAGGAGAGGTAAGAGGCACACCAAGAGAGAGACTGAGATTACTGAGGATGAGAAGAAGTTGTTGATGATTAACAGTGTCAAAAGCAGCAGTAAGGTCCAGGAGGATTAGGATAGAATAGTGACCACGAGATTTAGCAGCGGTTAAATCGTTGGATATTTTGGTCACAGCCATTTTGACAGAGTGACGACCATGGATTCCAGACTGAACTGGGTCAAACAGATGAGAGCTCTCTTCCCTGATTGTAGAAATCTTCTCAGTGAAGTGAGTTGCAAAGTTTATGGTGGACAAGATAGTAAGAGGAGGGGAGCAACAGGGCAGAAGTTAAAAGTGTGAAATAGGCATTTGTGATTGCAGAAGAGTGTGTTTATAAAGGTATTAAAGTATTTTTATTTTGCAGAGGAAAAGAGCCAAACTGTAGGAGTGCATCATAAATGTATAGTGAAGGAAGTCAGAGTGAGACATTCTCCAGCAGTGTTTAGCAGTTCTGGAACATTTTTGGAGGTATCTGGTCAGCTTGGTGTGCCAAGGTTGTAATTGGGAGCGCTTGCTGCATTTAAATGTAGGAAGTACCATGATGTCTAGTTGAAAGGAGACAGTTGAGTTGATTTAATTTAATTCCAGTGCCTCTTCCCTGCACTTCTTGTACTTTCAAGACAAGATTTGGAGGTGAAGCTGGAAGGATTTACCTACCACCCTGAAGATACTTGCATATATATCACCTGATAGTCTGAGGCTCAGAACCATGTAAGTATAACCAATTGATTGACCACTGTATATTTAATGGATATATATATATATATATATATATATACATATAGTAATGGAATAATAAGGTGAATGGAATAATAAGGTGAATGGTAGGTAAATGACAAAGATAGATTGAGGAAAAGTGGTAGGAATTTCATGAAAAAGGAGTTATGAAATGACAAAGGGTGCTTACTATGGAATGAGGCAAAAAAAAAGAAGCTGACGTGATTAGAAGGAGATGAAAAGAAGAGGTGGAGAAGTTAGAATGAGTATGAGGGGTAGGATTAAGGGAGGGAGGAAATGGGATGAGGAAGGTGAGATTTGAATAGAAGTGGGTGAAATGCAGTTCATTTGAATAGGTAAGAGACTCTAAGGCATCAAATGTCATAATAATGCATTTAACTTGTGTCTTCCCTGTGTGTTAAATTATCCAACAAAATTCAAGCTTCCAAACCAATGAAAATGGTCATCACTGGCTAACAGATTAAAGGACCACTATAGGCACCCAGACCACTTCAGTTTAATGAAGTGGTCTGGGTGCCAGGTCCATCTAGGGTTAACCCTGCAGCTGTAAACATAGCAGTTTTAGAGAAACTACTATGTTTACACTAGGGTTAATCCAGCCTCTAGTGATTTTCACAGTGAGAAGACGCCAGCGTCCATAGGATAGCATTGGGAATGCTTTTCTATGGACTGATTGAATGCGCGCACAGCTCTTGCCGCCCATGCGCATTCGTCGGAAGAGGGAGGAGAGTCCCCAGCGCCGAGGGAGCCTGGCGCTGGAGAAAGGTAAGCCTTTAACCCCTTCCTCCCCCTAGAGTCCGGTGGGAGGGGGGCTATGAGGGTGGGGGGGACCTATTAAGGCTATAGTGCCAGGAAAACAAGTTTGTTTTCCTGGCACTATAGTGGTCCTTTAATTGTAAATATTAAAATACCAGTCCAAGCCTCAGAACTTGTACATCCCACTAATGCAACAGGTTTTTTTTTAACTGTAATGTAATGAGTTCCCATGTGTCAAAACAAGAACTGGTAGATAAATATTTTGCAGCGAAAATGGGAGAGGCTACTGCCTCTCCTTCAATTATGAGCTAGACGGGAAAAAAAAAACTTTGCTTCCTGTTCCTGAACCCCTTTAATCAAAATGTATTCACCAGTAATAAATGAATCTGCATTTAATTAGTGAAGTGTGAAATCTGTTGCCTATTCATTCTTGTAAATATGTTTTTTTTTCTTCTCCAAATATTTTGCATCCCCTTCTCAGAGAAAAGATGCCTTTGACTTGCCAATATCAAGAGATCATTGTTGCTCTTCCTTTGTAATATATCCATGTTCCTGTCAAAGTCCAAGATCAATCGTTCTGCTGTTTTCTTGGATGTGAAATATCCAGGTATGTCCAAGGGTCAATCTATAGTCAAGATTCAACTTGTGTGTTGGTTTTGGAAGTCCGTAAACCTATCTGGCAAAAAGTGCATCTAATGTTTATTTTTCATACTCATCTACTGAAATACACAGAGTTGAGGTGAATGTTGAAATTTTTACCTCTTTGGCACATTAAAAGGTTCATAACAAGTCCACCACTATTAAAGTTTCCATCCAAGGCAAGATCTGACGTAAACAATGAGTACTTCTTTTTGTAATGGAAATTCTTGCCTCGCAGAATCCGTTAGAAACTAAGATGTGCATAATGAAGATGCAAGCCTTGAGTAGTTTCCATGAATGTGTAGTAAGTTCTCACCTGTGTGCTTGAATATCATGCATGACTTTCATCAAGGTAATGCAGAGCACACAACCTGATTCTGATATGATTATTCAATGTCAAAAGTAATGTCAGTAATATCAGCAGCATTTATAAAGTTGTGATAACACCATATCATGATAAAAGTCACTGGGGTATAACATTCAGAAATAAGAGAACAGATGAGGGCTCAAAGTCCTCATCAAATCATGACCATTTTCACCATACCTCCATGCATCTGTATTTCCCACCTATCCATCAAAACCATTTCAAATGGCACACTGACCGCAGTCCACTCTTTCAAATACTTGGGTATGATGTTAGACCCCAATCTATCTTTTGGCCTGCACATAGAAAAACTTGCATCTAAACTTTATCCAAAACTAGGTGCCCTGTACAGAAACAAATCCTGCCTAAGCCCTTCAGTAAAGGAAAAGATTGTACAGCAAATGCTGATGCCAATCATTGATTATGGGGATGTAGTATATGCATCTGCATCGCAATCCCACATTAATAAACTCAACACATTGTATAACTCGTTCTGCCGATTTGTGCTACAATGTAATTACAGGACCCACCATTGTGACATGCTAAAAGAACTAAACTGGCTGTCGCTGGAATCCAGACGCACCCTTCATCTTTCCAGCCTTGTGTTTAAGAGCTTTTCTGGGAAACTCCCACCCTACCTGAACGCAATGCTTTCCCCGGCTGTTCCCACTTCCTATAACCTCCGATCCAGTACCAACACTTTACTTAGTCTACCTCAATATAAAAAGAAAGCAGCCCGATCCTCCTTCTCCTACAGAGCACCGCATTTGTGGAACGACCTCCCGCACAAATTAAAATCTTCCCTAAGCTTAAAGTCCTTTAAGAGATCCCTCTCTACATACTTGAAAACAGAATGTACCTGTCATTGTTGATTATATATTTCCTACCTGTTCTATGTTCAATTTTGTATATATTGTATATTAATATTGTATTTGTATTTTATTGTACACTAACTGTAACAATGCAATGATTTGTGGACCCAGGACATACTTGAAAACGAGAGAAATCTCAATGTATCTTTCCTGGTAAAATATTTTATAAATAATAAATAAATAAATTTCCATTGGGTATAGAGTTCTGCTTTGTCCACGGGCTAGTTAAAATCTTAAAATACTAATATCCAGCTGTACATAAATGAAATCATTCTTTTGGGTTTTATTAAAGGGAATCTCCAGTGCCAGGAAAACGATCCGTTTTCCTGACACTGGAGGGTCCCTCTCCCTCCACCCCCCAATACCCGGTTACTGAAGGGGTAAAAACCCCTTCAGTGACTTACCTGAGGCAGCGGCGATGTCCCTCGCCACTGTCTCCTCCGCCGCGACACTCCTCCTATCCATTGCATCGGCCGGTGGGCGAGACTGATCTCGCCCACCGGCCGAGTGGACCTAATGCGCATGCGCGGCAATGCCGTGCATGCACATTACGTCTCCCCATAGGAAAGCATTGAAAAATAATTTCAATGCTTTCCTATGGGGTTTTGAGCGACGCTGGAGGTCCTCACACAGCGTGAGGACTTCCAGTGACGCTCTAGCACTTCCTGTGCTAGAAACCAGGAAGTTCCCTCTAGTGGTTGTCTAATAGACAGCCACTAGAGGTGGAGTTAACCCTGCAAGGTAATTATTGTAGTGTATAAAAAAACTGCAATAATTACACTTGCAGGGTTAAGAGTAGTGGGAGTTGGCACCCAGACCACTCCAATGAGCAGAAGTGGTCTGGGTGCCTAGAGTGTCCCTTTAATGAGGCGATATTCTGAGCCGTAGATTTATATCTCTTACCTGTGCAAAAGCTGAATATTTATTTATTTAGGCAATACGTGAGAATAGATTGCAACTGTGCATGCTATTATGGAAGAAAAAAAAATAAGTGAAAAGCAAATGTTGATATAGGCTTGCAACAGTGTTATGTTAATACATACTTTTCTACAAGTTTTGAGAAATAAGGCATTCACCCTTGACAAACTTGTGGATCATTCATGCAGAGCAAAAGGAATAAAAAAATAAAAGGAATAATAAAACTAATAAATACATAAAAAGTAAATGCCTAGATATGCTCAAAGTTTCTAGTAAAGAAAAGCATGTTGCATATGATAGACCTGATAAATCTTGCTATCTCAGGCAACCTTTACTAAAGTTTTTCTAAGTTTGATTTTAACACTTTCACGAATTATACTATCTAATAATATATAATGTATAATATACTATATTTTATAGCACGCAATGCATGAAATTACACACTACTATAAAATCTGAACTGTCATAATATCAGCTGTCTTGGGTAGTTTGATCATAATTGCTGGTGAATCCTATTATCCAATGCCTTACGTCTTATAACTTTAAAAAAATGTACTGTTACATCATGTGCATTTTAAGCCAAACATGTATTGTAATCCAAAAGGGCCAATAACCATAGTCCACAACTATAGAGTGTATTATTGTATCAGAGCTTCATTATGGGGTAGGTTTGGGCAATCTGCTTTTAGACCCATGCACTCTAGAAAACAACCACTGTCTGGTGATCTTGCGAGTCTATGGAGAAAGGACTGGGTGGAATGGTGAGTACTATGGGAAAAGTTCACTTGACTAGTGAAGTGGAGCTTCCTTAAAGCGCTCTGTCGCCTTCTGGTGTCTGCATATTTTGCAGAAGACCTCAGATGGTGACTACACTGCTTGCATTCTGGTGGCCATGGAGTGCAGGTGAAGGTTTTACTTACCTGAACCTGTCCTTTGTTGGTGCCACCATCTGCTTCCTAGAGGTCCTCATCAGCTCCTGGTTCATTTGCTAGGATCCAACATCATTGCTTTACTCTTGCAAATGCACAAGAGTACAACACGTATGTCTATGGAGGATCCTGCAAGATCATATACAGACAGATCCCTTTTCCCCATAGCCAATACTAGTGACAGCCGAGGACTTGACATGGCTTGACAAAATGTTGCTGCGCCTTATGTCAAGATCTGTAAAGCATAGAAAAAATACATAGGACAAAGTAGTCCCTAGTTTGTCTTATGATACAGTCAGGTCCATAAATATTGGGACATCGACACAATTCTAATCTTTTTGGCTCTATACACCAACACAATGGGTTTGAAATGAAACAAACAAGATGTGCTTTAACTGCAGACGTTCAGCTTTAATTTGAGGGTATTTACATCCAAATAGGAATGTAGGAATTACAACAGTTTGCATATGTGCCTCCCACTTTTTAAGGGACCAAAAGTAATGGGACAGATTAATAGTCATAAATCAAACTTTCACGTTTTAATACTTGGTTGCAAATCCTTTGCAGTCAATTACAGCCTGAAGTTTGGAGCGCATAAACCTCACCAGATGCTGGGTTTCATCCCTGCTGATGCGCTGCCAGGCCTCTACTGCAACTGTCTTCAGTTCCTGCTTGTTCTTGGGGCATTTTCCCTTCAGTTTTGTCTTCATCAAGTGAAATGCATGCTCAATCAGATTCAGGTCAGGTGATTGACTTGGCCATTGCATAATATTCCACTTCTTTCCCTTAAAAAAACTCTTTGGCTGCTTTTGCAGTATGCTTCGGGTCATTGTCCATCTGCACTGTGAAGCTCCATCCAATGAGTTCTGAAGCATTTGGCTGAATATAAGCAGATAATATTGCCCGAAACACTTCAGAATTCATCATGCTGCTTTTGTCAGCAGTCACATCATCTATAAATACAAGAGAACCAGTTCCATTGGCAGCTATACATGCCCACGCCATGACACTACCACCACCATGCTTCACTGATGAGGTGGTATGCTTTGGATCATGAGCAGTTCCTTTCCTTCTCCATACTCTTCTCTTCCCATCACTCTGGTACAAGTTGATCTTGGTCTCATCTGTCCATAGGATGTTGTTCCAGAACTGTGAAGGCTTTTTTAGATGTTGTGTAGCAAACTCTAATCTGGCCTTCCTGTTTTTGAGGCTCACCAATAGTTTACTCTGGTGAAGTCTTCTCTTGATTGTTGACTTTGACACACATACACCTACCTCCTGGAGAGTGTTCTTGATCTGGTCAACTGCTGTGAAGGGTGTTTGCTTAATCAGGGAAAGAATTCTTCGGTCATCCACCACAGTTGTTTTCCGTTGTCTTCCGGGACTTTTGGTGTTGCTGAGCTCACCGGTGCGTTCTTTCTTTTTAAGGATGTTCCAAACAGTTGATTTGGCCACACCTAATGTTTTTGCTATCTCTCTGATGGGTTTGTTTTGTTTTTTAAGCCTAATGATGGCTTGCTTCACTGATAGTGACAGCTCTTTGGATCTCATATTGAGAGTTGACAGCAACAGATTCCAAATGCAAATAGCACACCTGAAATGAACTCTGGACCTTTTATCTGCTCCTTGTAAATGGGATAATGAGGGAATAACACACACCTGGCCATGGAACAGCTGAGCAGCCAATTGTCCCATTACTTTTGGTCTCTTGAAAAGTGGGAGGCACATGTACAAACTGTTGTAATTCCTACACCGTTCACCTGATTTGCATGTAAATACCCTCAAATTAAAGCTGAAAGTCTCCAGTTAAAGCACATCTTGTTCATTTCATTTCAAACCCATTGTGGTGGTGTATAGAGCTAAAAAGATTAGAATTGTGTCGCTGTCCCAATATTTATGGACCTGACTGTACCTTTTGACTAGGCGGAATTTTAGTTATATTTACGAGTTATGAGTTGTTGTTTTTTCCTTTTAGGGTGGGGGGTGACAGAGCAAATTCAGGAAGAGGAATCAATTGGTGAAAGGTAATTTTGTGGTGAGAAAGCCACTTTAAAGGAGGTGGAGACTTGCATTTTAAAGCAGGCACAAACCTTACACATCATTAGGCATAGTTTCCTCTTGCAATATCTATTAGTGAGAGTTGTAAACTTATTTTTGTTTGTTTTAATTTTTAATTTTTCTAAATCTTGCATTATTTGAATTTCAATTTTTTTTAATTCTGTTGTGAAGAAAATGTTAAAGGAACACTATAGTCACCTAAATTACTTTAGCTAAATAAAGCAGTTTTAGTGTATAGATCATTCCCCTGCAATTTCACTGCTCAATTCACTGTCATTTAGGAGTTAAATCACTTTGTTTCTGTTTATGCAGCCCTAGCCACACCTCCCCTGGCTATGATTGACAGAGCCTGCATGAAAAAAAAAAAAACTGGTTTCACTTTCAAACAGATGTAATTTACCTTAAATAATTGTATCTCAATCTCTGAATTGAACTTTAATCACATTCAGCAGGCTCTTGCAGGGTATAACAATCTATTAACATAGCAGGGGATAAGAACATCTTAATTAAACAGAACTTGCAATAAAGAAAGCCAAAATAGGGCTCTCTTTACAGGAAGTGTTTATGGAAGGCTGTGCAAGTCACATGCAGGGAGGTGTGACTAGGGTTCGTAAACAAAGGGATTTAACTCCTAAATGGCAGAGGATTGAGCAGTGAGGCTGTAGGGGCATGTTCTATACACCAAAACTGATTCATTAAGCTAAAGTTGTTCAGGTGACTATAGTGTCCCTTTAACAAATTATTAATATTATTATAATACAATATAATATAATTAATGCAATACTATTGTTTTGGATTATAATTTTAGTTTGAAGTTATTAGGACAAACTTGAGTTAGCCACATTACTGAATAATCAAAAATCCTAATTAACAGTATCATCGTATTCACCCCATGAGATTAAGTAAATAGTGTTCCGCAGACTAGTGAAATGCCATCTGCCTACTTCAATAGTTCCCACTCGATTGCCAGGGGGTTATTTGTGGGTTATGCCACTCTGTCCATTTTTTCCAAACAGTTTGACATCTGCTTAATTACCTTAATTATATTTGTCCAGCACAAGGCTAAAAGGTTTTAACTAGGGTTGACTTACAAATGTATGGCTAGATTTACTTTTTATCTGTCAGTGTGAAATTCCAGCCTGTGATAGAAGTAAGAACTAAGGGAGGAAACTGCTCCCATGGAAACAGACTACATTGTGTTATGGGATCTTCTGAAGATTACTTTGACTTCACTTTATTTAAGAGTGGAGGTGGAATGTGTGATAGGAGACAAAAAGTGCCTCAACTGTTAACATTCTCTGCAATTAAATTTTTTAAAAATAATGAATATTAAAAGTTTATGAAAATCTTAATAATTTATATATACAGATTGCAAAAACAATTGCCAGAATGCAATGGCGTCCAGAACCTAATCTTGGAAGGGGCACTAGTAGATTATTTAAATGAACAATCCAGGCACAATAACCACTACAGCCCTCGGTAGTGGTTATGGTGCCATGAGTGCCGTGGCGCCCTCCAAGTGTAAGTAGTAAAACTATTTAAGAACAGTTTGACACTTACCTGGAGTCTGCAGGACTAGGTGATATAGTAGGGAATAGAGCCTTTAGTAGCGGATCGAGGCAGTAGTGTGTGTGTGTGTGTGTGGTGGGCACAGTTTGTGTGTGAAGGATGCTGTGTGTGTGTGTGAGGGGTACAGTGTCGGTGTGTGGGTGTGGGTGCAGTGTCAGTGTTTGGGGTGCAGTGTGGGACTTGAAAATATATATTTTTTTACATTTTTTTTATTATTTAAAATTTATAATGAAATTATTATAATATTTTTTTTAAATTAAAAGAATAATCTTTATATCCCCCCTCCCTTCTTACTTTTGCCTGGGAGGGGTGGGCATTACAAGATAATCCCCGGTGGTCCTAGCGGAGAATCCCTGGTTATCCGGGGGTGGGTGAAGTTAGCCTGCAGCTACTGAGTTCACTCTTGCGAGATCAGAGCGTTGTCATGGTAACTGCGGCAACGCTCGTGAAAGAAGAACCCTGCGGAGCTGCAGGTAAGAGCTCCCGGTCTCCTCTCTCCATCTCCTGCAGTCTGCCAGCAAAGAGTCTGTGGGCTGTTGAGGAAGATTTCTGAACTTCCCTCTGGTGAGTTAAGGCACACAGCAGGGCTGGAGTTTTGATAGTGCCGGCCCTGCTGAGTTTGGCAGGGGGAGAGCGTCGACACTGTCTCGGGGTGGGCCATTGCCCCGTTGAACCCCCTGGATCCGCCACTGCGTGGCGTGGTAGCAATTACTTTTACACAAATGAGTCGCTACGTATATGACAAAGTATATATAAAAAAAAAAGGCGAATTAAGTTTTTGTATGTCTCTTGTTCTAGAGCGGGCATTAACCCCTTAAGACTGGAGGGCGTACAATTACGCCTTATTTTAAGCGTCTCTAAACGCCGCCGGGCGTAATTGTACGCCCTCTGTTTTTTTCTTACTTACCCGGTCGCCGGCGATCCCACGCCGGCGATCGCGGCTGGGGGGACTCCCAGGGAGCCCCCCGCGGCACATCCGACGTCCTGAAGTCCCCCCCGGCCATGTGAGAGTGAGGTCCTTGCGAGGACCTCACAATCACATGGCCGGGTTAGCTGGCTCAGGCATTGAAAGCAGGGGGACTAACTGTAATGACAGTTAGTCCCCCTGCTGGCTGACATCGAATAAAAAAAAGTTAAATCACTGTAAAAAATTATAATAATTATATACTTAGATCATATATATATATTATATATATATGATCTAAGTATATATATATATATATATATATATATACACATGTACATACACTGTCTAGGTGTATTTTACTATTAATATATATATATATATAATTATATATATATATATATATTAATATCAAATTACACGTAGACTGATACTGATTAAATACATATATAATTATTGTTATATATATATTTATATATAATATAAAAAAAATATGTAAATACGTAAAAAAATTAAATTAAAAAAATAGTTAAAAATAAATAATTAAAAAATATATAGATGTATTGCAAATGGGGTATGCCCAGCCTTTTTTAGTAGCCACTTAGTCACAAACACTGGCCAAAATTGGCGTTTTTTGCATTTTTCACACACAAACAAATACTAACGCTAACTTTGGCCAGTGTTTGTGACCAAATGGCTACTAAAAAAGACTGGACATACCCCATTTGCAATACCTTGGGTTGTCTACTATTGCAAATGGTATGCCATTATGGGTGTAAATTTATTTCCTGGGCTACTATAGTCTCAAAGGCAACGTAACCAATCTGGCGAATTTCAATTTCAAATGTAACACGCTATATTTGACCCTGTAACTTCCCAAAACACCATAAAAACTGTACATAGGGGGTACTTTTTTTACACGTGAGACTTTGCTGAATACAAATATGTGTATTTTATTGCAGTAAAAGCAAACAGTATTATGACATTGACAGTTAAAATGTCATGTAGAACTAAAAAAATAACAAAATTTCTTATTTTCTCCCATTTTTTCATATTAAATTATGTTTCATAGCTAAATATTTGATATTAAATGAAAGCCCTGTTTCCCCCGAAAAAAATGAAATATAATAAGGGGGGTGCATTTAATATGAAAGAGGTGAATTACGGTTGGACAGACATAGAGCGCAAATGCCAGGTTTTGTTTACGTTTTGTTCTGTTCACAACGTGTACATTTGGCTCAGTCCTTAAGGGGTTAATGATCTCCACTCATATTTATTTATTTATTTATTTGTTGGATAGTTTTCTTTCTTCCTATATTCAAACCTTCTGGCCTGTGCAAATATGGGAAAGTTTCTTGTACCTGTCTTGAGCTGACATCAACTAATTTTAATTTACAAGTTCAAAAGTTTGACATTAGGGAATAGACCCAAGTTTTAATTTTTTTTTTTTTTTTTAATTAGAAAGTGACTCACTTTGTTGAAAAATAATGTGCTAGGTTTTAAAACTGTGATGGGAATCCAGCATGGCCAAAATTTAGTAGGCCGAAATCTCCACATGGCATATGCTAATTAGTATCTGGTTACAAACAGTTGGATGAGTCATCAGTATACTGAGCATGTGTGGAAGTGGATAGAAAAATTCCTTTGTCTTCAACAAGCCATGTGGTCTGCCATATAAGGAGATCCTGAATATCCTGTGTGCTGATTGGTCTGAGGAATACAGGAGGGGTTATACTGTATGGGAGGGGATATGCTGTTAACAAAAGTCCTGTACACTATGCTTTCTCCTCTCAGATATTTTTGGAACAGGAGTTCATCTGAAACCCGATCGGTATGTGAATAAAGGCCTTTTACTTCCTGAAGACCTGTGTCCATATCTCTATGTGTGGCTTCTGCGGTTTGTTCCTGTTATTTCCCCTGTAACATTTGGTGCATTGGTGGGAACCTCATTGCATGGAAGCCTGTGTAGAGATTTGAGACGGTAATCTTTTACCAAATCCTCTATGCTGCACCCCTGGACTTCTACTGCGTGGACCTCCTTTTGTCTCGGCGCCACTGGCCTTTTGTCCAGGAGATCATCTGCGCAGTGAGTACCGGGGTGCCCCATCAATGAGTGTGAAGCCCAGGTCCTCCAGGAACGAGGAGGTAAGATTGATACCGTTAGAGAGGTAGGCCCACAAGGGGTTTGTATTTGGAATTGGTTGTATGGAATCTGCCCTGTCCTTCGGGATGGAAGAAGCAAAGGCGCACTGCTTATGTTGACATTAGACACTCTGTAGTCAGCCCGTCTAATATAGGTGGTATTGGGTCAGACTGAAACTTGGTGTACATACTTCATGTCGGACACCGGTGTCCTGTCTTGACTAGCATGCTAGGTGTAAATTTTGGTTGCTAGGTCGGGGAGGCCGGCGAGACTAGCGGATATTGGTGTATATTCCGTCCGCTAGATCTCACCCTATCTTAGCTAAGTGGTAAGGCGTGTATATTTAACCACTAGACTACTGATAGCGTATTTAGACTAAATGAGTCCTGTTATACATTCCGCTCATTAGTTCGCTATATTGGTGATTGGGCAGCGTAGACTAACCGAATCTTTGGTGTAAATAGATCGATAGTTCTCGAGGTGCTGGCCAATAAGAATAGTTGGGATTATTGTAAATGTTGTTAGATATACTGTAGTTGGTGAGTTGGTGAATTGGTTAAATTGTATGTCCTGCTAGAAAGCTTGAGCTCTGCCGTCTAGTGGGAGTGTAAATTGTGTGTATAACTGTAAAATAGTGCATGGTACCATAACCACTAACATGTATTATAATTACTGACATTGTGTGTTGTATAGAACTACTAGAAAACTGTTTGTTTTGTGTTATATGTGTAACACCATAACTGTTACTCATTTACCTGTGATTTAAAAACTGTACCATAACTACTTTAAAATAGCATAACCACTTTAAAATACCATAACTTCTTTATAATATCATAAACACTTTGTAATATCATAACCACTTTATAATACCATAACTACTTCAAAAATACAATAACCACTTTATAATAACATAACCACTTTGTAATACTATAACCACTTTATAATACCATAACCACTTTATAATACCATAACCATTTTATAATACCATAACTACTTCAAAAATACCATAACTACTTCGAAGTACCATAACCACTGATATTACATTAACGACACTAAAATTACTGTTTAACATTGTATGTGTAACCCCTTAACTATTACTAATTGATAATGTACCTCTAACACCATAATTATCTAACTGTACAATTATTACTAACCGTACCATAACCGCTGACTGTAGTGACAACATTGTTGGAATGTTATGTGATCAGTTAGTTTATGTGGATTAATAGTGTGGATAATTGTATGGTTTAAATAATAGTTACTTTGATAAGTGTATAGTCTTTGGTGGGTTTTTGATTTAATTTCGTGTGTGCGACGTTGTGATATTGTTGAGTGTGTGAGGATCCTGTGCGTGTATGTTTGGCCTAGTAACTGTGTTACGTGGTGCTGTTGCCAGGGAAAAGGGTGTGACTGCTGGAAGTGTGTTTGTTGTGTTTCTCTGAATTCGACGCTCCGTTGCTAAGTATGGGTGCGTCTGATTCAAAGATCGTTGATCCCTTGTCATGTATGTTAAACAATTTTGCAAAGGGATATAATGTTTGTGATTTTGGGGTAAAATTATCCCCAAAGCGTCTGACTACATTGTGTAGCAGAGAATGGCCTATTTTGGTGACCGCATGGCCTCCACGTGGTAGTCTTGATCCAAATCTAGTGCAGCGTGTACATGTGGCTGTATCTAGTAGGCCTGAATTTTACAATCAGTTTATGTACATTGATTGTTGGAAATAGGTTGTGGAAGGATTGCCCAAATGGATTAAAGTATGCCACGAGGAGCAATGTCGCCTCATGGTGGCCAGGACTCGCCTGTCCATCAGGGCCGCAACTCCGCCCATTTTAGATACGCCCACCGAGTCTGAGCTTCCTCTACCACCCCCTTACTCCTCCTACAAGGCTAGAGGAGGTGTTGCTGGTGTTGCCAGTGTTGCCACTCCCCCTACCCTAGTGTTTCCTCCCACTCATTCATCCAGCTCAGAGCCCAGCCCACTTGCCTTAAGCCCTCCTCTTCCGGTACCTGCCTCCATTAGTCCTGCATATCCAGATTTGACGTCATTTCTGGTTCCTGGTCAGGCTTCTCCCAGCCCGACCCGGAATATTCTGTTAACTGACCTTTCATTTAGTAAAAAATCAGTTGTCCCCATCTCCTTGTCTCACTACCCCTAGACCAGAATTTAATACTAAACAACCTCATCGAAGCCCTGTATTAACCCGACAGATGACTGGTACCCTCCAACCCTGACATTACCAAATGCCTCTCCGACTTACACCGGGCCCAACACACGTTAACGATAATGGTCAATTGCAACATGCAGACCCTGTATTTGTTTATGTTCCCTTCACTACAACTGATTTATTTGATTGGAAGACACATAACTCTTCATATACCGATAAGACTCAAGCCATGACAGATTCGGTTGCCTCAATCATACAAACCCACAATCCTACTTGGGCTGATTGCCAGCAATTACTATTGACTTTATTTAACAATGAGGAAAGGACTCGGATTAATCAAGCGGCTATTAAAGCGCTTGAGTAAGCGGCCCGTGTTCAGAACCAGGCCAATCCAGTTGCATGGGCTGCAGCCCATTACCCGAATGTGGATCCAAACTGGAATATTAATGGCGCTGATATGCCTCATTTAAGAGCTTATAGGGAAGCCATTATTGCTGGCATGAAGGCAGGAGGGAAAAAGGCAATCAATATGTCAAAGACGGCTGAGAACATTGATGAGTCACCTAGTGCCTTTTATGAAAGATTACTGGAGGCATACAGATTGTATACTCCTTTTAATCCAGAGGCTCCTGAGAATTCCCGAATGGTTATCTCAGCCTTTGTCAGCCAGGCCCAAGGTGATATTAAGAGGAAATTACAGAATTAAGAGGGATTTGTAGGGATGTCTATATCACAGTTGACGTAGATTGCGAATGAAGTATACATGAATAGAGAAACAGAGACAAAAAGGGAAGAAGAACGTAAAATGAGGAAGAAGGCAGATATGCTAGCGGTAGCTATTGCAAGTGTAGAGAGACAGGGAAGAGAGGTGAATAGAGGAGTTGAAAATAGGTTGAGTAGGGGGCCACTAAGCAGGAATCAGTGTGCATACTGTAGAGAGGAAGGACATTGGAGGAATGAATGCCCACAGAGAGAGCATTATGAAAATGATCGACAAGAAGAGAGAAGAGTGCGGGGAGGTTATGGTGGTAACTATAGAGGAAGAGGAAGAGGAAGTTTTGGAGGAAATAGTGGGAATAATAGAGGAAGTGTTCAAGGGGACAGATATTATCCACCCACGCAGAGACCTAGAGAAAGAGAAGATAGAGATTTTGTGGGTCTGGCTGACACTGTTATGGAGGACTATTGATACCGACCGGGCTCCATCCCCCTTGGCCGAGCGGAGCCTATGGTCGATGTAGCAATAGGGGAAAAGAGGAGTTCTTTTATGATAGACACTGGTGCTGAACATTCCGTGGTGACTAAATTAGTTGCTCCTCCTTCAGGAAGAACTATAACGGTAATAGGAACAACTGGGAAGAGCGCTGCTAGACCGGTTCTTAAGAGTCGCACTTGCATTCTAGGAGGTCATTTGGTGAAGCACCAATTCCCATATATGCAGGAGTGTCCAGTTCAACTTCTGGGATGAGATCTATTATCAAAGCTTCAAGCTCAGATAACTTTTCTACCTAATGGAGCAATGTCTCTGAAGTTTAATAAATCACCTGGCATAATAGCAGTATTGATGCCAAAAGAAGAAAAATGGCGTTTCTATTCTGTAATGACTAATGCGAACCCAAAGAGTGATGGATCTGTATTTGACATTCCAGGAGTGTGGGCAGAAAATAATCCTCCAGGACTTGCTCGTAACATCCCACTGATACATACTGAGTTAAAGCTCGGGGTGTATCCTGTTAGCCTTTGTATTTTGTTCTTTTATCTACCCCAACAGCTGTAAAGGTGGCAGAGGTGACTCCGTGGATTCATCACTCAAGGGCAGATTCCTGGCAAGCTACTCCAGATCGTGAAAATCCTTGTAAGATCCGGTTGAAGTGGGTGACTCAGTTGGAGTGAGTGCAAAGTATTGGGACATCGTGGTTGAAAGTAACATCCGAGATCAGCAAGTAGGTGTTTTGACGGCCATAATAAAGCCTGACCACCTACCTACGTTTCATAGCCAGAGTGTCTCGAAGGGACCTCTGTGAAGGAAAGTGAGGATCAGAAGAACAACATCCTTGCAGCCCTCACAATCGGGAGGCTGAGGTGCCATCGCACGGTCGAAGAAAAATGAGGATTTCAAGAATAAGTGTTTTATTATGTGTCTTAGTATTTTTATGATTTTTCAGGAGGGTAAAGGTAAGGATATTCCAGGCTGTGTTAGTTGTATCAAGACTACGAAAATAAGTAATCAGATATCCCAGACCCTAATTTGGCACTCATAATATGAATGTAAAGGATCTGTGTCTAGGTTTAGGTACTTAGATACTGATTATAGTGTGTGTGTCAACCGATATCAGGTGAGCCCAAGTGTTTTGATCCCCAATTCCAACCCCATACAATTTGGTTGGTAATTCGGAATAGTAACTCTCAGGGGACCTTGATAAATAGGACGGTGATAAATACCATACATTCCACGGGTATTCTATTATTTGATGCATGTAAGGCGATCTCGGGTAGTGGAAAACCTTGGAATGTATGTGGTAATCTTAAATGGGAACGAACGTATGGGTTCAATGACAAATATTTATATCCCTAGTAAAAGATCTACTGATCCTGATTGCCCGAATAGAGATTTTAAATGTTGTCCCTATTGGTCTTGTGTGGGATGGGCAACCTGGGGTAAAACAGTAGATCAAGATATAATTATTCAAATGTTGCCCACTGCACTGTATTGTAAAACTATGGAGTGTAACCCTGTGCATATGATCATTTCCAATCCACAGCACTTCATTGATAAGCTTGGGAATCTCTTTGGGTTTCAAAATACATGGTATAGGAGTAGATCCAGGGACCATAATATATGTAGGTCTTGAAATGGAGACAGTAGCAACCCAGACTGATCAGGTTTTTCATTCCTTCTATGAGGAGATGAGTATTGAGCATAAAATTCCCCATAATGTTAAGAACCTATTTATTAATTTGGATGAGAGTATTGCAGTTAGTCTTAATATAACTAACTGTTTTGTATGTGGAGGTACTAATATAGGAGACCAGTGGCCATGGGAAGCAAAGGAAGCATGGTACCCTGGTTCTGAGACAGATGAACAACATATACTTTCTCAGTCTGATCATCAAGTAAGTACTAGAGGTAAATCGGAATGGCGGTTAAAAACCTCCATTATAGGTCATGTTTGTATAGCCAGGAAAGGGACAATGTATAACACGTCTGTAGGTGAGCTAACTTGCTTGGGACATAAAGCCTATAATGTTAATACTAAAAATACTACTTGGTGGTCAGCTTCAAATGTCTCGGAGCCTACTAATCCGTTTGCTAATTACACTCATTTAAAGGAGGTATGGTTTGACTTTTCAGCTACATCTAGTTGGAAAGCCCCAGCAAATTTATACTGGATCTGTGGTAAGAAAGCTTATTCAGAGTTACCACAAGATTGGGAAGGGGCATGTGTATTAGGTATGCTCAAGCCATCCTTCTTCTTGTTGCCAATTGAGACAGGAGAGACCTTGGGAGTTAAGGTTTATGATGTGAATCATAAAAAGAAGCAAGCATCTTTGAATATAGGTAGCTGGGAAGATGATGAGTGGCCTCCCCAACGTATCATTAATTATTATGGACCGGCTACTTGGGCGGAAGATGGTACTTATGGTTATAGAACCCCAATATATATGCTCAACCGTATTATAAGACTACAGGCGGTGGTTGAGATTATCACTAATGAGACAGTACAAGCGCTCAATCTCCTAGCTAAACATAATACTCGAATGAGATCAGCCATCTATCAAAATAGATTAGCTTTGGACTACCTATTAGCAGTAGAAGGAGGTGTATGTGTGAAGTTTAATCTAAGTAACTGTTGTCTGCACATAGATGATGAAGGGCAGGCAGTGGCTGAACTTACAAGCCACATGGTTAAGCTTGCGCATGTACCTACTCAGGTCTGGAATGGGTATAAACCAAATAGTTGGTTTGGAAGTTGGTATGAGCAGGTTGGAGGGATTAAGGCACTAGTAGGAGGAGTAGTATTTATTATATTCTTATGTCTCTTTCTGCCCTGCCTGATTCCATTGGTGGTCAGATCTATACGTAGTATCATAGACAGTACTATAGAAAGAAAGACAGCTGCCCATGTAATGGCTGTCTGGAAGTATGAATCCCAAGCCCAAAGAGAACATATTCATGATGAGGAATGCTGAAGGAGTTTGTGATGATGCTAAGATGCTCACAAAGTCTGTACTGGTTCATGGTTACTTGAGTGGTGTTGGCAAATTATGATTAGTGATGCATCTGGAATAATGTTATATCAGAAGCATCAAATGGGGGAATGTGATGGGAATCCAGCATGGTCAAAATTTAGTAGGCCGAAATCTCCACATGGCATATGCTAATTCGTATCTGGTTACAAACAGTTGGATGAGTCATCAGTATACTGAGCATGTGTGGAAGTGGATAGAAAAATTCCTTTGTCTTCAACAAGCCATGTGGTCTGCCATATAAGGAGATCCTGAATATCCTGTGTGCTGATTGGTCTGAGGAATATAGGAGGGGTTATACTGTATGGGAGGGGATATGCTGTTAACAAAAGTCCTGTACACCATGCTTTCTCCTCTCAAATATTTTTGGAACAGGAGTTCATCTGACACCCGATCGGTATGTAAAGACCTGTGTCCATATCTCTATGTGTGGCTTCTGCGGTTTGTTCCTGTTATTTCCCCTGCAACAAAACCACAATATACTTGTGTTATCACACTACCTTTGGGCAGACTCTTAAATGAACACTCCGAGCACGACAACCACTACATTGTACTTTATTGGTTATGATGCCAGGCATTCCTTTGAGCACTCCCAGGATTAGTAGTCAAGTAGTCAAACCCAAATAGCATAAACCTGAAATACATGTATATTTGCACTTCAAAATACCTTTTACTTGCTCATATATATATATGTATATATAGAAAAACTGCATATTGTCTATAAAGCTGGCAGCTATTCAGTATGCTCTTATAGCTGCCGTCACCGCCTCTGATGATTGGTTTCTCATTGAATATTAATTTTATTCCCGAGATGTGTAAAATTATTATTTTCATTTGGGAATGTTTCAAGCTCCTGGACATGGAAATTAAAGCAGAGAGCTTTACATATATGACATAAAATACTTTATGCTATTGATGCTATTGATCTGAACAGGTCTCATTTTTTCAGTGCAATTTTGTAACTGCCATCGAACATTGTTTGCAGTGTACATGGTGGAAACACATCAACAGAATATCAAACACTGTGAACTGTTCCGCAGAGTTTTCTGGTGTCCTTTTCCACTTTGGAACTTTCCCAAATGCTTGAGAACGTATCTTGTCACCTAAAGCTGATAGATCTTGGTGACATAAATCTGGTAAGTGTAGCTGGATTAAGCATGGTTAGATTTATTGCAGTCTTACAGTGTGATTGAAAATCATGTACCTTGCAGTTCTCCGCTGTTTCTGCACTATCAGGATACAGGACATATCAGTAACAACATTAACCGCGAGTTTTCCATGAGACTGTATCCTAGAACGTGCAAGTAATGATTGATGGAAATCTAAGTCCGGTGTAAGATATATTTGCCTTTGTTCTTTGAGATGGTGACTGTTTAAAACAAAAAAAAAATGCGTAGACAATGTAAAGATATTTATTTTATACAAGAAATATATCATACATTTTTTTACTACTTTACATTATAAAAAGGTGAAATACAAATATAAATAATACTGAAGAGAATCAAATCATAGCTAAAATAACCATAAAAAAGATACAAATTGAAAGGATATCTTAAATGGGTAATGTTCATGTTTTGTATTATTTCTGATTCTAGGAAAACATTTGAAAGTGAGTGTAATCACAATGTATTTATCCTGGTAATACACTTTCTAAATAAACAAATAAATACATAAAAATAAAAACAATAGCTTGCTAGTTCTATTTTCTGGTAATCTTGACCAAAAAGCTTTGTTATTCGGCTATAATACACAAAACAGAAGTCTTCTTGAATAGGAGAACACAATGTGGAAAGAAGACATTATTAGCAACACTGTAAGTGTACAATATAATCTGCACAGAGGAAGTAAACACATGCCAAAGGATTAAAAGTCCATAAATATACTAACTATCACATTTCCTTATAAGCTAGCTTGAAAGATGCACCCGTTAATGGAGCTAGCTAAACATGAAGACTGCTCGGTATAATTCTGAAAGGGACAGTTTAACAAACATAACCTTTGCAGCTCTGTGTAGTGGTTGTGTGGTTATCAGTCAGTGGGTGCTTACCACCAGAATTTGGGAAAATAATTTTAGGGTTGTTGGAGAGAAAACAACCCAAAATTACACATAGGCTGCTTTCTATTCAGCTAAATTTGCAGTTCTGCATTATTAGTATCAATTTAGTCCAATCAGCATTGCAGTGATAGGCTGAGACTGATGGAGATGATTTAGTTATGAGAAAAATAAAATTCCACTGGAGAAAAATGGAGAAGTCTGCTAGACGTGCATCATAGGTCAACATTCATTGAGTTCTAGGTTCTGGGTTCCAAGTATGGTATTCACTAAATATTCGTGTAATTTATGATAACAGGTACCTCAATATAATATAGCCCAGCAACCAAATCCACAAACCCAGTTTGATAATCCTTTCAGGTAACCACATGAGCAGAGTCAGCACATTAGGTGGGTACATGCAAGCAGATTAGGTAGATAGAGTCAAACTGGATAATTAGATGTGATGTTGGTGACGTGCCTTCTCAGACTCTCAGAATAGTGTCTGGACCTGGGAGTCCTGAGAAGGTAAAGAGGTAAAGAATGATCATGTGTTTGTAACACCTTTCTAGCCCATGTAGTTTGAAAGGAAGATTTATTGTTCACCCTTCAGCACAATCAGGGTGTATCCAGCACCTCAGCTTTAAGGTATGTTCTGCTTGTTAAAGACCCAAGTCAGTGGATGCAAAACAATTGTAAATCTTTGTCGTAAAAAACAAACTATGCTACTGGAACTGAAAGACACAAGAGGGTAAATATTTGAGGGTTAACATCACAGATTGTTTGTTCTGCTCATAAAGGAACTCCAATAAAAGATATTTTGGAAATAAGCATGGAACCTTAGGAGACTTGACAATTTGCAAATAGCAGCAACAGACACAACCTCGACCTTTATGGAAGGCAGAATGATGCTTTAAGTAGTGTGACAGGTTATATTATGACATCCTCTCTAGAATTGTTTTTACAGTGTGTCCCCTCCACATTCTTTAATGTGTGACTGCAGCCATTGCTGCTGAGGAAATGTCTAGACATTAAATGAGTCTAGCTTTTGTTCGACTGAATGCAAGTATATACATTCATGCAAGATGTGTAAAACTAAAATATAGCTCCTCTATCTTTATTGGATATGCTGACTTAAATGTGGTTTGTGATCAATAATATTCAGCATTTAAATTGGTTCCACACCATCAAAATTGTAAGGCCTGGTCTAACCACTGTCTAGTTGTGCTAACAATTATGTCTCCCCTATACCGTCCAAAGGAATAACAATGGCGTTGAAACAACACTTTACTAGATGATCCCCAGATTATCTGGGGTTTACATGACACAAGGGGCAAATATTTTCAAGAGAATGTCACTTTTTGCAAAATTTAATTACTGTCTGAGAGGCTCATAAGTCAGTGGTGATAGGATTCCCAGTAGGGAGTGTGCAAAAAGAATGCACACAAATAGAGAAATTGATACTCTTGTTAAAGGTATTTGTTAAATCGAGGTAGCACAAAAAGTCACATTAGATGTCACTTTATGTGCTGAACTTACTGGCTTAAGAGCTAAACTCAGCTCACCTCTAAATGTCAAAATGCAAAAATGATTCAATTATAGAAAAAAAATGTAGAAGGATTTTGGCCAGGGCTTGAGGAAAAAAAAGATTTGACTTCCAAAATTCCACAACCCTAAAGGAACCCACTAACCTCCTAAGACATTTTCAAAATATTACAGGAATATTACTCAACACTGTATAATCTCCCCTCAACTAACCCTTTACGTCTGTGATGAAAGTAACCTTGTCACAGTTGCTTGGAGGGGCCTGCTGGCCAGTCTCTTGCCAAAGGACTACGGGCCAAGTCAACGACTTTGAAGACCCATATTTTATTCCCCCTGGTTCGGCACTTTGCATGGAACCGAACGCTAGCTCCCGGGGGGCCGTTCATATGGACCAAAACCACGAATAGACTTCAGGGGGACTTAGCCGCGAATGCCCTGGAACTATTTTCGGCATGAAGACTTTGCGGTTCCCGGTCGGTCCCCTGGCGACACTTAGCCGCAATTCTATGGAACTATTTTCGGCATGAAGACTTCGTGGTTCCCGGTCAATCGTCAGCGGCACTTAGCCGCGATTCTATGGAACCATTTTGGGCATGGGACCATGCGTGCGGTTGGTAAAACTATGACTTCGAGGAAATTCCTGAACCCCAGAACTGATCTGGGTGATTTTTGGATATGTTGGTCATCCAGATCAGGGCTTGTGGGGATTTTATGTGTTTTAAGGTATTTTGTTTTGTAAAAATATTGTGTTTTTTGTGTTTGGAGATAATTGAGTTTAGTATAGTGCTTCACTCAATTATCTCTTAAGTAAAAAGGAAGTCTTATTGTATTGTATATGGGAGTGTCATGCATTGTATCCTTGTTGTTATTGGTTTATAATTTTGTATTGCAGTCCCCAACAAGGTCCATGTGAGAGTACCCCTTGCATGGGTATTTTCATATAAGGCCAAGTGTGGCTCCCATTAAACTGATTCGTTTACCCCTTCATGAAGTCTTGGCTCATGTTTGGAGGATTGGAGAACTACATTCACTCTAGGGATTGCTATATCACAATACTCCCCTGAGTATAATCACTATCTCTTCTAAGAGCTGTTCCTGCTACGCTCTCTGGACTAGGAGAGGTCTACCCACTGGAAGCTGGATCCTGGTCTTGGGTCCAGGGTGGGTGGAGGACAGCGAGACCCCAACCAAGCTGCGGCGGTTCGTCGGGTTTACAGTGGTTATGGTGTTCCAGTACAGTGCTTATGGTGCTCGCAAGTACTAGGGAGCAGCGTTTGACAGAGGTACCCGGTCGGGGTGCCAGGCAATCCGTCACAACATCCCTGAGCTATTTCTCAACAATGGACAGATGATAATCTCTCTTCCAATATCAAGAACCACATCTGCTTCTTCAAATGAACTGCTGGAAGCCAAGATTGCTAAGGGGGAACTATCCATTGTTATGACATTTTCTACCTCAGATGAAGCCCCACATAGCCTAGCAATTTGTTACTTGAGGCCCCATTCAAGACTATCTCACTCCACACTTCCTACAAATCTTCAATTTGAATTTAAAAGTTACCAACCCAATATGTTAATGACATACTTTGATTGTAATAACAAGTCTCCTTAAATAAAATATTCCATCATGGTCACTCTTTAAAACAAGGGTGTTATATGTCTACCAAACCCTGATATTTTACTACAGTGTAGCATACTTCCTGTATCTTATGGCTTGGAATGTGGCACCACAACATAAATTATACATTCCATTAGAATAGTTGAAATGTACATGTCCACAGGTGGGAGCTGTGCCTGCCTTCTACTCTGATACACATGTTAACACAAGCACTATTTAGAACCAATTAGATGCTAACTACAAGCTCAAAATAATTACCTTTTTTATTTTCCATTCTCTCTGTTTCTAAAGAGGATCTCCCATTGTTCCCATCTCAGACTGCAGACACCCTCTGCCTTTCTTCGGGATCATCTTAGGACCATTAACCTTTCTATGGAGGGTTCAGGCCATCTACTCACTGATTTCCAATTAACCAAGTCACATTCCTTCTCAACACATTTCCATTCACTTACCTATGCATGCTTGAAAGTGGTTTCAGTTTACAAAAACCCTCACTGTCCATGAAGAACTTGGTCTGGGTGATACGTTTCCAGACCATGAGATATCTCTTCCATATTGGTATATGGCCTCTGACTGCTCATATCCTCCTTAAGTACATGGCAGACTGGGAGAAAGAATTGAACTGTACTTTCACTTGTGCACAATTTCTCCAGTGCACCAGTATTACATTTCTAGCAGAACACAATAGATGTCTTATAAACCCCTTTTGAGTTAGTATCGCAACTAGCCTTTTGCAACAATTTTTGGAGTACCTGTTGGTGATGTTGATCCTCAGTAGGCACCATTTTACAATTTTGAAGTCCTGCTATTGTTCCTTCTGGAGAGAGATTTAAAGAATAATGAAGGTCTATACAGGTATTCCAGCTCTATTAATCCATTTAGCAAAGCATGGATTAATAGAGCTGAAAATGTTTGAATTATGGAAGAATTAATTCCACCTAGATCAGATATGAGAGTGTTGACCTTGCTATATCATTGTACATCTATATATGTTTAGAACACTAATCCTCTCTGTCCAGCATTGTACATACAGATTCCCAATTTCACAAGAACTCAATTGTAGACTGTTTGTTTACATGTTCTATCTCATATTAGATTGTTTGTCTAAACATCAGTATCAGAAGCTACTACATTTGAACACAAACATCATGTGTACTTGCCTGATTGCTAAAATATATTTGACCTTTTATGAACAGTTAGGTCTGGAAATATTGACACAAGTTGTGTTATTTCGGCTGTTTACCAACATCTATTTAAATAATAGTTAAATAATGAATATGGGCTTAAAGAGCAGTCTCTCGGGTTTAATTTGAGGGTATTCAAGTCTAAATGTTAGTGATGACTTAGTAATTCCAGCTATTTGATATGTAGCCCCTCTTTTTCAAGGGGCCAAAAGTAATTGGACAATTGACTCAAGTGATATTTCATGGACAGGTGTTCCCTGTTTCTTTATTAATTAAGCAGGTAAAAGGTCTGGAGTTGATTACAGATGTGGAATTCACATTTGGAAGCTGTCAACCAGCAACATGCGGTCAAAGGCGCTATCAAAGCAAGTGGAACATGCCATCCTTCGGCTGCACACAAAATTCATCAGAGAGATAGCACAAACATTAGTAGTGGCCAAATTATCATTGTGGTGCCGTCTTGAGAAAAAAAGAATGCTCTGGTAAGCTCTGCAACGCAAAAAGGTTTGGATATCCACAGAAAACAACAGTGGTGGATGATCTTAGGATCTTATTCGTATGGTAAAGAAAAACTCCTTTACAATATCCAGCCAAGTGAAGAACACTCTAAATGAGATAGGCATATTATCCAAGTCTACCATAAGGAGAAGACTTCACAAGCACAAATACTGAGCATTCACCACAAGGTGCAAACCATTCAAACCATTCATAAGCCTCAAGAATAGAAAGTCCAATCTTTGACTTTGCCAATAAAACATCTAAAAAAAGCCAGTTCTGAAACTGCATTCTTAGGACAGATGAAACTAAGATCAACCTGTACCAGAATGATGGAAAGAAAAATATATGGAGAAGATTTAGATTGGCTAATGGTCTGAAGCATACCAAGTAATCTCTAAAACATGGTGAGGGCAGTGTGATGGCATGGGCATGAATGGCTTTCAATAGAACTGGGCCACTAGTGTTAAATGTTGATGTGGCAAAGGACAGAAGCAACCAGATTAATTCTGAAGTATATAGGGATATATTGTCTGTTTAGATTCACACCAATTCAGCAAAGTTGATTTGACCGTGCTTCTCTTTACAGATGGACAGTGACCCAAAACAGACTGCAAAAGCAACACATGAGTTGTTTAGGGCAAAGCAGTGGAATATTCTGCTTCAGATCAAGCATGCATTTCTCTTGTTGAAGACAAAACAAGACAGAAAGATCGTCTCACAAACAACTGAAGACAGATGCAGTAAAGGCCTGGCAAAGCACCAAAAAGCAGAAAACCCAACATTTGGTGATGTCCACGCATCCCAGACTTCAAGCAGTTATTGCCTGCAAAAGGGTTCTCGACAAGGTATTAAAAATTAACATTTTATTCATGATTGTGATAATGTGTCCAATTAAATTTGAGGCCTATTGATGTCGCGAACATAAAATTTTCGGTTCGCGAACGCGAACTTCCGCAAATGTTCGCGAACCGGGCGAACCGCCATAGACTTCAATGGGCAGGTGAATTTTAAAACCCACAGGGACTCTTTCTGGCCACAATAGAGATGGAAAAGTTGTTTCAAGGGGACTAATACCTGGACTGTGGCATGCCGGAGGGGGATCCATGGCAAAGCCCCCCAAGCCCCTAGTCACCCACTGCCCCACCCCAAATGAAGTTACCCCCTACCAACCCCCCTCACCCTAAAAAATAGTGTAAAATGACACAGAGCACTGTGATTGGTGGGCTTGGAATCTAACCAATCAGAGTGCTCTGTGTCATTTTACACAGCATGGGAAAGTTCTTTGGAATTTTCCCACGCTGTGTAAAATGACAAAGAGCACTCTGATTGGCTTAAACCAGCCAATCAGAGTGTTCTTAGCCTAATTGCAGGGCGTGGCAAGGCTTTATAAGCCTTCCCCCGCCCTGCAGAGCTCAGTCTGCGTGGAGCCCTCCATGGGTGAAGATGGATAAAAAAAATTTGCGCTTGTTTTTTTTTTTTTTTTTTAAATTGCGTCGGTTCTTATGGCTTTTTATTTGCCCTTTTTTGGGGCTGAAAAAATAAGATTTTAGAAAAAAGAAGACGTCAAATGGTAAGTTGACTTTTTCTTTACAGGTTAGTTATTTTATTCCCCCCTCACTATTTTTTAGGGTGAGGGGGGTAGGTAGGGGGTAACTTCTTTTGGGGTGGGGGGTGGGTGACTAGGGGTTTGGGGACCCCTAGTCACCTTTGATTGGGGGGGATTTTTATTTAGGGCCCCCACCCACCACTCAGGGGTGGGGGCTGGGGGGGGGACAGTAGGTCCCCCCTTATTGTTTTTTTGGGGCCCCCACCCACCGCTCAGGGGTGTGGGCCAGGGGGAGAGGACAGTAGGTCCCCCCTCATTATTTTTATGGCCCCCACACACAGCGCAGGGGTGGGGGCCAGGAGGGGAGGACAGTAGGTCCCCCCCTCATTATTTTTATGACCCCCACCCACCGCGCAGGGGTGGGGGCAGGGGGAGGACAGTAGGCCCCCCCATTGTGATTTGTCCCCCACCCACCGTGTAGGGGTTGGGGCCGGGGGGGAGGACAGTAGGTTGCCCCCTCATTATTTTTATGGCCCCCACCCACCCACCGTGCAGGGGTGGGGGCCGGGGAGGAGGACAGTAGGTCCCCCCCTCATTATTTTTATGGCCCCCACCCACCGCGCAGGGGTGGGGGCCGGGGGGGAGGACAGTAGGTCCCCCCTCATTATTTTTATGGCCCCCACCCACCGCGCAGGGGTGGGGGCCGGGGGGAGGACAGTAGGTCCCCCCTCATTATTTTTATGGCCCCCACCCACCACGCAGGGGTGGGGGCCGAGAGGAGGACAGTAGGTCCCCCCTCATTATTTTTATGGCCCCCACCCACCGCGCAGGGGTGGGGGCGGGGGGAGGACAGTAGGTCCCCCCATTGTAATTTATGGCCCCCACCCACCGTGCAGAGGTGGGGGCCGGGGGGGAGGACAGTAGGTCCCCCCTCATTATTTGTATGGCCCCCACCCACCGCGCAGAGGTGGGGGCGGGGGGAGGACAGTAGGTCCCCCCCAGTGTGTATCAGGGTCCCTGAGGACAGGTGTCCATCCATATCTGCCAAGTGACCCTATGTAGGGGGAACAGTCCCTATTCTGCTCTGTGTCAGTGTGTATCAGGGATCCTTAGGATAGGTGTCAATCCATATCTGCCAAGTGACCCTATGTAGGGGGAACAGTCCCTTTACTGCTCTGTGTCAGTGTGTATCAGGGATCCTTAGGATAGGTGTCAATCCATATCTGCCAAGTGGCCCTATGTAGGGGGAACAGTCCCTATTTTGCTCTGTGTCAGTGTGTATCAGGGATCCTTAGGATAGGTGTCAATCCATATCTGCCAAGTGACCCTATGTAGGAGGAACAGTCCCTATTCTGCTCTGTGTCAGTGTCTGGGGCGAGTATCTGCAGTAATACAGAGTATCTGGAGGGAGTATCTGCAGTAACACAGGGTGTCTGGAGGGAGTATCTGCAGTAACACAGGGTGTCTGGAGGGAGTATCTGCAGTAACACAGAGTGTCTGGAGGGAGTATCTGCAGTAACACAGAGTGTCTGGGGGGAGTATCTGCAGTAACACAGAGTGTCTGGAGGGAGTATCTGCAGTAACACAGAGTGTCTGGAGGGAGTATCTGCAGTAACACAGGGTGTCTGGAGGGAGTATCTGCAGTAACACAGGGTGTCTGGAGGGAGTATCTGCAGTAACACAGAGTGTCTGGGGTGTATCTGCAGTAATACAGAGTGTCTGGAGGGAGTATCTGCAGTAACACAAAGTGTCTGGGGGGAGTATCTGCAGTAACACAGAGTGTCTGGGGGAGTATCTGCAGTAACCCAGAGTGTCTGGAGGGAGTATCTGCAGTAACACAGGGTGTCTGGAGGGAGTATCTGCAGTAACACAGGGTGTCTGGGGGTGTATCTGCAGTAACACAGAGTGTCTGGGGGGAGTATCTGCAGTAACACAGAGTGACTGGAGGGAGTATCTGCAGTAACACAGAGTGTCTGGGGGGAGTATCTGCAGTAACAGAGTGTCTGGGGGGAGTATCTGCAGTAACACAGAGTGTCTGGGGGGAGTATCTGCAGTAACAGAGTGTCTGGCGGGAGTATCTGCAGTAACACAGAGTGTCTGGGGGGAGTATCTGCAGTAACACAGAGTGTCTGGGGGGAGTATCTGCAGTAACACAGAGTGTCTGGAGGGAGTATCTGCAGTAACACAGAGTGTCTGGAGGGAGTATCTGCAGTAACACAGAGTGTCTGGAGGGAGTATCTGCAGTAACACAGAGTGTCTGGGGGGAGTATCTGCAGTAACACAGGGTGTCTGGAGGGAGTATCTGCAGTAACACAGGGTGTCTGGAGGGAGTATCTGCAGTAACACAGAGTGTCTGGGGTGTATCTGCAGTAACACAGAGTGTCTGGGGGGGAGTATCTGCAGTAACACAGCGTGTCTGGAGGGAGTATCTGCAGTAACACAGAGTATCTGGAGGGAGTATCTGCAGTAACACAGGGTGTCTGGAGGGAGTATCTGCAGTAACACAGAGTGTCTGGAGGGAGTATCTGCAGTAACACAGAGTGTCTGGGGGTGTATCTGCAGTAACGCAGAGTGTCTGGAGGGAGTATCTGCAGTAACACAGAGCGTCTGGGGGAGTATCTGCAGTAACACAGAGTGTCTTGGGGGAGTATCTGCAGTAACACAGAGTGTCTGGGGGGAGTATCTGCAGTAACACAGAGTGTCTAGGGGGAGTATCTGCAGTAACACAGAGTGTCTGGAGGGAGTATCTGCAGTAACACAGAGTGTCTGGAGGGAGTATCTGCAGTAACACAGAGTGTCTGGAGGGAGTATCTGCAGTAACCCAGGGTGTCTGGAGGGAGTATCTGCAGTAACACAGAGTGTCTGGGGGGAGTATCTGCAGTAACACAGAG
The DNA here is from genome assembly GCF_036172605.1 of Pelobates fuscus. Classification (NCBI taxonomy): domain Eukaryota; kingdom Metazoa; phylum Chordata; class Amphibia; order Anura; family Pelobatidae; genus Pelobates; species Pelobates fuscus. The sequence continues at coordinate 132,734,167 of NC_086317.1, forward strand.
TGTCTTGGGGGAGTATCTGCAGTAACACAGAGTGTCTTGGGGGAGTATCTGCAGTAACACAGAGTGTCTGGGGGGAGTATCTGCAGTAACACAGAGTGTCTGGGGGGAGTATCTGCAGTAACACAGAGTGTCTGGAGGGAGTATCTGCAGTAACACAGAGTGTCTGGAGGGAGTATCTGCAGTAACACAGAGTGTCTGGAGGGAGTATCTGCAGTAACCCAGGGTGTCTGGAGGGAGTATCTGCAGTAACACAGAGTGTCTGGGGGGAGTATCTGCAGTAACACAGAGTGTCTGGGGGGGAGTATTTGCAGTAACACATAGTGTCTGGGGGGAGTATCTGCAGTAACACAGAGTGTCTTGGGGGAGTATCTGCAGTAACACAGAGTGTCTGGGGGGAGTATCTGCTTGTGACATTTATATGCACTGAATAAATAAATAAATAAATAAATAAATTGAAAATAAAAATGAATCCGAATGAATCTTAAATGGATGCTGTCCAGGAGGTGGGAGGATCTGGAAGGGAGGGTCTGCTGCTGATTGGCTGGAATGTGTCTGCTGAATGTGAGGTACAGGGTCAAAGTTTACTCAATGATGACGAATAGGGGGCGGACCGAACATCGCATGTGTTCGCCCGCCGCCGCGAACGCGAACACGCTATGTGCGCCGGGAACTATTCGCCAGCGAACCGTCCGGGACATCACTATTGAGGCCCTGTAGTAAGGGGACTGTGTATGAAAATAGTTGTAATTCCTAAAGGTTTCATACAATAGTTTTGTTCAACCACTTGAAATAAAGCTGAAAGTTTGAACTTCAATTGCATCTCAGTTGTTTTATTTAAAATCCATTGTGGTGGTTTTCAGAGCCAAAATTATGAAAATTGTTTCAACCATTACATATTTAATGACGTTCTGCTTCCTCAACCTCTTCTTCACCTTTTCCTCTCCTGTTTTCCACACCTTTTCTACTCTCCAAGCAACCATAAGCCCTAGGTTTCAATTGTTTTCTTTATTTTTTGCCCATGTTATGTCATTGTATAAAATCTAAATAAAAATTTATTTGCAACAAATAAATGTGTGCTTCACCAAAATCTTAATTTCATAAAGGCAGATTTCATCGATCATAATAATGATGATTTAATTGATAGTGCATGGGTATTCTTCTAATGATGTACACCATGGTGTAATTATGTGGGATACAGCAGTGTACATACACAATATAACCAATGCAAAGACCTGTATTATGGTCAGGGTTGGGAAGAATCATGGTTAGGAAACCTCACAGATATGTTATGCTGTGAAAGAGAAAATAATATAAATATAAAAAGGGCATCTGAAATGATGCAGTTGCTCCCCTGTCAATCACATCACTGACATAGCATTTAAATACCCTAGGGTAGGGTGTTATTTGAGTACCATTCTTGGATTTATTGCTGTAAACAACAGCGCAAATACAATCACTGTCAAGCAAAGCGTGATCATCTGCGTGATTGATGTCACTTATTTCCCTATTTATATATTACATTTAAAAGTTAGTTGCCTTTTAAATCATAGATGTACTTATTTAAGGAAATAACCAAATAAAAAATTGAAAGGTTTAACATTAAACAATATTCACACACAAAAAAAAAAATCACTAAATCTTGCATTACAGAGGGCACACGAGGCCTGATTTGGCATCTATTACCACTGTAAACCCCACTTCCATTATTCTGCATTAGCATGTGCCTCTTTAAAGAAGACCTATGTCTTTTACCTGGCTATGTGCAGGCACTCAGAGAATGGATACAACAAAGCAAGATAGAGTTTCATTCAAGGGTAGGATTTCTGAATCTGAGTCTTAGCAGAGTCAAACACATTTTGCTCTTTAGTCTTCTGCAAGACTAGATCCCTGCCAGTGTTCTTCAAAACCTGTGCAGGAATATTCCACAGGTTCCTATTTCCAGTGACCAGTAATACGAGAAACGTAAGTAAGTGGCACACATTATTTGGACTGTGCGGTGGGCATGGTGTATATTTAATTTACATATTAAATCAAAAGACAAATAAATGTAGATTGGAATACTGTCAAAATAAGTTGCCATTTAACAGTTGAATTGGAAGAAGAGAATGTGTCTCTCTTGCTGAGGCACCAAAATCCTAAATGGTGCTTCTGAATAAAACTGACTATGAGGAATCCCAGATTTGTACATGAAATGTAAAAAGATTTTTCATTGCTGAGTGTGAATCTGTGTTCAATATTGCTTCATGCTAGATCGAAAATTTGGATATATTTGATCTCATTTTGTAGCTATTGTTGCATCTAAATAGTTTGGTGATTTTACTTGAATACAAATTGTAATTGCAGATATATTTAGTATTTCATTCTGTCATTTTACATCATATCATATTCTTTCATATCAATCTGTTTCCCGTAGCAAATACTGTGCAACAGCAACATTTGTTTGCTGAGTATAATGGGAATTGTAGTCCAACAAAATCTAGACGGGGTATTGCAGCATACAGAACTTTGCATGACCTCCATTCTGGGGGATGTGTGTATATATATATATATATTTATTTTTTTTCCTATACAAGTAACAAGGGCTTGCACTCCTGGTTAAATTCTTGATGCCCGGTACAGGTTTGGCAAAATCTTGTAGATATAGTAGAAAGGACTGCACTCCAAGGTCTTTGTGATAGTTTTCAAATAAAATTTAACTTTTATTCAATCCAAATAAAAGTCAACGTTTCAGCCCCCACATGGAGCTTTCATCACTTTTTATTTCTTGTCCTGATGAAAACTCCATGTGGGGGCTGAAACGTTGACTTTTATATGGATTAAATAAAAGTTAAATTTTATTTGAAGTGGCAACCCTAACCTGCTAAAGCTACAACGAGAATCCTTAAATACAAAAATGTGCTTGTTTTTCACATGTACCTCTATGTTCATATGACATTGCGTTGGAGGAATGCCTTTGGGGTACCTCTCAACTGCTTGTTATTAACTCACGCACTACAAAAATAAAGAATTTCAAAATTTTATTTGAAAACTATCACAAAGACCTTGGAGTGCGGTCGTTTCTACTATATCTATATATTTTCCTATATATATATATATATATATATATATATATATATATATATATATATATATATATATATATATATTACTCTACAGATGCTGCTAGGAAAACAAAATATGCATGTAGTCCGGAGTTATAATGCAGCCATTTCAACTTATTTTTTATATTTTTGACACTACCGATCCTAAAATTCAAGTGCTGATAGTTTGCATGGCTATATGTGTGTAAATCTCTTATTCAGTTATTTAAGTCTGTATTATATGCTTTATTTTGTTCATGCTTTACATTTCAATATCAGGTTATTCTGTCAGTAGATACTTTCAATAACAAAAAGGATCATACTCTGAATGTTTTAACAGATTTCATTCCACCTAAAGTAAAACGGTCAAGTCTGAGATTTTCCCAAACTCCAACAGCTAAATCTGATTCTTAACGCATACCAATCCTAGCATATGTGTGGTGGAATCTCGGTAAAAATAAATTTAGTAGGCCGAGATTACCACGTGGCATGTGTACGTGCATATGCTGACGTATCGATCAGTTGGTTGCACGTGGCAAGATACGATCAGTAGTGTACGGAGCATGTGCAAGAATACAGGATATAGTATTCCCCCTCCTCCATTGTGCTGGACAAGCCATGCGGTCAAACAGGAAGTTAATTCTTATTTGTGTTGATTGGTTAAGAGAATGTGCGGGTGGAGCTTAATATGGGAGGAGTTATATGCCTATATAAGGAGCCTGCACTATTGTCCGGGGCTCAGACTTTGCTGTATTTTGGTGACGCTAGTCCCTCTGAGTCCCGATCGGTGATCCAATAAAGAATCTCTTCCTTCCTGAAGAAACCTGTGTCCATCTCTCTGTGCTTGGCTTCCGTCAGTTTCTCCGGTATCATTTGGTGCATTGGCCGGGAAGCTCATCGTTCAACGGTAGCTGAGAGGCAGAGGCGTGAGACGGTCTATCTTTGCCCACGTTCTCTACGGCTGCACCCCTGAACTTCTGCGTGGACCTCCCTTCGTCTCGGCGCCACTGGTCTGTTGTCCAGGAGATCATCGGCCTCTACGTGAGAAGTGCTGGGGTGTCCCCGTCGATGAGTGTGAACTCAGGTTCAGGAACGAGGAGGTAAGATAACTGCTGTTTTAGACGGCAGGACCCGCTAGGGGTATACCGATTGTGCGGTAGGCCCAAAGGGGTTTTTGAATCTGTATCTGCCCCCTCTGTCGGAGGGAAGGAGCGAAGGCGCACCGCTCGATCGAACGCTCTTTAGTCAGACCGTTTGATTTGGTTAGTCAGGCAGGGCGCTCTGGTGTAAAATAAGCCCTAGCCGGACACCGGTGTCTTGTCTAGACTAGCGTTCTAGGGTGTATATTTTGTTCGCTAGGTCGGAGGGACCGGGAGACTAAGCGGCGTCTGTGTAAATCCGGTTCGCTAGTTCTCATCCTATCTGGGCTAAGTGGGAAGGCGTGTAAATTTGGAACCCACTAGACTTTTGATAGTGCGACTAAGAGGCGTCTGTGTAAATTCGGTTCTCTAGCTCGCTATATATGTGGTGATTGGGCAGTGTGGCTAACCAAAACGTATGTAGATTGTTTTTAGGTAGTCCATTCAAGGTACTGGCCAATAGTTTAGTTGGGAATTGTAAATGTGTTAACGATTGTTTTAGTAAAGTGTATATCTTGTTAGATAGCGCGAGCTCAGCCGTCTAGCGAGAGTGTTAATAGTGTGTTGCTGTATTATAGTGCACGGTACCATAACCCTGTATATTTACTGACATTGTATAATAAGTACTAATCATTGTCGTCCATTGCATGTTTAACACCATAACCACTAATAATTGTATTGTGACCTTAACTTGTGCTTTGACCTATGCTAACCGTACTGTAACCGCTATTTGTAAAAGACGATGTTACTGGGGTGTGTTATAGACGGGTAATTCGTATATAGAGAATTATAGCGTGGGTGACTGTATAGTTACGCCAAAGGGCATAATATTGATTATATAGTGACTGGTGTAACAGCTGTGTGTGTACGGGAATTCCCTGGGTGATTATTGTTATTGTGTACGTTTCACTTGGTAACCGTACCACGTGGTGCTGTTGCCAGAGGAAACGGGTGTGACTGTTGAATAAGTACGCGTGTATAGTATTCGTTGTCGACGACGTTCCATTGTTAAATATGGGTGCGTCGCAGTCAACGATTCCGGATCCCTTAGGATGTATGGTTAAGAATTTTAAAAAGGGATTCAAAGTTTGTGATTTTGGGGTAAAGATGTCTCCTGTACGTTTGGTCACTTTGTGTACTAGGGAGTGGCCTACTTTGGTTGCGGCATGGCCGCCACGTGGCAGTTTGGATCCAACTCTGGTACAGCGCTTACACGTGGCTGTATCAGGTAGGCCTGAACTTTACGGCCAGTTTCCTTATATTGACTGTTGGAGACAGGCCGTAAATGACTCGCCAAAATGGCTCCAGACATGCCACGAGGAGCAGTGTCGCCTCATGGTAGCTAGGACTTGTTCGTCCACTAGGACTGGTGTTAGGCCCATTTTGGACACGCCCCCTGAGTCCGAGATCCCTTTGCCGCCCCCTTACTTTCCGTTAAGAAGAAGTGACGCAAACGCAGGAAGCCCTGCACCCCTCCCCTCATTACCCTCATCCACTTCCGCTTCCTCCTCCAGTACAGGATCCACCCCCCCTCATACTAAATCTCCCCTTCCGGAACCAGAACCCACCCCCATTAAAAACGAATATCCTGATTTGGCGCCACTTCAGACTTCCGGTCAAGCTTCATCTAGCTCGGCCCGAAGTGTTCTATTCACTACCTTTTCCCAAAACCAACCTCCCACATCCCCATACCCTATCTCTCCCCGACCGGAACCCATGACTGACGCTTCCCTACGTAGCCCCATCCAAACCCGACAGTTGACTGGTGCCCAACAATTAAAGCACTATCAGATGCCTCTTCGCTTAAATCCCGGGTCAGCTTATATCGATGCCGCAGGACAAATGGCACACGCTGACCCAGTCTTCGTATATGTCCCATTTACCACTACCGACCTTTTAAACTGGAAGACCCATAATTCCTCGTATACTGAGAAACCACAAGCCATGACTGATCTGTTCACCTCAATAGTACAGACGCACAATCCGACATGGGCTGATTGCCAGCAGTTACTAATGACTTTATTTAACAATGAGGAAAGGACAAGAATAAATCAAGCAGCCATTAAAGCATTAGAAGATAGAGCCCGTGCTTTGAACCAAGCTAATCCAGCAGCATGGGCCGCAACACACTATCCCAACACTGATCCCGATTGGAACGTAAATGGTGCTGATATGGTTCAACTTAGAGCCTATAGAGACGCTATAATTGCTGGCATGAAAGCCGGAGGAAAGAAAGCCATTAACATGTCGAAGACAGTTGAGGTGATTCAGAAAAGCGATGAAGCGCCCAGTGTCTTTTATGACCGATTATTGGAGGCGTACCGCTTGTACACCCCCTTTAATCCGGAAGACGCAGACAATTCCCGAATGGTTAACTCCGCCTTTGTCAGCCAAGCATACGGAGATATTAAGCGCAAGCTACAAAAGTTAGAAGGGTTTGCAGGTATGTCCATCACCCAACTAATGGAGGTAGCAAATAAGGTCTATATGAACAGGGATACAGAAAGTAAGAAAGAGGAAGAGCGCAAGATGCGTAAAAAGGCTGATATGCTAGCGGTAGCGATCGCAGGCGTAGATAGACGGGGCCCAGATAGAGGCGATAGTAGATGGAATGAGGAACCTCTAAGTAGAAATCAGTGCGCTTACTGTAGGGAAGAAGGGCATTGGAGAAATGAGTGTCCGCGAAGGGAACAGTCTGAGAAAGACAGACCTAGGACAGGTTATGGAAACTTTAGAGGCAGAGCGAGAGGTAGAGGAGGCCCCGGAGGGAGTAATGGTTATAGAGGGAGTAATGGGAACAGAGGAAGTGTTAGGGAAGACAGGTATATTCCAGCAGCGCAAAGGTCCCGCGATAGAGAAGGTAGGGACTTCGTAGGATTGGCTGACACGGTCATGGAGGACTATTGATACCGACCGGGCTCCATCCCCCTTGGTCGAGCGGAGCCTATGGTCGATGTATCAATAGGGGGAAAAAGGAGCGCGTTCATGATCGACACTGGTGCTGAACATTCAGTGGTGACTAATCTAGTTGCTCCTCCATCTGGAAGGACTATTACTGTGATAGGAGCAACTGGAAGAAGTGCTGAAAGACCGGTTCTTAAAAGTCGACTCTGTACATTGGGAGGCCACGTAGTAAAACACCAATTCCTTTATATGCCTGAATGTCCAGTCCAATTGCTGGGACGTGATATGCTATCAAAATTACAAGCGCAGATTACGTTCCTACCAAATGGAACAACATCCTTAAAGTTTAATGGACCTTCAGGTATTATGACTTTATCCGTACCAAAGGAAGAAGAGTGGCGACTTTATACAGTGTTGACTAGCCAAAACCCTAGGAGTGATGAGACATTATTTAACATACCAGGAGTTTGGGCAGAGAACAACCCACCAGGACTGGCCCGCAATATTCCACCTATAAAAATTGAACTAAAACTTGGGGTTTATCCAGTAAGCCTAAGACAATACCACATCCCGCAGAAGGCTAAGAAGAACATCCAATCCTATCTGGATAAGTTCATACGGTATGGTATCCTAAAATTCTGTACTTCCCCCTGGAACACCCCATTGCTGCCTGTTCAAAAGCCCGGTACAGATGAGTATCGACCTGTGCAGGACTTGAGAGCAGTCAATGATGCGGTTGTTAGCATACATCCAGTTGTACCCAATCCATATAACCTGCTTGCTTTAATTCCGGGCGGGGCTACTTACTTCACAGTCTTAGATCTCAAAGATGCCTTCTTTTGCCTCCGAATTGCCGCAGAAAGTCAATGTATTTTCGCTTTCCAATGGGAGAACGCTGTAACGGGCTCAAAACGCCAAATGACTTGGACAAGACTGCCCCAAGGGTTTAAAAATTCACCTACCCTATTTGGTTCAGCCCTAAGTCAAGATCTATTGGATTTCGAGTCCATCCCAGGAGAGTGTGTCTTGTTACAATATGTAGATGACTTGTTGATAGCAGCAGTTACAAAAGAAATCTGTCAGCAAGCAACGCACGATCTACTACACATTCTCTGGAAGGCAGGATACAAGGTGTCCAGAAAGAAGGCTCAGTTGTGTTTGCCAACTGTCAAGTATCTGGGATTCCATATCTCTGAAGGTCAAAGGATTATGGGGCCAGAGAGAAAAGAAGCTGTCTGCCAAATACCAATACCCAAGAATAGAAGACAAGTGCGAGAATTCTTGGGGGCAGCAGGCTTCTGTAGGATATGGATTCCCAGCTATGCGATACTAGCAAAACCTCTGTACGCAGCTATCAAAGGTACAGAGCACGACCCCTTCTTATGGACCCAAGAACAGCAAACGGCATTTGAAGATGTGAAGAAGGCTTTGATGAGTGCCCCAGCATTAGGTCTACCTGATCACACACGACCATTCTACTTATATGTACACGAGCAAAGAAGAATGGCTGTGGGAGTATTGACACAGTACTTGGGATCATGGCAAAGACCTGTTGCCTACATGTCTAAGCAACTGGATGCAGTGGCCAGCGGACTTCCACCTTGTCTAAGAGCCGTAGCTGCAGCCGCCCTGCTAGTAGCTGAAGCCGATAAACTCACTCTGGGTCAAGAACTTTATGTACGAGTCCCACATGCAGTACAGACGTTGTTGGATTACAAAGGAAATCATTGGTTTAGTAACAGCCGTATGACCAAGTATCAAGCAATGTTGTGTGAAAACCCAAGAGTGCATTTAGAGACTGTAAACACCTTAAATCCAGCTACCCTTTTGCCACAACCTACTGAAAGTCAACATGATTGTTTGGAAGTAATGGATGAAGTATTTTCAAGTAGACCAGATCTTCGTGATTTTCCCATCCAGAACCCCGATGTTCAATATTACACCGACGGCAGTAGTTATGTGAAAGAAGGGATCCGCTATGCAGGATATGCAGTAACAACAATAGACAAGGTGATAGAAGCTCGGCCACTGGCGAAAGGAACATCAGCACAAAAGGCAGAATTGATAGCACTAACACGAGCGTTACAATTGGCTGAAGGTTTAAGAGTAAATATCTATACGGACTCTAAGTATGCGTTTTTAACCACTCATGCCCACGGAGCTTTGTATAAAGAAAGAGGACTACTGAATTCAGAAGGCAAAGAAATCAAGTACGCAGCTGAAATCCTACAACTATTGGAAGCAGTGTGGGAGCCGAAAGAAGTCGGTATCATACATTGTCGAGCGCATCTGAGAGGAGATGGTGATGTAACCAAAGGAAATCGGATGGCAGATAGTGCAGCTAAGCGTGCTGCTGAATCAGGAAGACAGGAGTATGTGGGGCATATAGCTGCTCTAATACCAACTCCACTGTCCCAATGGACTCCAGTTTATACAGCTCAAGAAGAGGAGTGGTTAAAGACTGAACCGGGAAAGTATTTGGAGAACAAGTGGTATCAGCTAGAAGATGGAAGAATAGTCATACCAGCATCACTAGCGGTAGAAATTGTCCAAAATTATCACAACGGGACACATTCTGGGAGAGACAGTACTGAAGAATCTCTCAGGAAACATTTCTACATACCAAGATTGTCCAACTTGACTCAGGCCATTGTACGCAGATGTGTAACGTGTGCTAAGAATAATGCAAGACAAGGACCAGTAAAGCCACCAGGAGTCCAGTTTATGGGGGGACTCCCCATGTCCGATCTACAAATAGACTTTACAGTGATGCCTAAATCGGGTGGACATCGTTACCTGCTGGTAATTGTGTGCACCTATTCAGGCTGGGTAGAAGCATGTCCTACTCGTACAGAGAAAGCAGGAGAAGTTGTAAGATTCCTGCTACGAGAAATAATACCTCGATATGGACTACCCTGTTCTATAGGATCGGACAATGGTCCAGCTTTTGTTCACCAGTGCCTACAACAACTGACTCATATGCTTGGTATAAAGTGGAGGCTTCATACTGCATATAGACCCCAGAGTTCTGGTAAGGTAGAGAGAATGAATAGAACTATTAAGAACCAGTTGGCTAAAATGTGTCAGGAAACCGAACTTAAGTGGAACGTTCTCTTACCTATAGCTCTATTGCGAATCCGCAGTACCCCTACCAGAAGGATGGGCCTCTCTCCTTTTGAAATTATGTATGGACGACCACCTCCCGTACTTGGTAACTTAAGGGGGGATTTGAGTCAGTTGGGAGAAGGAATTACTCGGCAGCAGGTTGTAGAATTGGGTAAGACTATGGAGGAGGTACAGAAATGGGTACAAGATAGATTACCTGTGAATATTTATCCCCCTGTTCATAGTTATCATCCAGGAGACCAAGTGTGGATTAAAGAGTGGAATAATGTACCGTTAGGGCCCAAGTGGAGAGGTCCTTATGTTGTTCTTTTGTCTACCCCTACAGCGATAAAAGTAGCCGAAGTGACTCCGTGGATACATCACTCCAGGGTTAAACCAGCAGCAGTCGATTCTTGGCAAGTTACAGCAGATCCAGAGAATCCCTGCAAGATCCGGTTGAAACGCACTACTCAGTCGGAGTAACGAGGAATTATTGTGGATTACAAATTTTATTGTTACAGGTGTGAGTGAGAAGGCCATAATAAAGCCTGTCCTCTTACCAACACATAGTGTATAAGCCAGGAAAGTCTCGAAGGGACACCTGTGAAGACGAGCAGGACTCCATTCCCTGCAGCCCTCACATCCTGGAAGCTGAGGTTCCATCGCACGGACGAAGACTGAGGATGGTACCTTTGGTTATAGAACCCCTATTTATATGCTCAACCGTATTATAAGATTACAGGCGGTGGTTGAGATTATCACAAATGAGACATCACAAGCGCTCAATCTTCTAGCGAAGCATAACACCAGGATGAGGACAGCAGTCTACCAAAATAGATTAGCCTTGGATTACCTTTTGGCAGTAGAGGGAGGTGTATGTGGGAAGTTTAACCTAAGCAATTGCTGTCTTCAAATAGACGACGAAGGGCAAGCAATAGCTGAGCTTACTAGCCATATGGTTAAACTAGCGCATGTGCCTACTCAAGTATGGAAAGGGTACAATCCAAGTAGTTGGTTTGGTAGCTGGTATGAGTGGTTTGGAGGGCTTAAGGCAGTGGTAGGTGGAGTCCTACTGATTTTACTGTTGTGTCTACTCCTACCGTGTCTTATACCCTTAGTAGTTAGGTCTGTGCAAAGCCTGATAGGAAGTATAGCAGAGAGGAAGGCTGCTGCACAGATAATGGCGATATATAAGTATAAGGCTCTAGATCAAGGAGAACCAATGCAGGAAGATGAGTGTTAAAAGATTCACATCATAAGATAAGTCTGGTCTGGTTCAAGGTAACTTGCGGTGTAAGCAAAACTAAGGTTATGTGATGCCTCAAGTAATTGTAAAATATCAAGAGGCATCAAAGGGGGGAATGTGGTGGAATCTCGGTAAAAATAAATTTAGTAGGCCGAGATTACCACGTGGCATGTGTACGTGCATATGCTGACGTATCGATCAGTTGGTTGCACGTGGCAAGATACGATCAGTAGTGTACGGAGCATGTGCAAGAATACAGGATATAGTATTCCCCCTCCTCCATTGTGCTGGACAAGCCATGCGGTCAAACAGGAAGTTAATTCTTATTTGTGTTGATTGGTTAAGAGAATGTGCGGGTGGAGCTTAATATGGGAGGAGTTATATGCCTATATAAGGAGCCTGCACTATTGTCCGGGGCTCAGACTTTGCTGTATTTTGGTGACGCTAGTCCCTCTGAGTCCCGATCGGTGATCCAATAAAGAATCTCTTCCTTCCTGAAGAAACCTGTGTCCATCTCTCTGTGCTTGGCTTCCGTCAGTTTCTCCGGTATCATATGATGTAAATCATTTGAATCCCATGACGTTGTACTCATGGGCCTATGAATGTGCATCGATGCATATGACATCATTGGAAGAATTCCTGGCTCCAGAACATGATGTCTAGCACATTACATTTAGATGTAAATGCAGAGAAAAATACCATCTAAAAGTTACTTCACTTTAAAAAAAAAAATAAAATATATACAAAATATTATTTTTTTCTAGTGTGTAAATAGGTGCATACTAAAAGTGTTTTAAAAGATAACAAGCTAACATAAGGCCATGAAAAAGTAAGCATTGGACACCTAGACAGGGTATCCACACCTATTGGATACACTTATGCTCCAGAATCTAGAATCTATACTTATCTTCAATACACACAAGCCCAGTAAATGTTTCAAGAATATTTACGGTACTTGATCAGGTTTTCAATAGACATGTTAGAATTTATTAATCTATGAAAAAATATATTATTTTAGAGTTTAGCAGTAAATTAACAATCATATGTTACAATTATATTTACCGTTCATCTTAAAAATAGTGCATATTTTATTCAGGAGAATGAATGGTGATTCTAAGAATATTATGGACTATGAGGTATCTGACAGAGGTGAACGGATTAGGGGTGAAATTGTCCTTCACTGTGTGTGTAGAGGAATAAAAATTACTGATATGAGGTACCCAAAAATGATTTCCATTTCCAAATTTCATTGACAGTAGTATAGTTGCAATAAAAAAAATATTTAAGATTATTAACTGAGAAGGGAAATAAAGTATTTTTATGTGTACCCCTTTAAAGGTGGTTGAAATATAATACTTTTTTTTTTTCAGTAATACTATTTGATATAATACTTTTTTTTTTCAGTAATACTATTTGATTATTTTGACAGTCTGGCTTCCTATCACATCAGGGCATACAGTAAATTATACATCCATTTTAAAGAGAGTATATCTCAGTTCAGAGACATCACATGTGGCTTAAGACATACATGTCCAGTGAGATCATCCGCTGCGTATAGCAGAGGATTTTGATGCATACTGCTTTTGCTTTTTAGTTGTGTTATGTTACTTAATTAATGAATACCATGCATCACAGAGCAAAGGGGGAAAAAAAAACTTGACCTCTTTGCATGGTGTTTCCTTAACTATGAACTACATCAACAGTAACAAATCTAAAACGTTCAGCCGTTAGTAACCAGTCAGCCAAATCTTTCACAGGCAGTTTTATGCTCTCATTGTACAAGCTTTTTGTTATATACAGGGGCAAACATTTATACACCGGGGATGGGCAACGAGAGCCTTCCCGGTACAAGAGGCCCTGAAGTTCAGAGCACAGTGCAAAGTCAGTTGTTTAAACAGAAAGTGCTGATTTAGAAAAAAAAAACCTTAGCTTTAGTTACAGCTTAGCCTAACTTTTCTAATTTACATGTTAATACACTATAATTATCAGGGTCCTTCTCTAAGGTGAGAATTGCTGCTGGGAATTAAAGTTAAATTGAAAGTAAAAGAGCCAAAATGAAAACAGAATTAACCTGGATATTTTTCTAATTTGGCTATTTTTGACTACGTTTTGAAATTCACTTTGAATTCCCAGGAATTCTAACTGTAATGAATAACCCTGTAAGTGTTTAGCAAATCAAACCTGGTATATTGTGAGTAATTTCAAGGAAAAGCAGTGACAAGATGAGTTATATCAACAGAACATCTACGAAAAGTAAAGTGTTAGATGTGGATATGGCCAAACTAATTACTCACTATTGTTTTGTTTTTGTAGGTGTAAGATTTTAATTGAATAGGCAAATTCATTCACCAAAGGAGACATTAATGAATAACTACACTGTTCCCCATTTGTCATTGGTCATATAAAAAAAAGAGTAGGATCAGAACGTTCTAACCTTGTGACCTAAAGTAATAGTTTCATTAAAGATAGGAAGTGAGTATTATCCTCTGTCTTTCTTTACTAGACTAGCGGGGTAATTTGCTAAAGCGAGAATTCAAAGTAAATTCAAATTTAAGGTCAGGGAAGCTGAACTGTCAGCATAGCTGATTTAGAGACTTTTTCTGGATATGAATAACCCTGTACATAGCAGCTAAATAAGTCACTTAGATGCACAAAAAAATAACTTGAATTAATAACATGAGAGCAGAAAATTAGAGCTCCAATGACCAACCATGCTCAACAGCACACTTTAAAGGTAAGTCTTTAGACTAGCGTTTCCCAATTGGTGTTCCGCGGAACCCTAGGTTTCTGCGAGAATAAAATTGGGGTTCCGCGGCACTTTGCCACATCCAAGATGGCCGCAGCTACCTGCTGTTCACGGAAGGTCTGAAAGAACAGAGATCACACAACCACAATCTCATAAGAGATCGCTGGAGCGTGATATTAAGCCCACACTGCCATCAACCTGCCTTGCCATGAGAGCCCGCCCTGCTGCCCGTCCTGCCATCAGCCAGCCACTTATACTTAGCTCATCCGAGAGAGACCCAGCCCAGCCATCAGCCAGACTGCCCCAGCCATCAGCCAGCCAGCCCTGCCATCAGCCATTTTCTATCACTGGTGGTAGAGGAGTGATAGAGAGTTACAGCTCTGTTATCGTCACAGATAGAAAGCTCTGTTATTTAAGGAAATAGAAAGCTCTGTTAGGTGGGGACATAGAAAACTCTGTTAGGTAGTGAAAAAGAAAGCTCTGTTAGGGATATTGAAATTCTCTGTCAGGGACATTGAAAGGCTCTGTCAGGGGCATTGAAAGACTCTTTGAGGGGCATTGAAAGGCTCTTTGAGGGGCAGTGAGAGACTCAGTCAGGGGCATTGAAATTATCTGCTAGGGACATTAAAAGGCTCTGTAAGGGATATTAAAATGCTCTGTCAGGGGCATTGAAAGACTCTGTCAGGGGCATTGAAATCCTCTGCTAGGGACATTAAACGACTCTGTAAGGGACATTAAAAGGCTCTGTCAGGGCATCGAAAGACTGTCAGGGGCATTGACATTCTCTGCTTGGTATATTAAAAGGCTCTGCAAGGGACATTAAAAGGCTCTGTCAGTGGCATTGAAAGACTCTGTCAGGGGCATTGAAATTATCTGCTAGGGACATTAGAAGGCTCTGTCAGGGGCATTAAAAGATTCTGTATGGGAGGGGGCGTGGCCTGGCAGCTCGAGGGAATGGTTGTGTGAGCCGTCAGCTCCAACGAGGGTATACAATATACAGCGATTAGAACCGCATTACTGACCGTTATCAGCTACCAAATATAACCACCTGTCCTCTGAAAGCACCATGGCACAAAGGTCAGCAAAAAGGAGCAAAATGCGCCCAGCTACGCTGCAGATCGCGGCACTTACTTCCCCGCGACGGTCTCCACAAAATGGCGCCGGCGGCCCTTCATCACCCACAGCGTGCTCAGACAGGAGTGACAGCACCTCCATCTCGCTGGGAATGACTTTACCAGCATCTGAAACTACTATTCACAGAATGCTGCAAGAGCTGCAACAATCTCTTCAGGCAGATTTCTCTAAGCTAGCCCGGGATGTAAGGGCAGATATCCAAGCAATTGGAGAAAGAACATCTTTATTGGAAGACAAATCAGAGGAAATAATTGAGGCCCATAACACACTAGCAGGGGCCTATGACTCTTTGGAAGAAAAAGTCGCCTTCCTCACAGCAAAAATAGCTGACCATGAAGATCGAGACAGGCGCAACAACATACGCCTGAGAGGAATAACTGAAGATATTGGGCCATCAATGCTGAGGGAATACGCCACAGTCCTCTTTAAAACCCTATGCCCGGAACTTACTGAAAGGGATCTATGCCTGGACCGCATCCACAGATTGCCGAAGCCCAGATTCTTAGCACCATCTGTACCCAGGGATGTAATCACTCGGGTGCATCATTTTACGGCTAAAGAACAGATTATGCGAGCAGCACGGAACACCAACAACATGCCAGCACAATATACGGGAATCAAGCTATTTGTGGACTTGTCAGCTGCTACCCTAATGAAGCGTAAAGAATATGTACCGATAACCAAAGCGCTGAGAAACGCCGACATCCCCTACAAATGGGGTTACCCCACATGTCTCCTTCTTAAGAAAAACGGCACAGATCACCAGATAAAGTCCATACCAGACGGGATGAAGCTTTTGAAAGACTGGGGCATTACTGTCGAACTAACAGAAAAGGAGGCCCATACTAAAGATACTCGCAGGTCGCCCACGAAAATCTCTAAAGATTGGACTCACATGGCTAAACACAAATGAGACTGTACATCATTAGTCGCCGGCCGGCACTAACTTACTTGCTATCTTACATGAAGATCCACGACGACACGTGAGATTGATTGTGCACACTAATTTGGTTACCATATGTTATACCCTGATCAATATATCAGATATGTTTAATATGTTTATGGTTTTCATCTGTATGACGCATCTTTGCTCACTAAGTAACAAATCAATAACAGGTTCTTATTTTTTGTTATTTTTATAATTATGACTGTACTATAAGAGATTAATGAGAACACCTAAGGACCAACCAGTGGTAGCTAGAATCGTTAATATCCAAGCACAGTCTAAAGATAACAGAGGTCAACCGTTTTATATACAATTACCCTCCCCCACTCTGGCTCTATTGGGCCGATATTTTTTGTTCTAATGCCGAACATTATGTTCTGGCATGTCCTGATGTATATAGTTGCCTTATGGCTGATTGTTTTTTCCCTATCTTTCCCATATCATCCCCCCCCGTCACGGACTACGCTTTCATGTACCAATGTAGAACAACTTTCGTTGATTATTAGCAAATGCAAATACGCACATGCGTGTTTACCCCCCGCCATGACATTTGTCTCGTGCATATACCCAGGGGCAATATACATGATAAAATATGCAGATCATAATAGGTCAAACTCAGATACCCTAATCTATAGACGACGCCTAAAGGTATCAATATATATAATACAAGGGGACAAAGATTGTGAGGAGGTGCTAAACACACAGATTTCATATCAACATCAACCATGGCTTTGACCATTCTGTCCCTTAACGCCAAAGGCTTAAATTCCCCCCACAAAAGGAGACTAGCCCTAGAGGAAGCAGTTAAGCAAAAAGCGAGTATCGCCTTTTTTCAAGAAACTCACTTTCTTAAATCTAGTGCACCTAAATTTAGTTCCAAATCGTTCCCGACGGGATTTCACGCAGGATACCGTAAAAAGAAAAGGGGAGTATCTATATTGATTCACAAAGATGTGGCCTTTTCGACCCATAAAATAGTACGGGATAAAGATGGTAGGTTCCTTCTTATACAATGTCTCATAAACAATGCACCATATACACTTATAAATATATATGGTCCCCACGACAACCAACTGGATTATGCAAACAAAATGATCTCGTTGGCTCAATCCCACTCGTTTGGGACACTAATCATGGGAGGGGATACAAATTTTGTACTAGACAGTGGATTAGATACAACCTCCGAGAACTCAGCTCAAAAACGCTCTAATATAGCGGCACAACTCAGATCAGTAATACACACAGCAGGACTGTTGGACATATGGAGAGTATTGCATCCCTCAGATAAAGACTACACGTTCCACTCCCAGGTACACAATTCATATTCTCGTATCGATCGATTCCTGATACATACATCCACAACACCGAACATACAAACAGCACACATCGGGATAATAACATGGTCCGACCATGCTCCAATTACTATATCAATACAAGAGAAATGTTCCAACATTGGACGAGGTACATGGCGTCTCAATGAAACGCTCCTGAAAGATCCCCAGATCCTGACCCAAATCAAAGACGATCTAGATTCCTATTTTGAATTAAACACTACTCAGCACTCTTCCATAGATATAATTTGGCAAGCGCATAAGGCAGTAGTACGGGGGCTATTTATTAAACATGCCAGCCGCGCAAAAAAGGAAAGAGAAAAAACGTATAATAACCTCATCAAAGACATAGTAACCCTCACACATGCCAACAAGACGAGCCCCACACTGCAACAATATAGTGAACTGCGGAAACTCCAACATAAACTACATGAACTAGACTTAAACAAAACCAATTATATATTGAAGAGATGTAAATACAAATTTTTTGCCCATGGGAACAAATCTGGTTCTGTATTGGCATCCAAGCTAAAAGCACGCATGGCTAACTCCCGGGTGGCCTGGCTGCTATCTCCGAATAAATGCAAAGTGACCAACCCCCAAAATATTGTGGAAGAATTTGCGCAATATTATAAAACATTATATAATCTTCGGGATGACACGAACACACATACCCCATCTGTGTCTCACATACAAGAATTCTTGTCCTCAGTTGAAGTTCCTACGTTAACGCAAAAAGAAATCGACCTTCTAATACAACCGATCACCGAAACAGAATTGTTAAATGTGATCAACCAATTGCCAGCACATAAATCACCAGGCCCAGATGGCCTGCCTAACATATATTACCAAACTTTCTCCACAAACCTCATCCCCTCTCTTGCAATGCTTCTGAATCATTGTTTTATTACAGGCAATATGCCAGCCGAGATGTTACAAGCCCATGTATCCACATTGCCAAAACCGGGCAAGTCACCTACACTATGTCAAAACTTTAGACCCATATCGCTTCTAAATTGCGACACAAAACTCTATGCGAAAATTCTAGCTGAAAGAATGAAAAACATATTAACACGTATCGTTCATAACGACCAGTCAGGATTTGTCAAAAATAGGCAGGGTTCGGACAATACGAGAAAAATCCTGAATGTTCTCTCCCATATGGAATCAAAGAACATGGAGGGCCTTCTCTTAGCGCTGGACGCGGAGAAGGCCTTTGACAGACTAAACTGGAGCTACATGACAAAGGTCCTAGAAAAATTTGGATTTCCTACTGCTTTTATACAAGGAGTCTTAACTTTATATACCAACCCCACTGCTAGAGTGTCAAATGCGGGTTTCTTATCATCGCCCTTCCCGATAACGAATGGCACACGCCAAGGATGCCCCTTATCGCCCCTATTGTTTGTGTTGTCATTGGAACCTTTAGCATACAAAATACGAAACAGTAAAGAAATTACAGGGATTCACATATCTAACAAAGAATACAAATTGTCTATGTTTGCAGACGATGTTCTGATCTCTCTATCCAACCCAACACAATCACTCCCCCACCTCATGCGCATTCTAGAAGAATATAGTGCAATCTCATACTATAGGCTGAATCGGACTAAAACACAAGCACTACCAATACGACTTGCATCACACAATGTGCAAGCACTAAAAGAAAGATTTTCCTTTGACTGGAGGCACACACACATAACATACCTAGGTATTAAAATAGCATCCACTCTTAGGAGCATAATCACACATAATCTATCTCCTCTACCGCTAATGTGTAAGCAACTACTTCATAAATGGAAAGGAGTTATGCTTTCATGGTTAGGTAGAATCAACGCAGTTAAAATGGTGGTACTCCCAAAGCTGTTATATGTGTTTCGGATGTTGCCGATCCCATTGTCGCCTACTCTAATCAAACATATACAACGCACAATTACAATGTATATATGGGAGCAGAAAAAACCAAGGTTACCACTGTCCCTCTTACAGACCCCAGTAAAAAATGGGGGACTTGGAGTTCCCAATATTCTCCACTACCAGAAGGCAGCTATACTGGAGACGGCAGTTAAACTCCATGCCCCAAAGCATATGATACAATGGGTAGACTTAGAAAATGAGTACAACCCGAAGGGCTCAGTAACAGATCATATGTGGACGCCCAAAAGTCTCAGAGACAATGCGCGCTCCTTACTACCACTATCGAAATTTTCGGTTCAAGCATGGGATTACCTGCACCGGAATAGCAAAAATGAACATAAATTTTTACCTTGGGCCCCATTAACTTCGTTAAACACGATTTCTCCCTGGCTATCACTGAGAAAATGGAGAGATTTAGGAATCCTACGTATTAATGACCTATGCAAACATGACAACATCATACCATTCCCAGAATTACAATCCACCTACAAACTACCCCACTCTTATATATTCCCCTATCTCCAATTAAAAAGCATAATAGAAGATAAGGTAATCAAGAATGTGGACAAAGAGCAAACCCCCAGTAAGAACCTACTCTTATTGTACGAAAGATGCCACAAAACACCAATAAAAAACAAAACTTTATCTATGGGTTATTCAGCATTGTATGAACAACTCCCTGCTCCAGATTTTAAATTCAAGTCCCAATGGGAAAAAGAACTTCATTTAAATTTTACTGATGACCAATGGTTAAAATCATTACTAGCGTTAAAAGGAACAACTTCTTGCTACTCCCATATAGAAGCCCATAAGAAGTTATTATTTAGGTGGTACCTAACGCCAGATAGGCTTAATAGAATTTATCCGGGCTCCTCGAATCAGTGTTGGAGATGCGCCCATGACATAGGCACTATGTCCCACATTTGGTGGGATTGTACTCTTATTGTCCCCCTCTGGGAAGAGGTTGAAAACCTATGGTACAAGATTCATTCCCAAACACTAAATCTAACGCCGAAGGTATGCCTCTTTCTAGTTATGCCTGAAGACATATCCCAACAAAAGAAAAGAATAAAACCAAACACAAGGAACTACCTTGAACGAAAAGCTGCCTCCCTACAGGCACACTCCAAAAGCCTGTGAAGACAAAATATACACACAAAAAAGGTGGAAATAAATCACACCTAATGGGGGCGCTAATCGCAAGGAATAAAAAGTACCCTTGTAAAAAATAGTGAAGCAATAAAACTCTATATACAATAGAGTAATCTCTTAGAAAAAATTAGCTTTATTCTGCATCACAGTGCAGTAAAACCATATAAAAAACATAAAAACAAGATATAATAATCTCTAATGCACAAATAATACACAGTGAACAGTCCTATTATGAGACCTGGGAAAAACAAGCCCTACATAAACCACTATATAACCAGAGTGAAGTATAAGATAGACTAATCAGCTCCTGGTCGCGACCTCCAGGGCTGAAAATACTTGCAACTCGGTCAGTGGTAATGATGTTAAGGTCTCTGGACGTCGGCTGGATGATAGATGTGGCTCCACAGCTCCTGAGGAAGTCCCGAATACAGCGGGACGAAACGCGTTGAGCCACATCTATCATCCAGCCGACGTCCAGAGACCTTAACATCATTACCACTGACCGAGTTGCAAGTATTTTCAGCCCTGGAGGTCGCGACCAGGAGCTGATTAGTCTATCTTATACTTCACTCTGGTTATATAGTGGTTTATGTAGGGCTTGTTTTTCCCAGGTCTCATAATAGGACTGTTCACTGTGTATTATTTGTGCATTAGAGATTATTATATCTTGTTTTTATGTTTTTTATATGGTTTTACTGCACTGTGATGCAGAATAAAGCTAATTTTTTCTAAGAGATTACTCTATTGTATATAGAGTTTTATTGCTTCACTATTTTTTACAAGGGTACTTTTTATTCCTTGCGATTAGCGCCCCCATTAGGTGTGATTTATTTCCACCTTTTTTGTGTGTATATGAAGACATATCCCAACCTGATAAACAATTACTCGCAATAATGATTATGGCTGCGCGTCACCTCATTGCCAATCACTGGAAACAAAACACATGCCCATCATTAACTTTGTTGCATCGAAGTATTCAAATGTTTCTAAACTACGAACTAATGTCTGCACACACACCCAAGCAAACGCAAAATGCTCATTATAGCTGGCAACAATGGAACCTCAGACATACAGAATAAATAGGAGATAGAGATGGGGCATGCCGTTAGACGAGCTACATTGTAGAAATCTTCATATAGGACACTATGATGTACTACCCCTAAAGTGCTAATATAATCTGTAATACAATCTGTGGCACATCTTGTACAATGTACAATATCTGTAATGCGTATTCTGTGACATGTACAACTGTATAAAATTTGCGGATCCGTGATCCACCTTTTTATTCCCCTGTTCCCTTTTTCTTTTCTGTATCCCATACCCCTTACCTATTGAAAAAAGAAGAAAATCTTTCAATAAAAATCAAGTTTGAAAAAAAAGATTCTGTATGGGGCATTAAAATTCTCTGCTAAGGACATTAAAACGCTCTGTAAGGGACATTAAAAGGCTCTGTCAAGGGCATTGAAAGACTCTGTCAGGGGCATTGAATTACTCTGTGAGCGGCAAAAAACTGTCAACTGTATTTTTCAAAGTGTTCAAATCTTATTGCTCCACGTCTAACTCAAAAATCCTGCTTAAGTTCAGTTCTTCATAAGAGTGTTATCAAAATCAGCATTGTTTTCAGTCAGGTTGTGAGATCTGTATTTTTTTTTTTTTACCAATAAACAACCATGAATTTGGAAAGCTGGTTAAAGCAGGGAACTCTTCTACCTGTTAGGCACTTATAGAAACAGAGAAATAAGATACAATTAAAAATCCAGAAAACATGCTTGAAATTGTTGTATCTACTGTTTGGGAACATCCACTTTGGGAACATCCAACTTCCTTTACAATTGCCTTTTGAGGCTTTCCCTCCTTGTGGAGGGTGCCAATGATGGTTTTCTGCACAACCGTCATCTTGGGCCTGCTCACCTCCACCTTCACTCTCACTGATCCTCTTCCTCCTCCCTGGTACCGAACATCGGCTCTGGTGCGCGGCCGAGCCGCCACTTCTCTCCCTCATCTGGCACCGAACCGGACTCGGAGACAGACGCGACGGAGGCCTTGATCTCCTGGCCCTCTGTCCGTCTCGGGATGCAGTCTGACCGGCCATCTCCTCCTAGGGAACGCTCCTCACGCCCGACACCAGCTCCTCCAGGGCCCCTTGTCCGTGGGTCTCCATGTAAGCTTGCAGCAGTCCCTGCAATGCAGCTCCAGTGACAGCCATGACAACTTTGATTCGCTAGTGAGTGTCAGTTTATATTTGCCTTTTAGGTGATAAGCCAAAACATTTTGTATTTTTTTTTTTTTAAGAATAATAATTTTTTGTATGAATTACAGGGAACAGTCAGCTAAAAAACAGTCAGGAGCCCTCAACTGATCCTGCCGACTGGTAAGTCCCCTCCCTCCCCCTTCCTTAAGAAACCCCCAGTTTTTGCAACATTGTATCCATTATTAAACCATCCCACAATCCTGGGCAGCAGTCATGTTCCCCCTTCCTTATTATTCCAGGGGGAATCTTTACATTTAGATATGACATCATGGGAAGAATTCCTGGCTCCAGAACATGATGTCTAGCACATTACATTTAGATGTAAATGCAGAGAAAAATACCATCTAAAAGTTACTTCACTTTAAAAAAAAAAAATATATACAAAATATTATTTTTTTCTAGTGTGTAAATAGGTGCATACTAAAAGTGTTTTAAAAGATAACAAGCTAACATAAGGCCATGAAAAAGTAAGCATTGGACACCTAGACAGGGTATCCACACCTCTTGGATACACTTATGCTCCAGAATCTAGAATCTATACTTATCTTCAATACACACAAGCCCAGTAAATGTTTCAAGAATATTTACGGTACTTGATCAGGTTTTCAATTGACATGTTAGAATTTATTAGTCTAGGAAAAAATATATTATTTTAGAGTTTAGCAGTAAATTAACAATCATATGTTACAATTATATTTACCGTTCATCTTAAAAATAGTGCATATTTTATTCAGGAGAATTAATGGTGATTCTAAGAATATTATGGACTATGAGGTATCTGACAGAGGTGAACGGATTAGGGGTGAAATTGGCCTTTACTGTGTGTGTAGAGGAATAAAAATTACTGATATGAGGTACCCAAAAATGATTTCCATTTCCAAATTTCATTGACAGTAGTATAGTTGCAATAAAAAAATATTTAAGATTATTAACTGAGAAGGGAAATAAAGTATTTTTATGTGTACCCCTTTAAAGGTGGTTGAAATATAATACTTTTTCAGTAATACTATTTGATTATTTTGACAGTCTGGCTTCCTAACACATCAGGGCATACAGTAAATTATACATCCATTTTAAAGAGAGTATATCTCAGTTCAGAGAGATCACATGTGGCTTAAGACATACATGTCCAGTGAGATCATCGGCTGCGTATAGCAGAGGATTTTGATGCATACTGCTTTTGCTTTTTAATTGTGTTATGTTACTTAATTAATGTAGCCCATGGAACAGCGCAGCTAAGGGGAGTGGGCCTTGACAGAGCTAGGAGGCGGGCATATGTGGAAAGGGGAATTATGGTCAGGTGGTCACAAGGGGTGTGGCCATTAACAGGATGTGCCAGATATTAAAGCGGCACTGTCATGCCGAATTCCGTTTTTTTTTAACCCCCCTACCGCCTCCACTACATCCAATCGACCCCCTAGTCACCCCCAAATGCCCCTAAGCCCCCCACATTACCTATTTTTTATTCTTTATCTTCTGCCCCGATCTTTATTCAGGGCGCCGCCATCTTTGTGTGGGTAGGTGAAGTCCCTGTGGGACACGTCATCTACCCACACTACACAGACTGTGAGATTCCCGCACATGCCCAGTGAAACACCTGGACATGCGAACAGGAATTTCACCTATTCATTCATTCATCAGACAGACGAATGAATGAATAGAAAAAATCAAACGGCCTACTGTCCTCCCCCCAGGCCCCCACCCCTTGGCGGCGGGTGGGGGCATAATAGTAATAAGGGGGGGGGCCTACTGTCCTCCACCCCCTGGCCCCCACCCATGGGCGGCGGGTGGGGGCCATAATAGTAGTGGGGGGGACCTACTGTCCTCCCCCCGGCCCCCACCCCTGGGCGGCGGGTGGGGGCCATAATAGTAATAAGGGGGGGGACCTACTGTCCTCCACCCCCCGGCCCCCACCCCTGGGCGGCGGGTGGGGCCATACTAGTAATAGGGGGGGACCTACTGTCCTCCCCCCTGGCCCCCACCCCTGGGCGGCGGGTGGGGGCCATAATAGTAATAAGGGGGGGGGGACCTACTGTCCTCCACCCCCCGGCCCCACCCCTGGGCGGCGGGTGGGGGCCATAATAGTAATAAGGGGGGGGACCTACTGTCCTCCACCCCCCGGCCCCACCCCTGGGCGGCGGGTGGGGGCCATAATAGTAATAAGGGGGGGGACCTACTGTCCTCCACCCCCTGGCCCCCACCCCTGGGCGGCGGGTGGGGGCCATAATAGTAATAAGGGGGGGGACCTACTGTCCTCCCCTCCCCCGGCCCCCACCCCTGGGCGGCGGGTGGGGGCCATAACGATAATGGGGGGGACCTACTGTCCTCCCCCCGCCCCCACCCCTGGGCGGCGGGTGGGGGCACTAAGTAAATTCCCCCCCCCAAGGTGACTAGGGGAGCCCAAGCCCCTAGTCACCCACCCCCCACCCAAATAAAAATGCCCCTACCTACCCCCCTCACCCTAAAAAATAGTGAGGGGGGAATAAAATTGTAAAATGACACAGAGCACTGTGATTGGATGGATTTCAAGCCATCCAATCACAGTGCTCTGTGTCATTTTACAAGCGTGGGAAAATTCCAAAGAACTTTCCCACGCTTGTAAAATGACAAAGAGCACTCTGATTGGCTTAAACCCACCAATCAGAGTGTTCTTAGCCTAATTGCAGGGCGGGGCAAGGCTTTATAAGCCTTCCCCCGCCCTGTGGAGCTCAGTCTGCGCGGAGCCCTCCATGGGTGAAGATGGATTATTTTTTTGTGCGCTCGGGTTTTTTCTTTTTCGTCTGGTTTTTTTTTGCGCTCGGGTTTTTTATTTTATTTTTAGTTCGACGGCTATGATGGTTTTTTATTTGGCCTTTTTTGTGGCTGAAAAAGGAAGATTTTAGAAAAAAGAAGACGTCGAATGGTAAGTTTAATTTTACTTTACAGGTTAGCTTTTTATTCCCCCCTCACTATTTTTTAGGGTGAGGGGGGTAGGTAGGGGCATTTTTTATTTGGGTGGGGGGTGGGTGACTAGGGGCTTGGGGACCCCTAGTCACCTTGATGGGGGGGGCGGAATTTACTTAGTGCCCCCACCCGCCGCCCAGGGGTGGGGGCGGGGGGAGGACAGTAGGTCCCCCCCATTATCGTTATAGCCCCCACCCGACGCCCAGGGGTGGGGGCCGGGAGGACAGTAGGCCCCCCCCCTTATTACCATGATGGCCCCCACCCGTCGCCCTGGGGTGGAGGCCGGGGGGGGGCAGTAGGTCATCCCCCCCTTATTACTATGATGGCCCCCACCCGCCGGCCAGGGGTGGGGGCCGGGGGGGAGGACAGTAGGTCCCCCCCTTTAATACCATTATGGCCCCCACCCGCCGGCCAGGGGTGGGGGCCGGGGGGAGGACAGTAGGTCCCCCCCTTTATTACCATTATGGCCCCCACCCGCCGCCCAGGGGTGGGGGTGGACAGTAGGTTCCCCCCCCTTTATTACCATTATGGCCCCATTATGACAGTAGGTCCCCCCCCCTACTAGCCACAGGCTGCTCACTGCTTACTAGACATGCCCCTACTCGCGGTATAGCGAGTAGGGGCATATTATTTACTAATACCAAGTCATTTTTACTTAGTGTTAGTAAATGTGGCTGAAAGACCAGTTTAGGTCTTTAGCCTTTTAGTAGATAGCTCCCTGATACCGTGGGAATTAGGGAGTTATCTACTAAGCGGCTGCAAGATGCAGCCACAGCAATGAATAGGATCGGAGTTTCATTCATTAGAATGAAATTCCGATACGATCAAAGTACCGAATTGCATCCTAACACCAATGGAGAAACAGTGCTCATTCTGTTAGGATGCAATTCGGCAGTTTTGCCGGCGTTCTGTCTAAGTGACAGGATGTTCGGCAATACTGACAGGAAGCATTGTGGGAACAGGGAGGAAAGCTAGGGATCATGGGAAAATTGCTCTGACCAGCGGAAATGAAGCAAACTTTGCTCCTCCGCTGGTCTGAGCTGGTCAAGCGGAGGAATCCTCCATAAGACAAAGAGTCCCTACTTTGTCTTATGATTTTAAAGAAAACTAAAGAAGACAGGAATAAATGAATAACAGATCCCGAGAGAGGGGGAGAAGAGGAAGAGATTGAGGAAAGGTAAGTTCGGCATGACAGTGCCGCTTTAATAACCAGCATCTTAGATCAGGAGCCATTTTAAGTAATCACACTTACCTGTTGTTGTGCTGACAGGCAGGGAGAAGAGTGTGGCCAGACAGAGCTGCAGGCAGGGGGAGGAGTGGGGCCAGACAGAGCTGCAGGCAGGGTGAGGAGTGAGCAGGGGCCAGACAGAGCTGCAGGCAGGGAGAGGAGTGAGCAGGGGGCCAGACAGAGCTGCAGGCAGGGAGAGGAGTGAGCAGGGGGCCAGACAGAGCTGCAGGCAGGGTGAGGTGTGAGGCCAGACAGAGCTGCAGGCAGGGAGAGGAGTGGGGCCAGACAGAGCTGCAGGCAGGGAGAGGAGTGGGGCCAGCAGAGCTGCAGGCAGGAAGAGGAGTGAGCAGGGGGCCAGACAGAGCTGCAGGCAGGGAGAGGAGCGAGCAGGGGGCCAGACAGAGCAGCAGGCAGGCTGCTTCTCAGCCAGGAGCTGAGCAAGCACAGATCAAGGAGCAAGGTGGGCTCAGTGAGCTGTGGCACCCAGGGCTGCTTTTTATTCCCAGTCCGGCCCTGCTGAGAGACCGCCTTGGTGAGGCCTTGCCATCCGGCTCTGGGATCTCCCTGGGACAGAGGCCGGTCAGGAGGACAAGGCACCCCCTCCCTTTCAGAGGTTGAGCCTCAGCAGGGTTACAGGCTCCCGGCATCCACGGAACCCTTCTGGAGGCGGCGGGCAGGAAGGCCGCAAGTGGAATGAGGTCGCGGG
Source organism: Pelobates fuscus (assembly GCF_036172605.1). Taxonomy (NCBI): domain Eukaryota; kingdom Metazoa; phylum Chordata; class Amphibia; order Anura; family Pelobatidae; genus Pelobates; species Pelobates fuscus. The sequence continues at coordinate 132,761,995 of NC_086317.1, forward strand.
AGGTGTCGCTGGGCGGCCGTACAAACACGGCGTCGAGTGAGGTAGGAGTTGCAGGCTGCTGGTTCGGGAATAGAATCTGACACTGAACGGAGGGGCTGAAACTGCCGAACGTTCGGGAGGTGAACGTGGAGGTAGCCATACTGCCGACCGTTCGTTTGCCGAACGGGGAGGTAAGAAAACTGCCGACCGTTCGGTAGTTGAACGTAGAGGTAGCCATACTGCCGACCGTTTGGCTGCCGAATGGGGAAGCAGGAAAATCTGCGGAACGTTCGTTTTTTTGCTTCCTCTGTTGCAGGTACAGCAGGAGAGGTGGCGGATGGAGACAGGAGTTCGGGCAAACGGCCAGTGCAGACGGGATCTACAAGGAAGGGAGGATCGGTACGGCAGGCTTGGCAGCAGGACTTGGGAGCGCTGGAAGTGCTGTTGGCAGTGGCGGAGTTAGGTCAGCAGGAGTTCATCGCCCGGGTGAGTCGACCTCTGACACCATTGCCCCTTCGGTTGCCATGCCAAGGGTAGCCCCAGTGGTTGGCCCCTGTACGGGTCAGGCTGGTGACGGCGGGGGGGCAGTTGGTAGGCAGGGGGCTACAAGGGCAGCGACTGGACCGGAGGGTTATAGTGACACACAAGACGCCCTACCCAGGTCTTCTTCTTCTCCTTACAGATCACTGGAGCATCCTTCCACGGGCCGTGAGAGGGCCTAGGACACAGGGACCGGATGATTGGCAAGTACTCCTGGTCCTTGGACGCGGAATCTCGACGGATCCCCCACGCTCTCGACCAAAGGAGCGACTGGTGAATCTGCTAATACAGATAAGTCTGGCAATTTTACAGGGTTTGCGGTCATTTTTAGATAGTTGGGGCTCTGGGCAGGATCAGCCAGGGATTTAATTTTGGGCTTGTCTGGGAACCAAGCCCGGGGGTTTAGGGGTTTAAGTTAGCGCAGTCAGAAGCAGGAAAGTTGGTAGTCACGGCTGGGGCATCAATATCGATGTGTACGGAGGGCAGAAAGAACGCGCGGAACTGGCGGGTAGCAACCCTGATGCTGCACGCCAGGATGTGCACATATCCTTCGCGGGGCCGCTTGGTTGCAAATTAAAACATTGGACTTGAAGGGAAGGATTTGGAAGGGTGAGTTCCTTGAAATTTTGTGCGGGGGAGGGATAAGTATAGGATGATCCTGAAGCAATTGGTTGTGAGCGTTCTGCATTTGGGCCTGCATTTGATTGGCAAGAAGTGTCCAGGGAAGTGCTCACAGCTCTTTTGTTATTTAGACGGTAATTGGGAGGCTCATAGAAAGTATGGGGGTCTAGCCTGGGGGCGCTACGACAAGCAGCTGCGGGAGGGTTTCCCACTCGGTTTTGTTCCCCCCCTTTTTTTCTGGATCGCCGTCTGGAATGTCGGTTGCATGAATGGAAATCGGTGGTGGAATTTCCAGAGGTAGTGCGAGGTAGGTTGGCGGGACCCCCCCCCCCTTCACCGTCCCGCCCTTGGGGAGTCTTCGGGTTCCCCCCCCCCCTTTTGGGGGTAGTGCCGAAGAAGGAGCCGGGGAAGTTCCGGCTCATACATCACCTTCGTACCCAAAAGGGTCGTCAGTCAACGACGACATTGACGAGGGTTTACGCTCGGTATCTTCTACATTATTCGACACGGCTGTCGAGTTGGTTTGGCATGCAGAGCGGGGGGCGGTAGTGGCGAAAGCTGCTGGGGAATCGTCTGTCTGTCTGTTACCTTTTGGGTTGTTGGGTTGATGGTGAGTTCTTCATTGACCTTTGTTTGCCCATGGGACGTTCCATCTCATGTGTGTATTTTGAGAAGTTTAAGACTTTCTTGGTAGGGATAGTTAAGGTGGAGTCGGTAGCAAGTTCATAGTTCATTATCTGGATGACTCCTCTGTGTCGGTCCCGCCGGTTCGGAGGATTGCCGCTTACGGTTGCGAACTCTGGAATGGGTCGCCCAAGTGTTTGGGGTCCCTTTGGCGGCTGACAAACAGTGGGACCGATCTCATGTCTCAGTTTCTTGGGTTTGGAAATAGATTGGATGGCAGGGGAATGTCAATTGCCGGTAGACAAATTGGTGGCATTACGTCAGGCTGTCCGGGAGGCTGGGGCAGCGCGTAAGGTGACGTCGAGACCGATGCAATCATCGCTCGGGCGTTAGAACTTGCTTGCCGCATTGTGCCAGTGGGGCGGGTTTTTCAATAGGTTGTTAGCAAAGGCGACATGTGGGGTTAGTTCCTCTCATAATTTATTTGGGTTACGATCCCGATGTGGGAGGATTTGGCTGTGCGGGATGTGTTCCTTAGGGACTTTATTGGCAGGGTCTCTTCCGGGAGCCCACGGGTCAAGCTAAGGAATTGGTACTTTTTACAGACGCCTCGGGGTGTGAGGGGTTTGGAGCGTATTTTGCGGGACACTTGGGTGCGGAACCGTGGCTGGAGGAGTGGTAGGCGGACCCTATAATTCGTAATCTGGAATTTTGGAATCGGCTCCCTTGGTAGTTGCGTTTGCACTAGGGGTCCTAGGTTACGGGATACTAAAGTGAGCTTTCTTTCAGACGACATGGCGGTCATGTCCGTGGTTACTCATTTGTTGGCCTCGTCTACTCCGGTTATTCGCTTGTTGCGGCATTTTGGGTTGTTTTGCATGCAATTTTAACATAGTTTTTAGGGCACGTCATGGGCCCGGTTTCTTGAATGTTGTCGCTGACGCGCCGTCTCGTTGCTGGAAGAAATTCTGGGCGGCGCCGGGGGCTCAGTCGGAGGGTCTGGTCTGTCCAGACGACATGTGGCAGCTAGGGACCTCCTGTTTGGACGCCTAATCAAGGAATCGTTAGCCGAGTATTTGGAAGGCGTATGTTAAGGTCAGGAGGGAGTGGGAGGAGGTGTGCGGATGCGTGGGTGGCCACCATTCTGCTGAGGTACGGGCGGATACACTATTGTGGTATTTGCGCAGGTTGTTTGCTGCTGGGGCCTCTCATCTCATGGTGGATAGGCACATGGCTGCCTTGACTTTTCTGTTTCAGTTGAGTGGCATGCAGGATATTAATAAGAGTTTCCTTATCCGCCAAGCTGTCGGAGGACGCCTGATCCCAGGAGGCCGGTGTCGATAGGGATTCTGAGGCAGCTGGTAGGGGTGCTCCCGGGCCCCTGTTACTCTCGCCGTGAAGTACTTTTAATCTCGCTTGCGTTTGCGTTAGCGTTCTTTGGGGCGTTCCGGGTAAGTGATTTAGTGAGTGGTTGTCGAGCGGGCAGTGGAAGAATCCAGGTGGAGGATGTGACGTGCGGCAGGATCGCATTTGTCGCGAGTTTGAGGCGCTCAAAAAAAAAAAACATGTTTTGAGGAGGGGTCGTCATTATCGGAGTACCAGTTTTCAGGGTTTTCAGTAGGGGTTGGGTCCTCGGCAGTTTGGTACACATTCACTCAGAATTGGGGCTGCTGCAGAAGCAGCCAGGTTGGGCCTTGGTGACGAGTCGGTTAAACGGATTGGACGGTGGGAGTCCGTCAGGTTCCGGTCATATGTAAGGTTAGACCGTATTAAAAAAAAAATGAAAAAATGAAATGAAATGAAAAAACAATGTTGCATGTAAATGGTACAGTTACGCTTACGGGTTGTGGTTACATGTGGTTAACCTGTTTCTTTTCCTCCGAAGGTTCGGTCACCTGGTTGGTGGGCAACTCATTCATCCATTGGGCGCGCAAGAGAGCTGCAGTTTGACCCCAAGGAGGACAGCTGGGCTTTCCACAGCGCGTGGTCAAGTTATTGTGGTTTGGCTATAGGGATTTTGTTGGACAGAAGTCTGCTCAGAACTTTGGAGGCGTTTAGGTGCAGGGCAGTTACAAGATTTTCTGCTGTGTTATGCAGTTGGTAATGATTTTGGGGGGGTACCCCAGAGGGAGCTAGTGCACCGTAAGTAACAGGATTTAGACGGATTGAGTGCTCGGGTACCAGGTGTAATCTCGATTTGGTCGGAATGGGTGCCCCGGTTCCTTGGGCGTCACGCTAGGGATCGAATGGCAGTGTCTGGGGGCAGGGGACAAGTTAATAAGCGGTTGTCCATTTTCGTGAGATGTATAGGGGGAGTGGTTGTGCGACATATAGATCTGGAAGCGAGGCTCCATGGTTATTATAGGTATGATGGGGTGCACCTTTCCGATGTCGGTAATGAGTTTCTTAATTTTGGTTCAAGAAGGCCTGCAGCGTGCGTTGTTTCTGCTGGGGGGGGGGGGGGGGGTGCTCGGATGGCTTGAGGGGGTGAGCCCTGAGCTGTGGCGGAAGATATTGGAGGCTAGGTAGTTTTGCTAGCTGGAAGCTTGGTTGGTTAACAATGTTTACATGGTTGAATTTGGTATTTGGTAGGTTGGAGCCCGTAGGTGGTTCTCAACCTGGTGGTGTAGGGGGTGTCTCGGTATGCCCCTGCAAGAAAAATTGGTAGGTTGGAACCCGTGGGTGGTTCTCAGCCTGGTGGGGTAGGGGTGTCGGCGGTATGCCCCTACTATCTAAATTTGGAGGTTGGAACCCAGAGGTGGTTCTCAACCTGGTGGGGTAGGGGTGTCTCGGTATGCCCCTACTACGAAAATCAATTGGTATGAGGCATGTTGTGGCCATGTTGGTTATGTCAGTTATGTGTTATTGTATTATATTTTAGGGGTCATTGCTGGTGGGTCTAGTACTGTTAATAATTGGGGTAAAGTACAGATTATGTGATCTTGGGAATGTTTGGCAATGACCCAAATTATTATTTATATATTTATTATATTTAATAAAGCCGTGGCAAAGTTTTTCTCCACTTTAAATCTGTGTCCGTGTCTTATTGGGGAGGTGTAAGGTAATGTTTTGGAACAGGGCCGGACTGGGAAAAAAATTAGGCCCGGGCATTTTTCAATCAGAGCGGCCCCCTAAGAAGGGGGCGGGGCCAGAGAGGGTGTGTTTTGTCATCACTAATGACAAGCACAGCCCCTCTCAAAGTGAGCATGTTAGTTCAATGCGCAGAGCCCCGCTGAAGAGCTCTGGCATTAGAAAATGCCCTCAATTTGTTCTGCGCAGCGCAAGCAAATTTAATAACATGCTTGCGCTGTGTTTGCTTTTAAATTGTCTCTGGTGTCTCCACAAGTGGGATACCAGAGGACAAAAGGGCCAGAAAAGTGCATGGTGCATGTGTATGGAGCCTGCTTGTGGGATTGCGTGTGTGTAGAGTGTGGTGTGGTATTGTGTAAATAGGTAAATTTCATTTGTGTTTGTGGTGTAATATGTGTGGCTAGGGGCTGTAGAGAGTGTGTGTATAGGGAGCATAGTGTTATAGGGGATGTAGCGAGTGTGTGCATATGGGTTGAAGTGTGTGTGTATAGGTGACGTAGTGTGTGTAGGGGTTGCAGAGAGGGTGTGTTTAGAGAATGTTGTATGTGTTTGCTGACAAGGAATGTAGTGTGTGTGTAGGAGATCTACTGTGTAAAGGACCCAGAGTGTGTATAGGAGATTGTGTGTGTGTGTGTGTGTGTGTGTAGAGGATTAAGAGTGCATATAAGGTAAGGGATCTAGCGTGTATCTGGAGCGTAATGTGTGTAGTGGTGCAGTGTGAGGGGTGCTTTAGTGTGTGTGTGTGTATATATATATATATATATATATATATATATTTGGACATATTGTATGCGTGAGGGGCGCAGTGTGTGTGTATGTAAGAGGGGTGCTGTGTGTGAGGGTGTTTGTATGTGCCGTCACATTCTAGGTTTCTAATTTTCTTTGTCTGTTAACTCACTGAGGGTTATTATATATATATATATATATATATATATATATATATATATATATATATATATATATGTGTGGGAGTGTGCTGTATATGTGTGAGCGAGGGTGTGTCTGAGGGTGCTGTGTGTTTGGGTGCTGTGTGTGTGTGTTTGGGTGCTGTGTGTGTGTCTGAGGGTGCTGTGTGTGTCTGACGGTGCTGTGTGTGTGTGGGTGCTGTGTGTGTCTGAGGTTGCTGTGTGTGTGTGAGGGTGCTGTGTGTGTCTGGGGGTGCTGTGTGTGTCTGGGGGTGCTATGTGTGTGTGTCTGAGGGTGCTGTGTGTGTGTCTGAGGGTGCTGTGTGTGTGTCTGAGGGTGCTGTGTGTGTCTGAGGGTGCTGTGTGTGTCTGAGGGTGCTGTGTGTGTCTGGGAGTGCTGTGTGTGTCTGGGGGTGCTATGTGTGTGTGTCTGAGGGTGCTGTGTGTGTGTCTGAGGGTGCTGTGTGTGTTTGAGGGTGCTGTGTGTGTTTGAGGGTGCTGTGTGTGTTTGAGTGCGCTGTGTATGTTTGGGTGCTGTGTGTGTGTCTGAGGGTGCTGTGTGTGTCTGGGGGTGCTGTGTGTGCCTGGGGGTGCTGTGTGTGCCTGGGGGTGCTGTGTGTGTGTCTGGGGGTGCTGTGTGTGTGTCTGGGTGCTGTGTGTGTCTGAGGGCGCTGTGTGTGTTTGAGGGTGCTGTGTGTGTTTGAGGGTGCTGTGTGTGTCTGTGTGCTGTGTGTGTGAGTGTGAATGTATATTTTATTTACATTTAAATATATATTTTTTATTAATAATAAAAAAAAAAAGTTATATCCCCCCCTTTTAGCCTGGAAGGAGGGGGGGAGCTGTTCTGCCTGTGGGGAGAGGGGGATCCGTTCTGCCTGGGGCTGGGGGTTGGGGGGGTGCCGTGCAGCTTCCTTCCCTGGTGGTCCAGTGGTGAGAGTGAACTTTAGCCTGAAGGCTATAGTTCACTCTCGCGAGATCTGAGCGTTGCCGCGGTAACCACGGCAACGTTCAGACCTCGCGAGAGGACCCGGCGGAGCTGCTGGCTAGAGCTCCGCCGGTCCTCTCGCCTGCCTCCCTCCCTCACTCCCTCTCCTGCCAGCGGCCGCCTGTCAGTGTCTCTGGGCCGGTGAGGTGAGATCTTTGATCTCCCCACCGGCCCATGGAAGCACACAGCAGGGCCGGCGCTCGGGTAGCACTGGCCCTGCAGAGACTGGCAGGGGAGATCCTGTGATCTCCCCTGCCGGCCTCGGCCCCACGGCCATCGCGGCCCACCGGGCATTTGCCCGGTATGCCCGATGGCCAGTCCGGGTCTGTTTGGAACATATGCCCAAAAGGTCGACTATGCGCATGTCATGTAGCCCATGGAACAGCGCAGCTAAGGGGAGTGGGCCTTGACAGAGCTAGGAGGCGGGCATATGTGGAAAGGGGAGTTATGGTCAAGTGGTCACAAGGGGTGTGGCCATTAACAGGATGTGCCAGATATTAATAACTAGCATCTTAGATCAGGAGCCATTTTAAGTAATCACACTTACCTGTTGTTGTCCCACCCTCCCTCCCTTTATTTTGGATTTGGTTTTGTTTCTCCCGTTGGGCCACGGTGACGGGGGTTGGTGAAGACATTGGCGGAAGATATTGGAGGCTAGGTAGTTTTGCTAGCTGGAAGCTTGGTTGGTTAACAATGTTTACATGGTTGAATTTGGTATTTGGTAGGTTGGAGCCCGTAGGTGGTTCTCAACCTGGTGGTGTAGGGGGTGTCTCGGTATGCCCCTGCAAGAAAAATTGGTAGGTTGGAACCCGTAGGTGGTTCTCAGCCTGGTGGGGTAGGGGTGTCGGCGGTATGCCCCTGCTATCTAAATTTGGAGGTTGGAACCCGGAGGTGGTTCTCAACCTGGTGGGGTAGGGGTGTCTCGGTATGCCCCTACTACGAAAATCAATTGGTATGAGGCATGTTGTGGCCATGTTGGTTATGTCAATTATGTATGGTTATGTGTTATTGTATTATATGTTAGGGGTCATTGCCGGTGGGTCTAGTACTGTTAATAATTGGGGTAAAGTACAGATTATGTGATCTTGGGAATGTTTGGCAATGACCCAAATTATTATTTATATATTTATTATATTTAATAAAGTCGTGGCAAAGTTTTTCTCCACTTTAAATCTGTGTCCGTGTCTTATTGGGGAGGTGTAAGGTAATGTTTTGGAACATATGCCCAAAAGGTCGACTATGCGCATGTCATGAATACCATGCATCACAGAGCAAAGGGGAAAAAAAAAAAACTTGACCTCTTTGCATGGTGTTTCCTTAACTATGTACTACATCAACAGTAACAAATCTAAAACGTTCAGCCGTTAGTAACCAGTCAGCCAAATCTTTCTCAGGCAGTTTTATGCTCTCATTGTACAAGCTTTTTGTTATATACAGGGGCAAACATTTATACACCGGGGATGGGCAACGAGAGCCTTCCCAGTACAAAAGGCCATGAAGTTCAGAGCACAGTGCAAAGTCAGTTGTTTAAACAGAAAGTGCTGATTTAGAAAAAAAAAAAACCTTAGCTTTAGTTACAGCTTAGCCTAACTTTTCTAATGTACATGTTAATACACTATAATTATCAGGGTCCTTCTCTAAGGTGAGAATTGCTGCTGGGAATTAAAGTTAAATTGAAAGTAAAAGAGCCAAACTGAAAACAGAATTAACCTGGATATTTTTCTAATTTGGCTATTTTTGACTACGTTTTGAAATTCACTTTGAATTCCCAGGAATTCTAACTGTAATGAATAACCCTGTAAGTGTTTAGTAAATCAAACCTGGTATATTGTGAGTAATTTCAAGGAAAAGCAGTGACAAGATGAGTTATATCAACAGAACATCTACGAAAAGTAAAGTGTTAGATGTGGATATGGCCAAACTAATTACTCACTATTGTTTTGTTTTTGTAGGTGTAAGATTTTAATTGAATAGGCAAATTCATTCACCAAAGGAGACATTAATGAATAACTACACTGTTCCCCATTTGTCATTGGTCATATAAAAAAAGAGTAGGATCAGAACGTTCTAACCTTGTGACCTAAAGTAATAGTTTCATTAAAAATAGGAAGTCTTTCTTTACTAGGCTAGCGGGGTAATTTGCTAAAGCGAGAATTCAAAGTAAATTCAAATTTAAGGTCAGGGAAGCTGAACTGTCAGCATAGCTGATTTAGAGACTTTTTCCGGATATGAATAACCCTGTACATAGCAGCTAAATAAGTCACTTAGATGCACAAAAAAATAACTTGAATTAATAACATGAGAGCAGAAAATTAGAGCTCCAATGACCAACCATGCTCAACAGCACACTTTAAAGGTAAGTCTTTAGACTAGCGTTTCCCAATTGGTGTTCCGCGGAACCCTAGGTTTCTGCGAGAATAAAATTGGGGTTCCGCGGCATTTTGCCACATCCAAGATGGCCGCAGCTACCTGCTGTTCACGGAAGGTCTGAAAGAACAGAGATCACACAACCACAATCTCATAAGAGATCGCTGGAGATATTGTGATATCGTGATATTAAGCCCACACTGCCATCAGCCTGCCTTGCCATCAGAGCCCGCCCTGCTGCCCATCCTGCCATCAGCCAGCCACTTAGACTTAGCTCATCCGAGAGAGACCCAGCCCAGCCATCAGCCAGACCGCCCCAGCCATCAGCCAGCCAGCCCTGCCATCAGCCATTTTCTATCACTCGTGGTAGAGGAGTGATAGAGAGTTACAGCTCTGTTATTGTCACAGATAGAAAGCTCTGTTAGGTAGGGACATAGAAATCTCAGTTAGGTAGGGACATAGAAAGCTCTGTTATTTAAGGAAATAGAAAACTCTGTTAGGTAGTGAAAAAGAAAGCTCTGTTAGGGATATTGAAATTCTCTGTCAGGGACATTGAAAGGCTCTGTCAGGGGCATTGAAAGACTCTTTGAGGGGCATTGAAAGGCTCGTTGAGGGGCAGTGAGAGACTCTGTCAGGGGCATTGAAATTATCTGCTAGGGACATTAAAAGGCTCTGTAAGGGATATTAAAATGCTCTGTTAGGGGCATTGAAAGACTGTCAGGGGCATTGAAATCATCTGCTAGGGACATTAAAAGACTCTGTAAGGGACATTAAAAGGCTCTGTCAGGGGCATCGAAAGACTGTCAGGGGCATTGACATTCTCTGCTTGGTATATTAAAAGGCTCTGCAAGGGACATTAAAAGGCTCTGTCAGTGGCATTGAAAGACTCTGTCAGGGGCATTGAAATTATCTGCTAGGGACATTAGAAGGCTCTGTAATCGACATTAGAAGGCTCTGTCAGGGGCATTAAAAGATTCTGTCAGGGGCATTGAAATTCTCTGCTAAGGACATTAAAACGCTCTGTAAGGGACATTAAAAGGCTCTGTCAAGGGCATTGAAAGACTCTGTCAGGGGTATTGAAAGACTGTCAGCGGCAAAAAACTGTCAACTGTATTTTTCAAAGTGTTCAAATCTTATTGCTCCACGTCTAACTCAAAAATCCTGCTTAAGTTCAGTTCTTCATAAGAGTGTTATCAAAATCAGCATCCTTTTCAGTCAGCTTGTGAGATATGTATTTTGGTTTTTTTGTATTTTATTTTTTTTACCAATAAACAACCATGAATTTGGAAAGCTGGTTAAAGCAGGGAACTCTTATACCTGTTCGGCACTTATAGAAACTGAGAAAGAAGATACAACTAAAAATCCAGAAAACATGCTCGAAATAGTTGTATCTACTGTTCCTCAAATAGCAGACAAGTGACAAGTCCAAAAAAAAAAAAAAAAAGAAAAGCACACAATGCTAGCCAATCTTCTTCTCAAACAAAGAAAATATGATGATAGCTGCTTGTCATTTGGATGCACAAGTGCCAGAAATGAAGATTGTCCTGAAGCACAATGCGTATTTTGCAATGAAATATTGCCAAACAGTTCATTAGCACCTGCTAAATTACGTCGTAATTTTGAGTAAAACCACGCAAAGTACAAAGATAAAGACATTGACTTTTTTAAGCGAAAGCTAAAGGAGTATCAGAAGAGTAAACAATTTATGAGCAAAACATTTCAAAATGCTTATGAAAAAAGTCACAGAGTGCGTTACCGCATAGCACTTGCAGGAGAAGCACACACAATTGGGGAATCACTAATAAAACCATGTGCAAAAGAAATAGTGTCATGTATTTTAAGTGAGAAGTTGAGTAAAAAAAATGAAGTTGTGCCACTTTCCAACAACACAGTTTTGCGCCGTATTCATGATCTTGCTGATGACATCAATACTGAACTAATTTCTCGATTGCATCCATGTGATGGGTACTCGCTGCAATTTATCGAGTCCACAGAAGTTGCAGGACTTTCAATTTTGTTGTTTTTTGTTAGATATAATTTTGACAAACAGATTGAAGAAGACTTGCTTCTGTGTGAAACTTTGAAAACTCATACCACTAGTGAGAATATCTTTAACTGTATCCAGTAGTTTATAAACACACACAGTATAAATTGGGACAAATGTGTAGATGTGTGCAGTGATGATGGCAAAGCAATGGTTGGGAAAGTGCCAGGCACTGTGAAACGAATAAGAAATGTAGCTAAAAACAGCACCAGTTCTCACTGTGTTCTTCACAGACATGCACTGGTAGCTGAAAATATCTTAATCTCACTTAAAACTGTGCTAGACGAATCGGTCCAGATTATTAATTTTATAAAAAGTCAACCATTACAGTCACAACTACTTAAAATGATATGTGAAGATATGGGTAGTCATCACTCTGCTCTGCTTTTGCATTCAGAAGTCCGTTGGCTATCACGGGGTAAAGTCCTTGTTAGAATGTTTGAATTGCGTCAAGAGTTGTGTGCATATTTCCAGGATCATAGATGTGGATTATCTGATCGATTAACAAACACTCTGTGGTTATCCAAAGTAGCATATCTTGCAGACATATTCACAAAATTAAATGACGTATGTTTATCACTCCAAGGAAAAAACACTAATATTTTTAATGCAAGAATTAAAATGTTTTCACTGTCTCATAAGCTGCAGTTTTGGACCTCATCTGTTGAGCAAAATAATTTGAACTCTTTGCCAACACTTACAGATGTTCTTAAAGAAGGGATACTAGCTTGTATGAGTCAATAATTTCCAGGCCAATCTATAATTGACTATTAATGCAATAATGTCTGTAAAGTCTCCTTGTCATTTAACCATGTTTCCAGGGTTAAATGGACTTCTTTCAATAGATATGAAAATTATGTCAAGGATCCTCCAGAATTTTAACCCACTTTGGTAACAATCTTGGAAAATCTATAATTATTTCTGATAGAAGAGAGAACCACATATGAGGTGGCTAAAGGGGTGTTTAAGTTAACATTGCTTTAAAGCCCTAGTTTGTAATGTCACGCTGGAGATCAAAGTAAAAGGAGGGTAATTTCTTGCGTTGCACAGTCTTTCAAGAAGGCCTTTAATGTTATTACTTTCATGTCCAATCGCCAACTGAAAAAGTTTGTTGGCTTGTAATTTAAATGCACGCAAAAAGCTCTTTCTCTAATTGTCCCCAGATTTTCAAAATGTTATTGAAATTTATGTCATTAACTTTCAACCACTTAAATTGTACAAAAATCTTGAGTTCCAAAAAGATACCACATTTATCAATGCATGAAGATACAGGGAAGATACAACACCTTTACTGTAATATTGTGATCTAAACAGAAATGTCAAAAATCTTTGGCTATCAAAATCTTTGATTTGTTGCCTTTTGATAATTTCATGTATTAGACTGCAATAATTGCCCAACTTTTAAGGACACAGCTATTTAATTTGTATTTGGTAAAGCTCTTGAGAGAAAGATCCTGCCAATAACTCTAAATAATGGATGTGCAGGTCCAGCTTTATTCAATTCCATTTCCATCTTGCTACAACATTTTCCCAAACCAACATGGTTTGCTGATTTCTCATTCCAAGCATCAATTTATTTAAGCCACCAAATTATCCCATTTGAATAAGACATTTTCTCAGGTGATGAACCTTTAATCTCTCAAAAGGCCAATAATGCAGAGGAGTAGGGAATATCACTATATTTGAAGTCTTGTTCACGAGTGATCCGATTTCTTTCTGAAAAGAAAATTATTTGTTCATGAAATATATTATGAACCCTAAAATTCTATTCTTTGATTAAATATCAAAATAGATTTCCTACACTGATCAACCACAACATTAAAACCACTGACAGGTGAAGTGAATAACTGATTATATCAGTACAATGGCACCTGTCAAGGAATGGGATATATTAGGCATCAAGTGAACACTCAGTTCTTGAATTGCATGTGCCGGAAGTAGGAGAAATGTGCAAGCGAAAAGATCTGATTGACTTTGACAAGGGTCAAACAGTGATTCTAGACAAGGTAGTAGCGTCTCCAAAGGGGCAAGACTTGTGTGGTGTTCCCATTGTGCAATGGTTAGTAGCTACCAAAAGTTGTGCATGGAAGGACAACTGGCATCTGGGTCAAGTTTGTATGGGTTTTATTTTTTCCTTTTATATTGTGTTTATATTTTGTTCTAATTTTTTTTTAATTGCAAAAAAAATACAAACTCAATAAAATAATTTGAAATGAAAGGTTTACCCTACGGCAAAATCATAGACACTTCGAACAAAAACCTGTGTGACTTACACAGACAGCAGAGTTTAACATCTGTAATTAATTGATAGAATACTAGATTGAAGACGTCATTATACGAGTAAATTAGTTTGGTTTGTATTTTGTTGTGCATCTGCTACTTTTAAACAGATGTAGATGTGCACAAACTAATTATAGAAAAAACTTCAATTAATTTGTAATGAAGAAATAGAAAAATAAAGAATATAAATAAATAATTAAAAATCTAGATATGTTTCTATAAGTTAAACAAGATTGAGTTTCTCATGTGTTTTCTCATGAATTTGTACAGGTGATAATCAAAAAATAAGAATCTCGTGCAAAAGTTCATTTATTTCAGTAATGCAACATAAAAGGGGAAACTAATATAGGATATAGACGCATTACATGCAAAGCAAGATAGTTCAAGCCGTGATTTGTCATAAGTGCGATGATTATGGCTTACAGCTCATGAAAACCCCAAATCCGTAAATGAGACTGGGGGCTGTGGGGGCTGCAGAGTGTTTACTTACCTCTCCTGCAGCTCCTGTCAGCTCCCTTCTCCTCCGCGCCGGTCCGTTCAGCACCTCGGTCAGCTTCCAGTGTAAGTCTCGCGAGAGCCGCGGGGTCATAGTGCGGCCGCGAGACTTACACTGGGAGCTGACAGAGGAGCTGCACGGACAGGCGCAGAGGAGGAGGGAGCTGACAGGAGCTGCAGGAGAGGTAAGTTACAGCTCTCTGCCAGCCCCCCTCCCCCCACTGAACTGCCAATGCCACTGGACCACCAGGGAAGGAGAGCCCCCCTCCCTGCCACGTATCAAGCAGGGAGGGGGGACGAAAAAAAATAATAATAAAATAAAATAATAAAAAAAAATATTAAATAATAATAATAATAATAAAAAAATAATAATATAACAAAAAAAATTAAAATAATAATTAAAAACTAGAAAAGCTACAATTTCTGGGGAAATTGTGTGAAGTGTTCTTGCCTCCACCAGTAGTCTACAACTGGAGTGGGCGGAGTAACTGTTATTATTTATTTATATAGCACATTTAATTGCAACGTTGTTGCCCAAAGTGCTTCACAGTTACATTAAAACATACAGTTATAAAAACATTAGCAGATGGAAAAGGCCCTGTCTATGACATCACTTGCTGCTGCAGCCTGGCACAGGTCAGAGTATTTTTGCGGTTGCCATCTTCAAACGGTCGTATTTTAAAAACTATAAATCCTACAGTGAAGAGCTTTATATTGTGAGAATCACAAGACCCAGACCTACATTTTGATGTATAGTATGTCTCTGAGATATTAACAATGAAGGCACAGTCGCAGTTTAGAAATTGCCCTTCAAATGTGAGCTTTGCAGAGTGGAGTTTCAATGAATGTCAATGGACTGCGTGAGTTGCAAACAAATGGTCATATTGTGAAAACTATAAGGACTATGGCTTAGCTGTGGACATTTCTAGTGGCAGCAGGGATAGCTGAACGTTTTGATATAAGATTTGTGTAGGTGGGCCTGAAAATGAGGGAGTGGTGGCAGTTTAGAAATCATGTCCTGATTTTTCAGCTTTTGCCAGCTCCCACTCTAGCTTTGCCATTCATTCCTATGGGACAAATTTCGCCACAAGAATGACGATATTCCGAGAACCATTCAGCGAAACGTTCCACAAAGTAATAGCAATCCGATCGGGAACAATCTGCACGTTTTGGCATATTTTTGTCTATGTAGTGTAAAAACTGTGGGAGGAGTTAGGGTGGCAAATTTGGCTATAATAATAATATTATATATGTGAGATAACATTAAGTGGTCTTGCTATGCAAGAACACTTAATAACTAGAAAAGCTACAATTTCTGGGGAAATTGTGAAGTGTTCTTGCCTCCACCAGTAGTATACAACTGGAGTGGGCGGAGTAACTGTTATTATTTATTTATATAGCACGTTTAATTGCAACGTTGTTGCAGTTACATTAAAACATACAGTTATAAAAACATTAGCAGGTGCAAATGGCCCTGTCTATGACATCACTTGCTGCTGCAGCCTTGCACAGGTCAGAGTATTTTTGCGGTTGCCATCTTCAAACGGTCGTATTTTAAAAACTATAAATCCTACAGTGAAGAGCTTTATATTGTGAGAATCACAAGACCCAGACCTACATTTTGATGTATAGTATGTCTCTGAGATATTAACAATGAAGGCACAGTCGCAGTTTAGAAATTGCCCTTCAAATGTGAGCTTTGCAGAGTGGAGTTTCAATGAATGTCAATGGAAGGCGTGAGTTGCAAACAAATGGTCATATTGTGAAAACTATCAGGACTATGGCTTAGCCGTGGACATTTCTAGTGGCAGCAGGGATAGCTGAACGTTTTGATATAAGATTTGTGTAGGTGGGCCTGAAAATGAGGGAGTGGTGGCAGTTTAGAAATCATGTCCTGATTTTTCAGCTTTTGCCAGCTCCCACTCTAGCTTTGCCATTCATTCCTATGGGACAAATTTCGCCACAAAAACGACGATATTCCGTGAACCATTCGGCGAAACGTTCCACAAAGTAATAGCAATCCGATCGGGAACAATCTGCACGTTTTGGTATATTTTTGTCTATGTAGTGTAAAAACTGTGGGAGGAGTTAGGGTGGCAAATTTGGCTATAATAAGAATAATAAGAATAACTAGAAAAGCTACAATTTCTGGGGAAATTGTGTGAAGTGTTCTTGCCTCCACCAGTAGTCTACAACTGGAGTGGGCGGAGTAACTGTTATTATTTATATAGCACATTTAATTGCAATGTTGTTGCACAGTTACATTAAACCATACATTTATAAAAACATTAGCAGGTGTACAAAAGTCCCTGTCTATGACATCACTTGCTGCTGCAGCCTTGCACAGGCCAGAGTTTTTTCGCGGTTGCCATCTTCAAACGGTTGTATTTTAAAAACTATAAATTCTACAGCGAAGAGCTTTATATTGTGAGAATCACAAGACCAAGACCTACATTTTGATGCATAGTATGTCTCTGAGATATTAACAATGAAGGCACAGTCGCAGTTTAGAAATTGCCCTTCAAATGTGAGCTTTGCAGAGTGGAGTTTCAATGAATGTCAATGGACGGCGTGAGTTGCAAACAAATGGTCATATCTTGAAAACTATAAGGACTATGGCTTAGTCGTGGGCATTTTTAGTGGCAGCAGGGATAGCTGAACGTTTTGATATAAGATTTGTGTAGGTGGGCCTGAAAATGAGGGAGTGGTGGCAGTTTAGAAATCATGTCCTGATTTTTCAGCTTTTGCCAGCTCCCACTCTAGCTTTGCCATTCATTCCTATGGGACAAATTTCACCACAAGAACGACGATATTCCGAGAACCATTCGGCAAAACGTTCCACAAAGTAATAGCAATCCGATCGGGAACAATCTGCACGTTTTGGTATATTTTTGTCTATGTAGTGTAAAAACTGTGGGAGGAGTTAGGGTGGCAAATTTGGCTATAATAAGAATAATAAGAATAATAATAATAATATATATGTGAGATAACATTAAGTGGTCTTGCTATGCAAGAACACTTAACTAGAAAAGCTACAATTTCTGGGGAAATTGTGAAGTGTTCTTGCCTCCACCAGTAGTATACAACTGGAGTGGGCGGAGTAACTGTTATTATTTATTTATATAGCACGTTTAATTGCAACGTTGTTGCAGTTACATTAAAACATACAGTTATAAAAACATTAGCAGGTGCAAATGGCCCTGTCTATGACATCACTTGCTGCTGCAGCCTTGCACAGGTCAGAGTATTTTTGCGGTTGCCATCTTCAAACGGTCGTATTTTAAAAACTATAAATCCTACAGTGAAGAGCTTTATATTGTGAGAATCACAAGACCCAGACCTACATTTTGATGTATAGTATGTCTCTGAGATATTAACAATGAAGGCACAGTCGCAGTTTAGAAATTGCCCTTCAAATGTGAGCTTTGCAGAGTGGAGTTTCAATGAATGTCAATGGAAGGCGTGAGTTGCAAACAAATGGTCATATTGTGAAAACTATCAGGACTATGGCTTAGCCGTGGACATTTCTAGTGGCAGCAGGGATAGCTGAACGTTTTGATATAAGATTTGTGTAGGTGGGCCTGAAAATGAGGGAGTGGTGGCAGTTTAGAAATCATGTCCTGATTTTTCAGCTTTTGCCAGCTCCCACTCTAGCTTTGCCATTCATTCCTATGGGACAAATTTCGCCACAAGAACGACGATATTCCGTGAACCATTCGGCGAAACGTTCCACAAAGTAATAGCAATCCGATCGGGAACAATCTGCACGTTTTGGTATATTTTTGTCTATGTAGTGTAAAAACTGTGGGAGGAGTTAGGGTGGCAAATTTGGCTATAATAAGAATAATAAGAATAACTAGAAAAGCTACAATTTCTGGGGAAATTGTGTGAAGTGTTCTTGCCTCCATCAGTAGTCTACAACTAGAGTGGGCGGAGTAACTGTTAGTATTTATTTATATAGCACATTTAATTGCAATGTTGTTGCCCAAAGTGCTTCACAGTTACATTAAAACATACAGTTATAAAAAATTAGCAGGTGTAAAAGGCTTTGTCTATGACATCACTTGCTGCTGCAGCCTTGCACAGGTCAGAGTATTTTGGCGGTTGCCATCTTCAAACGGTCGTATTTTAAAAACTATAATTCCTACAGTGAAGAGCTTTATATTGTGAGAATCACAAGACCCAGACCTACATTTTGATGTATAGTATGTCTCTGAGATATTAACAATGAAGGCACAGTCGCAGTTTAGAAATTGCCCTTCAAATGTGAGCTTTGCAGAGTGGAGTTTCAATGAATGTCAATGGAAGGCGTGAGTTGCAAACAAATGGTCATATTGTGAAAACTATCAGGACTATGGCTTAGCCGTGGACATTTCTAGTGGCAGCAGGGATAGCTGAACGTTTTGATATAAGATTTGTGTAGGTGGTCCTGAAAATGAGGGAGTGGTGGCAGTTTAGAAATCATGTCCTGATTTTTCAGCTTTTGCCAGCTCCCACTCTAGCTTTGCCATTCATTCCTATGGGACAAATTTCGCCACAAGAACGACGATATTCCGTGAACCATTCGGCGAAACGTTCCACAAAGTAATAGCAATCCGATCGGGAACAATCTGCACGTTTTGGTATATTTTTGTCTATGTAGTGTAAAAACTGTGGGAGGAGTTAGGGTGGCAAATTTGGCTATAATAAGAATAATAAGAATAACTAGAAAAGCTACAATTTCTGGGGAAATTGTGGGAAGTGTTCTTGCCTCCACCAGTAGTCTACAACTGGATTGGGCGGAGTAACTGTTATTATTTATTTATATAGCACATTTAATATCAATGTTGTTGCCCAAAGTGCTTCACAGTTACATTAAAACATACAGTTATAAAAAAATGAGCAGGTGTAAAATGCTTTGTCTATGACATCACTTGCTGCTGCAGCCTGGCACAGGTCAGAGTATTTTTGCGGTTGCCATCTTCAAACGGTCATATTTCTAAAACTATAAATCCTACAGTGAAGAGGTTTATATTGTGAGAATCACAAGACCCCGACCTACATTTTGATGTATAGTATGTCTCTGAGATATTAACAATGAAGGCACAGTCGCAGTTTAGAAAATGCCCTTCAAATGTGAGCTTTGCAGAGTAGAGTTTCAATGAATGTCAATGGAAGGCGTGAGTTGCAAACAAATGGTCATATTGTGAAAACTATCAGGACTATGGCTTAGCCGTGGACATTTCTAGTGGCAGCAGGGATAGCTGAACGTTTTGATATAAGATTTGTGTAGGTGGGCCTGAAAATGAGGGAGTGGTGGCAGTTTAGAAATCATGTCCTGATTTTTCAGCTTTTGCCAGCTCCCACTCTAGCTTTGCCATTCATTCCTATGGGACAAATTTCGCCACAAGAACGACGATATTCCGTGAACCATTCGGCGAAACGTTCCACAAAGTAATAGCAATCCGATCGGGAACAATCTGCACGTTTTGGTATATTTTTGTCTATGTAGTGTAAAAACTGTGGGAGGAGTTAGGGTGGCAAATTTGGCTATAATAAGAATAATAAGAATAATAATAATAATATATATGTGAGATAACATTAAGTGGTCTTGCTATGCAAGAACACTTAATAATAATAATATATATGTGAGATAACATTAAGTGGTCTTGCTATGCAAGAACACTTAATAATAATAATATATATGTGAGATAACATTAAGTGGTCTTGCTATGCAAGAACACTTAATAATATATATGTGAGATAACATTAAGTGGTCTTGCTATGCAAGAACACTTAATAATAATAATATATATGTGAGATAACATTAAGTGGTCTTGCTATGCAAGAACACTTAACTAGAAAAGCTACAATTTCTGGGGAAATTGTGTGGTGTTCTTGCCTCCATCAGTAGTCTACAACTAGAGTGGGCGGAGTAACTGTTAGTAATTATTTATATAGCACATTTAATTGCAATGTTGTTGCCCAAAGTGCTTCACAGTTACATTAAAACATACAGTTATAAAAAATTAGCAGGTGTAAAAGGCTTTGTCTATGACATCACTTGCTGCTGCAGCCTTGCACAGGTCAGAGTATTTTGGCTGTTGCCATCTTCAAACGGTCGTATTTTAAAAACTATAAATCCTACAGTGAAGAGGTTTATATTGTGAGAATCACAAGACCCATACCTACATTTTGATGTATAGTATGTATCTGAGATATTAACAATGAAGGCACAGTCGCAGTTTAGAAATTGCCCTTCAAATGTGAGCTTTGCAGAGTGGAGTTTCAATGAATGTCAATGGAAGGCGTGAGTTGCAAACAAATGGTCATATTGTGAAAACTATCAGGACTATGGCTTAGCCGTGGACATTTCTAGTGGCAGCAGGGATAGCTGAACGTTTTGATATAAGATTTGTGTAGGTGGGCCTGAAAATGAGGGAGTGGTGGCAGTTTAGAAATCATGTCCTGATTTTTCAGCTTTTGCCAGCTCCCACTCTAGCTTTGCCATTCATTCCTATGGGACAAATTTCGCCACAAGAACGACGATATTCCGAGAACCATTCGGCAAAACGTTCCACAAAGTAATAGCAATCCGATCGGGAACAATCTGCACGTTTTGGTATATTTTTGTCTATGTAGTGTAAAAACTGTGGGAGGAGTTAGGGTGGCAAATTTGGCTATAATAAGAATAATAAGAACTAGAAAAGCTACAATTTCTGGGGAAATTGTGAAGTGTTCTTGCCTCCACCAGTAGTATACAACTGGAGTGGGCGGAGTAACTGTTATTTATTTATATAGCACATTTAATTGCAACGTTGTTGCACAGTTACATTAAAACATACAGTTATAAAAACATTAGCAGGTGCAAATGGCCCTGTCTATGACATCACTTGCTGCTGCAGCCTTGCACAGGTCAGAGTATTTTTGCGGTTGCCATCTTCAAACGGTCGTATTTTAAAAACTATAAATCCTACAGTGAAGAGCTTTATATTGTGAGAATCACAAGACCCAGACCTACATTTTGATGTATAGTATGTCTCTGAGATATTAACAAGAAAGGCACAGTCGCAGTTTAGAAATTGCCCTTCAAATGTGAGCTTTGCAGAGTGGCGTTTCAATGAATGTCAATGGACTGCGTGAGTTGCAAACAAATGGTCACATTGCGAAAACAATCAGGACTATGGCTTAGCCGTGGACATTTTTAGTGGCAGCAGGGATAGCTGAACGTTTTGATATAAGATTTGTGTAGGTGGGCTTGAAAATGAGGGAGTAGTGGCAGTTTAGAAATCATGTCCTGATTTTTCAGCTTTTGCCAGCTCCCACTCTAGCTTTGCCATTCATTCCTATGGGACAAATTTCGCCACAAGAACGACGATATTCCGAGAACCATTCAGCGAAATGTTCCACAAAGTAATAGCAACGCGATCGGGAACAATCTGCACGTTTTGGTAAATTTTTGTCTATGTAGTGTAAAAACTGTGGGAGGAGTTAGGGTGGCAAATTTGGCTATAATAAGAATAATAATAATAACTAGAAAAGCTACAATTTCTGGGGAAATTGTGTGAAGTGTTCTTGCCTCCACCAGTAGTCTACAACTGGAGTGGGCGGAGTAACTGTTATTATTTATTTATATAGCACATTTAATTGCAACGTTGTTGCCCAAAGTGCTTCACAGTTAGATTAAAACATACAGTTATAAAAACATTAGCAGGTGCAATAGGCTTTGTCTATGACATCACTTGCTGCTGCAGCCTTGCACAGGTCAGAGTATTTTGGCGGATGCCATCTTCAAACGGTCGTATTTTAAAAACTATAATTCCTACAGTGAAGAGCTTTATATTGTGAGAATCACAAGACCCAGACCTACATTTTGATGTATAGTATGTCTCTGAGATATTAACAATGAAGGCACAGTCGCAGTTTAGAAATTGCCCTTCAAATGTGAGCTTTGCAGAGTGGAGTTTCAATGAATGTCAATGGAAGGCGTGAGTTGCAAACAAATGGTCATATTGTGAGAACTATAAGGACTATGGCTTAGCCGTGGACATTTCTAGTGGCAGCAGGGATAGCTGAACGTTTTGATATAAGATTTGTGTAGGTGGGCCTGAAAATGAGGGAGTGGTGGCAGTTTAGAAATCATGTCCTGATTTTTCAGCTTTTGCCAGCTCCCACTCTAGCTTTGCCATTCATTCCTATGGGACAAATTTCGCCACAAGAACGACGATATTCCGTGAACCATTCGGCGAAACGTTCCACAAAGTAATAGCAATCCGATCGGGAACAATCTGCACGTTTTGGTATATTTTTGTCTATGTAGTGTAAAAACTGTGGGAGGAGTTAGGGTGGCAAATTTGGCTATAATAAGAATAATAAGAATAATAATAATAATATATATGTGAGATAACATTAAGTGGTCTTGCTATGCAAGAACACTTAACTAGAAAAGCTACAATTTCTGGGGAAATTGTGAAGTGTTCTTGCCTCCACCAGTAGTATACAACTGGAGTGGGCGGAGTAACTGTTATTATTTATTTATATAGCACGTTTAATTGCAACGTTGCTGCAGTTACATTAAATCATACAGTTATAAAAACATTAGCAGGTGCAAATGGCCCTGTCTATGACATCACTTGCTGCTGCAGCCTTGCACAGGTCAGAGTATTTTTGCGGTTGCCATCTTCAAACGGTCGTATTTTAAAAACTATAAATCCTACAGTGAAGAGCTTTATATTGTGAGAATCACAAGACCCAGACCTACATTTTGATGTATAGTATGTCTCTGAGATATTAACAATGAAGGCACAGTCGCAGTTTAGAAATTGCCCTTCAAATGTGAGCTTTGCAGAGTGGAGTTTCAATGAATGTCAATGGAAGGCGTGAGTTGCAAACAAATGGTCATATTGTGAAAACTATCAGGACTATGGCTTAGCCGTGGACATTTCTAGTGGCAGCAGGGATAGCTGAACGTTTTGATATAAGATTTGTGTAGGTGGGCCTGAAAATGAGGGAGTGGTGGCAGTTTAGAAATCATGTCCTGATTTTTCAGCTTTTGCCAGCTCCCACTCTAGCTTTGCCATTCATTCCTATGGGACAAATTTCGCCACAAGAACGACGATATTCCGTGAACCATTCGGCGAAACGTTCCACAAAGTAATAGCAATCCGATCGGGAACAATCTGCACGTTTTGGTATATTTTTGTCTATGTAGTGTAAAAACTGTGGGAGGAGTTAGGGTGGCAAATTTGGCTATAATAAGAATAATAAGAATAACTAGAAAAGCTACAATTTCTGGGGAAATTGTGTGAAGTGTTCTTGCCTCCATCAGTAGTCTACAACTAGAGTGGGCGGAGTAACTGTTAGTATTTATTTATATAGCACATTTAATTGCAATGTTGTTGCCCAAAGTGCTTCACAGTTACATTAAAACATACAGTTATAAAAAATTAGCAGGTGTAAAAGGCTTTGTCTATGACATCACTTGCTGCTGCAGCCTTGCACAGGTCAGAGTATTTTGGCGGTTGCCATCTTCAAACGGTCGTATTTTAAAAACTATAATTCCTACAGTGAAGAGCTTTATATTGTGAGAATCACAAGACCCAGACCTACATTTTGATGTATAGTATGTCTCTGAGATATTAACAATGAAGGCACAGTCGCAGTTTAGAAATTGCCCTTCAAATGTGAGCTTTGCAGAGTGGAGTTTCAATGAATGTCAATGGAAGGCGTGAGTTGCAAACAAATGGTCATATTGTGAAAACTATCAGGACTATGGCTTAGCCGTGGACATTTCTAGTGGCAGCAGGGATAGCTGAACGTTTTGATATAAGATTTGTGTAGGTGGTCCTGAAAATGAGGGAGTGGTGGCAGTTTAGAAATCATGTCCTGATTTTTCAGCTTTTGCCAGCTCCCACTCTAGCTTTGCCATTCATTCCTATGGGACAAATTTCGCCACAAGAACGACGATATTCCGTGAACCATTCGGCGAAACGTTCCACAAAGTAATAGCAATCCGATCGGGAACAATCTGCACGTTTTGGTATATTTTTGTCTATGTAGTGTAAAAACTGTGGGAGGAGTTAGGGTGGCAAATTTGGCTATAATAAGAATAATAAGAATAATAATAATAATATATATGTGAGATAACATTAAGTGGTCTTGCTATGCAAGAACACTTAATAATAATAATATATATGTGAGATAACATTAAGTGGTCTTGCTATGCAAGAACACTTAATAATATATATGTGAGATAACATTAAGTGGTCTTGCTATGCAAGAACACTTAATAATAATAATATATATGTGAGATAACATTAAGTGGTCTTGCTATGCAAGAACACTTAACTAGAAAAGCTACAATTTCTGGGGAAATTGTGTGGTGTTCTTGCCTCCATCAGTAGTCTACAACTAGAGTGGGCGGAGTAACTGTTAGTAATTATTTATATAGCACATTTAATTGCAATGTTGTTGCCCAAAGTGCTTCACAGTTACATTAAAACATACAGTTATAAAAAATTAGCAGGTGTAAAAGGCTTTGTCTATGACATCACTTGCTGCTGCAGCCTTGCACAGGTCAGAGTATTTTGGCTGTTGCCATCTTCAAACGGTCGTATTTTAAAAACTATAAATCCTACAGTGAAGAGGTTTATATTGTGAGAATCACAAGACCCATACCTACATTTTGATGTATAGTATGTATCTGAGATATTAACAATGAAGGCACAGTCGCAGTTTAGAAATTGCCCTTCAAATGTGAGCTTTGCAGAGTGGAGTTTCAATGAATGTCAATGGAAGGCGTGAGTTGCAAACAAATGGTCATATTGTGAAAACTATCAGGACTATGGCTTAGCCGTGGACATTTCTAGTGGCAGCAGGGATAGCTGAACGTTTTGATATAAGATTTGTGTAGGTGGGCCTGAAAATGAGGGAGTGGTGGCAGTTTAGAAATCATGTCCTGATTTTTCAGCTTTTGCCAGCTCCCACTCTAGCTTTGCCATTCATTCCTATGGGACAAATTTCGCCACAAGAACGACGATATTCCGTGAACCATTCGGCGAAACGTTCCACAAAGTAATAGCAATCCGATCGGGAACAATCTGCACGTTTTGGTATATTTTTGTCTATGTAGTGTAAAAACTGTGGGAGGAGTTAGGGTGGCAAATTTGGCTATAATAAGAATAATAATAACTAGAAAAGCTACAATTTCTGGGGAAATTGTGTGAAGTGTTCTTGCCTCCACCAGTAGTCTACAACTGGAGTGGGCGGAGTAACTGTTATTATTTATTTATATAGCACATTAAATTGCAACGTTGTTGCCCAAAGTGCTTCACAGTAACATTAAAACATACAGTTATAAAAACATAAGCAGGTGCAAATGGCCCTGTCTATGACATCACTTGCTGCTGCAGCCTTGCACAGGTCAGAGTATTTTTGCAGTTGCCATCTTCAAACGGTCGTATTTTAAAAACTATAAATCCTACAGTAAAGAGATTTATATTGTGAGAATCACAAGACCCAGACCTACATTTTGATGTATAGTATGTCTCTGAGATATTAACAATGAAGGCACAGTCGCAGTTTAGAAATTGCCCTTCAAATGTGAGCTTTGCAGAGTGGCGTTTCAATGAATGTCAATGGACTGCGTGAGTTGCAAACAAATGGTCATATTGTGAAAACTATCAGGACTATGGCTTAGCCGTGGACATTTTTAGTGGCAGCAGGGATAGCTGAACGTTTTGATATAAGATTTGTGTAGGTGGGCCTGAAAATGAGGGAGTGGTGGCAGTTTAGAAATCATGTCCTGATTTTTCAGCTTTTGCCAGCTCCCACTCTAGCTTTGCCATTCATTCCTATGGGACAAATTTCGCCACAAGAACGACGATATTCCGTGAACCATTCGGCGAAACGTTCCACAAAGTAATAGCAATCCGATCGGGAACAATCTGCACGTTTTGGTATATTTTTGTCTATGTAGTGTAAAAACTGTGGGAGGAGTTAGGGTGGCAAATTTGGCTATAATAAGAATAATAAGAATAATAATAATAATATATATGTGAGATAACATTAAGTGGTCTTGCTATGCAAGAACACTTAACTAGAAAAGCTACAATTTCTGGGGAAATTGTGAAGTGTTCTTGCCTCCACCAGTAGTATACAACTGGAGTGGGCGGAGTAACTTATTTATTTATATAGCACATTTAATTGCAACGTTGTTGCACAGTTACATTAAAACATACAGTTATAAAAACATTAGCAGGTGCAAATGGCCCTGTCTATGACATCACTTGCTGCTGCAGCCTTGCACAGGTCAGAGTATTTTTGCGGTTGCCATCTTCAAACGGTCGTATTTTAAAAACTATAAATCCTACAGTGAAGAGCTTTATATTGTGAGAATCACAAGACCCAGACCTACATTTTGATGTATAGTATGTCTCTGAGATATTAACAATGAAGGCACAGTCGCAGTTTAGAAATTGCCCTTCAAATGTGAGCTTTGCAGAGTGGAGTTTCAATGAATGTCAATGGAAGGCGTGAGTTGCAAACAAATGGTCATATTGTGAAAACTATCAGGACTATGGCTTAGCCGTGGACATTTCTAGTGGCAGCAGGGATAGCTGAACGTTTTGATATAAGATTTGTGTAGGTGGTCCTGAAAATGAGGGAGTGGTGGCAGTTTAGAAATCATGTCCTGATTTTTCAGCTTTTGCCAGCTCCCACTCTAGCTTTGCCATTCATTCCTATGGGACAAATTTCGCCACAAGAACGACGATATTCCGTGAACCATTCGGCGAAACGTTCCACAAAGTAATAGCAATCCGATCGGGAACAATCTGCACGTTTTGGTATATTTTTGTCTATGTAGTGTAAAAACTGTGGGAGGAGTTAGGGTGGCAAATTTGGCTATAATAAGAATAATAAGAATAATAATAATAATATATATGTGAGATAACATTAAGTGGTCTTGCTATGCAAGAACACTTAATAATAATAATATATATGTGAGATAACATTAAGTGGTCTTGCTATGCAAGAACACTTAATAATATATATGTGAGATAACATTAAGTGGTCTTGCTATGCAAGAACACTTAATAATAATAATATATATGTGAGATAACATTAAGTGGTCTTGCTATGCAAGAACACTTAACTAGAAAAGCTACAATTTCTGGGGAAATTGTGTGGTGTTCTTGCCTCCATCAGTAGTCTACAACTAGAGTGGGCGGAGTAACTGTTAGTAATTATTTATATAGCACATTTAATTGCAATGTTGTTGCCCAAAGTGCTTCACAGTTACATTAAAACATACAGTTATAAAAAATTAGCAGGTGTAAAAGGCTTTGTCTATGACATCACTTGCTGCTGCAGCCTTGCACAGGTCAGAGTATTTTGGCTGTTGCCATCTTCAAACGGTCGTATTTTAAAAACTATAAATCCTACAGTGAAGAGCTTTATATTGTGAGAATCACAAGACCCAGACCTACATTTTTGATGTATAGTATGTCTCTGAGATATTAACAAGGAAGGCACAGTCGCAGTTTAGAAATTGCCCTTCAAATGTGAGCTTTGCAGAGTGGCGTTTCAATGAATGTCAATGGACTGCGTGAGTTGCAAACAAATGGTCATATTGCGAAAACAATCAGGACTATGGCTTAGCCGTGGACATTTTTAGTGGCAGCAGGGATAGCTGAACGTTTTGATATAAGATTTGTGTAGGTGGGCTTGAAAATGAGGGAGTAGTGGCAGTTTAGAAATCATGTCCTGATTTTTCAGCTTTTGCCAGCTCCCACTCTAGCTTTGCCATTCATTCCTATGGGACAAATTTCGCCACAAGAACGACGATATTCCGAGAACCATTCAGCGAAATGTTCCACAAAGTAATAGCAACGCGATCGGGAACAATCTGCACGTTTTGGTAAATTTTTGTCTATGTAGTGTAAAAACTGTGGGAGGAGTTAGGGTGGCAAATTTGGCTATAATAAGAATAATAATAACTAGAAAAGCTACAATTTCTGGGGAAATTGTGTGAAGTGTTCTTGCCTCCACCAGTAGTCTACAACTGGAGTGGGCGGAGTAACTGTTATTATTTATTTATATAGCACATTTAATTGCAACGTTGTTGCCCAAAGTGCTTCACAGTTAGATTAAAACATACAGTTATAAAAACATTAGCAGGTGCAATAGGCTTTGTCTATGACATCACTTGCTGCTGCAGCCTTGCACAGGTCAGAGTATTTTGGCGGATGCCATCTTCAAACGGTCGTATTTTAAAAACTATAATTCCTACAGTGAAGAGCTTTATATTGTGAGAATCACAAGACCCAGACCTACATTTTGATGTATAGTATGTCTCTGAGATATTAACAATGAAGGCACAGTCGCAGTTTAGAAATTGCCCTTCAAATGTGAGCTTTGCAGAGTGGAGTTTCAATGAATGTCAATGGAAGGCGTGAGTTGCAAACAAATGGTCATATTGTGAGAACTATAAGGACTATGGCTTAGCCGTGGACATTTCTAGTGGCAGCAGGGATAGCTGAACGTTTTGATATAAGATTTGTGTAGGTGGGCCTGAAAATGAGGGAGTGGTGGCAGTTTAGAAATCATGTCCTGATTTTTCAGCTTTTGCCAGCTCCCACTCTAGCTTTGCCATTCATTCCTATGGGACAAATTTCGCCACAAGAACGACGATATTCCGTGAACCATTCGGCGAAACGTTCCACAAAGTAATAGCAATCCGATCGGGAACAATCTGCACGTTTTGGTATATTTTTGTCTATGTAGTGTAAAAACTGTGGGAGGAGTTAGGGTGGCAAATTTGGCTATAATAAGAATAATAAGAATAATAATAATAATATATATGTGAGATAACATTAAGTGGTCTTGCTATGCAAGAACACTTAATAATAATAATAATATATATGTGAGATAACATTAAGTGGTCTTGCTATGCAAGAACACTTAACTAGAAAAGCTACAATTTCTGGGGAAATTGTGAAGTGTTCTTGCCTCCACCAGTAGTATACAACTGGAGTGGGCGGAGTAACTGTTATTATTTATTTATATAGCACGTTTAATTGCAACGTTGTTGCAGTTACATTAAATCATACAGTTATAAAAACATTAGCAGGTGCAAATGGCCCTGTCTATGACATCACTTGCTGCTGCAGCCTTGCACAGGTCAGAGTATTTTTGCGGTTGCCATCTTCAAACGGTCGTATTTTAAAAACTATAAATCCTACAGTGAAGAGCTTTATATTGTGAGAATCACAAGACCCAGACCTACATTTTGATGTATAGTATGTCTCTGAGATATTAACAATGAAGGCACAGTCGCAGTTTAGAAATTGCCCTTCAAATGTGAGCTTTGCAGAGTGGAGTTTCAATGAATGTCAATGGAAGGCGTGAGTTGCAAACAAATGGTCATATTGTGAAAACTATCAGGACTATGGCTTAGCCGTGGACATTTCTAGTGGCAGCAGGGATAGCTGAACGTTTTGATATAAGATTTGTGTAGGTGGGCCTGAAAATGAGGGAGTGGTGGCAGTTTAGAAATCATGTCCTGATTTTTCAGCTTTTGCCAGCTCCCACTCTAGCTTTGCCATTCATTCCTATGGGACAAATTTCGCCACAAGAACGACGATATTCCGTGAACCATTCGGCGAAACGTTCCACAAAGTAATAGCAATCCGATCGGGAACAATCTGCACGTTTTGGTATATTTTTGTCTATGTAGTGTAAAAACTGTGGGAGGAGTTAGGGTGGCAAATTTGGCTATAATAAGAATAATAAGAATAACTAGAAAAGCTACAATTTCTGGGGAAATTGTGTGAAGTGTTCTTGCCTCCATCAGTAGTCTACAACTAGAGTGGGCGGAGTAACTGTTAGTATTTATTTATATAGCACATTTAATTGCAATGTTGTTGCCCAAAGTGCTTCACAGTTACATTAAAACATACAGTTATAAAAAATTAGCAGGTGTAAAAGGCTTTGTCTATGACATCACTTGCTGCTGCAGCCTTGCACAGGTCAGAGTATTTTGGCGGTTGCCATCTTCAAACGGTCGTATTTTAAAAACTATAATTCCTACAGTGAAGAGCTTTATATTGTGAGAATCACAAGACCCAGACCTACATTTTGATGTATAGTATGTCTCTGAGATATTAACAATGAAGGCACAGTCGCAGTTTAGAAATTGCCCTTCAAATGTGAGCTTTGCAGAGTGGAGTTTCAATGAATGTCAATGGAAGGCGTGAGTTGCAAACAAATGGTCATATTGTGAAAACTATCAGGACTATGGCTTAGCCGTGGACATTTCTAGTGGCAGCAGGGATAGCTGAACGTTTTGATATAAGATTTGTGTAGGTGGTCCTGAAAATGAGGGAGTGGTGGCAGTTTAGAAATCATGTCCTGATTTTTCAGCTTTTGCCAGCTCCCACTCTAGCTTTGCCATTCATTCCTATGGGACAAATTTCGCCACAAGAACGACGATATTCCGTGAACCATTCGGCGAAACGTTCCACAAAGTAATAGCAATCCGATCGGGAACAATCTGCACGTTTTGGTATATTTTTGTCTATGTAGTGTAAAAACTGTGGGAGGAGTTAGGGTGGCAAATTTGGCTATAATAAGAATAATAAGAATAATAATAATAATATATATGTGAGATAACATTAAGTGGTCTTGCTATGCAAGAACACTTAATAATAATAATATATATGTGAGATAACATTAAGTGGTCTTGCTATGCAAGAACACTTAATAATATATATGTGAGATAACATTAAGTGGTCTTGCTATGCAAGAACACTTAATAATAATAATATATATGTGAGATAACATTAAGTGGTCTTGCTATGCAAGAACACTTAACTAGAAAAGCTACAATTTCTGGGGAAATTGTGTGGTGTTCTTGCCTCCATCAGTAGTCTACAACTAGAGTGGGCGGAGTAACTGTTAGTAATTATTTATATAGCACATTTAATTGCAATGTTGTTGCCCAAAGTGCTTCACAGTTACATTAAAACATACAGTTATAAAAAATTAGCAGGTGTAAAAGGCTTTGTCTATGACATCACTTGCTGCTGCAGCCTTGCACAGGTCAGAGTATTTTGGCTGTTGCCATCTTCAAACGGTCGTATTTTAAAAACTATAAATCCTACAGTGAAGAGGTTTATATTGTGAGAATCACAAGACCCATACCTACATTTTGATGTATAGTATGTATCTGAGATATTAACAATGAAGGCACAGTCGCAGTTTAGAAATTGCCCTTCAAATGTGAGCTTTGCAGAGTGGAGTTTCAATGAATGTCAATGGAAGGCGTGAGTTGCAAACAAATGGTCATATTGTGAAAACTATCAGGACTATGGCTTAGCCGTGGACATTTCTAGTGGCAGCAGGGATAGCTGAACGTTTTGATATAAGATTTGTGTAGGTGGGCCTGAAAATGAGGGAGTGGTGGCAGTTTAGAAATCATGTCCTGATTTTTCAGCTTTTGCCAGCTCCCACTCTAGCTTTGCCATTCATTCCTATGGGACAAATTTCGCCACAAGAACGACGATATTCCGTGAACCATTCGGCGAAACGTTCCACAAAGTAATAGCAATCCGATCGGGAACAATCTGCACGTTTTGGTATATTTTTGTCTATGTAGTGTAAAAACTGTGGGAGGAGTTAGGGTGGCAAATTTGGCTATAATAAGAATAATAATAACTAGAAAAGCTACAATTTCTGGGGAAATTGTGTGAAGTGTTCTTGCCTCCACCAGTAGTCTACAACTGGAGTGGGCGGAGTAACTGTTATTATTTATTTATATAGCACATTAAATTGCAACGTTGTTGCCCAAAGTGCTTCACAGTAACATTAAAACATACAGTTATAAAAACATAAGCAGGTGCAAATGGCCCTGTCTATGACATCACTTGCTGCTGCAGCCTTGCACAGGTCAGAGTATTTTTGCAGTTGCCATCTTCAAACGGTCGTATTTTAAAAACTATAAATCCTACAGTAAAGAGATTTATATTGTGAGAATCACAAGACCCAGACCTACATTTTGATGTATAGTATGTCTCTGAGATATTAACAATGAAGGCACAGTCGCAGTTTAGAAATTGCCCTTCAAATGTGAGCTTTGCAGAGTGGCGTTTCAATGAATGTCAATGGACTGCGTGAGTTGCAAACAAATGGTCATATTGTGAAAACTATCAGGACTATGGCTTAGCCGTGGACATTTTTAGTGGCAGCAGGGATAGCTGAACGTTTTGATATAAGATTTGTGTAGGTGGGCCTGAAAATGAGGGAGTGGTGGCAGTTTAGAAATCATGTCCTGATTTTTCAGCTTTTGCCAGCTCCCACTCTAGCTTTGCCATTCATTCCTATGGGACAAATTTCGCCACAAGAACGACGATATTCCGTGAACCATTCGGCGAAACGTTCCACAAAGTAATAGCAATCCGATCGGGAACAATCTGCACGTTTTGGTATATTTTTGTCTATGTAGTGTAAAAACTGTGGGAGGAGTTAGGGTGGCAAATTTGGCTATAATAAGAATAATAAGAATAATAATAATAATATATATGTGAGATAACATTAAGTGGTCTTGCTATGCAAGAACACTTAACTAGAAAAGCTACAATTTCTGGGGAAATTGTGAAGTGTTCTTGCCTCCACCAGTAGTATACAACTGGAGTGGGCGGAGTAACTTATTTATTTATATAGCACATTTAATTGCAACGTTGTTGCACAGTTACATTAAAACATACAGTTATAAAAACATTAGCAGGTGCAAATGGCCCTGTCTATGACATCACTTGCTGCTGCAGCCTTGCACAGGTCAGAGTATTTTTGCGGTTGCCATCTTCAAACGGTCGTATTTTAAAAACTATAAATCCTACAGTGAAGAGCTTTATATTGTGAGAATCACAAGACCCAGACCTACATTTTGATGTATAGTATGTCTCTGAGATATTAACAATGAAGGCACAGTCGCAGTTTAGAAATTGCCCTTCAAATGTGAGCTTTGCAGAGTGGAGTTTCAATGAATGTCAATGGAAGGCGTGAGTTGCAAACAAATGGTCATATTGTGAAAACTATCAGGACTATGGCTTAGCCGTGGACATTTCTAGTGGCAGCAGGGATAGCTGAACGTTTTGATATAAGATTTGTGTAGGTGGTCCTGAAAATGAGGGAGTGGTGGCAGTTTAGAAATCATGTCCTGATTTTTCAGCTTTTGCCAGCTCCCACTCTAGCTTTGCCATTCATTCCTATGGGACAAATTTCGCCACAAGAACGACGATATTCCGTGAACCATTCGGCGAAACGTTCCACAAAGTAATAGCAATCCGATCGGGAACAATCTGCACGTTTTGGTATATTTTTGTCTATGTAGTGTAAAAACTGTGGGAGGAGTTAGGGTGGCAAATTTGGCTATAATAAGAATAATAAGAATAATAATAATAATATATATGTGAGATAACATTAAGTGGTCTTGCTATGCAAGAACACTTAATAATAATAATATATATGTGAGATAACATTAAGTGGTCTTGCTATGCAAGAACACTTAATAATATATATGTGAGATAACATTAAGTGGTCTTGCTATGCAAGAACACTTAATAATAATAATATATATGTGAGATAACATTAAGTGGTCTTGCTATGCAAGAACACTTAACTAGAAAAGCTACAATTTCTGGGGAAATTGTGTGGTGTTCTTGCCTCCATCAGTAGTCTACAACTAGAGTGGGCGGAGTAACTGTTAGTAATTATTTATATAGCACATTTAATTGCAATGTTGTTGCCCAAAGTGCTTCACAGTTACATTAAAACATACAGTTATAAAAAATTAGCAGGTGTAAAAGGCTTTGTCTATGACATCACTTGCTGCTGCAGCCTTGCACAGGTCAGAGTATTTTGGCTGTTGCCATCTTCAAACGGTCGTATTTTAAAAACTATAAATCCTACAGTGAAGAGCTTTATATTGTGAGAATCACAAGACCCAGACCTACATTTTGATGTATAGTATGTCTCTGAGATATTAACAAGGAAGGCACAGTCGCAGTTTAGAAATTGCCCTTCAAATGTGAGCTTTGCAGAGTGGCGTTTCAATGAATGTCAATGGACTGCGTGAGTTGCAAACAAATGGTCATATTGCGAAAACAATCAGGACTATGGCTTAGCCGTGGACATTTTTAGTGGCAGCAGGGATAGCTGAACGTTTTGATATAAGATTTGTGTAGGTGGGCTTGAAAATGAGGGAGTAGTGGCAGTTTAGAAATCATGTCCTGATTTTTCAGCTTTTGCCAGCTCCCACTCTAGCTTTGCCATTCATTCCTATGGGACAAATTTCGCCACAAGAACGACGATATTCCGAGAACCATTCAGCGAAATGTTCCACAAAGTAATAGCAACGCGATCGGGAACAATCTGCACGTTTTGGTAAATTTTTGTCTATGTAGTGTAAAAACTGTGGGAGGAGTTAGGGTGGCAAATTTGGCTATAATAAGAATAATAATAACTAGAAAAGCTACAATTTCTGGGGAAATTGTGTGAAGTGTTCTTGCCTCCACCAGTAGTCTACAACTGGAGTGGGCGGAGTAACTGTTATCATTTATATAGCACATTTAATTGCAACATTGTTGCCCAAAGTGCTTCACAGTTACATTAAAACATACAGTTATACAAACCATTAGCAGGTGCAAAAGGCCCTGTCTATGACATCACTTGCTGCTGCAGCCTTGCACAGGTCAGAGTATTTTTGCGGTTGCCATCTTCAAACGGTCGTATTTTAAAAACTTTAAATCCTACAGTGAAGAGCTTTATATTGTGAGAATCACAAGACCCAGACCTACATTGTGATGTATAGTATGTCTCTGAGATATTAACAATGAAGGCACAGTCGCAGTTTAGAAATTGCCCTTCAAATGTGAGCTTTGCAGAGTGGAGTTTCAATGAATGTCAATGGACTGCGTGAGTTGCAAACAAATGGTCATATTGTGAAAACTATAAGGACTATGGCTTAGCTGTGGACATTCTTAGTGGCAGCAGGGATAGCTGAACGTTTTGATATAAGATTTGTGTAGGCGGGCTTGAAAATGAGGGAGTGGTGGCAGTTTAGAAATCATGTCCTGATTTTGCAGCTTTTGCCAGCTCCCACTCTAGCTTTGCCATTCATTCCTATGGGACAAATTTCGCCACAAGAATGACGATATTCCGAGGACCATTCGGCGAAACATTCCACAAAGTAATAGCAATCCGATCGGGAACAATCTGCACGTTTTGGTATATTTTTGTCTATGTAGTGTAAAAACTGTGGGAGGAGTTAGGGTGGCAAATTTGGCTATAATAAGAATAATAATAACTAGAAAAGCTACAATTTCTGGGGAAATTGTGTGAAGTGTTCTTGCCTCCATCAGTAGTCTACAACTAGAGTGGGCGGAGTAACTGTTAGTATTTATTTATATAGCACATTTAATTGCAATGTTGTTGCCCAAAGTGCTTCACAGTTACATTAAAACATACAGTTATAAAAAATTAGCAGGTGTAAAAGGCTTTGTCTATGACATCACTTGCTGCTGCAGCCTTGCACAGGTCAGAGTATTTTGGCGGTTGCCATATTCAAACGGTCGTATTTTAAAAACTATAAATCCTACAGTGAAGAGCTTTATATTGTGAGAATCACAAGACCCGGACCTACATTTTGACGTATAGTATGTCTCTGAGATATTAACAATGAAGGCACAGTCGCAGTTTCGAAATTGCCCTTCAAATGTGAGCTTTGCAGAGTGGAGTTTCAATGAATGTCAATGGAAGGCGTGAGTTGCAAACAAATGGTCATATTGTGAAAACTATCAGGACTATGGCTTAGCCGTGGACATTTCTAGTGGCAGCAGGGATAGCTGAACGTTTTGATATAAGATTTGTGTAGGTGGGCCTGAAAATGAGGGAGTGGTGGCAGTTTAGAAATCATGTCCTGATTTTTCAGCTTTTGCCAGCTCCCACTCTAGCTTTGCCATTCATTCCTATGGGACAAATTTCGCCACAAGAACGACGATATTCCGTGAACCATTCGGCGAAACGTTCCACAAAGTAATAGCAATCCGATCGGGAACAATCTGCACGTTTTGGTATATTTTTGTCTATGTAGTGTAAAAACTGTGGGAGGAGTTAGGGTGGCAAATTTGGCTATAATAAGAATAATAAGAATAATAATAATAATATATATGTGAGATAACATTAAGTGGTCTTGCTATGCAAGAACACTTAACTAGAGTGGGCGGAGTAACTGTTAGTATTTATTTATATAGCACATTTAATTGCAATGTTGTTGCCCAAAGTGCTTCACAGTTACATTAAAACATACAGTTATAAAAAATTAGCAGGTGTAAAAGGCTTTGTCTATGACATCACTTGCTGCTGCAGCCTTGCACAGGTCAGAGTATTTTTGCGGTTGCCATCTTCAAACGGTCGTATTTTAAAAACTATCAATCCTACAGTGAAGAGCTTTATATTGTGAGAATCACAAGACCCAGACCTACATTTTGATGCATAGTATGTCTCTGAGATATTAACAATGAAGGCACAGTCGCAGTTTAGAAATTGCCCTTCAAATGTGAGCTTTGCAGAGTGGAGTTTCAATGAATGTCAATGGAAGGCGTGAGTTGCAAACAAATGGTCATATTGTGAAAACTATCAGGACTATGGCTTAGCCGTGGACATTTCTAGTGGCAGCAGGGATAGCTGAACGTTTTGATATAAGATTTGTGTAGGTGGGCCTGAAAATGAGGGAGTGGTGGCAGTTTAGAAATCATGTCCTGATTTTTCAGCTTTTGACAGCTCCCACTCTAGCTTTGCCATTCATTCCTATGGGACAAATTTCGCCAGAAGAACGACGATATTCCGTGAACCATTCGGCGAAACGTTCCACAAAGTAATAGCAATCCGATCGGGAACAATCTGCACGTTTTGGTATATTTTTGTCTATGTAGTGTAAAAACTGTGGGAGGAGTTAGGGTGGCAAATTTGGCTATAATAAGAATAATAAGAATAATAATAATAATATATATGTGAGATAACATTAAGTGGTCTTGCTATGCAAGAACACTTAATAATAATAATATATATGTGAGATAACATTAAGTGGTCTTGCTATGCAAGAACACTTAATAATAATAATATATATGTGAGATAACAGTAAGGGGTCTTGCTATGCAAGAACACTTAACTAGAAAAGCTACAATTTCTGGGGAAATTGTGTGAAGTGTTCTTGCCTCCACCAGTAGTCTACAACTGGAGTGGGCGGAGTAACTGTTATTATTTATTTATATAGCACATTTAATTGCAACGTTTTTGCCCAAAGTGCTTCACAGTTACATTAAAACATACAGTTATAAAAACATTAGCAGATGGAAAAGGCCCTGTCTATGACATCACTTGCTGCTGCAGCCTGGCACAGGTCAGAGTATTTTTGCGGTTGCCATCTTCAAACGGTCGTATTTTAAAAACTATAAATCCTACAGTGAAGAGCTTTATATTGTGAGAATCACAAGACCCAGACCTACATTTTGATGTATAGTATGTCTCTGAGATATTAACAATGAAGGCACAGTCGCAGTTTCGAAATTGCCCTTCAAATGTGAGCTTTGCAGAGTGGAGTTTCAATGAATGTCAATGGACTGCATGAGTTGCAAACAAATGGTCATATTGTGAAAACTATAAGGACTATGGCTTAGCTGTGCACATTTTTAGTGGCAGCAGGGATAGCTGAACGTTTTGATATAAGATTTGTGTAGGTGGGCCTGAAAATGAGGGAGTGGTGGCAGTTTAGAAATCATGTCCTGATTTTTCAGCTTTTGCCAGCTCCCACTCTAGCTTTGCCATTCATTCCTATGCGACAAATTTCGCCACAAGAATGACGATATTCCGAGAACCATTCAGCGAAACGTTCCACAAAGTAATAGCAATCCGATCGGGAACAATCTGCACGTTTTGGCATATTTTTGTCTATGTAGTGTAAAAACTGTGGGAGGAGTTAGGGTGGCAAATTTGGCTATAATAATAATATTATATATGTGAGATAACATTAAGTGGTCTTGCTATGCAAGAACACTTAATAACTAGAAAAGCTACAATTTCTGGGGAAATTGTGTGAAGTGTTCTTGCCTCCACCAGTAGTCTACAACTGGAGTGGGCGGAGTAATTAAGTGTTCTTGCATGGCAAGACCACTTAATGTTATCTCACATATATATTATTATTATTATTAAGTGTTCTTGCATAGCAAGACCACTTAATGTTATCTCACATATATATTATTATTATTATTCTTATTATTCTTATTATAGCCAAATTTGCCACCCTAACTCCTCCCACAGTTTTTACACTACATAGACAAAAATATACCAAAACGTGCAGATTGTTCCCGATCGGATTGCTATTACTTTGTGGAACGTTTCGCCGAATGGTTCACGGAATATCGTCGTTCTTGTGGCGAAATTTGTCCCATAGGAATGAATGGCAAAGCTAGAGTGGGAGCTGGCAAAAGCTGAAAAATCAGGACATGATTTCTAAACTGCCACCACTCCCTCACTTTCAGCACCACCTACACAAATCTTATATCAAAACGTTCAGCTATCCCTGCTGCCACTAGAAATGTCCACGGCTAAGCCATAGTCCTGATAGTTTTCACAATATGACCATTTGTTTGCAACTCACGCCTTCCATTGACATTCATTGAAACTCCACTCTGCAAAGCTCACATTTGAAGGGCAATTTCTAAACTGCGACTGTGCCTTCATTGTTAATATCTCAGAGACATACTATACATCAAAATGTAGGTCTGGGTCTTGTGATTCTCACAATATAAAGCTCTTCACTGTAGGAATTATAGTTTTTAAAATACGACCGTTTGAAGATGGCAACCGCCAAAATACTCTGACCTGTGCAAGGCTGCAGCAGCAAGTGATGTCATAGACAAAGCCTTTTACACCTGCTAATTTTTTATAACTGTATGTTTTAATGTAACTGTGAAGCACTTTGGGCAACAACATTGCAATTAAATGTGCTATATAAATAAATACTAACAGTTACTCCGCCCACTCTAGTTGTAGACTACTGATGGAGGCAAGAACACTTCACACAATTTCCCCAGAAATTGTAGCTTTTCTAGTTCTTATTATTCTTATTATAGCCAAATTTGCCACCCTAACTCCTCCCACAGTTTTTACACTACATAGACAAAAATATACCAAAACGTGCAGATTGTTCCCGATCGGATTGCTATTACTTTGTGGAACGTTTTGCCGAATGGTTCTCGAAATATCGTCGTTCTTGTGGTGAAATTTGTCCCATAGGAATGAATGGCAAAGCTAGAGTGGGAGCTGGCAAAAGCTGAAAAATCAGGACATGATTTCTAAACTGCCACCACTCCCTCATTTTCAGGCCCACCTACACAAATCTTATATCAAAACGTTCAGCTATCCCTGCTGCCACTAAAAATGCCCACGACTAAGCCATAGTCCTTATAGTTTTCAAGATATGACCATTTGTTTGCAACTCACGCCGTCCATTGACATTCATTGAAACTCCACTCTGCAAAGCTCACATTTGAAGGGCAATTTCTAAACTGCGACTGTGCCTTCATTATTAATATCTCAGAGACATACTATGCATCAAAATGTAGGTCTTGGTCTTGTGATTCTCACAATATAAAGCTCTTCGCTGTAGAATTTATAGTTTTTAAAATACAACCGTTTGAAGATGGCAACCGCGAAAAAACTCTGGCCTGTGCAAGGCTGCAGCAGCAAGTGATGTCATAGACAGGGACTTTTGTACACCTGCTAATGTTTTTATAAATGTATGGTTTAATGTAACTGTGCAACAACATTGCAATTAAATGTGCTATATAAATAATAACAGTTACTCCGCCCACTCCAGTTGTAGACTACTGGTGGAGGCAAGAACACTTCACACAATTTCCCCAGAAATTGTAGCTTTTCTAGTTCTTATTATTCTTATTATAGCCAAATTTGCCACCCTAACTCTTCCCACAGTTTTTACACTACATAGACAAAAATATACCAAAACGTGCAGATTGTTCCCGATCGGATTGCTATTACTTTGTGGAACGTTTCGCCGAATGGTTCACGGAATATCGTCGTTCTTGTGGCGAAATTTGTCCCATAGGAATGAATGGCAAAGCTAGAGTGGGAGCTGGCAAAAGCTGAAAAATCAGGACATGATTTCTAAACTGCCACCACTCCCTCATTTTCAGGCCCACCTACACAAATCTAATATCAAAACGTTCAGCTATCCCTGCTGCCACTAGAAATGTCCACGGCTAAGCCATAGTCCTGATTGTTTTCGCAATATGACCATTTGTTTGCAACTCACGCCTTCCATTGACATTCATTGAAACTCCACTCTGCAAAGCTCACATTTGAAGGGCAATTTCTAAACTGCGACTGTGCCTTCATTGTTAATATCTCAGAGACATACTATACATCAAAATGTAGGTCTGGGTCTTGTGATTCTCACAATATAAAGCTCTTCACTGTAGGATTTATAGTTTTTAAAATACGACCGTTTGAAGATGGCAACCGCCAAAATACTCTGACCTGTGCCAGGCTGCAGCAGCAAGTGATGTCATAGACAAAGCCTTTTACACCTGCTAATTTTTTATAACTGTATGTTTTAATGTAACTGTGAAGCACTTTGGGCAACAACATTGCAATTAAATGTGCTATATAAATAAATACTAACAGTTACTCCGCCCACTCTAGTTGTAGACTACTGATGGAGGCAAGAACACTTCACACAATTTCCCCAGAAATTGTAGCTTTTCTAGTTGTTATTATTTATTTATATAGCACATTTAATTGCAATGTTGTTGCCCAAAGTGCTTCACAGTTACATTAAAACATACAGTTATAAAAACTTTAGCAGTTGTGCAAAAGGCCCTGTCTATGACATCACTTGCTGCTGCAGCCTGGCACAGGTCAGAGTATTTTTGCGGTTGCCATCTTCAAACGGTCGTATTTTAAAAACGATAAATCCTACAGTGAAGAGCTTTATATTGTGAGAATCACAAGACCCAGACCTACATTTTGATGCATAGTATGTCTCTGAGATATTGACAATGAAGGCACAGTCGCAGTTTAGAAATTTACCTTCAAATATGAGCTTTGCAGAGTGGAGTTTCAATGAATGCCAATGGACGGCGTGAGTTGCAAACAAATGGTCATATTGTGAAAACTATAAGGACTATGGCTTAGCTGTGGACATTTTTAGTGGCAGCAGGGATAGCTGAACGTTTTGATATAAGATTTGTGTAGGTGGGCCTGAAAATGAGGGAGTGGTGGCAGTTTAGAAATCATGTCCTGATTTTTCAGCTTTTGCCAGCTCACACTCTAGCTTTGCCATTCATTCCTATGGGACAAATTTCGCCACAAGAACGCCGATATTCCGAGAACGATTCGGCGAAACGTTCCACAAAGTAATAGCAATCCGATCGGGAACAATCTGCACGTTTTGGTATATTTTTGTCTATGTAGTGTAAAAACTGTGGGAGGAGTTAGGGTGGCAAATTTGGCTATAATAATAATAATAATAACTAGAAAAGCTACAATTTCTGGGGAAATTGTGAAGTGTTCTTGCCTCCACCAGTAGTATACAACTGGAGTGGGCGGAGTAACTGTTATTATTTATTTATATAGCACGTTTAATTGCAACGTTGTTGCAGTTACATTAAAACATACAGTTATAAAAACATTAGCAGGTGCAAATGGCCCTGTCTATGACATCACTTGCTGCTGCAGCCTTGCACAGGTCAGAGTATTTTTGCGGTTGCCATCTTCAAACGGTCGTATTTTAAAAACTATAAATCCTACAGTGAAGAGCTTTATATTGTGAGAATCACAAGACCCAGACCTACATTTTGATGCATAGTATGTCTCTGAGATATTGACAATGAAGGCACAGTCGCAGTTTAGAAATTTACCTTCAAATATGAGCTTTGCAGAGTGGAGTTTCAATGAATGCCAATGGACGGCGTGAGTTGCAAACAAATGGTCATATTGTGAAAACTATAAGGACTATGGCTTAGCTGTGGACATTTTTAGTGGCAGCAGGGATAGCTGAACGTTTTGATATAAGATTTGTGTAGGTGGGCCTGAAAATGAGGGAGTGGTGGCAGTTTAGAAATCATGTCCTGATTTTTCAGCTTTTGCCAGCTCACACTCTAGCTTTGCCATTCATTCCTATGGGACAAATTTCGCCACAAGAACGCCGATATTCCGAGAACGATTCGGCGAAACGTTCCACAAAGTAATAGCAATCCGATCGGGAACAATCTGCACGTTTTGGTATATTTTTGTCTATGTAGTGTAAAAACTGTGGGAGGAGTTAGGGTGGCAAATTTGGCTATAATAATAATAATAATAACTAGAAAAGCTACAATTTCTGGGGAAATTGTGAAGTGTTCTTGCCTCCACCAGTAGTATACAACTGGAGTGGGCGGAGTAACTGTTATTATTTATTTATATAGCACGTTTAATTGCAACGTTGTTGCAGTTACATTAAAACATACAGTTATAAAAACATTAGCAGGTGCAAATGGCCCTGTCTATGACATCACTTGCTGCTGCAGCCTTGCACAGGTCAGAGTATTTTTGCGGTTGCCATCTTCAAACGGTCGTATTTTAAAAACTATAAATCCTACAGTGAAGAGCTTTATATTGTGAGAATCACAAGACCCAGACCTACATTTTGATGTATAGTATGTCTCTGAGATATTAACAATGAAGGCACAGTCGCAGTTTAGAAATTGCCCTTCAAATGTGAGCTTTGCAGAGTGGAGTTTCAATGAATGTCAATGGAAGGCGTGAGTTGCAAACAAATGGTCATATTGTGAAAACTATCAGGACTATGGCTTAGCCGTGGACATTTCTAGTGGCAGCAGGGATAGCTGAACGTTTTGATATAAGATTTGTGTAGGTGGGCCTGAAAATGAGGGAGTGGTGGCAGTTTAGAAATCATGTCCTGATTTTTCAGCTTTTGCCAGCTCCCACTCTAGCTTTGCCATTCATTCCTATGGGACAAATTTCGCCACAAGAACGACGATATTCCGTGAACCATTCGGCGAAACGTTCCACAAAGTAATAGCAATCCGATCGGGAACAATCTGCACGTTTTGGTATATTTTTGTCTATGTAGTGTAAAAACTGTGGGAGGAGTTAGGGTGGCAAATTTGGCTATAATAAGAATAATAAGAACTAGAAAAGCTACAATTTCTGGGGAAATTGTGTGAAGTGTTCTTGCCTCCATCAGTAGTCTACAACTAGAGTGGGCGGAGTAACTGTAAGTATTTATTTATATAGCACATTTAATTGCAATGTTGTTGCCCAAAGTGCTTCACAGTTACATTAAAACATACAGTTATAAAAAATTAGCAGGTGTAAAAGGCTTTGTCTATGACATCACTTGCTGCTGCAGCCTGGCACA
Organism: Pelobates fuscus; assembly: GCF_036172605.1. Classification (NCBI taxonomy): domain Eukaryota; kingdom Metazoa; phylum Chordata; class Amphibia; order Anura; family Pelobatidae; genus Pelobates; species Pelobates fuscus. The sequence continues at coordinate 132,805,404 of NC_086317.1, forward strand.
GGTCAGAGTATTTTGGCGGTTGCCATCTTCAAACGGTCGTATTTTAAAAACTATAAATCCTACAGTGAAGAGCTTTATATTGTGAGAATCACAAGACCCAGACCTACATTTTGATGTATAGTATGTCTCTGAGATATTAACAATGAAGGCACAGTCGCAGTTTAGAAATTGCCCTTCAAATGTGAGCTTTGCAGAGTGGAGTTTCAATGAATGTCAATGGAAGGCGTGAGTTGCAAACAAATGGTCATATTGCGAAAACAATCAGGACTATGGCTTAGCCGTGGACATTTCTAGTGGCAGCAGGGATAGCTGAACGTTTTGATATTAGATTTGTGTAGGTGGGCCTGAAAATGAGGGAGTGGTGGCAGTTTAGAAATCATGTCCTGATTTTTCAGCTTTTGCCAGCTCCCACTCTAGCTTTGCCATTCATTCCTATGGGACAAATTTCGCCACAAGAACGACGATATTCCGTGAACCATTCGGCGAAACGTTCCACAAAGTAATAGCAATCCGATCGGGAACAATCTGCACGTTTTGGTATATTTTTGTCTATGTAGTGTAAAAACTGTGGGAGGAGTTAGGGTGGCAAATTTGGCTATAATAAGAATAATAAGAACTAGAAAAGCTACAATTTCTGGGGAAATTGTGTGAAGTGTTCTTGCCTCCACCAGTAGTCTACAACTGGAGTGGGCGGAGTAACTGTTATTATTTATATAGCACATTTAATTGCAATGTTGTTGCACAGTTACATTAAACCATACATTTATAAAAACATTAGCAGGTGTACAAAAGTCCCTGTCTATGACATCACTTGCTGCTGCAGCCTTGCACAGGCCAGAGTTTTTTCGCGGTTGCCATCTTCAAACGGTTGTATTTTAAAAACTATAAATTCTACAGCGAAGAGCTTTATATTGTGAGAATCACAAGACCAAGACCTACATTTTGATGCATAGTATGTCTCTGAGATATTAATAATGAAGGCACAGTCGCAGTTTAGAAATTGCCCTTCAAATGTGAGCTTTGCAGAGTGGAGTTTCAATGAATGTCAATGGACGGCGTGAGTTGCAAACAAATGGTCATATCTTGAAAACTATAAAGACTATGGCTTAGTCGTGGGCATTTTTAGTGGCAGCAGGGATAGCTGAACGTTTTGATATAAGATTTGTGTAGGTGGGCCTGAAAATGAGGGAGTGGTGGCAGTTTAGAAATCATGTCCTGATTTTTCAGCTTTTGCCAGCTCCCACTCTAGCTTTGCCATTCATTCCTATGGGACAAATTTCACCACAAGAACGACGATATTCCGAGAACCATTCGGCAAAACGTTCCACAAAGTAATAGCAATCCGATCGGGAACAATCTGCACGTTTTGGTATATTTTTGTCTATGTAGTGTAAAAACTGTGGGAGGAGTTAGGGTGGCAAATTTGGCTATAATAAGAATAATAAGAATAACTAGAAAAGCTACAATTTCTGGGGAAATTGTGTGAAGTGTTCTTGCCTCCACCAGTAGTCTACAACTGGAGTGGGCGCAGTAACTGTTATCATTTATATAGCACATTTAATTGCATCTTTGTTGCACAGTTACATTAAACCATACATTTATAAAAACTCTAGCAGGTGTACAAAAGGCTTTGTCTATGACATCACTTGCTGCTGCAGCCTTGCACAGGTCAGAGTATTTTGGCGGTTGCCATCTTCAAACGGTCGTATTTTAAAAACTATAAATCCTACAGTGAAGAGCTTTATATTGTGAGAATCACAAGACCCAGACCTACATTTTGATGCATAGTATGTCTCTGAGATATTAACAATGAAGGCACAGTCGCAGTTTAGAAATTGCCATTCAAATGTGAGCTTTGCAGAGTGGAGTTTCAATGAATGTCAATGGAAGGCGTGAGTTGCAAACAAATGGTCATATTGTGAAAACTATCAGGACTATGGCTTAGCCGTTGACATTTTTAGTGGCAGCAGGGATAGCTGAACGTTTTGATATAAGATTTGTGTAGGTGGGCCTGAAAATGAGGGAGTAGTGGCAGTTTAGAAATCATGTCCTGATTTTTCAGCTTTTGCCAGCTCCCACTCTAGCTTTGCCATTCATTCCTATGGGACAAATTTCGCCAGAAGAACGACGATATTCCGTGAACCATTCGGCGAAACGTTCCACAAAGTAATAGCAATCCGATCGGGAACAATCTGCACGTTTTGGTATATTTTTGTCTATGTAGTGTAAAAACTGTGGGAGGAGTTAGGGTGGCAAATTTGGCTATAATAAGAATAATAAGAACTAGAAAAGCTACAATTTCTGGGGAAATTGTGGGAAGTGTTCTTGCCTCCACCAGTAGTCTACAACTGGAGTGGGCGGAGTAACTGTTATTATTTATTTATATAGCACATTTAATATCAATGTTGTTGCCCAAAGTGCTTCACAGTTACATTAAAACATACAGTTATAAAAAAATGAGCAGGTGTAAAATGCTTTGTCTATGACATCACTTGCTGCTGCAGCCTGGCACAGGTCAGAGTATTTTTGCGGTTGCCATCTTCAAACGGTCATATTTCTAAAACTATAAATCCTACAGTGAAGAGCTTTATATTGTGAGAATCACAAGACCCAGACCTACATTTTGATGTATAGTATGTCTCTGAGATATTAACAATGAAGGCACAGTCGCAGTTTAGAAAATGCCCTTCAAATGTGAGCTTTGCAGAGTAGAGTTTCAATGAATGTCAATGGAAGGCGTGAGTTGCAAACAAATGGTCATATTGTGAAAACTATCAGGACTATGGCTTAGCCGTGGACATTTCTAGTGGCAGCAGGGATAGCTGAACGTTTTGATATAAGATTTGTGTAGGTGGGCCTGAAAATGAGGGAGTGGTGGCAGTTTAGAAATCATGTCCTGATTTTTCAGCTTTTGCCAGCTCCCACTCTAGCTTTGCCATTCATTCCTATGGGACAAATTTCGCCACAAGAACGACGATATTCCGTGAACCATTCGGCGAAACGTTCCACAAAGTAATAGCAATCCGATCGGGAACAATCTGCACGTTTTGGTATATTTTTGTCTATGTAGTGTAAAAACTGTGGGAGGAGTTAGGGTGGCAAATTTGGCTATAATAAGAATAATAAGAACTAGAAAAGCTACAATTTCTGGGGAAATTGTGGGAAGTGTTCTTGCCTCCACCAGTAGTCTACAACTGGAGTGGGCGGAGTAACTGTTATTATTTATTTATATAGCACATTTAATATCAATGTTGTTGCCCAAAGTGCTTCACAGTTACATTAAAACATACAGTTATAAAAAAATGAGCAGGTGTAAAATGCTTTGTCTATGACATCACTTGCTGCTGCAGCCTGGCACAGGTCAGAGTATTTTTGCGGTTGCCATCTTCAAACGGTCATATTTCTAAAACTATAAATCCTACAGTGAAGAGCTTTATATTGTGAGAATCACAAGACCCAGACCTACATTTTGATGTATAGTATGTCTCTGAGATATTAACAATGAAGGCACAGTCGCAGTTTAGAAAATGCCCTTCAAATGTGAGCTTTGCAGAGTAGAGTTTCAATGAATGTCAATGGAAGGCGTGAGTTGCAAACAAATGGTCATATTGTGAAAACTATCAGGACTATGGCTTAGCCGTGGACATTTCTAGTGGCAGCAGGGATAGCTGAACGTTTTGATATAAGATTTGTGTAGGTGGGCCTGAAAATGAGGGAGTGGTGGCAGTTTAGAAATCATGTCCTGATTTTTCAGCTTTTGCCAGCTCCCACTCTAGCTTTGCCATTCATTCCTATGGGACAAATTTCGCCACAAGAACGACGATATTCCGTGAACCATTCGGCGAAACGTTCCACAAAGTAATAGCAATCCGATCGGGAACAATCTGCACGTTTTGGTATATTTTTGTCTATGTAGTGTAAAAACTGTGGGAGGAGTTAGGGTGGCAAATTTGGCTATAATAAGAATAATAAGAATAATAATAATAATATATATGTGAGATAACATTAAGTGGTCTTGCTATGCAAGAACACTTAATAATAATAATAATATATATGTGAGATAACATTAAGTGGTCTTGCTATGCAAGAACACTTAATAATAATAATATATATGTGAGATAACATTAAGTGGTCTTGCTATGCAAGAACACTTAATAATAATAATAATATATATGTGAGATAACATTAAGTGGTCTTGCTATGCAAGAACACTTAATAATATATATGTGAGATAACAGTAAGTGGTCATGCTATGCAAGAACACTTAATAATATATATGTGAGATAACATTAAGTGGTCTTGCTATGCAAGAACACTTAATAATATATATGTGAGATAACATTAAGTGGCCTTGCTATGCAAGAACACTTAATAATAATAAAAATGCCCACCCCCCACCAAGGCTCTGCAACACAAACACACACTGCATCACACACACACACACACACACACTGCACCACACACACACACTGTATCACACACACACACACACACACACACACACACACACACACTGCACTCATACACACACTCACACTGCATTCATACACACACTCACACTGCACTCATACACACTCACACTGCATTCATACACACACACTGCATTCATACACACACACTGCATCACACACACACACACACTGCATCACACACACACACACACTGCATCACACACACACACTGCACTCATACACACACACACACTGCACTCATACACACACTGCACTCATACACACACACTGCACTCATACACACACTGCACTCATACACACACTGCACTCATACACACACTGCACTCTTACACACACTGCACTCTTACACACACAGTGCACTCTTACACACACACTGCATTCATTATATACACACACTGTAAATAAATATTCAATTAATATAATTTTTTTAGGATCTAATTTTATTTAGAAATTTACCAGTAGCTGCTGCATTTCCCACCCTAGTCTTATACTCGAGTCAATAAGTTTTCCCAGTTTTTTGGGGTAAAATTAGGGGCCTCGGCTTATATTCGGGTCGGCTTATACTCGAGTATGTACGGTATGTCAATCAAGAGTTTTCTTATAAAGACTTTCCATGAAATGGTAACAGCTATCACAGGGATGGAAAACTTTGCAAAGATACTTGTGGAAAAAAAACAGCTGCAAATAGTTCAATTGAACTAAAAGCTAAATCCTGAGAGCTGATTCACATGTTTGAATATATAACTGGAATTTGGTGACTGGAATGTCTATTAAAAACAATTGGACTGAAAAGTGTATGCATCCCTGTTGGAAACATTCTTGGAATATTCTGCGTATACATAAAACTACCCTTACAGTGGATCTGTTAGCTCAAACTTACCTGTCTTCCTCTTTTCTTCCTCTTTCAGAATCTGTTCTTCTTTTCTTCATTTCTGATCTAGTTCCTTTTAAATAATAAGAAACAGAAGACAAAGTAGGGACAAATGAGACAAAAGGGGGACTTCAAGGCACGATGTAACACAGAGGTTACATCCAGTGGTGTAATTACCACAGTTGCAGGGTTTGCAGCTGCGACTGGCCCTTTTACTTCAAGGGTCCCAGCTGCTCTGTCCACCACTGCGACCATGGGCCACCATCACTTCAGGGCCGGTGCACAGCCCCACTGGACCGGGACCTGCTGTTGCCAGGTGACTGGCAGGAGGGGAGCCCAGAGCACTGTGCTCCCCTCTTGCCGGTCACTGTATGTAGCATGGCTGAGCAGACCGCAAGTAGAAGGGCCTCTGTTTCCCTCTGCATGGTCTGACATGAAGTGCTCACTTCGGGCACATCCTGTCAGATCAAGTACCACAGTGCGCTTGGCCATGCTACATAGACAGCGGAGAGCAGGTACATTGGGGAGACACATGGGGGGATCCATGATAATTTTTGCACCAAGGCCCAGAAGTTTCTAGTTACACCTCTGGTTACAAATATTAGGTAAACCATACCTATTAAATCCACGGGCTCTACTACTTTCAAAACCCATAGGCAGTTGCGAGAGTAGCATTATGCACCAGTAGGGCAATAGGGAAAGTTTGGTCCACTGTACATATAGCATTCTTTTGTTGGTTTTATTGGTTTTAAAGTTATTTCTTTTAATTTTATAGAAAGTTACAGAAGTAAATGAGCATTTACAAATACAGTCGACATGCACAATTGAAAAGGTAACAGTAACACAGATCCAGAAAGCTTTGGATACTACTATACATTTGCATTTGCTGTGACATAGATCAGAAAGTGCATAAAATGAAGCTTTCAACTATTTAGTTTATTCATCAGGCCTTATACTTATAAAGGTATAAAGTTGTTTAAAAGTCTGGATTGTAAGTATGACAGTAAGAGAGTTACTTAAAGGGAAACAAAAAAATTTAGATAAGGATGAATCACTTTCACTTGATATATATATATATATATATATATATATATATATATATCAAGTGAAAGTGATTCATCCTTATCTAAATTTCTTTGTATATATATATATATATATATATATATATATATATATATAAAAAAAAGTCACTGTACCTTACACTCAAACTCCAATTCCCAAACCGGGTGCACTACCAGGGCTCCAAACATCCAAATAGTAGTAGTAGAAGGCTTCACTCACGGATTCCATAAAATTTAACTTTTAATAGGTCTTATTTTAAAATCAATCAACGTTTCAGTCCTGCTTGAGGACTTTCATCAGGATGATGAAAGTCCTCAAGCAGGACTGAAACGTTGATTGATTTTAAAATAAGACCTATTAAAAGTAAAATTGTATGGAATCCGTGAGTGCAGCCTTCTACTACTACTATTTATATATATATGTATATATAATTATTATTATTATTATTATTATTATTATTATTTATTTTTATTTTTTTATATAGCATTGGGTATTTCTGTAGCTTGTACAAAGCTTTTCAGGGGATATGAGGCTTAATCCCCAAGTGAAAGTTAGAGAGGCAGAAGGGCAGAAGGGAAACTTCCCTTATTTTTCTACAATTGGGTAATGCTACTCTTGCTGCCGTCTATGGGATTTGAAAGTAGTAGAGTCAATGGGTTCATGTGGTGGTTTACCTAATATATGCAACCTAAGAGATGTATCCTCTGACCATTGTAGCTTAAGTTTTGGGCAGGTCCCCCAACAGTGTTATACTTGGCAATCTTGACAAAGGGTGGATCTTAAGGCAAGCTTTACCCTATGTTAGCTTGACAAAGGAATTGGAGCTTGCCTTAAGCTCCACCCTTTTGTCACAATTGTCAAACATAGGAAAATTACATATTGTCTTATGTTTTAAAGTGAAGTAGATCAGCAATTAAGAAAAGAGAGGTAGAGAAGAGGAAACAATATGAGAAATGTAACTTGAGGTGAAAGAGCCACATTAAACCTCCATTCCCAATTTAAATTGTTACCTAAACTTGGAAATGGGGCAACAATTAATACTGCCATTACTTTAAACCATCCAACTGCTGGATGGCTAATTTTCACAAGCAAAGACATGGAGATGTTGGGTGCCAATACTGAAAACCAGTGGCAGATCACAGCTCGCATTATTCTGTATGAGAATGTTTCCTTAATGACAGCTCTCCAGTTATCTCGCTACTCATAACCGGGTGCTACCAATCCAATAAACATTACACTAACCTCTGACCTGGTGGAAACAAATTAACAGCTAACTTCCTATACATCTTATAGAAAAATATATGTTTCTATAGCATTACAATTAAACCCTAAATAAAATATCAGAGCATATCAAACAATATTAAATTAATGGAAAATCCAGACAAATTATTTAAATAAATGTATATAATTTATATAAGTAAAGTACATGTTTCATTTACAGCCAATTCCCACAGCTGAAATTCACCTCAAAAGTTGCATTGATGTATATCTGGCATAGCACAAACTCACATTGTATACACTGTAACTCCTACCAAGGATAGTCACAGGGTGACGTTTGCATGTCTAAAGTTACACTTTTATCCAGGATGTGCTTTTTTCTACCAGCAAGGTGTGATGGGTATGATGACAAATTATACAGCATGTGTTTTTGTGTTTTGCCATTGGCTGACTTGTGATTAGATGGTGACTTTGTGAGCAAAAGTTATTGGTGGTAAAACATAGTGATAAAACTATAAACCTTTTGTTAAAGAGCAACAAATACCAGTGTTAATTTTGTTGACTAACAATTTTAGACTACAATTTTTTAAATTTAGTCAAATAAAACTAGACTAACACAAAAATGGCTTTTTAGTCAAAAGACTATAACTAAATCTAAATTAAAAATTTGCTGCCAATATTAACACTTGCGGGTAATACACATGGCAAGGGAAAAGAAGAAATTAGACACATGGGGAGCGTAGGGAATGAGACACATGGTGGGCTAGGGGGACACAAAGAGTCACAGAGGGGCTGGGGAAGGGGCAAAATAAATAGATAGAGGCTTTAATGATACCCATTAGATTTCAGTTGTGTTTACTAATATCTACTGGAAACATAGTCAACGAAAACTACATTATAACTAAAACAATTTAGATGACTAAAATACGACTAAAACTAAAAGGGCTTTTCAGTCAAAAGACTATGACTAAAACTAAATTGAAATTTGGTGCCCAAAATAACACTTATAAATACTGGCTTTTGTTAATAGCAATAGTTTGCAACTATTTAACCACAATATTGGAACTGAGTCCTTAATTCATTAAACCTTCTGAGCATGGAGAGTAAGCAAGCAAGCATTGACTCTCCATAATATCACATGGCTCGTAAGGCCTTATTAGTAATATTTTTTTGTTAAATTAAGAATTCATTTTATTACTTTAAGTCCATATTGCTACTAAATGCAACATATTTTCATAACTCTAGTGCTGAAATGGTTAAATGGGTTTGCAAGAGGGGGAAGACAAAATATATGACAAATTCGGATGCAAATGAGATTAGGGTTTACATTTTTCACATGCATAAATCGTATTTGGGTATTTAGCGTGTTGAGAATTTAAGTAACCTGATTTCCCTATTGCATTGCTAACATAGATATCTCTATCCTTTTAAGTCTTTTATCTAGTTTTTTACATCTTGTTACTTAACTGTAACTGACGTAACTATTACTCAGCCGTAAATTAATACTCAAATCATGACAGTGAATGTGTTCAGGGTTTGAACATATGGTCACATACAAGATCTGCCAGTTGCTGTCCTTCCAGTACATGTTGAAGGTGTCAAGCAATGAGGATGTCCTTTTATCCACATTGAAGCAAAGAGACCACATGATTATGGAATACAAAATGGAATATAAGAAGATGTTTTGGTTCTAATAGTGAACCGTGGCAGATTTGGTTGAGGATCAAGCGTTTTAATTACATCAGACAAAAACACAAGGTATGTAATTTTTAGATTAACACTTGATCTATGTGAGCAAATATATAGTTTATATCAAATTATATTTAAAATTAAACATTATTAAAAATGTCTTCTCTGCTATTTTTTGTTTTTATATGAACTTTATTAACTCATCTCAATATGATTGATAGATACTAGTCATTATGCATGTATTATCTCTTTCTTGAGCAAGAAGAGACCATTTTAATATTAATTATTTTCTGCCTTGCTATTCATTACTCCGAGGGCAAAAGAGAGGCACACAAAAGTGTAACTTTAGATCAAGATCACAAGCATAGTACGACAATTCCTATCATTTATTATTTCCTGTTCAATATGGTATTGATATCATGCATTATGAACATTTTTTAGCATTATAGGTATATACCTTTTTATCCCAGATAATTATTATTTTTTACAGATCCAAGCATTATACTTTTTGTACTGTGTTGTTTGATGACTAAAAATGTACCGTAAAGCAACAGATCAGGCTAAAGTTGACCTCCTTCTCTTTTACATGATTTATGGAAATGGACACATGGGATTTTTTTTATAAATAACATATTATAATATTTCACTGCATCATGTTTACTCTAATAACTCAACATTGTCACCAGCTGTATAGGAGAGACTTTGCCAGTGTATGCAAGGCTTGCGTGCTACTTTCAAATCACCAAACTTAGAGCAGAGTAGCACTGAATGTATTCTCAATTCTTCTTTAAACAGAAGCACATGTTACATAACTCCTCTCAGCAGCCATAGTTGCCCCCAATATGCCTTTAAAAAAGTTTTCTAATAAAAATAAACTCAGAGTAACTGCATCACAAATGTCATAAAATTCCACAGAAAAATACATACCGTACTACATGACTGTACTCAGTATAGCCTGTGTTTGCATTTTTCTTTTACAGCGTGTGGATTTTGGACACGTCTCTATTACAAATCAAGATGTGGTTACTGTAGTTTCTTATGAATAAAAGTGCAGTAATCGTAGTTCATTTTTAGTACAAAAAAAACCCCAAAACAACCTTAACCTTGGGAGGGTTAGTTGTTGTAGCAGGGAGGCAATTGCCCCTCAGCCACTAACAGGTAATGGCTAGTAGCCCTTTCATGTTATGGCAGCAGCCTCAAACCATTCTTCTGATAATAATAGCGGAAGGTGTGTTAGATGTATATTTGCACAGTTCTACATGAGTGAGAAAACAGGCAGGACTTGTGCAGGGCCTTTGCTAGCCTAGTACTTTGGGGGTTTGTTATTTGGCTAATGGCCTGAAATCCCAATGCTCTTTATGCCTGGACTGTCATACTGTGATATTTCCCATGAGACTTCAGTGTCTGCTAAACTAAAATGAGTATTTATGATGTCTCTGGAATTGTGAGTATCACAGTTGCTGTAGTTTTATCTTATTCTTCCAGCATTCTACCGGATGCCTTATGCTCTCGATTACATCATGAATTGAGCTGATATTGTTTTGTACCACCGGTGCATCATCTGGAACTTAAAAGTGACGATTCCCAATAGGAATTTATGCTCCCCTGTTCCACTTGTTGTTGCTTTGTTGTGGTTCCTTTTAGCCCAATAGCATGTTCTTGTATTATTCTGTTGTTCTGGGATTTGATCCTTGGCTTTGTATTTCATTTATTATGATTTCTGTACTCCTTTGACCTGCAAGTATCCCGATTATCATGGTTTATCCTGTACTTGACCATGGCTTTATCATTGACTCTGTATTCCGTTAAAGGAATGCTACAGGCACCACAACATCTTCATCTAAAGGAAGTTGTTATGGTGCCAGGAGGCCTCTGGGAGCACTCTTACCTCAAGGGGTTAAACCATTCTCGGGATATAAACTCCCCCTTAGTGATGAACAAAATATGTACTATATATAAACAGGAAAGCAAAAACGTACAGCCACCCTACAGAATTGTACCTCACAAACACTTGCAAATATAATAAATGTGAACAAAAATATGACCCCAGGGGGAAGTATAAGGTAGGTGGTGGAACACAAAATAGTATATAGAGGTTACAACCTGAGAATCAGGATGGAATGGTAGTGAGAATCTAGGAAATAATTACGTATGGTGAAGAATGTGGGGCTAATGAAATAGCTTCAGGAGGTAGAAAACTTAGAAGAAGATGGAAGTTATGCACCTGTCTCCCCTCAGGGGTATCTGTAAATGATGGAAATCTTCCCAGCAATATGGACCATAAAGCAGGTAAAAATAAGCACATCAGGGTGACTCTCCCAATGTAGCTTGGGCAGCAAAGCAGCTCACACACTCCGGAAACTGGACCACCTGGTACTTCCAAGGATTTCAGCTGAAATCGATGTTTGGCTAATATAAAATGTTTTTTTCAGTTTGCCTCCTCCCCCACGGTCAGCCCTTCCCAGCTTCCCAGCTCACTGTAGGTGCCGCAGAAAAGAGCCTGCGGCTGAATGAGCCGGAAGGGAGATCAAAAGATCTCTCTGACCAGTGAAGTATCAACCCCACCACCCTTATCCTTTATAGAGCCAGACCTGGCAGTGTTAGAAGACCCTGTACACGAACTTGCAGTTTAGAAAAAGTTATCTGTTAATAAACAGTACCAGTTAAAGTACCAGTTCGGCCAACATTTACACTATAATGGCTTTTTTGGATCAATGAAAGAATTTCACCCTGAAATAGATAACTGGGTTTCCTGGACTGAAATGTTAGAGCAGTATTTACTTGCTAATGACATTGGAGATACTGAATCTGTTTCTATCTGTATCACAACTACTTGTGCTAAACCATATGAGATTTTGAAAGACTCCAATGGACACATGAGTCTGTATCTGTATTTGCACTGAGCTTGAAGAAATTGCCTAGCTCCTGTAGTTTTGGAGATTACATGAATATGGCTGTTTTAGACCAGTTTGTTATGGCTATGGGGTATTACTACAGAATCTATACAACAGAGATTTTTGACAGAGGAGAGCCTGAAATTTCATAAGGCATTCAAGATTGCTTCTATTTTGGAACAAGTCCCGTCAGATATTAACATATAACTGTTTAACACATATTAACTGTTATAGATGGGGAGCACAGAATGGTGGAGCTTCTTAAAGAAGACTTCCAGAGGACATCAGGAGAGTGTATCAAAGAAAATCACATAAGAAGGGAAATTATCACATGAGTTATAGAGTAACCACATCAGATCTAGAAGAGGACATGAGAGTGTTTGACTGTATACACGATGGTAGAAAGGTCTGAGCTTATGACTATACATGCTAATATTGAAGGAAACAATTTGACCATGGACTTAGAATCTGTGGCTGCAGTTTTAGCAATGGCAATTACTGACTGGAAAAAGTAAAAAAATTCCAATATTGACACTGGTAGGATTTACATATGTGTCTGTGTGTACAAATAGTAAAACTGCCAATCTTACACTGTACATGCTTAAATCATGTGGGCCACGTCTATATGGAAGGAATTGGATATGGGTCCTTCGCATGCCTGAGAGCCTCAACAACAGTGAAGTTCATCTTATTGGAGTTGATCATGCTCAGTGGATTGAGAAGATTAAGATCAAATATGCCCCTGTGTTTGAAAATAGTCTGGGAAAAGTTAAGAATAAAAAAGGTTTAGTTACAATTAAGACCTGGAGCTTGGCCAAAGTTTTGCAAGCCTGTGCCTTTAAAGCTCCAACCCTTAAATCATTTGCTTTGAGGGCAGTAGTTGATGCTGAGCTGAGGAGGTAAGATGAGTTAAAGATTAAATCTCCAGTTCGTCGTAGTGAGTGAGCTCCTCTGATTTTACTTGTACAGAAGAAAGATGGATAGATTTGAATATGTTGAGACTTTAATATATTGTTGAATGAACAATTATCAGTGAATAAGTATCCTTTAACAAGGACGGAAGAGATTTTTGCTAACTTAGCTGGAGGTATAGTCTACATACTGCTGATGACAAAGTCAAGATCATGCAAAAAGCTCCTGTAACACAAAATGAATCATAGATGAGATAATAAAGAGAAACCTTGGGGTTAGCAACAACTCCAAGGTATAAAAACAAGCTACAGCTTGATGCTAGAAATCAATCAAAAATAAATATATAAGCAGTATAATTATCACATCTGAAATCCTAATGCTGCCTTCAACTGGAAATATCTTCAATATTTCTGTATATAAAGATGCATAAAAAGTAAAAGAAAGAGCAAAATGCTGGATATCATGTAAAATATAATAAATTATTTTAATGAAAATGACATAATATATATATATATATATATATATATATATATATATATAAATAAAAACAATAGATATAGGTATACAAATGTCAGTGTTAATATGGAGGATAAAGAATGGCTTATACCTAAAAAAATATTATTTTCCATATAGGTATATGCAAAAATAAAATAAAATGTCCACAGAGGAAGAAATACTAAAACATAACCTGATTCCAGTAGCTGGAGTGCACTCCTGCTTGGCCCGGTTTGAGGATAAGTGTAGGTGTGTTAAATCCTCTTAGTTGTAAAGATCCTGCAAAATGATCGCAGATATTCCTCAAAAATATTATGTAAATAGTAAATCAAAGTAAAAAAAAATCCAGTTTGATTTCTTGAATGAATGGGGAACCGGTCTCTTAGTTCAAAAAGCTTGGTTAATAACACAAGCTGGAATGTAGCGGTACGGAGGCTCTCAGAGTTCACTGAATCCGTTCGATATCTCGGTGTGCAAATCCTACTCGTTTCGTGAGTCTTGCGCTCACTTCTACAGGATGAAATGTAAATACAGATAAGGACATGTGTAGTTTAAATAAATAGAAGAATCACTGATATCCATCACTTGTGTGGAGATTTGTAACTATGTATCCAATATCAAGGGGAAACAAATAACATGGATATATTTTAGATTGCATAAAGTCCTGCACTGTGCTGTTAGAGTAATGAAATCAATTCATTATTGTGTAATATATTTTAAAGGAGACTTGAAGTAATTCATGACTGCTGTAAAAATAAAATAAAGGTAAAATTAAAAATAAGAATACAAATTTATAAATTCAATATAATGTACACAAATTTAAATCTGTGGAAAAGTAATAGAAATAGAATATGAAAATACTTAAAATAAACTATGCAGAAGATGTGTGTAGGTATATAGAGAAACACCCACATACCGCTACATTCCAGCTTGTGTTATTAACCAAGCTTTTTGAACGAAGAGACCATTCAGAGTTCACCATTCATGCAAGACATCAAACTAGATTTTTTTTACTTTGATTTACTCTTTACATAATTTTTTTGAGGAATATCTGCGATCATTTTGCAGGATCTTTACAACTAAGAGGATTTAACGCACCTACACGTGTTATAGTGTAATTTAGAAATAAACAAAGATGTTTAAATGTCTATCTGTTCCTGTCCAAATTAGAGAAAATTAAATTGCGTATATACGCTGAAGTAATTCAGACTGACACACGGAGTTCAGGTTAAAATAACTTTGAGGAAATGTATTGGCAAGTGAAGCAAGAGCGGGCTCGCAGGCCCTTTTAAGAGGCATTTTGCGTCATCATTGATTATCAAGATATCAGTAAATAAACATCATTAATTGGATTAATTGTTAAGTGTCTGTGTTAGTGTCCACCTATCAATATAATTAATTGGCTCAAAAACTAAGTGGTTAGCTAAGTGTCCACCCACCAATAGGTGGTATTGTTCTGGACACGGGTGGGGACAGAGGGCTCAAGCGCCATCTTCCCTAGCATGAGGTTTACTCGGTGGAAAGGGGGGCTTGAGCGTCATTTTACACAGTCCGTGATGTCAGGTCTTGTGGTCAGGTGCAAGGTTCTCTTATGAATAGAACATTTCATTAGTACAGTGTTCTCATGGCCTTCAGATTATACTATGTTGCAAGTTATAGGGAAATTCAGCAATTCCTGAGTTAGTCATGTCTTTATAGAAAATACAGTCTCTGTTCATTGTATTAAGTGTAGCTGGGAAATTCTGTCATGTAATGTAGCTCAAAATGGAGAAGTCAGGTAATGAGGACAAAATGGAGGATTTGTCACAGTGTGAGGCTAAAATGGAGTTAGTACAACAATTCAATACAAGTTCAATAAAGATTTTTAATAATTCTACATCATTCCCCCCTATGAAATGTTAGATTCGAAGAGATAAACTTTATTTGTTAATACCAGAAGACGTGTTAGCCCAAAGGCACAGAAACCCCGTGGCCGCTAGCTAGGTGTTAATGCAAAGTGCAATTCTGTCCCTAATTCTGATCCTAATAGGCTAACTCATCGTCAGTATGGCTCTCGAACACTTCACTCCCATGGGTGGCCCATGGTGGCTTGCCCACCACTTCTCCACACGGGGCCTTTACCATTCACTGACAGATGCTGTCCCTAAGCTGGTCCCTTCCTAGAACTCTCGCACTTTATCAACAAAAGGGATAGTTTGCAGCGGTAAACAGGGTGAGTTGAGATCTTGGAAATCTTGGTCATCAACTTCGAGATGTGTGAAAGTGGGTGCCGCTTGGTCAACAGTCTTCATGAGGGATTTTCTCAGACAAGGGAGGACACAACAAAAGAGAAGAGCAAAGATAAAAAGAAAAATTAGTATTGCTATACCAATATGCATTAAAGCCTTTTGCCATCCTGTCATCCAACCAAACCATCTTTCCCAGGGATCTTTTATCCCAGAATTCCTTTTTAACTCTTCAGAGAGCTCATTCAATTTTTCTATGGCTAAGGTAACTTTACCATTAGGACCTGTGTTTTCTGGGATGTAGGTACAACATGTCATGGTGTCGGGCAAAATTTTACATACTCCTCCTTTTTCGGCTAAAATCATATCTAAGGCCATTCTATTCTGGAAGGCCATTTGGGATGTGGCCTGCAACTGTTCGGCTAATCCCTGGAGGGCATCTCTGGTATAATTAACAAAGCGCTGTTGGTTATAATAAATGTAATTTATCCAATTTAAATTCTTGTTTGCGGTAACTATGGTAAAAAGTGATTCAAATCCTGCGGCAACTTCATCTCTTGCTTTAAATTCATTGGGCACCCCCCTAGGCACCCCAATGGCATCAATATAAATGTGAGGATCAAAACTTCCTTTTACTGGGGCTTCGCGCTTAACCTTAGTGTGACTGGACTCATGGGTGTTGAGGTGTGTGTCAGAGATAATGTGTATGGGCATAATGGCTTTAGCCAAAGTACACTCCCCCCACCATTCTTTGTCCATTCTGGATCTTAGCTGTAAATCCCCACACAACCAGTAAATATCCCCTAATGATCTAGTATGAAACTGCAACAAGTTCATGGAGACATTTCTGTAGGTAGCACAATACCCCTTAGAGAAGTTACCCAAGAATCTACCAATTCCATCATAATTAGCATAACAAGTGTAATTACCTTTATATACTGTAATACCATCTGGGGGTTTGACATCCTTGGTTAGAAGAGGATACTCTACTGTCCATGCTTTACATATGGACCTGTTGAAATCGTAGTGATAGGCAAAAAGACTCAAAACACATTCTTCTATATCTACTGGCAGGATTAAAGGCACGGTGCTCAGATGAGGCCGGGGCCGCCACACACATAGCATGCGGTCTTGTTATGCTTGTTGGCATTATATTTCATCCATTCTAACCATAAATTAACATCATTAAAACCTGTTTCAGCGGCCATGGTATCTTCAAAAGTGGGGTTAGCAATGGCCATCATGTCTTGAAAGGTCTGGATGTGTGGTTTTAATGGATTAGGGACCATATGGGTGGCCCCTTGCCACTCAGAAGAGTTGCACATATCTTTGAGGTAGAAATGCCCTAACTTGTTATAGGAACCCTTTTTCCAATACATTCCCATTACATACTGGTCTGCATCAGTTGGACTTGGATGCTCAATATTGAGGATTAATTTCATTGGTGTACCCCCCCCAGGCTTTCTCAAAGTCATTCTCTGGAGAAGGGATCTACCATGATCATCTACTTTAGATAAGGCACTTTTTGGTTTGTAACCCCAGGCAGGCCCGGCATTGCATCCCGCCGCCCCCCAATGGTCACAATTGTGCCCCCATTGTTTGTCAACTACACAAACATATGGATCTTTTGCATGAGGGATATCTCTATAGATATTCTGAATTTGTGATGTAGGGAATGGGCATTCTACGATGTCACAATAATCAAGGTATAGGTAGCCACATGGGTACATGATGAATTATACCAGAAGGTGTACCCACTAACATCTTTGGTGATGGCTACCTGCTGGGCCTTAATTAGACTAATTAAGGAGATGATGTACCAGAGGTACATGGTTGTGCGGTATCTGCTTCCTCTGGGGCAAGAGACTTCTTGCAGTGGGAAGCGTGGATCCAATGTGGCCTGCCGGCCAATTTGACGGAGGTTGCGGTGATCAGGAGAACTTGGAATGGACCGTCAAATCTTGGTTCCAGGGTATTTTTCCGCACAAATTTCTTGACCAGAACCCAATCTCCGGGAAGCAGGTTGTGGGTACCTGTATCCAAATCGGGATCTGGAATTGAAGAGAAAACTTGGGCATGTATTTTGTTTAAGGCACTTGCAAGTTCAGTTACATAGTCTACTAAAACATCAGATTGAAGCTGTAACTGTTGTGGATAATAACAACCTAGTCTGGGTGCTGTCCCAAATAGAATCTCATATGGGGATAATGAGTGCTTCCCTCTAGGTGTGTGCCTAACGCTGAATAGGGCTATTGGCAGGCTCTCTGGCCAGGGCATCTTTGTTTCTTGTGACATTTTTAACATTCTGGCTTTTAAAGTGCCGTTCATGCGCTCTACTTTACCACTACTTTGTGGGTGGTAAGGGGTGTGAAAGGCTAGGGTCACCCCCAGAGCAGTCCAAATTTCTTTAGTCACTGTTGCTGTAAAAGCTGGGCCCTGATCACTTTCAATGACTTCTGGAAGTCCAAATCTACATACAATATCTGCAAGTAGACGTTTAGCTGTTGTTTTGGCAGTGATATTGGCCACTGGGTAGGCTTCTGGCCAGCCTGAGAACATGTCCACTATTACTAGTGCATATTCATGAGGCCCACTCTTGGGCATTTGTATATGATCAATCTGAATTCTCTGGAATGGGTACATGGGTTTTGCCAGGTGTATTGAAGGCACCTTGATTGGTTTTCCTGGATTGCATTTTGCACAAATGACACAGGCCCTACAGAAGCTGTTGATCAATGTTGTGATTCCAGGTGCTTCATAATACTTTTGTATGAGGGCGGCCATTAGGTCCTTTGACAGATGTGCAGGTCCATGTGCCCATTGGACAACTGCTGGATATAAATTTTTTGGAAGGCAGAATTTGAAGTTGTTGTAATATATTCCGTCCTTTAGGACAGCTCCTTTCTTCTTCCATTTCTGGATCTCTTCAGGGGTAATTGCAGCTTGCTGTTCTCGCAAAATTCTTAGATCGGTAGGAAGGGTTTGCAAGGTAAAAATAGGAACTTCTTCTTCTTGTCCGGACACTTCTTCATCCACTTCCTGCAAATCTCTGGCTGCTTGCTTAGCAGCCTGGTCAGCCAAATGGTTGCCCTTTGCTTCATCTGTATCCAACTTCCCATGTGCCTTGACTTTCAAAACGGCCACTTCTTCAGGGAGTAGGAGGGCATCCATTAGCTCCTTGATTGCAGAGCTGTGTTTGACTGGTGTACCGGCAGTGGTAAGAAATCCTCTTGTCTTCCAAATGAGGCCGAAGTCATGTGCCACACCCAGAGCATATCTTGAATCTGTATAGATGTTGGCACGTTTTCCTTCGGAAATTTTGCATGCTGAAGTCAGGGCTTGTAATTCAGCTTCCTGCGCAGACATCGCAGGTGGTAAAGATGATGACTTGATAACTTCATCTGTTGTGGTTACGGCATATCCTGTATGGTATTTTCCTTCTTCATCAGCATACCTTGAACCGTCCACAAACAGGGTAAAATCAGGATTTGGTAATAGATTCTCATGCACAGTTGGTAAGTGTATTGTCTCCATTTTCATCTGTTCAAAACAGTCATGAGGTGTTTCTGGGTCATAATCATTCACTATGACCAGATCTTGAAATTATTTTTCCAGGAAATGGCGTGGCCATGCTTCAAGAAGATCAGTTGTTGGGTATTTGGCAATACCATTTTCCTGTAGCTGTGATTCATCCATGGTGGCCCACAATTTTGCCATGGGCCCAAGATCATTCCATGATCTTGTCTTTAACTTGGTAACGGGGACATGTGGGATAGCAGTATCCCAATGACGGTACAGGTAATTGAGTTCTGGAGGTAGTTGGATCAGAACCATGCTATTGCCTTCAGAGTCACAATAGAAATCTTGAGCAGTGAGCTTCACCTCTATCCAGTGATAAAGCTCATCTTCATAGCAAGGTTCAGGAGTAATGTTTGGCTTGTACCACATGGTACAGAAGGCGTAATCCGGGCCTTCACAAAGAGGTGTCTTTTCTTCATAAAATGTTAAATCTGGATGCATTCTCTTGATGCACCCGCAGAGAAGGTAGATGTAGGTTTCATCCATGATAAACCCATAGTAGATACCCCCCTCAGGGAGTGGAAGAAGAGTGGACGGATTAAGAACTTGACATCTTTGTATGGAAATGTTGTCAGGCAGAAGAAGATGACATTGTAGACGCAGGTGTCTGGCAGGAGACACGTGCTTGAGCTGGACTTGGTTGATAATGGCAGAGATGTCATGAGGGGCCAAAACAACCAGAGGGTGGCCGAGGACCAGGTCTGCAGTTCTTTCAATAAGTTCTATTGCAGCAAAAACAGCCCTAAGGCAGGAAGGGGTCCCTCTGGCCACAATATCTAGCTGGCAGGAGAAATATCCAATAGGCCTTTGGCGGCCTCTTAAGTCATTAGTTTGGGTAAGGACTCCTGTAGCATGGCCTTGTCTCTCAGAGACAAATAATTTGAAGGGTTTGGTATAGTCTGGTAGGCCTAAAGCAGGAGCAGATGCAATGGCACGTTTTAGAGTGCGGAAATTGTCCAGAGCTTCATTGGTCAGGCAGAATGGGTCTGACTTGAGTGCATCATAGAGAGGTTGCATAAGCAGAGAGGCTTCTGGGATCCATGCCCTGCAGTTGGAAATAAGGCCTAAGAAGGCATGAAGAGATTTTGAAGTCCTTGGAGGTGGAATATCCAGAACTGCTCTGACTCGGTCCCGAGTGAGATGTCTGGTACCTTGAGATAGGCAATGACCAAGGAAAATTACTGAAGGTTGACAGAATTGCAGCTTGAGAAGTGAAGCTTTGCATCCTTGTTCTGCTAGATAGCAAAGGAGACTAATTGAACAGTCTTCAGTTGTGGGTATATCATCTCCACAGAGCAGTAAATCATCCACATACTGGAGCAAGACAACTTCTGGGTGTTCAGCTTGCCATGGGTCAAGGATGGAGCACATGGCTCTTGCAAATTGACTTGGAGAATGTTGTGCCCCTTGGGGCATGACAGTCCAGGTATACTGTTGCATTTCATGGGTGAAAGCAAACAGGTATTGACAGGTTGGAGCCAGTGGAACACTGAAAAAGGCATTAGCCAGATCAATGACTGTGAAATACTTTGCAGATGGTGGGACTCCAGAGAGCAGAGTGTGAGGGTTTGGTACAAGAGGGGTGTCCAGGACAGTTGCTTCATTGACAGCACGGAGATCCTGGACCATCCTGTACTTTTCTGGCTCACCTTTAGGAGTTTTCTTCTTCACAGGAAATAATGGAGTATTACATTCTGATTTACATTTCACTAGAGCACCCTTCTCCAAGAGTGCTTTGATTTGAATTGAAATGGCTGCAGCCTGTGCTGGTTTTAAAGGATATTGTGGTTTTCTTGGTAACTTAGCTCCTGGAATAAGCTTTACCACCACAGGTGGGACATTTAGGTGACCTATGTCCTCTGGGCCTGAGGACCATAATTTAGCAGGCACCTTTGTTTTTAACACATCTGGAAAGTTGGACCTCTGTTCTGTTGCTTCCCCACGGGATTCTTCTAAATGCAGCATCAGAGGTAGGGAGCACAAGGCTGAGGTGTCTGATTCAGATAGAGGTGTAGACATTTCTACTTGTCCATCTGGAGTGAAGGTGATAGATGCCTGCAGGCGTGAGAGGACATCAGCGCCTAACAGGTTAATTGGGCATGTGGAGGATACCACAAAACGAGCAAGCAGGCTAGTGCCAACTCGTAGTGGAGTTGTTAAAGGACTGTGTCTTGGCTGGCCATCCACTCCAACACAAGAGACATCAATATTTGACAGAAAAGATGGGTCTGGCAGGTCTTGTTCTCGCAGAACACTTCGGGCTGCACCTGTGTCAACAAGAAATGTGGTTGGTTGGCCCTCAATGGGTAAAGTCACTGTAGCAAGTGGCCCCCCTTATCCCCTGTAGACACTGCCATGACAGGGGTTACAGACACAGGCTTGCCAATTTCCTAATCATCAGGTTCCTCAACTATTGGAACCGTTGTCTCGGCCTTGGGGGCCGGGGCAGGCTTGGACGGCTTTCTTGGCTCTCTTGGCTCTCTTTTAGGTTCTGGGCAATCACTTCTATAATGTCCTTTAGCCTTGCAATTAAAACAAGTTACATCCTCTGGTTTAGTGCCCTTGAGGGCAGGGGTGGTGCGGGACACCATGAGAGGAGCTGAACTGGGCCTTTTGGGGGTCTGGGCAGATTCCAGACCTCTAGCAACTAGGAGTAAAGTATCCAGGGGGACAACCTTATATTCAGGGCGTGCAGCAATGATTCCCTTGCGTATGGAGTCTTTAACACCTTGGACAAACGCACCTGACAGCATTTGTGAATGAATCTTGTCAGTAAGATCAAACCCCAAATCTGTAAACATTTGATACAGTCTTGCATGAAACCTTTCCACTGATTCTCCTTTATCTTGTATAACATCAGTGAGGCCAGCAGCCTGATCTGCAAGTTTGTCCTTAGCCCAGTCTTTCAATTGGTTGCAAAAAGTTACTCCGGAGGGGTAATCAACATCACTTACAAGCAGATCTGTACTGAGGTGGCGGGCCATGCTGGGCCAATATGCATCCCCGGCTTTAATAGCACAAATGCTTAGTAAATCACGCCATGCTGCGGAATAAGTCTTTTGAATTTGAACTATCCCTCGGTAAAAAGGCATAGGCTGCTTTTCTGGGTCAGGGAGTGATTTCATTAGAGCACTAGCTTGGGTGGGGTTAAAGGCAACATATTTAGGAGGGGCCCGTTTTCCCCGACCCTTGTGTCCAAAAGGATCATCGATGGAACGGTGGGCTGAGGCTCCCGCAGCCTCCAATGAGTCCTGGGATACCCTGTCATCCTCTTCCTCCTCTATTTCTACGATCTGGGCCCTTCTACGTGAGGGGACCACCTGAGGTGACAGAACCGGGGGATGGGAGGGAGTCCCAGATGCGGGAGTCGTTAGTGGGTCATAATCTTGGGATAAGTAGTCACCGGGAAGTACCGGCATCAGGGGTGCTGAATGACTGGGGGCCGCCATATTGGGGGCGTGAAAGGAAGCTGCATTGGGGTTAAGGGAAGAAGTGGCGGCCATGTTGGATGTGGGCACATCCGGGGCAGACTGTGTCGGACTGGGCGTGACCGGAACCTGGGGAGTGGCTTGGGGAAGGGGGTATGGATAATTTGGATAGGGCAGGGACATGGGGTATGGGAAAGGGTATGGCCAGGCCATCTGGGTGGGGACCGGGGCGGAACCTGGGGAGGGCAGGAGAGTTGGGTAGGGATTAGGGAAGGAGGTGGGAACTTGGACCGTGGTAGGGGCGGGTAAGGGAGAGGACGGAGAGGGATTAGTAGAGGTGGGTGTAGAGGGAGGAGCCGGAGTGGGTGTAGTAGGATTGGCAGCAGCAAGGGAGGAGGGGTTAGTTAGTTGGGCGGACGCAGATGGGAGGGTAGGATTATCAACGGAGAGAGAGTGTAGAGAAGAAATGGCAGATGAAATATTAGGATTAGGTACAGAAGGTAGTGTAGGGATGGATGAGGATGATGGGAATGTTAGGGACGGAGAAGGGGAAAAGAAAGATCCATCAGAATTCAGGACTGGGCAAACAGGGGAAGTGACGGGATGGGCGCTGGGAGGATTGGGAGTGGGGAACATAGTCAGCTGGCTATCGCCTATTGCTGACTGAACCTTGGGGATAGACATCCCCTGGGCGCCATTTTGGGGCGCTGGCTGAGGGAATACCCCAGCAACACAGTTATTATGATACACAAACAATTTCACACCTTTGTGATTTATTTCTTCCTCGACCCAACCTTCCTGCAGAATAGCCTTCGCTACTCTATACCACGCTTCAGCAGTCTTTAATAAATCGTTATCTGTAAGCTTGCCCTTCTTCTCTGTCAGTAATCTACGCCAGCTTTCTGGTTGCAATCTACCACATGAAGGCACAGCAATTTTACACACTTTAGCAATCTTTTCAACATCTTTAACCATCTCCTCTCCCTCTCTGTCTTCAACTAAATCACATGCGAGCCAGCCCTTACTGGGCTTACTCAATTCCCTTCCCCCTATACAGGCGTCCCAGATATAGGGAAAGAAAAGAAAAATGAACCAGAACGTCTACAATGCTCGACTGCCACTCAAGAAGGGTGGGTCCCCCTCAAGTGCGTCTTCCCAAAACGTAGACCAGTCACTGAATCCGCCTACCCGGGGTGGTAGACACGGATTGGAGCGAGGTGAGAAGTGTGTGACCAATCACTTCTCATCAAGAGAAATAGGAGTGGATAGAGTACTAATACAGGAAGTGTAGGAAAGGTAAAAAGTAAGGAGAAATTTTAGAGACAGACACAGGAGTTTGAATGACTCCTAATTAAACAAACAGGACAACAATACAATTGAAATACAGTGCATGCATCACAGTTCAAATAAAATCAACAATAATCCCTTTCCTTTACTCGTGTGACCGAAGTCACCTCCCTCAACCTCGTAGTGTCCCCGCTCGGAGAACGACTTTCGTAAGTCTCACTACCAGCGGCAACAGGAAACAGCAACCATCTCCGACCCGAATCCTGTATAGCCTCCCTCGTTACAGCAGTCCACTAACAGTGGCCACCTCTATCCTCACTCCCGTAGCGCCCCTATGAACCCACTCATAAGTCTCACTACCACGTGGTGCGGGAGACAAGCAATGCCTGCTTGAATCCGCCCGCCACAAATAAAAAATCAGGAATGACTCCAACTCAGCGCTCAAAGCTGGAGGGTACCACTGCTCTGCAGCAGAGCTACGTGCACAATGAGACTAGCTAGGCTATCAAAGTGACACAAGAAGGATCACAGGAAATTATGAGTCTACACAATCTCCACAGTTCCAACACACCTCTTTTTCCATACAGCCACAGCCACGAGGCTCCTAAAAGAGGTAAACAGGCAAAGAAGACCCCCAGGAAAACTTCCACAGGTCCACTCCCCTTTTTCCCTACAGCCACAGCCACGTGGCTCCTAAAAGGAGTAAACAGGCAACAGGACTCCAGGCAAATCCCCCGGGTCCACCCCCCCCTTTATCCCAAAAGGGGCAACAGACAAACACAGGACCCCCAGGCAAACTACCACAGGTCCACCCCCCTTTTATCCCAAAAAGGGGAAACAAATAAACACTCAACCCGGGCACTTAACCAAAACAGGCCAATTCAAACACACCCAGGTAACAGATAGACTAAATGCAGGTAAACAGGTGAGTAACGAGACATACCGGTGGCTCTGCAGAAGTCTCTACCGTGTACCTGGAGGTGATCAGTCTCCTTTCCTTCCCCCCGGATTCCTCCGTCCAACAGCGTCTTCCTTAGGACGGCTCACCGGCCAGACATAGCCCGGTGCCCCACGTTGGGCGCCAAATTGTTATAGTGTAATTTAGAAATAAACAAAGATGTTTAAATGTCTATCTGTTCCTGTCCAAATTAGAGAAAATTAAATTGCGTATATACGCTGAAGTAATTCAGACTGACACACGGAGTTCAGGTTAAAATAACTTTGAGGAAATGTATTGGCAAGTGAAGCAAGAGCGGGCTCGCAGGCCCTTTTAAGAGGCATTTTGCGTCATCATTGATTATCAAGATATCAGTAAATAAACATCATTAATTGGATTAATTGTTAAGTGTCTGTGTTAGTGTCCACCTATCAATATAATTAATTGGCTCAAAAACTAAGTGGTTAGCTAAGTGTCCACCCACCAATAGGTGGTATTGTTCTGGACACGGGTGGGGACAGAGGGCTCAAGCGCCATCTTCCCTAGCATGAGGTTTACTCGGTGGAAAGGGGGGCTTGAGCGTCATTTTACACAGTCCGTGATGTCAGGTCTTGTGGTCAGGTGCAAGGTTCTCTTATGAATAGAGCATTTCATTAGTACAGTGTTCTCATGGCCTTCAGATTATACTATGTTGCAAGTTATAGGGAAATTCAGCAATTCCTGAGTTAGTCATGTCTTTATAGAAAATACAGTCTCTGTTCATTGTATTAAGTGTAGCTGGGAAATTCTGTCATGTAATGTAGCTCAAAATGGAGAAGTCAGGTAATGAGGACAAAATGGAGGATTTGTCACAGTGTGAGGTTAAAATGGAGTTAGTACAACAATTCAATACAAGTTCAATAAAGATTTTTAATAATTCTACATAATTCGTATCCTCAAACCGGACCAAGCAGAAGTGCATTCCATCTACTGGAATCAGGTTATTTTTTTGTTTTAGCATTTCTTCCTCTATGGACATTTTATTTTATTTTTGCATATACCTATAGGGAAAATAATATTTTTTTAGGTGTCAGTGGCTTATTCTTTATCCTCCATATCAACACTGACATTTTATACATATATCTATTGATTTTATTTTTATATATATTTTTGTGTCATTTCCATTAAAATAATGTATTAGATGTTACATGATATCCAGCCTTCTGGCCTTCTTTTACTTTTTATGTACAGATGAGATCATACCTTATCAATGTTCACTTCCACGATTAACACTTACCTTACACTCACTGCATCAACTTCTTGATACAAACCCTGGCCTTTCAGGATTCCAAGAACCTGCTTTTCTCTTCTCTATATAAACCTCTCACAGTAGCATGCAATGCTTCACCTTAGAGTTTAGGGGCTGTCTTACCACACACAATGCCTTGTAGATCAGATCGACTGATAGCCATTGCTTCTCATTCTCTGATGACAGCTGAGAAGAAGTATTCTCAATTATAGTATGGGCTGTGAAGAAGTTCCATAACTACATTTATGGTGGGAATTTACACTGTTAACTGTCCGTAAACCACTACTAAACATTTTTGAACCAAGAAAGGGTATTTCAACTACAACAGCAACCAGGTTGTAATGATAACCATGTGTGCATATAATTACTCAGATGTTGGGCCCGTAACTTTCATAGTAATGCTGATGCCATGTCAAGGCTTCCATTAAGGAGTTTATCCCCAGTTGTACATTAATGCGCTCCTGGTGTGTGTTTTATGGCCAGAGAGATGGCAAAGGAGACAGCTTATGATGCTGAATTACAACTGACCAATAAACAGATGTAATGTGCAGCAAGCATATATATTATGAGCCAAATAACTCACACTATGGAATAGATTTGGTTTAGGGGTTGAGAGTTCTGGTTCTCCTTCATAAAGGTCACCCTGGCATTATCCAAATGAAATAGAAGGCTAGGGGTCATGTTTGGTGGCTGTCCATTGATAAAGACATTGTGGATTATGTTGTGTCACACAAAGGTTGTGTTCAATCTCAAGGGCAGCTTCCATGAGGAACTGTACAACCATGCGACTGGCTTACTTCTTCTTTGGTGAGACTACATTTGGGCTTTGTTTGTCCTATTGATGGAAGCTAATACTTGATAACATTTGATGCACACTCTAAGTGGGCAGAAGTCATTCCGATGACATGGACTACAACTACTGAAGTAATATCAGCAATAGAAAGATTATCCACAGTATTTGGATTACCAAGGACATTGGTTATAGATAATGGCCCCCAGTTTGTGTCACAAGACTTTTAGAAACTTTTACATGAAAATGGAATTCATCATCATCAGACAGCGGCGTACAATCCTGTTACCAACAGGGAATCAGAGAGATTTGTACAAGCTTTTAAAAGGGCTTTAAAAGCTCTAAAAACAGAGAAGCAGTTAAATAATAAGAAAAAAAAAATTTTTTTCAACAATATAGGAGTTGCACCTGCTCAACTATTGTTTGACAGAAAGACCAGCACAAAGCTAGTTTTGACCACACCATCTAGAACAGAAACAGTCCGCATCATGGAAGCTAAAAGGAGAGTGGAAAAACCTTTGCAAAATTATATAAAATTACTTGATCTGGTATAGGATGTATCATAAAGATGAAAAATGGGCACTGGGAGAAGTTGTCCAGGTTGAGCCCAAAGATGTATATAAAAACCACTCAAACTGGTGTGTGTAGCTGCTGTGTGAATCAGCTACGACCAAGGCTAGAGAGGAGGGAACAGGCTGGTGAGGACCAACAGATACCAAAACAATCGGATAATGCCATTGATATTTGGGGTGGGGTTTGGCATGATCTAAAAATAGACTCTGACTCAACTACAACTTAAAGCCAACATAATTAATTTTATTTTTTTTTAAAACAGTTAACATCAGTGCTCAGCCTTTCTACTTCTCTGGTAGCTTGATCCCCACAGCAGTGTTCCTTGTAATAAAAAAATGCACATGAGAAAGGTTTCAAGAGAGTGAAACAATGGTTGCTCCACAAAAAAATGAAAGATTATGTATCACTGACATACATCTTTGGAAAACTGAATCTGTTCCAGTGCTGAGATTCAGCCTTTGCAGCTCTTTTTATTTCCTTCCAGTTCGTCTCCATGCCTGCTAACTCCTCTTCTTCCAATCAAATGGTTGTCATAGAGAATCAGTGTGGACCTAACCAAGTGCTTCTCGTAGAGAAGCGCTATATGTAATTTGGAAGCATTGATTAAATGTTCAAAGTCCTCATGCAATGCGTAAGGACATCGAATGTCAAGAACCGAATCTGAGTCAGTTCTCATTGCAGAAGCTAATGGCTGACATTGTAACAGCCATTATATGTGAGTTTATCCCCGCAACGTAAACATTGAAAATGCTTTACATTGCTGGAGCAAAACGCTAGGGGCACTGCACACAGACTACATCATTACAGGGAAGCAGTATGGGCATCTATAGTGTCCATTTATCTAACATGGGGTTCAGTTGGGACCTGTAAGGTAATTTCATTCCAATTTGTTAACTGAAAGAAATACTACATTCTATAATAATCCTTAGTTGTTGTTTTTTCAATTTATGTTTACATTTGTGTCCTATACAAGAATGTTCTGGCACAGTATGGCAAATGGCAAATGTCTCATTTCCCAGCCATGAATGTGCATGTGTAGGGGATCATGGGAAAATAATCACTAGTACATAAGTACATAGTACTAGTACATAAATTAAGCAGGATATCTTACTTGATGGAGTTTATTATCACCTGCAGAGGTAAGCGTGGTCCTGTTTATCTACAGTGCCCTACACCTCACCAGACAGAGAATCTTTTTTTCCTGGTCCTTTTTGGAGACAATTGTCTGAAATACTTGCACCAAAGCACCCAACTTAGTAGAAATTAGTCAAGTCATCATCTGGCATAAAATTAGCAAAAGCTGTCGCACTCGACAAAATATTAATACAAAAGAGATTCAAATTTATTAATATACCATTGCCACCATTTGTCAAGTCATAAGGTATGCATGACTAATACCTTAATAAATATTTGAAAACTAGCTCAGTATTCTATTCACCAAGTAAAAGTGCATAAACAGTTATAAAGTACCAAATGCCTAAAGTACCACTGCATATGTGTTTAAACATACGTAAAGTGCATCATTAGTTAATAAAGAATATAAAACAGCCTGTTATTATCACTAATATGAAGAGTACTGTGTATCTCAGGGAACAAGAAATTGCAACTGGAGTCTTTCAGTATTAAAAGTTAATAAAAGTATTGTTTTCGGTCTATACTTTTTTGACATTTAGACAATTTGTGATGTATATATGGATTTTTTGGAAGTTACAGAATATCAACATAATATATTGCTAACAGGACCCTCTTGTCTTTTCTGACTGAATAACAAACTTTTAATACTGAAAGACTCCAGTTGCAATTTCTTGCTCCCTGAGATACACAGTACTCTTCATATTAGGGATGATAACAGGCTGTTTTATATAATTTATTAACTAATGATGCACTTTACGTATATTTTAAACACAAATGCAGTGGTACTTTAGGCATTTGGCACGCTATAACTGTTTATGTACTTTCACTTGGTGAATAGAATACTGAGCTATTTTTCGCATATTCATTTGTTAATGTGCTACATATATTTCTATTAGTCATGCATACCTTATGACTTGACCAATGGTGGCAATGTTATCTAAATACATTTCAATCTCTTTGCATTAATATTTTGTTGAGTGCGTTATCATTTGGTAATTTTTAGTTATATATTTTGGTGGTCCTTGGAGGGTAACCTCGATACCTGCATCATTATTAAGCTGAGTGCAAGTACATTCTGGAATTTTTTGGCTTTAAGATTATCTGGCATAGCTTTGGGACTGTTTGTAATAAGGCAATAATGTATAACCTCTATACCGAGAGTTTCAATAAATGTAAATATCTATCTATATATAATGATGTGCTCCTTCAATGCTCTGTGCAATTACAGGATGTGACATTGTGTCAGCATGTGTTAGGAATGGAAAAAGTAAAGCCTGCCAGACTCGGTGCTAATGCCGGCATGCTCATCACGTAACATTTAGGAGAGAAAAATAACTGTACATGCCATTAAGAGGGGCCTTGTTATACTTGAGTATTGGACAAGCCATAGCAGAGATATACTCCCAAAGCCAGAAAGAAGAACATACTATGGAAAGAATTCCACTAACTCAAGCCACTTTCAACAGCATGTTAAAATGGCTGTCTGCCAGGGTGGTCACATCTGGGGACTTACATTGTTTCTAGGACTGTCAATCATTCTCTGACATGCTGGTGGTAGATTAAGACAAATGGACTAAATGTGTCTCATTGGATTACATTTTTAGAAGTTACATACAATTGCGTGTAGTTCTCACACGTCTACATTGTCTTCTGAAATGCCATTGCATAACCTGGAAAAGTTATTTTAGCATGGGTAGTTTGTATGTATAATACACAATATTTCTGCTTATTTTGTCTTCGGCATTAATTTAAGTGAACTGTTTATTTGATTGCAGGCGTACAACGCCAAGAATTACTCAGGATATATATTTTTAATAAAATGGTAAAATCTATTTTACTACTCACTACTTTTTAATAATTTAAGAACATTAAAGTAAAATTGTGTCTATGAAATATACATTTTTAGCACTAACTTGATTTGTGCATAATCATAAATAATAGAGCATTTCAGACAACATATCCACATCATATCATTGAAGTGGTTATGGTGCATGCAGTCCCCTGGTGATGTCTTACATAATAATGTTAAAGTGTAGTGTCCCTGACTCCCCCAGACATCTGCCTCTCCTTTACTGCGTTAGCTTGAGCAACAAAGGAGTGATAGGCTAAGAGTGATTTTTTTCAACCTATCACTGTCAGTCCATAATGAGTAAAGATGAAGAAATGTACATAGGTTTACTTAAAATGGGCAGCCAATGATATGTCAAGAGTGTAAGCTATTACTCTCAACCTGCTTTGTGCTCAACCTTGGGTTGCATCATCCTGGAGGCATTCCGGCAGGATGACAGGCCAATCCAATGCTTCTCATAGAAGAGTATTGGAGAACAATTTATTTAATAATTCTCTATGGCCGACTGTGACGGCACTGCACATGCGCGCCTGACATCACTGTATGTTACTGTATGAGAGCTGGGAAGTAAGATTACCTAGAGGGCTTGGAGATTTGACTTGATTTCAAGCCTTTATTTAGTTAAATGAAGGGTTTTGGGTGGGTTGGACTGTGAGAGGGGGGACGACAAGACTGCATTCACTATAAAAACCTCAATAAGATGAAGGTGTTAAAGTGCCTACACTGTTTCTTTAAGATTTGTTTCCTAACAAGGTGTAAATCTTGATGAGGTGTCATATTTTATTCACTTATTAGTTCAAGACTTCTACTTTGTGAAGTTTGACTAACCTGCTGCATTGCTGTCTGTGATGTTTAATGATGATGAGGAACATCTAACCTGACAGGCTTACTTCATTACACTATTACATGATGATATAAAATATAGCTAAGACAATTCCATGAGTCATGAGTAACGGGTTTTCCTGTCTCCTCTATAGTACTGGACCTCTGGGCACAAAGACTACTGTATGTCCCAATTAATGATTACGGGATACTATAATTAAATAGAAGTCTAAATAGAACAGTATTTTAAATATTAAATTATGGAGCCACGGAGTATACATGTAGCTTTAGCTAGTTTATCTTGGGGTAGTGAAAGTATCATGGTACTCATTTTATTGCCCTCAGAAGAATGAAAGGTTCATTCGACCCAGTTGGAAATCTAATAATTTACAACATATAGTAGAGGAAGTGTAGAACCTAAAATGCCAACATACTACATAGTCAGGAGAATTCACATACACTATCTTTACTCTGAATTGACTGAATATTCTTTCTGCCATTGTCTATGGAAACATTTTTACTCAGTAAGCAGAGTTAAGAGAGCCCTGTAAACAGTGTACACATATGTTGCATTTTAAAAGGAAAAAAGTCTTATATGTGTTATTCCCATGTCTATAATGGAGGCCATGTTGTCTCTAAAACAGAATTGTCACTGAAAATATTTATATTGGCATATAAATGCTCTACATGTAACATTCATAGTACGTTACTAATCTACTCATGTACATTGTCAATCCTTTAGAACAAGCTTGTCAAACTCAAAGGCTAAAATGGGCAAAATAAACATGGTTTAAGTTTATGTGGGCTGCAAACCCTCCCCCCCCCCCCCCCCCCAACTTTAGTTTTCATTGAAACGTAGGTTTAGGAAAGTACAGTATAAAAAAAAGCCTAACTAACACTGGATGTCCTCACGCTCGTGGGGGCTTCAGAGTGAACAAAAGAGCAAATGTATTTTAAGGAGACGTGCATTTGCATATAACTAACTGGCCCAAATTCAACTATCATCTAGAAACGGACGGTAACTGGAACTGACTTCTGAACCACACAGACCTCTACAATAATAAACCGGATGCCATCTGGCACTATTCCCTGAATCATACAGACTGCCTGGAGACTCCTTCCTTATTTAGTGGAGAGGGATAGTTGCTTCAAATTCAGCTCTTCCCACTATCTTCTCTGACCAACACCAGGGCTGCCATCAGAAATTTTGGGGCCCCTGAAAAAGCACAAGGTCTGCCCCCCCCCCCCAGCTGGGCCTGCCCACGCCCTACCTAGTCCGCTGACAATGATGCAGGACTGAATGTGGTGTGTATAGTAGAAGTGAATTAGAATGTGTGTAATGGATGTAGTGTTTGTGTGTATTAGATACTGTTTGTGTAGTGAATGCAGTGTGTATAGTGAACGCAGAGTGTGTTTGAGTAGTGGATGTAGTGTGTGTACAGTGTAGTGGACGTAGTGTTTGTATGTACTATATGAAATGTGTTTAGTGGATGCAGTGTCTGTAGTGAATGTAGTATGTATTAGACGCAGTGTCTGTGTATAGTGAATGCAGAGTGTTTCAATTTGTGGTGGATGTAGTGTGTGTACTGTAAATACAGGATGTTTGTGTAGTGGATGCTGTGTGTACAGTTAATGCAGAGTGTATGTTAGTGTAGTGAATGCAGAGTGTGTGTCAGTATAGTGAATCCAGAGTGTGTGCATAGTTTAGTGCATGGGTCGTCAACCTGGTCCCTACCGCCCACTAGTGGGCGTTTCAGGATTCCAGGTGGGCGGTAGGGATTTCGGCGGCTAAATCCTCTGTTTGAGAGAGTGGGTGGCTGGGCTGGTGTGGCTGGGGCTGGGCTGACAGACCTAATCATTCTGATTAATCCTCCCCTCAGACTGTGCCAGCCTGTCAGTCCGAGGGGAGGAAGGAGGGAGGAGCTGGGGGCTGGTGTGGCTGCCAGCAGCTGCAGGGAGACCTCTCAGTCTCCCTGCACACTCTAAAATCATTCCGATCGCATGCCCCGCCCCCAAACAGAAGCTCTGCCTCCTGCCCTCAAGCTCCACCCCCACACATGTTACTGGGAAGCTGCCCACCGTACCAAGAGGACACTGAAAGGTATTTACCTTTTTCAGCCCCCTACCCACCATTCAAACGCCCCCACCTCACAGACAGTCCCTCTACCTACCTCACAGCCCACTATCCACCTCACTGCCCCCTACCCACTATACTGCCCCCCTACCCACCTCACTGCCCCTACCCACCTCACTGCCCCTACCCACTATACAGCCCCCCTACCCACTATACTGACCCCTACCCACTATAATGCCCCCTACCCACTATAATGCCCCACTACCCACTATAATGCCCCACTACCCACCTAACAGCCCCCTACCCACTATACTGACCCCTACTCACTATAATGCGCCCCTACTCACTATAATGCCCCCCTACCCACTATAATGCCCCCCTACCCACTATAATGCCCCACTACCCACCTAACAGCCCCCTACCCACTATAATGCCCCTACCCACTATAATGCCCCCCTACATACCTCACAGCCCCTCTACCCACCTCACAGCCCCCACACCCACCTCACAGCCCCCCTCCCCACCTCACAGCCCCCCTCCCCACCTCACAGCCCCCCTCCCAACCTCACAGCCCCCCTACCCACCTCACAGCCCCCCTACCCACCTCACAGCCCCCCTACCCACCTCACAGCCCCCCTACCCACTATGCAGCCCCCTACCCACTATGCAGCCCCCTACCCACTATAGAGCCTCCCTACCCCCCCTTACAGCCCCCTACCCACTATAGAGCCCCCCTACTCACCTCACAGCTCCCCTACCCACTATACTGTCCCCTACCCACCTCACAGCCCCCTAGCCACTATGCAGCCCCCCTACCCACCTCACAGCCCCCTACCCACTATAGAGCCTCCCTACCCCCCTTACAGCCCCCTACCCACTATAGAGCCCCCCTACCCACCTCACAGCTCCCCTACCCACTATACTGCCCCCTACTCACCTCACAGCTCCCCTACCACTATACTGCCCCCTACCCACCTCACAGTTCCCCTACCCACTATACAGCCCCCCTATTCACCTCACAGTCCCCCTACCCACTATACTGCCCCCCTACCCACTATACTGCCCCCCTACCCACTATACTGCCCCCCTACCCACCTCACAGCTCCCCTACCCACTATACTGCCCCCTACCAGCTATAGAGCCCCCTACCCACCTCACAGCCTCCCTACCCACCTCACAGCCCCCCTACCCACTATAGAGCCCCCCTACCCACTATAGAGCCCCCCTACCCACTATAGAGCCCCCCTACCCACTATAGAGCCCCCCTACCCACTATAGAGCCCCCTACCCACTATAGAGCCCCCCCTACCCACAATAGAGCCCCCCTACCCACAATAGAGCCCCCCTACCCACAATAGAGCCCCCCTACCCACCTCACAGCTCCCCTACGCACTATACTGCCCCCCTATTCACCTCACAGTCCCCCATCCACCTCACAGTCCCCCATCCACCTCACAGTCCCCCATCCACCTCACAGTCCCCCATCCACCTCACAGTCCCCCTATCCACCTCACAGTCCCCCTATCCACCTCACAGTCCCCCTATCCACCTCACAGTCCCCCCATCCACCTCACAGTCCCCCTATCCACCTCACAGTCCCCCTATCCACCTCACAGTCCCCCTATCCACCTCACAGTCCCCCTATCCACCTCACAGTCCCCCTATCCACCTCACAGTCCCCCTATCCACCTCACAGTCCCCCTATCCACCTCACAGTCCCCCTATCCACCTCACAGTCCCTCTACCCACCATACAGTCCCCCTACCCACCATACAGTCCCCCTACCCACCATACAGAACCCCTACCCACCATACAGAACCCCTACCCACCATACAGAACCCCTACCCACCATACAGAACCCCTACCCACCATACAGAACCCCTACCCACCATACAGAACCCCTACCCAGCTTACAGAACACCTACCCAGCTTACAGAACACCTACCCACCTTACAGCCCCCCCATCCACCTTACGAAAATCGAACCAGATAATATTTAGTCTCGCAGCATCAACCTCAAGGACCTCATTAATCACTAGTAAAGGTAATTTCAATTTACTTTATTGTTTTCTCATTAAACTTTATAAAGTTAAAGAAAACATTATAAACATGGATAAAGTAGAAATAAAAAGATAAATGTACATACATTTATTTTATTTTTAAAAACACCCTCCTTTCTAAAAAATATTCCGCACTTGCGCGAAAACTGGTGGGCGGTAAGGAAATTTTTCCATCAAGAAAGATGCATTAGTGGGCGGTAGGTAGAAAAAGGTTGACTACCCCTGGTTTAGTGAATGCAGAGTGTGTGTTAGTGTGTAATAAATGCAGAGTGTGTGTTAGGGTGTAGTGAATGCAAAGTGTGTTAGTGTAGTGAATGGAGAGTGTGTTAGTGTGTAGCGGATGCAGAGTGTGTGTTAGTGTAGTGAATGCAGAGTGTTAATGTGTAGTGAATGCAGAGAGTGTGTTAGTGTGTAGGGGATGCAGAGTGTGTGTTAGTGTAGTGAATGCAGAGTGTGTTAATGTGTAGCGAATGCAGAGTGTGTGTCAGTATAGTGGATGCAGTGAGTGTGTTAGTGTGTAGTGTATGCAGAGTGCATGTTGTATTAGTGAATGCAGTGTGTGTAGTGTATTAGTGTATGCAGTGTATG
The DNA here is from genome assembly GCF_036172605.1 of Pelobates fuscus. Taxonomy (NCBI): domain Eukaryota; kingdom Metazoa; phylum Chordata; class Amphibia; order Anura; family Pelobatidae; genus Pelobates; species Pelobates fuscus. The sequence continues at coordinate 132,841,650 of NC_086317.1, forward strand.
TGTTAGTGTATGCAGTGTGTTGTATTAGTGTATGCAGTGTGTGTGTTGTATTAGTGTATGCAGTGTGTGTGTTGTGTTAGAGTATGCAGTGTGTGCTGTATTAGTGTATGCAGTGTGTGTGTTAGTGTATGCAGTGTGTGTGTTAGTGTATGCAGTGTGTGTTGTATCAGTGTATGCAGTGTGTGTTGTGTTAGTGTATGCAGTGTGTGTTGTGTTAATGCATGCAGTGTGTGTTGTGTTAATGTATGCAGAGTGTGTGTTGTGTTAGTGTATGCAGTGTGTGTGTGTGTTGTGTCAGTGTATGCATAGTGTGTGTTGTGTCAGTGTATGCAGTGTGTGTTGTGTCAGTGTATGCAGAGTGTGTGTTGTGTTAGTGTATACAGTGTGTGTTGTGTCAGTGTATGCAGAGTGTGTGTTGTGTTAGTTTATACAGTGTGTGTTGTGTCAGTGTATGCAGAGTGTGTTGTGTTAGTGTATACAGTGTGTGTTGTGTTAGTGTATGTAGAGTGTGTGTTGTGTTAGTGTATGCAGAGTGTGTGTGGTGTTAGTGTATGTAGTGTGTGTGTGTGTGTTGTGTCAGTGTATGTAGTGTGTGTGTGTGTTGTGTTGGTGTATACAGTGTGTGTGTTGTGTCAGTGTATGCAGAGTGTGTGTTGTGTTGGTGTATGCAGAGTGTGTGTGGTGTTGGTGTATGCAGTGTGTGTGTGGTGTCAGTGTATGTAGTGTGTGTGTGTGTTGTGTCAGTGTATGTAGTGTGTGTGTGTAAATGTGCAATCTGGTGGGGAGGGGGAGGGGGAGGAAGGGGCATTTTCACATACATGTTTTAATTTTATTTTAAATTTAATAAAATGTTTCTCCCCCCTCCCTGCTTCTTACCTGTGTCCAGGGAGGGGGGAGATTCCATCCCTGGTGGTCCGGTGGGGGGCCTCCCGGCTCCCTGTTACTGCAGAGGGGGCCCAGCACACAGCTTCTCCTCTTCTCTCCTCTCTTCTAATAATTCTTGCGAGACCCGCGGAGCGTTGCCATGGCAACCGGGTCTTGCAAGAGTTATTAGCAGAGAGGAGAAGAGGCAGTGTGCTGGGCCCTCTCTGCGGTAACAGGGAGCTGGGGGCCCGCGGCTGCACACATAGATAGCGATTTTCGCTATCTATGTGTCCAGAGAGGGAAAGTGGGGCCCACGACTGCCAGAGCAGTCCGGGCCCCCCAGGGCCACCGGGCCCGTGACAACCGTCATGGTTGTCACCCCCTGATGGCGGCCCTGACCAACACTATATTATTCAAGTTTCCTGTATAGGACTGGGGTGAGATCCATCCAATTTTTTCATTTATTCTTCTGTTTATTGGTATTTTTTCCCATTTTTGATATATTCCTTTTTGCCTTTTTTTTTTTTTTTTTACTTTTTTCATTTTTGGACATTTTTTATTTTCTTTTTTCTATTTTTTTCCATTATTATTTTTGACATTTTTTTCCTCAGGATTGGAATAATATAGGCTATTTTGTCTGTACAGACTGCCATTGGTGGATCCACCTGACTATTTTTGCATTATTTTAATTACTGTAGATATGTATATAATAGATGTATAGAACAGATGTAGTGAGTCAGAATCAGATGTGGGCATTATATGACAATTTTGTTCTGTGATTCTTTTACCATTCTCTATAGCTATTATTATTTTTTTTGTATGGATTTTCAATACAGAAATATATATACTGAATAAATTTGACAAACTTTTGAATATATTAAATGCTTTTTTTCATTAGACACAATTATTGTGTTTCAGTGCGGTATTAGTACCTATCATATTATAACATAACAATTGGTCAAGCTATAGAAAGAAGATCCAATAAACATTAAACTTATTAAAAATCGCTGTGAACATTCCAATCCATTCCAGTTTACTTTGATTATGATGGTTCCTGAGTGCTCCGTCTCATATGAAAATTACTGTATAACACATACTAGAATGCTATTACAGATCGGGATAATCATTTTACAATAAATAATTCTTGAGCATTTCTAAGATCATAGAACTATAAGAGTTATGTATTATAATATATGGATTACACCGAAGAGAGATATATTCAATTAATTATTTCACAGGTTGTGCATCTTTTGGCAGATCATTTAAATTTTTTAGAATATCTCTAAACCTCTGATAATTACATATTGCTGTTTGCTGTTTACTCTCTATATTTTGTAGAACAACTGGTGGTTTTAAGTTAATGTATAATGCAATGTATTACTAATAATACTGTCCTTCAGCAAACATCACAATGACTTCTCTGTCTGTATGTACTCTTAATGATGCATGTATTATTTTTATCTTAAATGATTATTAATATTAAAGAACATCGTTATTTATATACCATGCATGGTATTAAAGCTGTAATGCAGTGCATGGCAGTGACCTCTTGTCCCTACAAGTAAAAAAAAAATTACTTGTAGGGACTTTATTGCCGTTCCACATTCTGGATGTCGTTGCCACCTGCGATGCCTCAGATGAAAAATCCTGCACTAGTGCATATCCGCTTATCATTATCTCTAACAGGGCTATATGTGCACATGCGCGATGCATACAACACTGCAGAGATTAACGAATTTGCATGCATTGTCAGCTATGCCTGGCAAAATATGTCAATATACGGACACTCTAGGCACCATTATTTATCACAAACGTCACTGCTATGAGGATTTTTGCTCATTTTGTAGCATTTTATTCCCTAACGGGTTCAATCAATATTATGGATTTTAAGCGACAAATTGTTCTTACCTGCATACATAAACAAAGTATCTAGGCACCATAACTACTATATCTAATTGAACTTGTTATAAAGGCCAGAGCCCCTTGGGATCATCTAACGGTTAACAGTGAATGCAGGTCCCCAGGTGCCATCAGTACAAATAGTTACACATAATCCATTATTTTTAGATATAATTTCATTTTAGGTACTGCGAAGATTATCATACACTCTGATAAATGGCATAATAAATCAACACGCTATCTGCAGAGTTGCTCCCGTTGTGCTGAACGCTCCTGGAGGAAGTCCCGCACCCAGGCAGACTATCTTCATTATAGATTCATGTTGCTTTCATACAGCGCAGCCCTTGCCCTTGCCAAACAGTCCTACTTTTCCTCTCTCATTAGTTCATGCTCCCGCAATCCCAGACGTCTCTTTGACACTTTTTTTTTTTTTTTTTTTTTTAAATTCTTTATTTTTCTTGTGCATTAAAATACAAAACAGAGTGGTCTGTAGCGCCACAACAGCGGTTACAGATCCGTCAGCGGCCTACATGGTCATGGCATATATAAACTGCACATTTTATTTTTTATATGTGAATATGTCACGATAGGAACAAAGTTAAACTAAAAAACAAAAACATGGTAAATGCTCGTTTATGTCATACTTCTATTTTGTTGGGTCACGAGTGGGTCGACCGCTTAAATTATGAGATCTAAGATGTTGGTGCCTCGTTCAAAAATCAAGTAAACACAGGTAAACAATGCCTGAATATTTCAGACGTATAGATAGGGCATCTTAGCTTGATTTCACACATTCTGTTGTGTTATCCTGCGTGGCATTTGTATGTTGCGAAGCTGGCTAAATTAGCTATATCAGTGCATTTTTACTCCTGTCTTATGGAAGTGCCCTTTGTTGTGTAATCTTTTGCTGGGTAGTCTAATAAATAGCGGAGTGACCCAAGTTTGGGGCTTCGCGTCGGGGTTATGTATTCCGCTTCTAGGAGGTAGTCTTCCTACCAGTAGGCGATGTTAGGTGTTGTCATGGTGCAGACTAGAAAGTAACAGCGTGCTGCACGTCCTGTGTCTCAGATTATAGTAGTATTTGCGTGCGACTGTGTCGTGCAACTAGTTATATTTATATTTAATTCAAGTCGTTTTTAGCTGCTGGGTTACGGAGGTGTTGGTGTGTCATTTCGCTATTCCCTCTTATGTCACCCCGTGGGTCCTCCGGGCCGACAGGAGGGGGGGTCTGAGTGTTGCCTAACGTGGTAACAGAGAGTGATAGGAGCGGAGAGGAAGCCGCGTGTGCGGTCGCCCTGGCAAAATAATACGTGTTTCAGTTGCTCATTAGAGATAGTAAAATAGAATAATACTATAAAACAATAATAATAATATAAAACCCTAATAATAATATAAAACAATAATATAAATGAGGCTGAGGAAGGATTAAGTAAGTGGTAAGTCCAAGTGAGGAGTCAAAATGTCAAATAGGTGCATTGTCCCAGTGGTGTCGGGAAACAGTTCTTGGGTCTTTCTGGGTCTTTAGGTGCCGGTTCCTTCAGAAGGCTCCTGCCTTGGACGCCGCGGCACAAATATTGTTGCCCGTTCAGGGTCCCAGCTGTGTGGAAGCCTCGTGGTAGTTTGGGATGTCGTGCGGTGCATAGAGTCCTGTGGTAGGCCCAAAGCCTGAAGTAAGTCCCGTACCCCGTGGAGGTCGTGGACCACATGTTTCTCTTCGCCCTTCTGGATTAGGAGGGAGCGGTCGGGGCGCCACCTGTATGGTATGTCCCTTTGTCTGAGTATCGTGGTGAAGGTTTTTAACGACCCCCTCCAGGCCAACGTGCCTCCTGTGAGATCTGCAAAGAAAGACAGGGCATGGCCCTCAAACGTGAGTTGTGCCCGGTTTCTGGTCGCTGCTAGGGTTGCGGCCCTGTCCTTCCTGTGTTGAAAACGTATTATCAGGTCTCGAGTGGCCGTCGCTGGGGCTCTAGCCGGTTTTGGGATCCTAAATGTGCCGTCAAGTTGGATGGCTTTGGCTGCTTTCGGTGAGAGAAGTTCAGCCAGTAGCCTGCGTGTGTAGTGCGGTATCTCTTCGGCAGGTATGTCATCGGGCAGTCCCCTTACTTTTATGTTAGTTGCTCGGCGTTCATCCTCTACAGCGGCGAACCGCCGTTCAAAGTCTGCATTTTGTTTTTGCAGGTGCGTGATCTCCTTCTGCATGGCGGTGATACTTGTGCTGTGAGCTGCTGAGGAGACTTCCATGGCTCCCAGCCTCGAGTTTATGCCTTGCAGCTCCACCCGAAGGGTGGCTATGTCCCCTTGTAGCGTGGACTGTAGGTTAGCCAGCAGAGACTTTAATACTGAGGTTGTAATCGGCGCCCCGTCTGGGCTGTGGGGTGTGGTAGTAGCAGCCGGTGGTTTCGGCATAACGAGCTCGTCCTCCTCCAGGGAGATTTCATCGGAGAAGTCAGAGTAAGTGTCGGCTAGGGCGGCCATCTTGGGCCCTGGTGCTCCGTTTGCTTTCCTCCACATTGCTCCGATATCGTGGTTGTGTCCTTGCTGATCCGGCTTCGGCTTTTTAGATTTCCGACCCATGTCTGGTCAGCCACCACTTGCCGGTTTTTGTGCCGATTTTAAGGGTTTTTGCTGGTCTGATTGTGCTAATTCTGTAAGAATTTCTCTGGAGCTTCGGCGCCATGCGACCTCTCCGCTTCGCAGCTAGGCTCCGCCTCTTTGACACTTTTAATTCCCTTCTCCGCCCTGCTGTGGCCACCCCCCAAACTAACCTTACAGCTGATAGCTTTGCATATTACTTTACTGACAAGATTGAACAGCTAAGGAAACAATTCTCCCCTCCTTGCCGTTCTCTTTCTCAACCACACATAAATCATGCTTTCCCTACCCTCCAGACTTTCTCCCCAGCTACTGAACAAGAGGTGGCTGCACTTCTCCATTCCTCTCGCCCCACCACTTGCCCACTTGATCCTGTCCCATCTCACCTTATCAGATCTCTCTCCCCTTGTCTTGTGCCTATCCTAACACACATCTTTAACTGCTCTCTCTCTTCTGGCACTGTTCCTGCTGACCTTAAACATGCCACTGTAATACCTATCCTGAAAAAAACATCTCTTGACCCGTCCTCCCCCTCTAACTATCGTCCCATATCCCTGCTCCCTTACTCATCAAAGCTTTTGGAAAGACTTGTCTTTACCCGTGTGTCTCACTTCCTTAATTCCAACTCTCTCCTTGACCCTCTTCAGTCTGGCTTCCGCCCTCTCCACTCTACTGAGACCGCTCTTATCAAAATGACTAATGACCTAATCTCCGCTAAATCCAAAGGTCACTACTCCATATTAATTCTCCTTGACCTCTCTGCTGCCTTTGACACAGTTGATCATGCTCTCCTCCTTCAAACTCTTCAATCACTCGGTCTCTGTGACTCTGTCCTCTCTTGGTTTTCCTCCTATCTCTCCCAACGCTCATTTAGTGTCTCCTTTTCCAAGGATACCTCCTCCCCTCGCCCTGTCTCGGTTGGAGTTCCCCAAGGCTCTGTCCTTGGTCCCCTTCTATTTTCTCTTTATACTGCCTCTCTTGGAAAACGTATTGCCTCTTTTGGATTCAACTACCACCTGTACGCTGATGACACTCAAATATACCTCTCCTCACCGGACCTCTCCCCGGCCGTCCTGCAACGTGTCACTGCTTGCCTCTCTTCCATCTCTGACTGGATGTCGTCACGCTTTCTCAAACTTAACCTCTCTAAAACTGAACTCCTTGTCTTTCCTCCTCCTAATACTGATCCTCCTCTCTCACTCTCCCTTCAAGTCAGTGATATCCACATAAGTCCATCCCTACAAGCGCGCTGTCTTGGCGTCATACTTGACTCTGGTCTCACCTTTGAGTCTCATATCCAGTTTGTTGCCAAGTCCTGTAGGTTCCAACTCAAAAACATAGCCCGCATCCGCCCCTTTCTTACGCAAGATGCTACCAAGGAGCTTGTCCATGCTCTAGTAATTCCCTGCATGGATTACTGTAACCCTCTCCTGATTGGTCTCCCCAAAAGCCGTACTGCCCCGCTACAGTCTGTAATGAATGCTGCAGCTAGACTGATTTTCCTATCCAGTCGGTCCTCTCACACCTCGCCCCTCTGCCAGTCCTTACATTGGCTCCCTGTATCCTATAGGAGTCAATTCAAAGTGCTAACCCATACATTTAAAGCACTGAACAATTCCAGCCCCTCTTATATCTCTTCACTGATCCAGAGGTATGCCCCTCCTCGTACCCTCCGCTCTGCCCGCGACCACCTCCTGACCGCTGCTCGCACCCGTACGGCCAACTCGCGCTTGCAGGACCTCTCACGGGCGGCTCCTCTCCTTTGGAATAACTTGCCTACTGCCATCAGACTCTCCCCTAGTCTTCAATCATTTAAGAAGGGCCTTAAAACCCATCTCTTCAGGAAAGCGTATGGCCTCCCAGAGTAATCTCTCCCTTACATACCTGTCTCTTGCTCTCTCCTATGGGATAGTGCTTTACTCTCTCCTCCAGCTCTGCTTCACTCCTACTTGATATTTCCTATCCTAATGTTTCTAATACCCCACCTCCTATAGACTGTAAGCTCATTTGAGCAGGGTCCTCTTCAACCTATTGTTCCTGTAAGTTTTCTTGTAATTGTCTTATTTATTGTTACATCCCCCCCTCTCAAAATATTGTAAAGCGCTACGGAATCTGTTGGCGCTATATAAATGGCAATAATAATAATAATAATAATAATAATAATAAAACTGGTAAATAAGTTTATGTTTGCTGGAAGGTGCGAAGCTCTGTTGACGAACGCTGCTCTGTCTAATAGGAAATAGTAACATATACTAGAAGTGTGATGCACAGGGAGCTGAACTCAATACACTGCTCAGAGAGTCAAGGATTTTTCCAAAGAATGGTTATGGCCCAGGCATAGACTCTTAAAAGGTCACAACCAATCTAGAATACAATGCCTATACTTTCTGATGTCTAGACAGTGAACATCTCCAGTTAAGTGTGAGTCCATTTATGTTTAATGAGTGTTGTAAGGGCACCTTAGGGGTTAAAAAATTTGCCTACTCTTTGACTTTGCAAAATGGCTAAATTTCCATACGGCTCTGCAACACAGGATAAAACTTTCATTAAACATTTAAATAGTGAAAGGGTAGAAGTGAAGAATCATTAAGAGAATCATTAGGCTTGCAGTGTGCCAACTTCTTTTTTCATACATGCTATTGTTCAATGCACCTGTTTAATCTCTCTAGAAAGTGGGAGATGTCTACCAGCTGGTGTCTATTCTATTGAGAAACTATACTTGCGGCTGCTGTACCTTGAAGATCCAAGTGTGAGTCCCACAACCCTGAAAGCTTTGTCTTCAACATTTATATTGACTACAGGTATGTCACTTTATTTTGAATATAACTATTTATATTTTTTAGTTGGTGAATTTATCTATCTATCTATCTGTCTGTCTGTCTATCCGTGTCTCTGTCTGTCTGTCACTCTCTATCTCACTCAGTCTTTGGAAACTATGCTACAACTAACCAGTGATGTTTAAAATATAAACACAAACACACACACATTTCAATGTCCCCAAATCCTGAAAGTAGACACAATAATCGCTACATTTTGTGCAGAATCCTTATCCGCCACATCCTTTTCTTTCTGTCTGCCCCTCTCTCTCTGTCAAAGCTATCACTCAGCAGAACATAAAGTTGTCTTTTATAATCTTTTTGTTTCTTTCCAAAAATGGAAGAACAGCTTCTTTTGAGCCATTAAACGATATTAGGCTGCTTAATATGATAATAAAATGCTTTTTATTTTAAAAGCTTTACCAAGGGTCTCTATCTTCTGCAGTAGATTAGGGGAGTACCGGACTACATTTGCATGGATATGTTTAGTTATGTGTAGCATTAACTTTGTTTGTTATGTTCTTATACACATCTAGAAAACAGTCCTGTAAATGAATGACTGTAGAGAGGGCAGTAATTACTTAATTCTACTGAAAATGTCTTGAAGTTATGGGATGTATATCACCGGAAGCTACTGTGGTTCCGTCACCTTGTGAAACATAAGGATGGGTGAAGTTTTGATGATTAACTGGAGCTTGAACGCATCTTGTCCTGGCATTCCAACAAACTTACCCAAAATGCTATTTAATGGATTGTGTGTTACAGTCACCAAGGCATAAAATAAATTCTCACTGGAATAAAACCACTACATTTGAAAACATAGCAACCACAATAGTACTAGCTATGGGTTAGTTGGTGATTTCTGGACATAAAATAATCTTCTTTTGCCATAAATCTTAGTAGAAGAAAGTGTCCCACTGGCTGTAAAATACCAGTAAGCCTACTTAGCATAGCCTGACTGGGATTGAGTGCAAGACTTCAATGGGTTATTTCTGAGTCACAACAATGTGCTAAATGAGCAAAACCCATGATATACTATATAATATACAGAACACTTTGACACATCTTCCCCATTGTCTCTGACGTTTCTGTAGATCTAACCCCTTATCTTTTTTACTGTTCCATTACTCTAGATACTAGGATTTCTGAAATCCCCTTGACTCTTTTTCTCTGTTAGAACAAGTATGTAGATAGTTTATAGACCAGAAAAGAAACTGCAGGAGCCTTTATGGCTTGACTCTGCTTCTGAGAGAAGGCAGAGACATAAAACAATATGTATCTTCAAACTGAATTGTGTAATAATATTAATATATGTTTTAGGATGGATGATGATGACAAAGATGCAGCCAACCTTTCTTCTGTCCGGAAACCTCCCAGTTGACATAAATTAATGGGTGAGTATGCTTTCAGTGTCAAAACATTATAAATATTAGTTCATCACACATAAACACGCAAACGGAATAAAATACACTTACAAGCATGCGATAACATTTGGACTAATGCACTTATCTGATACATCTATACATGCACATATAATTAGATACTCAGGGGGTAATATCCAAAGAATATTTCTCGAGCAGTGCTCTGGGGCAAAGGCTTGAGAAATGCTATGACAATTGAAATATTGGTAGTGGTGACAAATAAAGGTTGATTGTGCTCAATTAATTGTGAGACTCTGTCACTTATTTAGTAAACACCTTATTCATGGGTTTATAATTGAATCTAAATCCAGCACATCCTTTTCGTTTTTTTTTTCAACCACTTAAAAGGATTAAACGTATTTTGTCACACTGGCAAGTTTTCCCTGCCAAATTATGTACCCAAGACTCACGCCAATTGTCATGTACACATGTTTGTTTCTGCTGATCCTAATCTGTTTCTATTCACTCCTCTCATTTACTGCTAAGAGCTAATTTTACTTTAGCAGAATAGCAATAATATCTTATTCACAATTAACATTTCAATGAATTTGTTCTTGGAAATAGAAGGATGTCACGCTGCATGAATGTACAGTTGTGTTTTGTTCATTGCAATGGAATGAAAAATGGGATAACTCTGTACATACCTAATTTTCACTACCTTATAATAAAAGGGTCATACATCTATAGCGTAGCTAAATATAGGAACAGATTTAAAGGGGAGCTGTCACTTCCTGGGATATTTAACAAATATGTATTTGTTAGGTGTGAAAAATAAATTAAACATAGAAGTCCACACCTCTTTATCCTGCAACTTGGAGCCTCCATCTAAGCTCCCTGTCGATTATTGTTACGAGTTCTGTCCTTTGCTCTGTCCAGTCAGCATTGAGAAAGAATACAGAGAAGAGGAGAAATGAAACAATATTCATATTTTTTTCTCATTGGCAATATATGCCTGGACTAGGCTTTGTCTGAATTGACTTGGGTTTTGATGGGATTTACTTAATTTATTAAAATACAAGTTTAAAAAAAAGCTGAGCGTCTGATGAAAAAAGGGTAACACACGTGTTATAAGTGATTTTCAATGTTTTCTTCCGCAGCATAAATTCCAGAGAAGTGACAATTCTCCTTTAATGTATAGTTTAGAAATGTGTAATGAAATATGCTTGCTTAATTACGTTCTATAGAGTGTTGTTTTAGGTTTTATATTGACCATTCTTTATTTCCTTTATCACACAGAGGAAAAGCCACTGCTTTTGTGAATAGAAAATAATGACCTTGTAATTTTGTCCCCTTAAGACTGGAAAATGGAATCTATTCATAAAGTTGTGGATAATCTAGAAGTTCCTCAAAGTGATGCCTGTAAAGATTCAGAAGGCACAAAAGCAGTGAAGGAAGAAGGCCTGAACCGGCCCCTTCAAAACTCTAACTGGAAACCGTTTATTAGTGAGAATGTGAACAATGAGACAGAATTTTCCAGGTGTCCCAAAGAATGTCATGACAACTTATCAACTGAGCCAATGAGGATGGAAGAAGGGGATCAGAGGGTCTTTATAAATATTGCAGGTCTAAGATATGAGACACATCTCAAAACACTCAGTGAGTTCCCTGACACATTACTTGGAGACCCTCAAAAAAGAATCCATTATTTTGATTCCATGAGGAATGAATATTTTTTTGACAGAAATCGTCCAAGTTTTGATGGAATTCTATATTATTACCAATCTGGTGGAAAAATAAGGCGTCCTGCAAATGTCCCCATAGATGTTTTTGCAGATGAGATTGTTTTTTATGAACTTGGAAATGATGCTTTGGATCAGTTTCGAGAGGATGAAGGTTTTCTTAAGGATCCTGAAATACCGTTGCCAACCAATGACTATTACAGACAATTTTGGTTGCTTTTTGAATACCCTGAAAGCTCAAGTGCTGCAAGGGGAATGGCATTGGTCTCTGTTTTAGTTATAGTCATCTCCATACTCATCTTCTGCTTGGAAACATTGCCAGAATTCAGAGAAGAAAGAGATTTTCAAATGCACAGGGATTCAAGCAACTACACAGAGTACATAACATACCTAAGCACCTTGACAGATCCTTTTTTTATGATAGAAACTATTTGTATAATATGGTTTTCTTTTGAACTAATTGTCAGGTTTATTGTCTGTCCGAGTACTTCTGAGTTCTTTCAGAACATCATGAATATCATTGATATTGTATCTATCATTCCATATTTTGTAACTCTCATAACTGAACTTGTAAAGCCACCAGAACCTAATGGCCAGCAAAACATGTCTTTAGCAATTCTACGGATTGTCCGTCTGGTTAGAGTGTTTAGAATTTTCAAGCTATCAAGACACTCAAAGGGACTTCAGATTTTAGGGCAAACCCTAAAAGCTAGTATGAGAGAACTAGGTTTGCTAATATTTTTTCTCTTCATTGGCGTAATACTCTTCTCTAGTGCTGTGTATTTTGCTGAGGTTGATGAACCTAAATCTCAATTTGTTAGCATCCCTGATGGTTTTTGGTGGGCTGTGGTGACAATGACAACTGTTGGTTATGGAGATATGTGCCCTATTACATTGGGGGGTAAGTTTGTGGGGACTCTGTGTGCTATTGCAGGGGTCTTGACCATTGCTCTACCAGTCCCAGTAATAGTGTCTAACTTTAATTACTTTTATCACAGAGAAACAGAGAATGAAGACAGACAAAGTTTACCAGTGGATCTAGAAAAGATAAGTTTAACAAATGTTACACGTTCAGGAAGTATAACCTCTCTGAAGAAAAACAATGGCTCTTGTGTACAAGACAAAAATGGTGGTAGCTAAATGTTGGAAACTATTTACTAAATTGGGAGTTGTGTAGAAATGTCAAGGGGATTGTAAATGTTAGGCTAAATATAAACAAATTAGAAAAATCTCCAACTTGGCTATTTTTACAGCTCAATAATTTTAGACTGAAATTTACAATTCTGTTGTCAATGTTCTCCAATTAATTGTTTAATTGTTCTTATACACACCAGAGTAAATTTTGACACTATGTTAAATGTAAAATAGGAGCACACAGATGAAATTGCTGGTCAATAATTTATTAGCTAAAAACAGTCAAAGGATGTTGTAAAATAAATTATTTTATATTTTGGAATACAGAATTCTGTGAACAAAATGACAATACTATAACAAGCAAACATGTAAACAATATTATTAATATGTCTGAGAAAACAATCCATACCAAAATTTGGTAAATAACAATAGTACTAGGTAAGTGTCAAGCAGTACCAGGTAACAACATATCTACTTGATGATATAAACAAATACAACCAATTCTTCACTCAGGAAAACAAAAACAGTGTACTACATTTAGGTCAACAGTACTTGCATGTTGTGGCCTAAATTATCATTCAATAAAACAGTATCAAGATATTTGGTAAATTTAATATAACTATAGTGTTTTATTTACTTGTAGCTAAAAAAAAATCTGAATTGGAATCTTCATCCCTTGAACCTGTTGAGTAAAACTCAACTTGACATGAAGCGGTTTCTTCTGTTCTCATGTCAGGTGACACCAGTCATCATTGTTTTTATTTTTACAAATATGGGAACAGTAAATTTTGGTGCAATAGCAACAATAACAACAAAATGTACAATGTAGACTAAAATTGGCAAGTTAAAAAAATTTAATAATTTTTCTGCTTTGGCTAGTATGATCGCAGTTCTGTCTCTATGTCAGCTGACTACAGTCCACGACAATCCACTTTAATGACACACATCTACTTTGTTTTAGTGCAGTATTGCACGTAAGCATCATACCTTATGTGTAACTTCCATGCATATGGCTATATTTTTTCTTGTTTCAATTGATAGTGCCCTTCTCTACATATCCATCTGCTGTATATGAAGAAGCGTTAGGGCCACTGTATTACAACCGCTAGATGGTCATTTTTACCCAATCATAGACTAAATTTCAATGCTAAACTGGCTCGTAAGCACTTTCCATTATTTCACTATTCCACTATACTTGAATACTTCCGTTATAGACCAGTTCACTATATTTATTAATGTGTGCATGTGTAATGTATTTTCTGTCAGTATTATGAACATGTTTTTTTTTCATAGTATGTTTATTAAAAAAATCTAGTCCTCTATTTCTATAAAAATGAAACAAAAACTGCAAATGATTAGTTATAAACCAACTGAGACTTATATTAAGTAGAGTATTAAATGCAAGTACTAATGTAAAAAGGCTGAAATATAAATTATATTAATTAAAATATAGTCTAAACAGAAAAGCATTAAGATCCAACAGAGACCAAGGGGGGTTTCCAGTGTGCTCACACCCCCACCCCCTTCATTCAGTATATATGTAAAGGTAAAATGGCCAAGCAAATTCATGGTTCTTACCCCTGGGTTCTAGGCACCTAGAGTCACCTTACATGTAATCCTGCTCTGTGTCTCAATCTTCTAGATAACAGGAAACAAATGTTGTGATTGGCAAGTTATATGTGGAATACAACTTTGCTCTGTTCTGACAGTCTCCACAGCTATATATTAAAGAAATAGTAAGCTTTCTTTCAACAGTAGAATCAATCACAGTGGGACAAGTAAGGATGACGTACCCTACAAACTACAGGAATTAAGAGATCTCTTACACTTGGAAAAGGTCTTATGTCACTGGGGTATACAGAGATCCTAATTGAACTGCAACATCGAAATTATTATTTTGATTCATTATTTTATTCCCTTTCATCGCTTTATATGGTTTGTTCCAGTGAAGGTTTAATTTATGATTATACTGATACTCAATTAAACTGCATTGGATAACTGTACTGGAGTAATAAAAAAATAAAACATTTAAAATTAGACTAATATTTTGTTTGTGTATAAAGCATGGACAGTTTAAGTTGAGAGAATTTTGTGTTTCATACATTACAGTAGAATAAGGTTAGGAGTTGGTCTAAATGATATAACAAACAAACAGGATTTCACGATTGATTCACATTGTGAATAAAATGATGTTAATACATTCTCATTGTTCTGTTTTCTAGGTTACATTGGTCATGCATTTACATTATGTTTAGAAATGATACCCGAAGAGATTGAAGATAATATAGTACAGTGGTGCCCAACCTTTTTTCACTTGTGTACCCCTTGTCAGTCAATTTTCATAAATCGTACCCCTCATATTAGTGATATGTTTTTAATTAATATAGTTGTTGTTATTTCAAATTTTTATGTTTTTTTTCTCTTCCCCATCTTCCATTTTTCTCTGCCTATGCTTCCCCTGCTTCCCTTCTGCCACACTTGATACAACACCTGTTTTGCATATTTGTGCTGTTGGGAGGGATTCTATTCAGTGAGATGAATCATTTTGAGACCGGAGAAGTAATTACAGTGGTACCTCGGTTTACGAATTTAATGCGTTCTCCGGGAAGTTTCTAATTGCGAAAAATGCGTAAATCAAAATGCGGTTATCCATAGGAATGCATTGAAAACCAATTAATCCATTCTGGAGGTCAGAAAAAAGTCAAAATGAGCTGGCATGGAAACCAACCCACAATGCAGAACACACAGTAAACGGCATGCAAATGACGGAGCTCAGCTCCCTACCTTTCCACCGTTTGAGAAATGCACCCGAAAAGTTCCCAAAAGTCCCAAAACCACTGCAATATTTTTTTAAAATGGCTCCAAAACACACAGATGCAAAAGCCACTCCAACACCTCCACACTCGACACCACGTGCTACCCACAGACTCCAGCATGCACGGGGGCGGTGCTATAAACCTCCCAGGCGCAATGCATCCTGAGGAAACTTGCTTTGTATTGCGAAAAAAATATGTAAACTGAGGCATTATTTTCAATGGATATTCATTTGTAAACCGAAAATGATGTTATATATATATATATGTATATATATATATATATATACAGTGGGACCTCGGTTTACGTATTTAATGCGTTCTCTGGGACGTTTCTTATTGCGAAAGATTTGTAAACCGAAACACAGTTTCCCATAGGAATGCATTGAAAACCAATTAATCCGTTGTGGAGGTCAGAAAAAATTCAAAATGAGCTGGGATGGAAACCAACCCACAATGCAGAACACACAATAAAAGGCATGCAAACGACGAAGATCAGCTCCCTACCTTTCCACAGCTTGAAAAATGCACCAAAAAGTCCCAAAACAACTGCAAACAATTTCCAGAATGGCTCCAAAACTCGCTGCAAAAGCCGCTCCAACACCTCCACACTCGACGCCACATGCTACCCACAGGCTCCGGCAGGGAGGGGGCAGTGCTATAAAGCTCCCAGGTGCAATGCATTCTAGGGAAACTTGCTTTGTATTGCGAAACAAATTTGTAAACCGAGGCATTATTTTCAATGGATTTTCATTTGTAAACCGAAAATTATGTTAACCGAGGCGTTTGTAAACTGAGATCCCACTGTATATATATATATATATATATATATATATATATATATATATATATATATTTACAGATACACATACAGATGCAGAAACACAGATACAAACACTGAAATACATGTAGATCCACAGACACACAGATACAAACACTGACATACATACAGATAAAGACACACAAAATCCTACAAAGGCACACAGATACAAACACTGCCACACGTGCAAATGCACAGACACAAAGATGCAAACACTGTCACACATGTAGTTGCACAGACACACTGATACACACACTGCCACACATAAAATACAGACACACAGATGCAAACACTGACACATATGCATATGCACAAACACACTGATACAAATCCTGAACTACAGATATAGACACACACAAACTCAGACAAAGACACATAGATACAAACACTGACACAGAAACAAAGACTGCCACACATGAAGATGCACAGACACATGGATATAAACAATGACATACCTACAGATACACTGCCACAGAAACACACCGCCACACATGCAGAAACAAAGACACACATTTATAAACACTGACACACATACATATACAGACACACATATACATTCAATGAATGCATAGACATACAGATACACACAATGACACACATGCAGATACACACACATACAGACACAAACACTGATACACACATACAGATACAGACACACAGCTACAAACACTGACACACATGCAGATATACAGACACACATTCTGACACACATGTAGATACACAGATACAAACACTGACACACACATAGATATGTAGACATACAGATGCACAACAGATACAAACACTGCCACATACAGATGTACAGGCACACAGATACAAACAGTGCCACATATGCAGATACATAGACATACAGTTACATACACTGACACACACACACAGATACAAACACTGACACCATACATATGTACAGACACTGAAACACAGACACACAGATAGAAACAATGGCACACACAGACACACATAAATACACTGACACACATACAGGTACAGATACATACATATATACACACAGAAACACGCACAGATACAAACTCTACATAGAAACATAAAATATGACGGCAGATAAGAACATTTCGGCCCATCTAGTCTGCCCAATTTTCTAAATACTTTCATTAGTCCCTGGCCGTATCTTATAGTTAGGATAGTCTTATGCCTACCCCACGCATGCTTAAACTCATTTACTGTGTTAACCTCTACCACATCAGCTGAAAGGCTATTCCATGCATCCACTACCCTCTCAGTAAAGTAATACTTACTGATATTATTTTTAAACCTTTGCTGCTCTAATTTAAGACTATGTCCTCTTGTTGTGGTAGTTTTTCTTCTTTTAACCCCTTAAGGACCTGACTTTTTTTGCGATGTTGTACATTTGCGACCAGGCATCTTTTTGACACTTTTGTGGTGTTTGTGTTTAGCTGTAATTTTCCGCTCTCTCATTTACTGTTCCCATACAAATTATATATTGTTTTTTTCAGGACAAAGGGGGCTTTCTTTACATACCATTATTTATATAATCTCATGTAATTTAATTTTAAAAAAATGAAAAAATATGATGAAAAATTGAAATAAATACACATTTTTTGAATTTTATGTGAAAAATCTTTTACTCATCTACAAAAGCGAATGAAAAAACTGCTAAATAGATTCAAAATGTTGTCCTGAGTTCAAAAATACCCAGTGTTTACATGCTTTTTGCTATTTTTTTGCATGTTATAGGGCTATAAGTACAAGTAGGATATTGCGGTTTCAAAACATACATTTTTAAAATGTATCAATAGTGACATTGTAACACTATTATCTGTCATAAATGGCTAAATAACACCCCACATGTACATATTTTTTTAAAAGTAGACAACCCAGGGTATTCAATATGGGGTATGTCCAGACTTTTTTAGTAGCCACTTAGTCGCAAACACTGGCCAAAGTTAGCGTTCATATTTGTTTGTGTGTGAAAAAAGTAAAAAACTAAATTGAACGCTAATTTTGGCCAGTGTTTGTGACTAAGTGGTTACTAAAAAAGACTGGACATACCCCATTTGCAATACCTTGGGTTGTATTCTTTTGCAAATGGTATGCCATCATGGGGGTAATTCTCATTCCTGGGCTACCATACGCTCTCAAAGGCAACGTAACCAACCTGGCCATTTTCAATGTAAAACTATTTGACCCATATATTTGACCCTGTAACTTTCAAAAACGCTATAAAACCTGTACATGGGGGGTCCTGTTCTACTCAGGAGACTTTACTGAACACAAATATTAGTGTTTCAAAACTGGAAAATGTATCACAACAATTATATCATCAGTAAAAGTGCTGTTTGTGTGTGAAAAATGCAAAAAAAGTCACTTTCACTGACAATATCATCGCTGTGATATGTTTTACTGTTTTGAATCACTAATATTTGTGTTCAGCGAAGTCTCCCGAGTAAAACAGTACCCCCCATGTACAGGTTTTAGGGTGTCGTAGAACGTTACAGGGTAAAATACAGTGATAGCAAATTAAATTCTCTGGACTTTCGGCCTGGGTTGGCAGGCAGGTCCCTTAAATTGCAATCAATAAAATAACTTAATTATGTACAAATATTACATAAATACGCACGTAGAATTTAAATATATATGCATATTTATATATTTGAAGTCTACGTGTATATTTATATAATTATTTATGTAATTTTGTATATGGACATATGAATAGTTCGCATTCTTTTTATTTATTTATATATACATAGATATATATACAATTTCATTCTAAGTGTATTTTGATAAAAATAAATATATATTAATATCAAAATACAGTTAGAATAAAATTTCGTATAGATATATAATTTTTTTTTAATTTTTATTATTATTTTTTATTTTTTTTTATTTAATTTAAATTATTTATTATTCGTTTTTTATAATAATATATATATACAATATATATAGTTATTATATATATTATATATATACGTGTGTAAATTAATTATAAGTGTATTTTTATATTAATATATGTACATATTAATATAAAAATACACTTAGCATGACATTATATATATATGATATATAGACATATATTATATAGGTATAATATATGTCTATATATCATATATATACACATATATAATAATATTTTTTTTTATTAACTTTCACTTTAAATTTTTTTAATGATTTTACAGTTGCAGGGAGACTGCCTGTCAGCACAGACAGTCCCCCTGCAGGCAGAGACTAGGACACCTATTGTGACCATGTGGTCGCCCTGTTGGGCGATCACATGGCCACAGGGGTCCTAAACCGCCATGGGGAGACTGTCTGGGCTGCAGGCAGTCTCCCCACACCGGGAGCACCGCCGATCGCCGCCGGGGGAACGACGGCGATCGGGTAAGTACATTGGACGGTTAGGGCGGTTCAGGACCGTCACCGGTCGGCAACGCAAAAATGCCGATGACGGTCCTGAACCGTCCTCCGTCCTTAAGGGGTTAAATATAGTCTCCTCAATTACTGTGTTGATTCCCTTTATGTTTTTAAATGTTTCTATCATATCCCCCCTGCCTCGTCTTTCCTCCCAGCTATACATGTTAAGTTCCTTTAACCTTTCCTTGTTAGTTTTATCCTGCAATCCATGAACCAGTTTAGTAGCCCTTCTTTGAACTCTCTCTAAGGTATCAATATCCTTCTGGAGATCCGGTCATCAGTATTGCATACAATACTCCAAGTGAAGTCTCACCAGTGTTCTGTGCAATGGCATGAGCACTTCCCTCTTTTTTCCTGCTAATACCTCTCCCTATACAAGCAAGCATTCTGCTAGCATTTCCTGCTGCTCTATTACATTGTCTGCCTACCTTTAAGTCATCAGAAATAATCACCCCTAAATCCCTTTCCTCAGATGTTGAGTTTAGGACTCTATCAAATATTCTGTACTCTGCCCTTGGGTTTTTACGTCCAAGATGCATTATCTTGCACTTATCCACATTAAATGTCAGTTGCCACAACTCTGACCAATTTTCTAGTTTACCTAAATCATTAGCAATTTGGCTTATCCCTCCTGGAACATCAATATTAAAGAGAATGGGTCCAAGTGAAGATCCCTGGGGTACCCCACTGGTGTCAAACCCATGCTTCAAATATACTCCATTCACTACAACCCTCTGTTGCCTGTCACTCAGTCACTGCCTCACCCATTCAACAATATTGGAATCCAAACTTAAAGATTGTAGTTTATTGATAAGCCTTCTATGTGCAACAGTGTCAAAAGCCTTACTGATATATAGGTGAGTAATGTCTACTGCACCACCCTGATCTATTAATTTAGTTACCCAATCAAAAAAATCAATAAGATTAGTTTGGCATGATCTCCCTGAAGTAAACCCATGTTGTCTCTGATCTTGAAATCCATGTATTTTTAGATGTTCAACAATCCTATCCTTTAACATGGTTTCCATTACTTTCCCCACTATTCAATTAAGGCTTACTGGCCTCTAGTTGCCCGACACCTCCCTGCTACCTTTTTTGTAAATGGGCACAACATTTGCTAAGTTCCAATCTTCTGGGACTACTCCTGTTAACAATGATTGGTTAAATAAATCTGTAAATACATACAGGTCAGAATTGTAGCCACCCTCCAGTTTCCTAGCGTTTCCTCTTCTGGCTGTGTTTTTTGGGAGTTAGGGGATGTTCTTCCATGTAGGTCTGAGTGAACTGGGAGGAAGTGACAGACTCTCAGTGCACAACCAGCCCCTTATGGCACATATCTTTTGGGTGGGCCTAACCCGATGGGCCCAGCACTTCCCAGCCCATTGCAGTGCGATTGCACTGAAGGCAGAACCGCTATTGCTGAAATGTATTTGTCTACCTCGGAGGCCCTGGATTGCACCCCTGAGGGTATGCATACTGCGGGCTAGGAACCTCCGTTATGGTAGATTGATTTTTAGTCCAAGTTCACTTTTGACTGTGCTAAAGAGATTTTCAAATTCTGTAAAATACAGCTACTCTAAAATGGATTTGACTGTTAATACAATAAATGGCAGACTACCTGTCACTTTATAAACTTGTCTTTCCACACATAAGTGTGTCATTTATACTTTAAAGTTTGTATATATTTTTTTCTGGTATATTTACTATTGTACTCACTAAACATGTCTAATTTCTTTCTTTAGCAATTGAATTTCATCCAAATTCGGCAACAGATTAAGAATGAATCGAAACAAATTGTTTTAGATCCATTCATAAGGATAGCAAATTTGGAGTTAATATCTACTAAACAACTGAATGAACACAATTAATAAAAGGACTTTCAGCTGTTTAGTAAATAGCTCCGTAATTTGGTATCCTTAAATATGGCTATTCTACTAAACAGATGACATATGTAAATACATAAAAGGCAAAATTAAACTGGTACTGTGTAAGTTTCTGACTGCCATCTTCATTCATTACTCCTAGGGAATAATGGGCATGCAAATTTTGGAAAACAATGACGTTTTCGGCCGAAATGTATTTAGCCCAAATCAATAATTTCCGATTTTTGAACGAACTGAAAGTAAAAAATGAATTAATCAAAACAAGTGTAAACAAAGCAACATTTTCATCCATGCACATTATAGTTCTCACTGAAACTGTAATTTCCATATTTCAGTTTTCTGTAATTGTAACAAAACAATAAGCAACAATAGGTGTAGCCTTTTGTTGCAGTTATTTAATATTGAAAATAAGTGATCTCTCTCCTTTGGTTAACTTATACCTTATTGATGATCAATCCTATCAGATAATGAACACTTTCCATAAGGATAGTGAAAACGTTAGGGATATGTCAACAGGGGATATATGTGTAATGACTCCTATGATGTTTACTAGTGCAGTTGCAAAAATTGTATGGAAAAAAAGCTGTATTGCCCACATCAGCCTAATTTCATTTTCCAGCTTTTTTCTTCCCTGTTTTCTTCTACCGACATTCTGCTTCATCATCTACCCTACATTTATTCTCCTTAGATACTCAACTTTCTACTTTTACTTTTTGTATTGGCTGGTTAGAAAAGTCGTAGCATGACTTAGCACTGGATAACCGAGGTCTGATTCCTGGTCAGATCACATGAGCAATACGTGTCCTTGGGCAAGACATCTAAAAAGCAACTTTCTTCTCTGATTTTGAAATTTCGGTTTTATTTTGTTTTATTTTACCTTACTTTAATTTATATGTTATTAACTTATGCTGCATTGGAAAATAAAGTGGAATTTTGAATACCCACCTGAGTTCTGGAGATCATCCCTGGTGAGGAGTCCATAATCAGGACATTTTTAAATAAGTGGAAAAAAAAACAACACGAGTAGTACAGCAATATCTTATATAGTAGTCTTGTAGAAGTATTTGCACTATTTGCAGAGTTAGGCAATAGTATGTAACTTAATATTAGATAAAATTAGCAAGCAAACTTTAGATTAGGAGACATTAATAGAGCATATAAATTACACTTAAGAAACATTTCTGAAAAAGAAACACTAATGAGGTTGAAAAGGTTGATGTTTACCCTCCTGACTGCTGAGAGGCACACACAAGCAAGTGGACACTATTCTTAAAGCTATCATAAGGCTAAGACAATGAGAAATTAGGAGACAGTGTCATGCTTATCTCATAGATCTCTATTGAGATCATCCCAACCTTGAAAAGTTATTTCCAAAAAGAGACAAAGTCCTCATCAGCCATAGTGCTCCACTCCACCTTCCCAGACCCAAGTAAGAGCCTGTATATGATGCATACTAATCTGGCACCCAATCAATATTTCGGTGGGGAGCTGTCAGATGACAGTGTTGATTGTAGACTCTCCAATTTTTGTATACTCTCCAATTTTTTACAAAAGAGCATGGGCTGCACTCCAGGCTTTCCCCCTCCCCTGTGGTCTCCCAGCCTGAGATTATGGCATTGGGCATAGGATTCTTCCTAATTCTCTGAAGGCAGGTAAACACTGGAGCACTGACATCCATCCGAGGAAGACCGCCTGATGGTCATGGGACATTCTTTGGTTGGCCCGAAAGCATGGCTTATTCTTTCTTGATCAACTGCTGTCGTCGACCTAAGTTACTTCAGAAAGCTGCAAACAGCGCACGCAGCTGAGCCAGTGCAATATAAGGCAAGCTAACAGTTGGGAGAAGCATATGGTGTAAGGCAAGCATGTCAAACTCAAAGGCTAACAAGCTTATGTGGACCGCAAAAAAAGTTTGACCTTGACCAACACAAACTAAAATTACTTGTATCGTTCTCATGCAAACAATATGTAATTATGGGTACATATGTATAATTTACTCAAAAGCTTAACTTCAAGTTACTTACTATGACCCCCCAATCTAATACATAGACTCCCGCAGCCCCGCTCCCCCAATGGAATATACTGCCTCTCCCCCAAATTAATACACTGCCCCCTCCCACCACTCTAATTTAATACACTGCCTTCCTTCCCTCAATTTAATACACTGCCCCCCCCACTACTATAATACCCTGCTCCCTCCCCCAATTTAATACCCTGCCCTCTCCCTCCCTTTCCCCAATTTAACACACTGCTCCCCACCACTCTAATACATTGCCCTCTGTAATGGCTACCCAGGTAGTGAGAGGGTATCAGCCGTTGGAGAAGTCCTTTTCCCTGGCAAGCTGCTGCATAAAAGTAAAGCTGGTATAATCCCATTCACGATATCCAGAGGGAGAGTCAGGTTCAGCTGTAAAAAGAGCAGAGTAACATTCTCAAATAATCCCCTTCCAAGAACGAGACAAGGCTACGTTTTGAAGGGTCAAGAAGAACTCAGGGCTGGAACACCCACCCTGGTTTTTATTACCATTTTGTAAATACAGGACCACCCACAGGGAGGGACAAAACAACCAATCATACACGTACATCATTAAAACCACTCCCAGTAATTACACACAAAATCCTCCCTTCTGTCTGTGATATAATTATGGTTTAACATAATTATCACAGACAGTAAAAATACAGTTTTTACACATACACTGTAACTTTAAAACCATACATTCAATCTCCAAAAATTACATATTTAAACTCAGCATATATCAAACATAAACACTTCCAAAAATCATACAAATCCCTCCAGCGGATCAAAAGTTAAGTGGAAGTCCTTTATGACCGGCCGCAAGCACAATTTCCTGCCCAAAACAGTTCCATAGATTTGGGCTGTGCGGTCGGTCAATTTCATGCAGAAAAACGACTAAGTCCCATCTTCGAACGGGACTTAGTGTCTGGAGCTGCAAGTTCAGTATGGAAGAAGGTAAGGGTCAGCGGTGTTCGTGTATTTGCGCATCCGATTTTAGTTCCACAGAATCTTTAGCATACACCGCTGACCGCGTTCGAATGAACAAAGATGGCTGCCGCCACGTGTTCGACTGTCGAATGGCGGCCACCCAGCGGTCGGCAATTAAACTGCAGTAACCTCACAGCCTGGGAGGTAAATTGCCTGCACACTTTAACTTCTGGGTGGTCCGCCTGTATGGTACTTGGTTCAGTAAGCCCTATTTACTGAACCAAGAGGGAGAAAGCCAGGAACAAGTTATTTTACAGGTCTGGGGACATAGTCTTAAAGGAGCATTGTTCACCAAAGTTACAAGATGTCCCCAGACGGTTCTTAAAGGGCCATACACACCAAATAAAAGTCCATACGTTTTCAGGGGCACAATCTTCCAGGGGCCATAGTCATGAGGAAGGAGGCTGGCAAACAGGCTTCTCCACAATCCAGGGAAGCAGGGCAATTTATAATTTAAAGGGCCAGTTACAAATAGCAATTTGTAACACCCTCCATCCCACCACTTTAAGACAATGCCTCTCTTCTTCACACAATTTAATACACTGCCCCCTCACTCTAATCCACTTCCCCAATTGAATACACTGTCCCACCTCCCTCCCCCCAATTTAATGCACTGCCCTCCCTCCCTCCCACCACTTTAATACACTGCCCCACCCCCATTTAATATACTACACTAGAGGAAGGTTACCCCAAGCTTTCCAGTCCAGCTCTGCATGATCTTCTCTGCTCAAGCAGGCCACACTCTGCGAGCAGCAAGAAAGGGGAAGTGGCTGGCCTGCTCTGCACGCAGCCAGCCACTCTGCGCACTATATGGGATATGATTCCATATGCTGTATGCGCATATGCAGAGAGTCACAGCTCTCTCTGAGCGGCCCCAGGGTAGGCAGTCTACCCAGAAAATTCCCGGTATCCCTGTAAGCAAGTCTGGCCCTGGGCAGCAAAGATACTCATTGTGGGCTGCATGCGGCCCATGAGCCGCTTGTTTGACATGCTTGGTGTAAGGCCGGTACCCTTGATAACATGTTGTTCAGGCGTTAATAGGTTCTCAGCAGTACCATTGGTAATTGTGAATATACAAGAATGTGGTGCTAGGTTAAACTTCCCCGCACGGAATATGCGCATCTCAGGGTGTATGATAGTAGATAGATCAACCACTTCTCCCACTCTCGATTTGCTAATATAGGCTTCTAGAGCCCCCATTCATAAATATTATTAATACTCAACTCAGTTATTCTAATTTATGCAAATGTAAATGGTGGCATGCAAAAGTTTAAAGGGACACTATAGTCACCAGAACAACGACAGTTATTGTATTTGTTCTGGTGAGTAGAATAATTTCCTTCAGGCTTTTTGCAGTAAGCACTGTCTTTTCAATGAAAAATACAGTATTTACATTACATCCTAATGATAACTCCACTGGCCACCCCTTAGATGGCTATTAGAGGTGTTTCCTGAGTCAGTGCTAAACAGTGTGCAGTACTGCCATTCAGTGTCTCTACCCTCTACATGAAGACACTAAACTTTCCTCATAGACATGCATTGAGTCAATTCGGGCTGTGTTTGACTTGTTCTGGCTTTGCCCATTATCTGCCTCCTTAACAGTCTCCGCCAATTTTATGGGAAAGCATTGTGATTGGCTCAGACCACCACTTCTCATGATGCCAGCAGACAGTAGGCAGATCAGGGGCAGAGGCAGTAGCTGCAGACTTGAATAGTCAGTAAGATGTTAAGTGAGAGTTAAAAATGAATTTCAAATTTATGGTCAATATAGTCCAGCTGGAAAATAGTTTAAACCATACTTTAATTTTGGGTACTCTGACTTTAAATATAAAATGTACTTGGACTTTACTTTAATTTTTCTCTTTAAATAACTAAATAATAAGTAATAATAATAGTAAATAACTCTGAGACAAATAACTTGTAAAATACCATACATTGATACATTAAATTAGTTCTAAGGAAAATGCTAAGAGGTTGTACAATATTATTATATTATTAAATGTCATTATATTTAAACATAATTGCAATAACCATTGTGCAATGAATGACATATATAACATTATATAATAATAACATCTAGTGAGTTTTGTAGAAGAACAGCAGGACTTTGTGAAAGGGCTAAGATCTATTGTTCTTAAACTGACAAAGCAAATGTTTTGTCGTTCTGCAGACATGCTCAATTCATTGGAGGTCTGCATGGAAGACTTAAATTTCATGTACGGGTTTCTAGTAGAGCAAAGGACAGGTGTGATATGCCTATGTTTGGACGATTCTGAAAAGAACTCTTTGATGATAATGTGATCAGTCAAATGAATCTGAGCTATGCCTGGTCAGTCATGCAACGGATTCTGGAATGCAATTCTGTCCCTTGCCTTCGCAACATATGGTACGAAAACCTTTCTCAACTTAATTAGCCACTTGGCAACTGTAAGCACAATGCATATCTAAAAACAATGTTTAACAGAACCTTCTGTTGTTTACATATGGTTTGGGGAGGCCGCATGCTACAGTTGAGTGTTTCACATTTAATAAAGGTGAAATATGATTATTATAGTGCGTCATAGAAAAGTCGGTATTCCCGGAATGAGCTAAGCGTTAAATGTTTTGAATATAAGTCCACACTACGGAAACCCAATTCAAAATATTTAACGCACAAGCAAATTTGTAATGCTGGGTTACTGGCTTAACACACACTTTATTTATTTAGGCTGAAAAAACTCTGCATTAAAGAGATATACTGAAATTATTTAATTATTTAAATGAGCTTTTTTTTTAACTGACTAACATATGCAACACAGTAGGTTATCCAGCATACTACGTATTCACTTCTAGCTGCTATGATTTTGGGTTTCTCTACACCGGTGATATGCTGGGCTTCCTGTGTTAGTGTATGGGACACAGACTTAGACATTATTAGTTCAGTAAAGTGAGCATGTATGAAAATATTATTAAAATAAAAATATCTGTTCAATTGAAATTAATATTTTGGAGCACCCCACACATTTTGCAATACTCAGGGAAATTATCATTTAGTTTGGTGAAAGTTATGTATTTACTTGCTCAAATCACTGCTGTTGAAGCTTTTACTGGGGTTTAATGAAGGTAAGGCATAAAGAACCCTGCAGACACTGGACTCATCAAAAGTGGATGCATGTCGTGAATCCACTTTAGATAGGACTTTCTACCTGAGAATTTACAAACCTCTATCAGGTTTGCTACTGACCTGTTCTTTCTAGAAGTGTGCCGAATGCAGCAACGACTGCTATATTGGCTAAACTTCATGACTGAGCAAACAGGACGCGATCTTTCCAGCATGGTGTAACTCATTACAGGGAACCCACTATAAGCTCAGGGGGCCTGCACCTAATCTAAGAGCAAATAGGGTTTACCCAACCATACCTTATCTATTGGGTATAAAAACTGACAGAGATGTAACTAGAAACTACGGGGCCCCAGTGCGAAAATTGTCATGGAGCTCATCCCATACATCTCATCCCCCCAGCCCTTCCATGTGTCTCATTAATGCCCCACAGTGTGGGTGTGGCATGGTTGGGACGGATGAGTATGACAGAATTGGAGGGGTTAATGTGATAGGGTGAAATGTGGAAAGTGTGACATAGTGATGGAGAATGAGTGTGACAGGATAGGGGGGTGAGTATGGCAGTGCTAGTGAAGGTTAGCGTGATAGGGTGAGTATGGCAGAGTAATGGGAGGGAAGTATGGCATGGGTGAGTAACATGATTTGGGGAGTTATTGTGAGTGTGACAGGGTGAAGGGGGGTGGCACTGTGTGCAGTGGGGTGACAGTTACACGGACACACAGGTGCATACACTGACACACATGCAGATAAATAGACAAACACACACTGGCATACATTCACATGCACACCATATAACACATACAAATACATACATGGACACACATGCTGACACATAGACACACATACAGATACAGATGCACAGATACATACCCTGGCTCACATGCAAATACACAGACACAAACTAATACACATACAGATACACATATATACAAACAGACACACAGAATGACATACATTCAGATACACAGAATGACACTCCTACAGATACAAACACTGAAACCCATACAAATACACAGACACACACTGGCACACATGCGGATACACAGACACACATACAGATACACATATAGACACAGATACTTAATGACAAACATTCAGATAAACAGAATAACACTAATACAGATACAAACATTGACACTCATACAGATACAAAGGGGCACACACTGAGATACAGATACACAGACATACAGATACACATACAGACAGCCATGCAGATACACATGCAAACAAACAGATAAACGTACAAACACACGTACAGACAAGACACACATACATACATTCATACAGACACACATACATACATACACACATACATACACACATACAGACATACAGACACACAAACATACAGACATATGGACACACATACATACAGACACACACACTGACACAGACACATATATAGGTGACTTCCCTAGGGTTCAGTGGCTCAGGCTGATGGGAGTCTGAGCTCCCTCTCTGACTCGGTCCTCTCCTTCTTCTCCCTTGCAGCACTCTATATTATCTGGGAAGAATTACTTGCTCCCAAGCTGACCTCATCATAGGGGGCCTGGTCACTGACTGGGCTACTGGAAATATGTTGCATTTGGTGGCTCTACGAGCATAGAACACCTGATCGGCCCCTGAATGCTGGATCCTGGCTCTTGTGCTGCCCGGGCTGGGGCCACGCCACCTCGGTCGCAGGGGTCCACAGGGCGGTAGGTCTGCCACTGATTAGAAATTGTAAAATTCTTTATAGCTGTGCTAAAATTCATAGAAAGCTTTGCTGTTCTTCCAGAAGACATACAACAGTGTTAATGACACACAAGTGCACACAAGTACAGGAATCAACAAAAGGAGGTTGGGTAGAAGAGGTGGGGTTAGATACATAATTTTAGCAAAACATTTAATTGCAAAAAAAAAATACATTTTATTATTCAGTGTTTTATGGTGCTCGGAGCAATGGGTAGGTGAAATCAGTAAACTTGTTGTTGTTGCCTGCTTTTCCATTAAGCTTTTTAGGGCCTTGAGCTCCAGTTCTGGATGTGTGGATGCTCTCCTAGAGCAAAAGATCTCAGTGCTTGACCCTGTGCCCCCTCCCTTCCTGAGGGAGCCTTGTGATTTGCACAATATCAGGGTGCTTATTGATCACTAAAAGTACCGCAGTCAGCAATCATTGAATGAGTGCGGGAACTCTGATGGAACTCTTAAAGTGGCCTGTACCTGATATTGGTGCAGACTGTGGAGCTCCCCGACCGGACCACCAGTGACACAGCTCGCCCTTTACTGGACCACCAGAGAAGGTAAGTACGAGAGTGGAAAAAACATACACACATTCAAAACTCCGCTAAACACATACAAACAATTCACTCACAACACTCAATCAATACACTCAGATAAGTTTGCCCCCCCCACCTCCCTCCATACAGCTCTCACCGTGCTCCAAACATACAGCACCAAATTCAAATTTAATTACCCCTGCTGTTGCGCTTACCCTTTTTAAAACGCCTTTCATTGTAGTGGTTTTGCTCTGCCTGTTGATGGAGATGGAGTTGGGAGAAGCTGATAAGGCACTTCGATATTTCAACACTAAAGGACTGGATGTGTGGGAAAACTTTATTGTTCTCAGGCTGGACGGAGTGAGTGGGTCATCAACACACACTGACTTTTTTTTCTTCCATTTTTGGATAAATCCAAAATTTTTACCTTAAAATAACTCCTGCTCCCCATTTTTCATAATACAAGGTAGCAAAATGAAAAAGATATAAATCGATCATTATATATGTCTATGCTCTCTTACCTCCTATGTTTTTTAGAGATATATAATAATCTAATTTTGTGCAAAAGTGGTGATACTGCGTAATGTGATTGGCCGTTCCTCACAGTGGGTAATTGGGAAAAAAAAGCAAAGTAGCTAGGAAAGCATTAAAGGAATAATCCAAGAACCATAACCACTACACCCTGCTATAGTGTTATGTTGCCAGGATTGCCTTAATGCTAAGTTGTCAAACTCTTTTAGTATGATTCAACAAGTTACTTGGTTCCCGCCAGTCGCCCCCACAGCCACATCCCCTGCTTACGGTCTTTTCTGCCAGATAATATAGTTATAGCTACAGAGCTGAGCAGTGCCATGCAGAGCTGTTCTCATGGTGATTATCAACTAGGTTCTCTCAGCCAGTGGTTATGGTACTTAGAGTGTTCCATAATATTTCAGCTTTGTTCCTCTTTTTCCAAAGACATTTCAACATATCATGTAAGTAAAACATGACAAATCCCAATTCCTATGACTCCCAATTCATTTCTTTCATTTTGTAATACTACTTCAAATATTATATTATTACAACAAATTGTTTGTACCAGTGCAGTCCCACAGCATTTAATGCTAGGTATAACATGCAACGTTTTTAAAACATGTATGGCCATGTCTAAGTTTTGTTCACTCTACTAATAAATAAATAAATACACACACACGTTAACTGTTCTTGGGTGTAACCATGTGATCTTGTATGCATAGGTCATATTGCATGCTCAAATTCAGTACAGGATTTCCACTGGTTATTTGAAATGTGAGAAGTTGGTTAGTTATCTTTTAAGAAGGAGTTGTGCTTTCTTTCATTAATAGCTAAGGAGTTATAAGAACTACATTCCTAAAATACCACAGCCATACTGTGAAATGTAAAACAAAACAATCCCCCTCTATAAAAATTTGAATTGCTTAATATATATTCAGACAAAAAAAAGGGAAGAAAAAGGGTGGTGCTAACAAACAAGTATAATATCACACATCAAAATAGTGCAGCATACAAAAGTAACCTAAGTGTATAGTCACTAGTTTAGACTTACATACAGAAATTGGAAAATGAAGAAAAGGTGATTATTAGATGAATTTCTTGTGTTGTATGGATAATCCCTAGGTTCTGTAAATACAGGAAACCAACATATGGTAATAAATCTTAACACAGGATTAGTAAAATAAAAAACTTGGAAAACTCTCAATTTATTAAGAGCATTTCTGAGTTTGCTCTAAAATATGAAGGCAGGATACATCAATCTGATATGGGTATGTAGGTTTTGGTCCCTCAGAAGGTATCAGCAGTCCTCTGTTTGATGAATCAGGAACCAGGTAACCAAATGGACGGAAAGTAAATACTTTTATTTGAACAATTAAAAATAACACCAATAAAAAGCACAACGCGTTTCTACCTAGTGCAATAGGTCTTCCTCAGGTGCATGTATGGTTGCATCTATGCAAGCTTCCTTATATATCACATAAAATATTTGCAAACAATTAAAACCATAATTTTTTTAATATATATTCATCATGTGTTAAAAAAAGATATTGAATTAAATAGCTCACCTTGGTATTGCTTTATTTGAACTACAACATTGGAAGGGTAACTAGTATTCTTTTCTGAGAGCTATAAAATGAGACTTGCTGTACTGTAAGAATTCTTATTACAGTTTTTATTTATTTGAACGTAGTTCTATTGTACTTTCATCCACAAATATACATGAAAAGGCAGGCAGGAAGGCAAAAATAATGATAATACTAATAATTAGAGCTTGTTTCTAATATCATAGGGAATTTCATAGATTACAGGGTTACTCAAACAAAAAAGATGTTTTAATAAAACTCTGTTTTGGTTAAAGTAATCGTTACTAGAATTGTTATTTTTTTTTACATGGTTTTGTCCAAAATGTGGCTATTCGTCCATTTGTTCAAAAGACGAATGAACAAAGAAGAATTTAAATGAATGAAACAAAGACCGAATTGATTGTTGAACTAAATGTTGTCCTGCAAGTCATTGTTTTATATTAGAAGGAGGGAGTGAACAGCTGCCAGTTGTTTTCTAGATACTCCCCTGACCCCCCTTACCATAGGAGGATCAATATTACCCCCATATTAGTATAAGGGAGGTTAAATCCTCCCTTCTGCCCAACTCACTGTGCTGCAAGTAGGGGCATGTCTACTAAACGGTGAGCAGCTAGAGGCTGCTCACTGTCATAAGAATAGGCTAACGACAGTCACTAATCCAATAAAGGGGGACCTGACACAGGCCCCCATGCCCCTGTGATGTGGCATCTACTAAAATATTTAAGTGGTGGGACATAGTGTCCCCTCTCATGCCAAGTGAATGAGGGCCATTAAAATAAACAGAGTCCTCCAGTTTCCACCCTTGGCCAAGGGACAGGGCCGTCTTTAACAAGGGGCAAACTGGGCAGCTGCCCCGGGCCCTGTTGCTCCTGGGGGGCCCAAAGCAGCTGCCCTGTGGGCCCCCTGCCCGCAGCCAGGTCTGAACAGCCCACGGGATACTAAGAAATATTCCGGTGGGCTGCTGCAGGTGAGGTAATCAAGGGCCCCCGGCCCTTTAAGAGAGCTCCAGACCGGGCCTCTGTCTTCCTGCCTGCTGGGAGGAAGTGTTGTGAGGTCACTTCCTCCCAATTAACTGAGTGCCGCTGGGGAGGAGGAGGCATACAGGGAGAGAAGGTGACCAAGAGAGAAGGTACAGACCAAGAAGAAGAAGACTCCCATCAATCTCAGCCATCCAGCTCCCACTGGACTACAGGGAAGCCACACTTCTGTAAAGGTAAGGAGGGTGGCTAAACTATGTAAATTGATATGTGTGTGTGTGTGTATCTGACTGTGTGTGTATCTGACTGTATGTGTGTGTGTGTGTGTGTGTGTGTGTATCTGACTGTGTGTGTGTATCTGACTCTGTGTGTATGACTGTATGTGTGTGTGTGAGTATCTGACTGTATGTGTGTGTGTGAGTATCTGACTGTATATGTGTATATCTGACTGTGTGTGTATATCTGACTGTGTGTGTGTGACTGTGTGTGTGTGTGTATCTGACTGTATGTTTGTATATCTGACTGTGTGTGTGTGTTCTGACTGTGTGTGTGTATATTTGACTGTATGTGTGTATATTTGACTGTATGTGTGTGTCTAAATGTGTGTGTCTGACTGTATGTGTGTATATCTGTGTGTGTGTGTGTGTGTGTATCTAACTATGTGTGTGTATGTATCTCAGTGTTTGTGTGTGTATCTCACTGTGTGTGTGTATCTGACTGTGTGTGTATGTGTATCTGACTGTATGTGTGTGTCTGACTGTTTGTGTGTCTGACTGTGTGTGTGTGTATCTCACTGTGTGTGTGTGTCTCACTGTGTGTGTGTGTGTGTGTGTGTGTGTGTGGGGGTGTGTATCTCACTGTGGGTGTGTGTATCTCACTGTGTTTGTGTCAGTGTTTGTGTGTATATGCGTGTGGAAATGCATACATCCCATCTAACATTGCACACAAATACATTCCGGGGGAGAGGGGGTGGCGGGGGGGTTGGGGGGGGCAGGAAAGGGGGGGTGGCAGGGGGCGGCGGGGGGGGCAGGAGGGCAGGATCCAGGGGGCCCAAGCAAATGCATGCCCAGGGTCCAATCAATGTTAAAGACGGCCCTGCCAAGGGAGGGGACTATTAACTAAAATAAACAGAGGGATATAGTGTCCTGTGGGGACCCTAAGTAATAAAGAAGAGGGTGTGGACCTAGTGCCAAGTCTCCTTTTATTGGATGAGTGACTGGTCAGCAACAGCTCATGACAGTTTTTCCTTATGACATCGAGCAGCCACTGTTTACTGTTTAGCAGACATGCCCTTACTCGCAGTAGGGATTTAACCTCCCTTATTTACTAATACTGTGCATTTCTTTTTTACTTAGTATTTGTAAAGTTGTCCAAAACACCAAAATTACAAAAAAGAAGGGCTCTTTGTAATTTTGGTCTTTCAGCTTCTTAGTAGGTATTTCCCCAATCTGGTACCCTTAAATATGACAATCCCACAAGGATACCAGTTTAGGGAGTCTAATACACGGTTGCAAGCTGCCCACGGCATGGATTGGAATGTGTTTATGGAAGTAACCCTTAGACTGCTATCTAACTCAATTTAATATGGTTGGATAAGGTATGCCAGTAATTTAATATTTTAGGATTAGCTTTTAAGATTATTTTTTAATATATTAAAATATCAAAAACTATATCACATATAAATAATATATAAATATATCTAAATATATAAAAAAAAATCACAAAATCTGAATATTTTTCATAGTATTACATCATTTTAAAGTTTTTACATTTAAAATAGCCCACCATGGAGGAGAATTAGGCAAACGATATCCTAGCACACACACCAAACCAAAAATTATTTCCATTGTAGACAACAGTTTTTACAATTCACACAGTGATGAGTGGTAATGTAAGGTTAGATCAAACATTAATGAATTGAATAAACATAATCTCTATAACCCCTACATGATCCCAATAATATGGTAATAATTGATATGTGATACAGAGTTAGCAAGGATTCATTACAGCTTCTGTATGTATGAGAGGTAGGCAAAACATCTCTTTTAATTCAAGTACATAGAGCAATGTGTGAACTATAGGAATATATTGTTTAGAATTCAAGTTTTTTGTATGGTAGTTAGAACTTTAATATATTTATAATATATTACTAATGTGCTTGACTCTTTCCCTGATTTGTATTTACAATTACAGTCATTATCTTGTGGGTGTAAAAATGAACATCTCAATGTCAAACTGTTGCGTTCAAAACTTTATTCTTCAGAATTTTAACTTTCTAGGTTCTGAGCTGAGATGCCAACCTACCTGCCAAAACTGAAAAATTGGTGGTAGGGACATGTTTTGGCATTACAGAGTTAATGTAATAATTACTGCTATTAATAATGTGTATAAAGTCCAGTGGAGATGGATATTATATTCTAAAGAAGTAACTGCTTCTAAGATTCACAAACAATTCTAAGACTCTCTTTAAAAAAAGCTGAAGCAAACTCTAAAGATATATATATAAAAAAATAATTTACTTTTAAGCAGCTGATCAATTCCCTCGTTAGATGGAGAAAGAAAATTATTTTAACCGAACCACTTCACCATAATAATAAAAGATTTGAGACGGACACATTTCGACCATATGGCAGTTATGTATTATGTATATTAGCCATCTCTCCACCACCTTCCCAGCATGTCACCTTAAACAATATCTGTCAATAGGTACATTTCAGTGCGTGTCCTTAGATCAGTGTTTCCCAACCCAGTCCTCAAGGCACACCTACCAGTCCAGGATTTAGGGATTACATAGCAGTGCCTAAGGTGTTTTTAGAAAAAAAAAAGAAAAAACACCTTAGACACAACTGGGTCACCCCTAAATCCTGGACTGGTAGGTGTGCCTTGAGGACTGAGTTGGGAAACACTGCCTTAGATAAATAGACAGTCCAAATCCTTTTTAGATAGTAGGAACACAGAGACCTTCAAACCACGTTGCTTTTTCAATTGCCACTTTGAGGCTCTTTCGGATTGAAGTACGTGGGCAAGACATTCCGCCCCTTTAAATATAGGATCCGCGAGCGCATCAATTTAGTCAGGAGACGCCTGGAGACCCCCATCTCCAACATCAAAACCATTCATCTGCTGGTATTCGTGGGCCTTGAATATATACCACAACCTCCATGTAAATGGGGCTGGAATGTGAAGTTACGCCAGAGAGAGGCGTTTTGGATTTACCGACTGTGTTTTTGAACGAAGGGTTCTCCTATTCCCCCTTTTTATAAACCTCTTAGTCGGCTTACAAATTGGTCTATCTAATTTAGCCATGTAAATTTGTACATATCTATTATTTATTATTTATTATCTATCCTGGAGATAATTGGCTTAAGTGACCATAGTAAACTTAATTAACTCCAGGTACAGAAAATATCTAAGTTACAACTGCAACAAAACACATAAAAATACATCACTTATATTCCACAGAACTGAACCCCCACATTTGACATATCCCCAGATAGCTTGGATCTGAGCGCTCAATATATCCGAATAGCGCTCAGATCCCACGAACATAGTGGGGCTGTTCTTGCAAATAGCCAACGTTAAAATGGCATTCTCCCCGTCGAAGCTTCGAAGTTCTGGAGAAGGTAAAGTTCAGCGGTATTCGTGCCATCGCTTGTCCGATTTGAGTTCCATGAACTCAACAACTAAACACTGCTGAACGCCTTCGACTAAACATTCGTCAATTTGGCTGCGGTTAACCACAGCTCCTGGGAGGTAAATAGGCTGTACACTCCACTTGTGTGTGGTCCTGCTGTTCGGTGGTTCGAAGTTCCACTTCGACCACATAGAAAGTTTAAAGGGGCATTGTGCCAAGTCCCAATATGCCCAAATAGTGTTCTTAAAGGGCAATACACCCCTGGGGCCATAGTCACAGGGCAAGAGGCTGGCAAGCAGGCCTCTCCAAATTCCAGTGACGAAGGTGCTTTTGTCACATACACATACTATAGGTACTGTTTTTCTCCATAGTACTATTCATTGTTCATCAGTATAATAGCCTTTTGGACAGCCGAGGGGGTTTCCCCCACCACCACCACACCCTCCATCTGGATCCCCGTATTGATATCAACCTGCCTCTACCCCTAATGGGGTCTAATATACACTTTTATACAGCAGGGCACCCATTAGCACTAACTAGCCAGAATGATATCGGTCTTATATGGTTGGGATTTTTCCTAACTGAGTAACTAGTGGTCTAGGCACTTGTCCTAGACCAATTTTGAGACTGGCATGATATGCACTGAGAGGAGGCTAAGTTCGCCATTTAATTAAACTGCAGGCGTAAAATAGCTAGCCAATACCCATTATGATTTTGGTGGTTACACTCCACTAGCATCACTTAGGGGACATGTAAGCATTAGAGGACGGGAGGTCTAGTCCAGACCTGCCAGTTAATCACTTTGATGGCCCGATGTGGACACACTGTACTCCATTGTTTGCCAAAGTGGTAGCTAAATAATACAAGGTTGACACTTAATGTGGATATATATATATATATATATATATATATATATATATATACCTAACTGGGAGATGCTGAATAAAATACAGCAGGGTCATTCATTGAAATCTGTTCCTCTGAACCAACCTCTGCAGTCACTAGTGAGTTAAATGTTTGACTTATTTTGCTTGAATTGGTACTGTCATATGGGTGGAAGGGTGGAGAGTTAGAGGGAGGTGATCCCTTCTTGACACTGTACAGCACTTGATATGTGGCACCTATATGACCCTCCTGTTGGGAGGGCACAAGTAGATTCATCGCCCTGCCCCCATACCCTCGAATGATTAAAAGCGCCGGACAGGCGGATTTACACACCACTCATGTTAAGTAGGCATGAGTATATCCATGCCCCCCCCACTCCCCTTGCGGCTATATGGGAGGGGTATGCACTACGTAAGGCATTTTGGAGGCAGATAAGAGGACCTCCTATTGGGGAGGGCACAGATACATCTATGCCCTCCCCCTTATGGATATAGGTGGGTGGTCACACGGGTGAATATGGAGGTGGATTTTTTCCGGATGCCTTACAGCCTCACATGACACTCTCCTGTTGGGGTAGGTACGAGTACATTCACACTTCCCCTGTGAAGAGATTGGCCAGTTGTAAGATCGGCAGACTCCCTTGATTGATTGGCTATGCAGTAGGTGGCTAATTAGAGATTTGCCATTTATACCACACACATGGAAGGTATGGTTATTATGCCTCTGAAAACTACGTAGTTTGACGCAATGGGCCTTTTCCTTTTTTGTGGTTTTTATTACTATTTTTTGGCTATTGAGTTGAGAGACTCGTACCTTAAAGACGTGGTGCGTGTTACCCTAGAGACGGGTATAAACTTCAGTCGCTAGGGAAACATAAACAAAAGTGCTCAAGTGCCTGAAATAGGAATCAATATGCTTTTAAGTGCAGACTAGTAAAACATCCATCAAGGATTATACAGCTAGTATATAGCAAACAGACTATTGGGGCTAGTAAATGATTGATAAGATTAAAGTGAAGAGTGTCTATTATGAACAAATATTGTGCAGATATATAAAGTGCCTAAATTTCACAATGTTAGCGATAGTAGACTCATTATGTAACTACAGTGCTTAACGTGTAATAGAATGAAAGTGCCATTCTAAACCAGCAGCGTTGTATAGACAATGTGTGTATTATAAAGTGCATGATATGTAATAAAGTGCAAGGTAGAAAAAAAGTGTAAAGTAGATAAAATGGTCTTACATAATATGCTAAATTGATGATAAAGACAATAAAAAACAAATACAGCAAGGACCTTATAGGAAAGAATGGTATGAAATAATTTAATTTAACCCTCAAGGGGCAATAGTGTCCATATTTATATTTGGCATAATATCCATATTTATATTTGTCATATTTATAGACAAATAGTAAGGAAAATGTGCAAGGTGCACTGCCGATAGCGTCCCACTGTGTGAACTGTGCATGTGTATACGTGCTCTGCCCTCTCGTACCATCATTTTTCTTACTATTTGGCTATAAATATGCTTGTTTTTTTAGTTTAGTAATTTATTCTTAATCCTGATGAAAGTCCCGAAAGGGGACTGAAATGTCGATCCACTTTTTAATGATTCTTCAATAAAGCACAAATTTTGAACCATGAATATGTGCAGGGCTCGAGTCCTGCAGGAAAGCATTGGGAACGGCGTTCCTGCACTTTTTCCAAAGCAGGAACGCCGTTCCCAGTCCTGCAGGACCTGCCCTGCTAACTGCACACAGGGGCCATCACACGCGGCGTTCTTCTCCAGCTCTCTCAGCTTCAAATCTCGCGAGACCCGCAGCTGTAAGAGCGTTGCCACGGGTTACCATGGCAACGCTCCGCACAGGCGAGTCTCGCGAGAGTTGAAGCTGAGAGAGCTGGAGAAGAACGCCGCGTGTGATGGCCCCTGTGTGCAGCGGCTGCTACCCTCCACCGGACCACCAGGCGATCTCCCCCCTCCCTGACAAGGTAAGAAGCAGGGAGGGGGGAGTAAAGTAAAAAAAAAAAAACACATAAAAGTTAAAAAGCAAATGCATCCCCCCCATCATCCAGCACACACACACATAATCCAGCACACACACACACACACATAATCCAGTACACACACACATAATCCAGTACACACACACACACACACACACATAATCCAGTACACACACACATAATCCAGCACACACACACATAATCCAGCACACACACACACACATAATCCAGCACACACACACACACACACACACACACACACACAATCCAGTACACACACACACACACACATAATCCAGTACACACACACATAATCCAGTACACACACACACATATAATCCAGTACACACACACACATAATCCAGCACACACACACACACACACACACAATCCAGTACACACACACACATAATCCAGTACACACACACATAATCCAGTACACACACACACATATAATCCAGTACACACACACACAAAATCCAGTACACACACACACACACACACACATAATCCAGTACACACACACATAATCCAGCACACACACACATAATCCAGCACACACACACATAATCCAGCACACACACACGCATAATCCAGCACACACACACGCATAATCCAGTACACACACACATAATCCAGTACACACACACACACACATCATCCAGCACACACACACACACACATAATCCAGTACACACACACATAATCCAGTACACACACACACATAATCCAGCACACACACACATAATCCAGCACACACACACATAATCCAGTACACACACACACACATAATCCAGTACACACACACACACATCATCCAGCACACACACACACATAATCCAGTACACACACACATAATCCAGTACACACACAGATAATCCAGTACACACACACATAATCCAGTACACACACACACACATAATCCAGTACACACACACATCATCCAGCACACACACACACATCATCCAGCACACGCACACACATCATCCAGCGCACACACACACATAATCCAGCACACACACACATAATCCAGCACACACACATAATCCAGGACACACACACATAATCCAGCACACACACACATAATCCAGCACACACACACATAATCCAGCACACACACACATAATCCAGTACACACACACACATAATCCAGCACACACACATAATCCAGTACACACACACACACATAATCCAGCACACACACACAATCCAGTACACACACACACACACATAATCCAGTACACACACATAATCCAGCACACACACACATAATCCAGCACACACACACGCATAATCCAGTACACACACACACACACATCATCCAGCACACACACACACACACACACACATAATCCAGTACACACACACATAATCCAGTACACACACACACATAATCCAGCACACACACACACACACACACATAATCCAGTACACACACACACACATCATCCAGCACACACACACATAATCCAGTACACACACACATAATCCAGTACACACACACACATAATCCAGTACACACACACTGTAGCGGATTGGTACCGGGCTGTCCCACGACATGTATGAGAATAAGTGAATTTGGTCATATGGCTGGTTTAATGTGTATGTACATGTATAGAAAGCATGGTATCCGGGTATAATGACAGTTAAATGTATGTAAAGAATTGTATTCCTCTAGTTGTTCGGTAGAATCATTCAAATAAAACAAGGGAATGAAACTACCGAACAACCAGACCACCCAGGAATGAGTGTGCCTCCAATTACCGTTTGCAACAATGTTGCAAACAGGTAATTGGCAATCAGTGCAGTGTGGTCTTTGTCCTCTGGGTGGCCGCCATTCGGGAAACAAACACGTGGCGGCGGCCATCTTAAACTACCGAACAGCGGTGTTTTGCCGTCGAGTGTCTGGAACTAAAATCGGACACTTGACTAGGCAAACACCGCTGAGACCTCCATACTTCCAGAAATTCGTATGGAAACTACCGAATGACCCGCCGTTCGGTAGAAAGAGCCCCATAAACAAGGGAATTCATTCAAACCCTCTCCAGGCTCTATAACACAGGCAATTCGCCTGTTTTCATTCCCTTGTTTGTGACCGACCGCAGGGCCAAAATGCATGGAACTGTTTTCGGATACTTTACCCATGCGGTCGGTCAAATCTTTGGAACCCCATATCTCACGAACCATTCATCCGAATGGGCTAATTTTTAAGTATGTTGGTCCCCCAGAATAGAGCTATCTGGGGATGTTGGATTTGTGGATGTACCCCAAGTATTTAGGGTACATCCAAAACTCGGGGAAAACTGTGTACACAATAAGGGGATTATGATGCTAGAGGAGGGGAGGAGATCTGTGGGAGGTTACTACTTAGAGATTGGATAATGTCTTAAGTGATAGAACCTCCTCCCTTGCATGGGAGAGGGCTTTATAAGGAACTGTGGAATAAAGCTTGTCAGACTACTCCTGAAACTGTGTGTCGTCCAGTTATTGGGATTGCGATGGGGATACTGCTGTATTACTTTACCTGCTGGAAACCTTGCCTGTGGACTTAACATCACCTTGTTCCTGAGCCTCACTGGAATCTCTAGTGGAGAATAGCTGTGCAAGATCGGCTCTCCGCTACATTGGTTGGCAGCGCTGGGATCCAAACTCACAGAGGAACAAGCGTAAATGGAGTACGGATGGAGATTGATTTTTCTGCGCTAAAACGCTCCACGCTAAAGGACCTCCTAGAGGCAAGGGGTATACAAGCCAGCAATAAGAAGAAAGCAGTACTTGTTACAGAACTCATGGCAGAGTACAGAATGGAGGGCGATTCAGTTCCGGCACAGAGGGAGCCGGGAGGAACACCACAAGGATCGGAATTCCAGAGGCAGGTTCAGTTCAGGCTATCCTTTTATGGGGAAAACCCCCCAACAGAAATTGTTACCAGGACAATGGCCGAGGTACAAGAATTCATCCTAAGGACACAGGCACCAGAACAAAGCTCTGCAATTAATGTGCCACAGGAAGGTAAGCCTAAAATACCATACCAGGCTTTTAAAACATATGTGGAGGCAGAGGAAGATATAGACGCTTTCCTGCAAGACTTTGAAAGACTGTGTGCACTGCATAAAATTAACGCAGAGGACTGGGTACCTATTTTGGCCGGAAGGTTAACCGGGAGGGCAGCAGAGGCATATCGGACTGTACCTAATGACGAAATAAGGAATTACAGTAAAGTGAAAGAAATTATACTCGCCAGGTATGCTATAACACCAGAGGCATACCGGCGGAGGTTCCGGG
Organism: Pelobates fuscus; assembly: GCF_036172605.1. Classification (NCBI taxonomy): domain Eukaryota; kingdom Metazoa; phylum Chordata; class Amphibia; order Anura; family Pelobatidae; genus Pelobates; species Pelobates fuscus. Next base: position 132,884,203 of record NC_086317.1, read on the forward strand.
ATCTAAAGAAAACAGAGAAGGACTCGCACGCAGAGTGGGCATGCCGATTACAGGGGGCAGCGCTCGGGTGGGTGCAAGCTAGCAAGGCACGTTCTATGGAGGATGTAATACAAATGTTGCTGATGGAGCAGTTCTATGAGGGAGTAACCAATGAGGTCCAGGAATGGGTAAGGGACAGAAACCCTACTTCCCTTACCGAGGCGGCTAGGAAAGCGGATGACTACCTGGATGCACGCAGGTCACAAAAACCTGCAGCTCCAAAAGCAACCTTTAAAACATTCGGGGGAAACAACTACACCCCAGCTCCACCGAGACCGCTACCACCACCTCCACCACCCGCTGCACAGCCCCGGTTCCGACAACCCACCGCTGGCCCCTGTCATCACTGCCAGAAGTGGGGACATTATAAAAGGGAATGCCCACAGCTACGGGACCGTTCCACCTGGATTCGTCCAGGCCCACCTCCACCCAGGGCGGCCGCAGCCCACCACTACCAGGACCTAGTCACCACCCCATATGGTTCCGCAGTCCCCATTACTACTGTGGAACAATGGGAGGTACTGCACGAGGCAGATCCGGTCCAGGCCAATGTGGATAATCTACGGCACCATCGACAGACGGTATATCTGAATGGTACAGCAGTCCGGGGATTACGAGATTCGGGAGCCACCATCACTTTGGTACAGAGCCACCTGATTTCAGATCAGGCAAAACTGAACAAAACTGTTGCCGTCCGGGTAGCTGGGGGAGCAGTGTACCGGCTACCTACAGCAAGGGTACATTTACATTGGGGAGCGGGGGCAGGGGAAGTGGAGGTGGGGTTGATGCCACATTTACCGGCGGAGGTTTTATTGGGGAACGATCTGGGGAGGCTCACTTCTGCTTTTGAGCCCCAGTCACCCACCACAGGAGAGGTCAACCCTGTAGTCACCCGACAACAGGCCCGCACCCAGGACCACAACACACTGCCGGAGGTCCAGGTAAGCAACCCTACCCCCCCTCTAGAATGTGTCCCCTGGGCTCCACCTAATGAATTTGTAGCTGAAGTCGCAACAGACCCCACGCTTCAGGTGTATAGGGACAAGGTTGGCACGGGTTCCCCCGGGGCGGAGGGAGAGAAGTTTATCTGGGATAAACAACTTTTATACAGGGAAACAACCAAACAGATTACGGGGTTAGACCCGATAGCGAGGAGACAATTAGTGGTACCACAGCGGTACCGGGCTGAATTACTCCGGATAGCGCATGATATTCCGCTATCCGGACATCTAGGGGTTAGTCGCACCAGGTACAGACTAACCCAGAGTTTCTTCTGGCCAGGGATTAGCCAGGAAGTACGCAGATATTGCACGACTTGCGATACCTGCCAGAGAGTGGGAAAAAGGGGGGATCGCAGGAAGGCTAAACTTCACCCCTTACCCATAATAGAGGAACCTTTTAGCCGAATAGTGGTGGATCTGATAGGCCCCCTCAATAAAGTTAGCCCGTCAGGAAAACGGTATATTTTAACGGTCGTAGATTATGCCACCAGGTATCCAGAGGCAGTGGCTCTGACCAACATCCACGCTGAGACGGTCGCGGATGCCCTCATTCGGATATTCTCCCGGATGGGATTACCCAGGGAGATTATCTCGGATCAGGGTACCCAGTTTACCGCAGAATTCACCCAACACCTCTGGAGGATCTGTGGCATTAAGCCTATTATCAGCGCCCCTTACCACCCCCAGACGAACGGGCTCTGCGAACGATTCAATGGTACCTTGAAGCAGATGCTCCGAACCTTCGCAGAGACCCACAAGGACTGGGAACGATTCCTGCCGCACCTCCTATTTGCATACCGGGAGGTGCCGCAGGAATCCACAGGGTTCTCCCCGTTTGAATTATTGTTTGGAAGGAGGGTCCGAGGCCCATTGGATCTTATTAGAGAGCATTGGGAGGGAGACCGGAGCACAGATGGCACTCCCATCCTACCATATGTGTTGGCCTTTCGGGACCGCCTAGAAGCGTTGACCAAGACGGTACGGGAAAACCTTCAGGAGGCCCAGACCCGCCAGCGTACATGGTATGATCGGGGAGCCAGGGACCGTAGCTTTCAGGTCGGGCAGAAGGTACTAATTTTAAAACCTGTCCGACATGATAAGTTACAGGCCGCCTGGCAGGGCCCATATAAGGTGGTGGAGCAAAGATGCGATACCACCTATATTATCGGCCCCTGCACAGGGACTGGGGGGCGACGCATGCTCCATGTGAACATGCTGAAGCCCTACCACGAGCGTACTGAGGAGGTAACCGCCATCTGTGCCCCTAACACGGAAGAGTTTGACAGCTTACCCCTCCCCGATTTGCTGGGGGATGGGCAGCTGTCCGGAGATTTAGGGGAGGTTACGCTGGGAGATCGGCTGAGCCCACAGGAGCGGATCGAGGTACAGCAACTATTGGAAGAGAAACGCGACACGTTCTCTAATGTACCTGGATACACGCCTCTGGCAACTCACCGGGTCGAGACCCCAGGGCAACTACCCATGCGCCAGACGCCATACCGCATTCCAGAAGCGGTACGGGCAAACATGCGTAAGGAGATCGACGAAATGCTCCAACTGGGGGTGATTGAACCCTCAGACAGTCCTTGGGCATCTCCTGTAGTCCTCGTACCAAAGCGAGACGGTACGACCCGCTTCTGCGTGGACTATAGGAGATTGAACGAGAAGACTGTATCTGACGCCTATCCGATGCCCCGGATAGACGAGTTACTGGACAGAATGGCCAGGGGCCAATACCTCACCACTATTGACTTGTGTAAAGGGTATTGGCAAATCCCCCTGGCCCCAGACGCCATCCCGAAGTCGGCCTTTGTCACCCCATTTGGCTTGTACCAGTTTAAGGTCATGCCATTTGGGATGAAAAACGCCCCAGCCACCTTCCAAAGGATGGTGGATCGACTCCTAGATGGATTCCAGGACTATACATGTGCCTACCTGGACGATATTGCTATTTTTAGCAATACGTGGCAGGAACACTTAGCTCACATCGGAGCTGTACTAGATAGGATAAGGGAAGCAGGTCTGACCTTGAAGCCGGCCAAGTGTAGTATCGGCATGGCTGAGGTACAATACCTGGGACATAGAGTAGGGTGCGGTAAACAAAAACCCGAACCCGCCAAAGTAGAGGCTGTAGCCCAGTGGCCCACCCCTAGGACTAAGACCCAGGTTTTAGCGTTTCTAGGGACAGCAGGGTATTACCGGAAGTTTGTTCCCAATTATAGCGCCCTGGCCAAACCCCTCACTGACCTGACCCGTAAGAACCTTCCCCGCCAAGTAAACTGGACCCCGGAGTGTGAGCAGGCATTCCAACAATTGAAAAATGCACTGATAAATGCCCCTGTCTTGGCAGCTCCCAATCCAACTAAACGTTTTCTTGTTCACACAGACGCTTCTATGTTTGGATTGGGGGCAGTACTGAGTCAAGTCGGGGCCGATGGCGGGGAACATCCAGTGGCTTACATCAGTCGCAAACTGTTACCTCGAGAAGTAAGCTACGCCGCCATCGAAAAGGAATGCCTGGCTGTGGTGTGGGCCCTAAAGAAGCTACAACCCTATTTATATGGACAGCCCTTTTCCTTGCTCACGGATCACAACCCGTTAGTCTGGCTGAACCGGGTGGCTGGAGACAACGCCAGGCTGCTGCGCTGGAGTTTGGCGCTACAGCCTTTTGACTTTAATATCCAGTACCGGCCGGGTAAGCAGAATGGAAATGCTGACGGGTTGTCAAGACAAACTGACTTAGAGAAATGATCCGTGAGCCCCCGGACATCCCCAAGCCGATCCGTGTTGGATCAGACTGTGTATGCCGGCTTGTGGGCAAGGGGGAGCAGTGTAGCGGATTGGTACCGGGCTGTCCCACGACATGTATGAGAATAAGTGTATTTGGTCATATGGCTGGTTTAATGTGTATGTACATGTATAGAAAGCATGGTATCCGGGTATAATGACAGTTAAATGTATGTAAAGAATTGTATTCCTCTAGTTGTTCAGTAGAATCATTCAAATAAAACAAGGGAATGAAACTACCGAACAACCAGACCACCCAGGAATGAGTGTGCCTCCAATTACCGTTTGCAACAATGTTGCAAACAGGTAATTGGCAATCAGTGCAGTGTGGTCTTTGTCCTCTGGGTGGCCGCCATTCGGGAAACAAACACGTGGCGGCGGCCATCTTAAACTACCGAACAGCGGTGTTTTGCCGTCGAGTGTCTGGAACTAAAATCGGACACTTGACTAGGCAAACACCGCTGAGACCTCCATACTTCCAGAAATTCGTATGGAAACTACCGAATGACCCGCCGTTCGGTAGAAAGAGCCCCATAAACAAGGGAATTCATTCAAACCCTCTCCAGGCTCTATAACACAGGCAATTCGCCTGTTTTCATTCCCTTGTTTGTGACCGACCGCAGGGCCAAAATGCATGGAACTGTTTTCGGATACTTTACCCATGCGGTCGGTCAAATCTTTGGAACCCCATATCTCACGAACCATTCATCCGAATGGGCTAATTTTTAAGTATGTTGGTCCCCCAGAATAGAGCTATCTGGGGATGTTGGATTTGTGGATGTACCCCAAGTATTTAGGGTACATCCAAAACTCGGGGAAAACTGTGTACACAATAAGGGGATTATGATGCTAGAGGAGGGGAGGAGATCTGTGGGAGGTTACTACTTAGAGATTGGATAATGTCTTAAGTGATAGAACCTCCTCCCTTGCATGGGAGAGGGCTTTATAAGGAACTGTGGAATAAAGCTTGTCAGACTACTCCTGAAACTGTGTGTCGTCCAGTTATTGGGATTGCGATGGGGATACTGCTGTATTACTTTACCTGCTGGAAACCTTGCCTGTGGACTTAACATCACCTTGTTCCTGAGCCTCACTGGAATCTCTAGTGGAAAATAGCTGTGCAAGATCGGCTCTCCGCTACACACACACACACATAATCCAGTACACACACACATAATCCAACACACACACATCATCCAGCACACACACACACATCATCCAGCACAAACACACACATCATCCAGCACACACACACATAATCCAGCACACACACATAATCCAGGACACACACACATAATCCAGCACACACACACATCATCCAGCACACACACACATCATCCAGCACACACACACATCATCCAGCACACACACACACAATCATCCAGCACCCACACACACACACACACACATAATCCAGCACACACACTGCATTCATTATACACAATCTGCACTTACTACAAACACACTACATTCATTATACACACTCTGCACTCATTACAAACACACTAAATTCACTGTACACACTGCACTCACTACACGCACTACATTCACTATACACACTCTGCATTCATTATACACACTCTGCATTCACTACACACACACTACATACACTGCATTCATTATACACACTGCATTCATTATACACACTCTGCACTCACTACAAACACACTACATTCACTGTACACACTCTGCATTCATTATATAGACTCTGCATTCATTATACACACTCTGCACTCACTACACACTACATTCACTATACACACTCTGCATTCACTACAAACACACTACATACACTGCATTCACTACAAACACACTACATACACTGCATTCACTACAAACACACTACATACACTGCATTCATTATACACAATCTGCACTCACTACAAACACACTACATTCATTATACACACTCTGCACTCACTACAAACACACTACATTCATTATACACACTGCACTCACTACAAACACACTACATTCACTATACACACTTTGCACTCACTACACACTATATTCATTATACACACACTGCACTCACTACACACACACTACATTCATTATACACATTCTGCACTCACTACAAACACACTACATTTATTATACACACTGCACTCACTATAAACACTTCATTATACATACTCTGCTCTCACCACAAACACACTACATTTATTATACACAATCCGCACTCACTACAAACACACTGCATTCATTATACACACTCTACACTTACTACAAACACACTACATTCATTATACACACTCTACACTTACTACAAACACACTACATTCATTATACACACTCTGCACTCACTACAAACACACTAAATTTATTATACACACTGCACTCACTACAAACACACTACATTCATTATACACACTGCACTCACTACAAACACACTACATTCATTATCCATACTCTGCATTCACTACAAACACACTACATTCATTATACACACCCTGCACTGCACTATATGCATAGGAGTGCAATTTTTTTTAAGGCGGGGGGGGGGGGGGGGGGGAAGGAGGCGGAATCTTGGGTGAGTTCCCACACTTTTTTCCCCAGGACTTGACCCCTGAATATGTGTCTGTTTACTAGAAGGGGTTAATCCCTAACAAATGTAACATTCAAAATCGTGAGACTGGCCATCTACTGGGCACTGAAAGAACCCATAATGTATAAAACAAAAACAGAATGTCTGTACAATTTTAGAAGAGAGCAAGGTGGAGGGAGGAAAATAAATAAATAAATAAATAAAATGGGAAAAATTCTGGAAAAATCTACAATACATTTGAATTATAAAAAGTTTAAACATTATAAAAATTATGAAAAATGAACTAATTTGAAATCCAAATTTAACCATTTTGGAGACAGGGTTCCTATTCAAAGATCCATCTTCCCTCCATCTTGCTCAACTCTTTAAAGGTGTCCTCATCCCTCCAGGTTTTGTGTGTGTTGTATTTCCATAAATTACATGAGAGAGGAATCCCCATCATAAAATTGTGCAAAATGTGAGGAAACACTATGTTTGATGTATCTTCTCTGGATATTTCCCATGTGTTCCAGCATGTTGTTTTTTACGGCACGGGAACCATAGGAGATATAATATCACATTGGATGAGTAACAGATCAAAACTGACTTTACTTTATATATGCATTATGCACAATCTGACTTAAAAGTGTTCTTAATAGTGTTCTTATTGAATTTGGTTCTTTGACATGCTTTGCACATTTTACATGGATGAAAACCATTCTGTATATCAAAATGGCTAGTTCTGGCTTCCTGCTTAAACATACTCGTTTTCCTGGCTCTATAGGGTCTCTAGGTCCGGGGGACTCTCCTACCCCTCTCCTCCTCCTTCTCGTCGTCATCGGCTGAATGCGCACGCGGCACGAACCGCGCGCGCATTCAGCCAGTCCATAGGAAAGCATTCTCAATGCTTTCCTATGGACGCTGGCGTCTTCTCACTGTGAAAATCACAGTGAGAAGCGCGGAAGCGCCTCTAGCGGCTGTCAATGAGACAGCCACTAGAGGCTAGATTAACCCTATTATAAACATAGCAGTTTCTCTGAAACTATACACTATATTAGGCTTGTCTTTCAAAATAGGCCTAAGATCTGTATCTGTTCCCAGAATATGCCAATGATTTTTTTTAATCATATTATAATCTTTATTATAGTTTAAAATAATAGTAGGTTCATTGGTTTGTCCATTATTATTATTATTATTATTATTATTATTATTAGTTTTTGGTTGAAGATCTTTCTTCTTATTCCTGTGGATTTTTATGTCTGGATGGAATCCTTTAGCCTGTAATAGGCACCCAGATGCTCCAAATACCGAGCCTGGGATGGCTCTGCAAAGTGTGATTTGTATTCCATAATTGTGATCTCCATAGCCATTCTTATAGAGTTCACTATGTATTGCATATTTGTTTTATATGCGTTACTCTAAAGATCAACTCCATACTGAAAATCATCTTTGCCATTTCTTGATATAAGTATATTATAATTATTGTACTATTGCACTGTGTGTATATTTAAATGAATTGCGTATTGGTAAACACTATTTATCCACTAGGTGAATGGTGTATACTACTTTCAGCTCACAAACACATCTTTCTGGGTTTGTTTTATGTATTGCAGGTGTTGGGGAAACATTGTTCTTATACACCTTAAATGCATTGGAAATTAGTTAAAGCTCTGATACACTATTTAATTGTTTTATCTCTTGGTATTATTTTATAAAAGGGAATCTCATGGGCCATTATTAATATAATGCTGAAACTGAAAAACAGAAAAGGCCACTTGTTTTTTCTGTTTTTGTGTGAAGGTCCCAGGGGACTCACACTTGTATATGGTCATTAATTTAACATGGAGGAACCTGAGTGTGAGAGAGCTGATCGGGACTCTCTTGTGGCATGCTAGTGTCTCAGAGACATTAGCATGTCTATTTTTTTCATTCGTGTTACTATTAGTGATGTCCCGAACAGTTCGCCAGCGAATAGTTCCTGGCGAACATAGCTTGTTCGCGTTCGCCACGGATGGCGAACATATGCAATGTTCGGTCCGCCCCCTATTTGTCATCATTGAGTGAACTTTGACCCTGTTTCTCACAGTCAGCAGACACATTCCAGCCAATCAGCAGCAGACCCTCCCTCCCAGACCCTCCCACCTCCTAGACAGCATACAATTTAGATTAATTCTGAAGCTGCATTCTTTTATTTTTGTTTGTGTTTATTATACACTATCCTCCATAGCCAGTAACCTGTGTTTATTATACATTATTCCCCCATAGCCAGTAACCTGTGTTTATTATACATTATTCCCCCATAGCCAGTAACCTGTGTTTATTATACATTAATCCCCCATAGCCAGTAACCTGTGTTTATTATACATTATCCCCCATAGCCAGTAACCTGTGTTTATTATACATTATCCTCCCATAGCCAGTAACCTGTGTTTATTATACATTATCCTCCCCATAGCCAGTAACCTGTGTTTATTATACATTATCCTCCCATAGCCAGTAACCTGTGTTTATTATACATTATCCTCCCATAGCCAGTAACCTGTGTGTATTCCACTTCATCCTCCCATAGCCAGTAACCTGTGCTTATTATACATTATCCCCCCATAGCCAGTAACCTGTGCTTATTATACATTATCCCCCCATAGCCAGTAACCTGTGTTTATTATACATTATCCCCATAGTCATTTATTGTTGGACCTAGGCAGCATGATGTCTTAGGCCGGCCCAGAGAGTGAGTGAATAATATAATATATATGTTCAGAAACATATTAGTAATATATGTAAATCGGGTTCATGCAGAGAGGGTGAAAAGGTATTAAAGAAAAACACACTTATTGCATCAAATTTACAAAGCCAAAATTTTAAAAGCTTTCCTCATTTTTTTCTCGGGATGAGGAATATATTGGTTGTAGACTGAGGATTTCCATCTGCCCAATCTTTTAATAATATGCACTGGAGTGTCAGTGTTGAAGGAGACCGAAGCTGCCCCTATTCTAAATGAAAGACCCGAGACATGGATACAACCCAATCTTAGGAGTAGTGTTCTGATGTAGAAGATGAATTTAGCCGTAGTCAGAGGGATTCAGTGAGAGTAGTTGTGAAATGTGTGTGGCATGACTGAGTGTGGGTAAGTAAGAGTCAAGTATTTTAACTGGGCACTAGTTCTAGGTGGGATAAAGTGGTATAGCGGATGGATGAGTAGTTTGGTTCGTTTTAGAGGTTTGTAGAGAAAGTATATAGTGATCATGATTTTTAGCGATATCCAATATTTTTAAGGTGGTCTCAAACAAACATAAAATGCTATATAAAATTTGTGGGAATATCGAATAGTCGTGTACAGTAAATCAGAGAGGGCTCAGAATATCGAACCATCGATCGGTAACCTGGATGAAGTAGGGGGTCTGTCTGTTTTATTAAATACGCGGTAATATGCTTTTAATGGGATAGGACGTTAGGAAAGGTGTGTGATTGGGATAAGTGGTTGTGGCTGTATTTACCTTATCCTGGGACCGACCTGGCTCCTAAGCTTGAGCCGCGCGTGGCTGGATTACTCCTGCCTCCACACGAGCCGCATGCGGCTTGATCTCCTCTTCTGACTTAGCCACGTGCACTAAACGCAGTGATCGGTCACGTGGCCCGCCTGGCACTAGGAGCACGGCTCGAGTCACGAGCTCGCTCTTAAAGGGACAGTGGGAGCCAAAAGTTGATTCAGGCTCCCATTGGCCCACGACATTCCAGTACCCCCACACACAAACGTTTTGGGGGCGTAGGCATGACGTGGGCCAATCACTGGTGTAACAGTAGTGTACATTAAAAAAAAAAACTATAAATTTGACTGTGAAATAATAGCAGTCAGTTTCCTTCACACGTGTGCGTTTCAGGGCCTGCCAGGGCACAGTGTCACACCAGTGCAACTCATATCTGGTGTAACAGTAGTGTACATTTAAAAACAAAAAATACAGGGGGCTTGTTGTCACCTTTCGGGGACCCTTGGTGTTGTACGTGGCTGGGTGGAGGAAGAGACCTTCAATGACATCAGTGAGGACAAGGAACGGGACATGGCTAGCTTGGTATCCAACCTTGTGCAAATGGGGAGTTTGCGGTTGTGCAAATGGACTGTTTGCGGTTGTTTGCGGTGCGTTAAACGGGGAGTTTGGTCTGTCACTGTGAAGCGGGCGTAACCCTTACACTACCTGATCGATAAAGCACGTTATTCCAAACAATTTAGGAATGTTAGGTGATTTATGCCCTTTATGGATTAAAACCAGACTCTTCATCAACTATGTAATTTTCCATGGGAGTTTTGCCATGGATCCCCCTCCGGCATGCCACAGTCCAGGTGTTAGTCCCCTTGAAACAACCTTTCCATCACTATTGTGGCCAGAAAGAGTCCCTGTGGGTTTTAAAATTCGCCTGCCTATTGAAGTCTATGGCGGTTCGCCCGGTTCGCCCGTTTACGAACATTTGCAGAAGTTCGCGTTCGCCATTCGCGAACCGAAAATTTTATGTTCGCAACATCACTAGTTACTATTTATAGTTACAAACAGCTATGTCAATGTTGTCACTAATTGCAGCTATTATAAAAAAGGCTTGTACTTTTTACGCTAAAGAAACATTTCCACTGACTTAGCTTAGTTAAACTCAAAAGTCATCCTACCAAGCCACAATAGTGAATATCACTGATCTCTAAACTAACTTCCAGGCATAACTGAATTCAGCAGCAGAGAGACTTCATTTAGTAAAACGAGTTGTAAATGTCCACTAGAGGTCATAATCATATAGTCTTCTTTCTAGATCCTACAAAATATATCAAGTTATGGTTCCATGCAGCAGTTCAATTACCGGTATCTATGTTTTCAAGACACTCACTTTTTATGCTCCTTGGTTGAAATTTGCAAAGGAACAAACAGTACTTGTGATAAATAATCTATCAACACAAATAAAATCCAAACTATCATTTGTTCCTTGAATAAGTTATGGTGCGAGAATCTACCTTCAAACTGCCTACATGCAATCTCAGCATGAAGATACTAACCAACCAAAAAAGTAGTGATTGAAGAGTGTGCATCACAATTACCATCAAGGGACCAGTAGTTAATATACAATATTAGGCGCCTGCTATAATGGCATTGTTAATGAGAACTTTGAGTTTGAGATTGATTATCAGACTTTTTTCAAGATCTAACTTGGTAAATCATGGTATGTAAGGAATGATCACTGGTGGTTAAATTTGTAAAGCTATACAAAGTGATCAACTATTAATTCCATGTGCAAGTAGTAAACCTTTGTCTAGCATTGATACTATAACTTACACGAGCTAAAAGTAAATATTTTCTTCCTTTACCTGAAGGTGAGATGTTGCTAAGTGAGGATGTTGAGTGGTCCCTTAACTTTGAATAACCTCCCTGAACAACAAACAGGCTACAGCAAGCATGTCAAACGGTAGATACAAACAGTAGATATAATTTGCGGTCCACCTGCCCTGGGACCACTTTGAGTTGTGGCTGCGACCAGCCACAAGACATGAAAATATATTTTGCTGTCTGATTTTTGTCTTCCCTCCCACGGCCTATCGGTGCACCTGCAGCCCAGCCTCTCACCTTCTCTCCTGCTCACAGTGCCAGAGGAGTATCTGGCCTGCTTGAGCAAAGAAGAGCAGGGATTGATCTGGAGGATGGGCGGCTCATCTTAAAGTAGTGGTAGAGGGGCTTGGGGGACCTTCCTGTGTAGTGTGTTAAATTGGGGAGGAGAGGGCAGTGTATTAATTTAAGGGAGGGGCTAGTGTATTAAATTGGGAGATGGAGTGAGCAGTGTAAACATTTTAGGGAGGCGGTGGTAGAGGGGCTTGGGGGACCTTCCTGTGTAGTGTATTAAATTGGGAAGTGGAGGCAGTGTATTAATTTGAGGAGCGAGCAGTGTATTCATTTGGGTTAGGTAGGGGGGCAGTGTATTAGAGTGGTAGGAGGGAGAGGCAGTGTAATAGAGTGGTGGGAGGGGGCAGTGTATTAATTTGGGGGAGGGCGAGAGGCAGTGTATTAGAGTTAATGGAGGAGGGCAGTGTATTAAATGGGGGAGAGAGGGCAGTGTATTAAATTACAGTGTTGGGAGGAGGGTTAGTGTATTCAGTTATAGTGTTGGGAGGAGGTTTAGTGTATTCAGTTATAGTGGAGGGAGGAGGGGCAGTGTATTGGAATTGGGGGCAATGAATTGGATTTGTGGGCAGTGTATTAGAATAGGGGGAGGAGGCAATGTATTGGATTTGTGGGCAATGTATTAGATTTGTGGGCAGTGTATTGGAATGGGGAGGGTCAGTGTTTTAGATTGGGTCTGCATGGAGGCGCTAAACGCTCCCAATGGAGATGCTGATTAGCTGCCCAGCTTTTTGCCACACATGCACAATAGCCTCTCAATGCTTTCCTATGGGAAAGCGTTGGATTGGCTGAGATAATCAAGTTTGATGATCTCAACCAAAGTGAAGAATACACTCATAGGAAATCGACAAGATAATGTAATTTGTTTTTTACACCGGTGCAACAGCATACATTCACCCTTTCAGTCCCATTAAAAAACTTTCTTAATATTTTTTTTTAGATTTTCTTAATATGTCAAGGTAGTTGGACTGAAATATTGGTTATATGCAAATGTAAGTCACCTTAAAAAAAATGTGCTCTTTTGTTTACTTTGAAGCCCTACGGACGTGAGGACATCCAGTGTCAGCTAGGCAATTTTTTTTACTGTACTTTGCTAAATAAACCTATGTTTCTAAGTTTTTGTTTTTTTTGCGACCCACATAAACATAAACTTTGTTTATTTGGCCCATGTTAGCTTTTGAGTTTGACATGCTTGGGCTGTAGTATAGTATAGTATTCTATTTTGTGGCCACTAGATGTCACTATAGCAACAGAAATATGGTATCAGAACACAACAGTTGTTTGTAAAACCAATAGTTTTTTTCATGAAACCACAGGTAAATCCCAGATAGATCGACTAGTTTAAGTGTAGATAAACTGGAATTGTATAGGTTTAACAAGTTTAATAATAATAACCATGATAATAAAATTAATAATACTGCTGTTATCAATTACAGTAATCAAATCTCAATTATTTACTTATAATCAGGTCAATTTACTATAATTGGTACCATTAACAGACTTTTGTCCACTATTTCCAATTATATAAATGCAAATGGTGAAGATGTGTAGTTGCATGGACCTATAATTGAAACCCTAATGTCCGATATTTTCCCAGAACGCTCAGAAGCCAGCCTTATAAATAAAATAAACTCTACAGACTCTATTTAACGGTGCAATGTATTAAGGCACATTAATCAAGAGCTAAAATATATATATATTTTTCTGTTTGCTATTGATCACAGGGTCATTGAACAAAGTGAGAATTGCCAGGCATTTAAAGTGATTTCAAAATTAAGGCCAAAATATCCACATTAGAAAAATCTCTTTTGCTTTCAGTTTGGCTATTTTTGCCTTACATTTGAAATTCAATTTGTAACCAATTAGATTCCAGCAATTCTTTATTAGTATTTTGTATTTTTTTGAATTCACTTTGAATTCCCAGCAATTCTACGTTTAGTGAATAATCCTGTTAGACACCTGTCATCTGTCATGAAGCATTACTTCTCTAGAATTTACACTATTGAATACAACCTTGACAGTCACCTAGAATGTGTGTGAATTTGGTTTAATGATGCTCTATTTTCTTTTAAATTTTTATTAAAGATTTAGTAGATGACATCACAATCCAGTTTCGTCTAGGTATGGGCGCACTGCACATAAGGAACAGTAGAAACTTTGTTTAATTTTTCCTCCTGTCTCTTTGTTGTCTCTATAATGATTGACAGGAACCAAGATGAAGAGGACCAGTTAATGGACAGAATGGTGTAGATTTAAAACTTAATTGTATTTTTTTACTCATCAAAAACCCAATTTTTGTTAAATAATAATATTCATTAAAGTGATCTAAACAGTGATGCTCTTCATAATACATTTTTCTCATTGAAATTTCCATTTCAGAAGACATCCAAAGTTACAATGATGGGAAACTCCCACCACTTTTCAATCAGAAAAAAATATCAGAAAAGTCATAAACCATAAATCCGAAATAAAAATTGGCACCTATTCCAAAATGACGGTACATGTTCAAAAAAATCAGAAGATGAAAAACTGTCAAATTTAATAATTACACAAAAATAAATACCTCCATGGTCTCTTCTAAATAAACCACGTATATAACTGAAGGCGGGGGGCAGAGCTAGCTGCAGACCAGCACTGACGCATCTTGGCAAGCTCCGTATCAAAATGAGCAAAATACCCAATTTGCTGGCGTAAATTGGACACTTACCTATCCCACACTTTGCCAACCTGTCAGGGAGGTGATGATGGGTACGAAAAACATAAAACCGAGGTGGGACAAACTACCTCACAGCCCCGACATCGGCGAACTCCTACCGAACTCACAGAAGGCCGCATGGGAGAAAATTGCACTGTGGGAAGACAGATTCTTTGACTACTCAGAGGACGCCTATCCAGACCTGGGAGAAGACGCATCACTAAACCTGTCCACAGGGCACAAGACCAAGACACCTCCAGCGGGAGAACCGGTCACTGCAGCCTTGTTGACAAAAATGGGCACACTCAAAGAGGCCATAGAGGGGGCCACCACGAGGCTTACCCTTTTAGAGGCCAATGCAGGCTCCCAAGACACACGCATAACTAATCTGGAGCAGAGAATTACAGACCTCCAAAAACAACAACTTGGCACAGCCGAGAAAGTGGAGGCTTTGGAGGACCACAGAAGGAAAATAACTTAAAGATCAGAGGGGTACCTGATGACATAGGACTTGCTGACCTCCCACACTATGTGAGGCGCTATTGGCAACATTACTGCAACCTAAACAGGCAAAACTCGTGAAGATAGACGGACTGTTCCGCCTGCCAAAAATCGGCAAAAGCACCCCCAACTGCTCAGCTGACCTCATAGTGAGGTTCAAAACCCTTCAGACAAGACCACTTTTTAGCAGTGGCCCGAGGGAAAACCCCTCTATCATTTGAAGACTCCCATATATTGCTGACTTGAATAGGAGCACACTCAGCTGGCGCAAATCGCTTCAAACGAGCCTACAACACTTGAGATTCCTAAAATCCAGTACCGCTGGGGAATGCCACTACTCATCACTTTCACCTTCCAAGGAACTACCTACCGGGCAAGAAGCCAACAGGAGCTAGACTCACATCTGGGTCAGCTGGGCCTGACGGCTCCGCAAACAGAGCCCACGACCACCTTGACCTGGTTAGACCCCACCACAGTAAGGGAATTTATACCCAGATCGTCTCAACGCACTACGCCAGCAGGCAACACAGCCTGAGCGTGCTACACCAAACGGATGATTTTCCATCCTGCTGAAAGCCACAAATTCCACCACCACAACCCGTGATTATACTCACCATGTTATAAATGTTATTTTGCTTACTGATTATTACTTTATTAGTTTGCTTTTGATCTCATAATTTTTAATTGTCTTACGTATCTAGGACCATTAGAGTGGTCGAAGTAGCGCCCCGTTTATAGGCTCTTGTCATTTAAATGCAGCCATATGCAGATGGGCCCGCACGCAGCGTGGTCATAGGTTAGAGATGTCCACTCTAGCGCTGGCTCTAATTTCTCCCCACCCCCCCTCCCACTACTCACAATAGAGCTAAGAGAACTGACTGATGCAAATCCCCGGAAGGGGACTTCTCCCCCCCCTCCCCCCCCCCCACAGAGCACTTAAGCTTACACGAGACATACAGTTCCTGACTACACCTTATTCATGTGCCCAGTGGGGCTTATCTTATTGTATTATACCTGTTGACTAACTTGTTTTAAAAAAAAATAATAATACCACTTAGCATGATGCTATGTACCACCGCTTAACTATGCTTTTATTACTGTATGTGAACTTTAATGCCAACAGCCCACATATTGTATTTATTTTTTTAACAAGCTGAGTGACGAAAAAAGAGAATAAAAAAAAATAAAAAAAAATAACTGAAGGCATTGTATTTCATCAAAAGCATTTATAGATCATTTTTTGCTCATTGTTACTTTTCCCAAAATACCCATTTGCTATCCCTTGAATATTATTGCAAAACAGTGCCCACATCCCATTATTTAGTGGAGCTGCGCACAACTGAGAGTTGTTGTTGAATCTCATTGATTGGAGTAGCTAGCTACCTTTATCTCCCTATGGTCCATAATACATTCATGCATGCAGTATTTGTAGGGAGAAATAAAGCAAGCACTATTCGTGTTGGATCGTTGCAGACTCAGTGCACTCACTGTATTCATTTTTTTAATACTATCAATGCAAAGATAAAATGACCAGTCACACCATATTATACCAAATACAAATCAAATTTAAAAGGACACCTTTATTACCATTGTTATAGTGTAATAATAATTATGCCAGCTTTTATATTTCACATTTAGCAATAATAAGTCATTTTTTTAACCAAAGAAAGACACTATTTAACCCCACTGAGATTTTAACAAGTCAATAGACTTGCAGATTCTTTCCAGGCCAAACTACAATTTGGCCAAATTTGGTAATCGGTTGAATTAGTGGACAAAATTGGGTGATCGGACAAATTATTGAACACTGAGCTGAACTTTACCCAAACAATGCATCAATCAAACTGCACAATGCCAAATATGTTCAGTTTGGGGCAGTGAGTGGTTCAATTCAATGAGAGGGAATGGTTATAGCACCTACAGTGTCCCTTTCATGAACCCCTAACATAGTACTTTCAATTAAAATTGCATAATGTACACAAGTGCAATAAATACGTCATACTTACTAATTTAGAGCAATCTACAAATGTACACTTAGGTCACTCTCTAGAGCAGGCTTCCCCAAACTCCAGCCCTCCAGATGTTGCTGAACTACAACTCCCATGATTCTCAGCCTATCTATTTCATTCATAGAATCATGGGAGTTGTAGTTCAGCAACATCTGGAGGGCCGGAGTTTGGAGAAGCCTGCTCTAGAGGAACAATCGAAGCACCATAACAACTTAAATCACAATACATAGGTTATAGTGTAAATAGATCTCAGTAGGTCTCCCCTTTCTTATGTTGTGGCATCAAAGAAGGAAGTGAAACCTTTCTTTTGATAACCAAAATCTGTCAAATGTATGTGTTTCACATGGAACTCCCTCTGAGCTGTGACAGCACAATGTGTGGTTGGCTATGGTAAATTGCTTCACATTCACAGTTTTATTTTTTTTGGTGAAAAAATGTATAGCCATCATGTTAGGATATCGGGTTGCTGAGCAGTTCATAAATTAGGTGATAATAAGCTTAGTAGAACTGCTGTTGGGAAATGATATATAACTCATCAAATCTGATCTATAGAAGTTTATGGGACTAGATCAGATCTCATAGAGCAGAATGAGAGGTTCCTGATTGTTAGATCCTGTTTCTGGTCTGGGATGGGTTTGCTAACTGCAGGAGAAATGTTAAAGACGAGTTTTGTTTTGCATATGTTTCAATGCATTAACCTATCAGGGATATTCACTAAAAGAGACAATTGTAGGGAATTCCAAGTGAACTTAAAGTGATTTTCAAATTTGAGGCCAAAAAAGTTAGCTTTCCTACAGGTTTAACTACTACTGCTTTGGTCTTTAATTTGAAATTCACATTGGCTTCCCAGCAATTCTCACTTTAGTAAACATCCTGGTATATAACACACTTAAAATATACCTACTTCCAGTCCAGAGTGAGCTCTTAAAGGAACACTCTAGCATTAGAAATACAGCCATGCATTCCAACTGCTATAGTGCTATACTAGCTGTTTAGATTATTTAAAACTCCTCCAAAAGTAAAAGTAAGTAATAAATAATTTTGCTAACATTATTTCCCATGGCTTGCCAGTCTTGCCATGGATCCCACTCCTCCTCTGGCTGAGATCATCAGTACTGGTAATATCAGCCAATTCAATGCTTTCCCATAAGGAAACATTGGGGGATAAAGTGCATGTACTCAATGCATCTCTGTGGGGAGCTAAGCGTTGGTCTTGTTATCTTTGCAGGACCTCAACCAGGAAGCCCTTCTAGTGGCTGTCCGAGTGTAGACCACTAATGGCGGCTTTAAGCAGCGGTATAAACACTGTGGAACCAGCAGGCAGCCTTATCACCTCAGAACCATTTAACTATGAAAAGCAAGCCTACTAATTAATATTTGGCATTTTTGGTAAGGTAAATATCAGTAAATTCAGCTTGACAATTAGCAGATGTGCCCTTATTTTTTATGAAAAACATTTTGCTTTAAAATACATGTGATAAGATACCAAAAGGGGTATTTATCATGGCACAACAGGTACTCTTCTTGGGCAAAGTTCTAAATAAGGAGCAGTCACCATGGGAATTAAGATAATGTGCTTCAACACTTTGCACCCAAAATAGCACCTGTTCATTTTTGATACCTCTTTCCCCAAATTCCTTAAAGGGACATTATAGTCACTAGAACAACTACAGTTTAATGTAGTTGTTTTGGTGATTATTGTCAGTCGTTGCAAGATTTTTCCAGTAAACACTGTCTTTTCAGTGAAAAAGCAGTGTTTGCACTGACATTCAATGTATCCACCCTCTGCAGGGAGACACTGAACTTTCCTCATAGAGATGCATTGATTTGGTTAATTTATATGAGGAGATGCTGATTGGCCAGGGCTGTGTTTTGCTTGGGCTGGCTTGGCCCCTGATCTGCCTCCTTGACAAGCTCAGCCAATCTAATGCTTTCCTATGGGAAAGCATTGTGATTGGCTTTGATCAACACTTCTGATGATGTCAGCCAAGGAGGCAGATCAGGGGCAGAGCCAGCAGTAGCAGACATAAATAAAGGTAAGATTTTACTGTGTTTAGGGGGTGGAGAGGGAGGGGGTGGGGTGGCTAAATAGAGTTTTTAAAGACTATAGGGTCAGGAATACATGTTTGTGTTCCTGACCCAATCATGTTTCTTTAAAGGAACACTATAGTCACCTAAATTACTTTAGCTAAATAAAGCAGTTTTAGTGTATAGATCATTCCCCTGCAATTTCACTGCTCAATTCACTGTCATTTAGGAGTTAAATCACTTTGTTTCTGTTCATGCAGCCCTAGCCACACCTCCCCTGGCTATGATAGACAGAGCCTGCATGAAAAAAAAAACTGGTTTCACTTTCAAACAGATGTAATTTACCTTAAATAATTGTATCTCAATCTCTAATTTGAACTTTAATCACATACAGGAGGCTCTTGCAGGGTCTTGCCAGCTATTAACATAGCAGGGGATAAGAAAATCTTAATTAAACAGAACTTGCAATAAAGAAAGCCTAAACAGGGCTCTCCTTACAGGAAGTGTTTATGGAAGGCTGTGCAAGTCACATGCAGGGAGGTGTGACTAGGGTTCATAAACCAAGGGATTTAACTCCTAAATGGCAGAGGATTGAGCAGTGAGGCTGCAGGGGCATGTTCTATACACCAAAACTGCTTCATTAAGCTAAAGTTGTTCAGGTGACTATAGTGTCCCTTTAATCAGAAATGTGTTATTCTTATTAGCAAGACATAAGCAGAAGAAAGAAATCCAGTTGTGTTTGTATTGTAAGTTTTCTAGATTCTGCATAATTTGTAGTTATTTCAAGTGAAGAAAAAATATCTCTTTTATACATCAGTTTATTTTTTTAATTCACATTCAAAATGTCATGCTGCTTTTATTAGGCTTTGTAACTTACTCCCTACAGTTATTTGTAAGGCCTGTTTCTGCATAATGTACTGGCAAAATACCAATCTGATGTATATTTAAAATCAGTTTATTTACAGGGGAACATTCCATGAAGCATTAATATAAGCATGGAATTTCAAGTAAATATATTGATTAAAATTCATATGTTCCGGGTAAAATTACAATGTAGCTTGACATTTGAATATAATAGAAAGAGGGGTAACGGGAACACAACATATGGGAGAGAAAGATCTGACTTTGAAGAAAATCTTTGAATTGTAAGCCATAAGAAGGAAAAAAAAACTTGAAACCTTTAAGGATCTATATAGTATTTTGTTTTTCTGGTTTCATAATCCTCTTCTCTGAATGGGCTGTCAGAGACTTATTCATTGTATCTAAATGTTAATGTACATCACATTCCTACCCTTTAACCAATGATACATCCAGTTGGTTTGAAGCTCATTTAAGGAAAAAGAACAGTTGTATTGTGATGTGAGAATATACACTTTCAATATAGTAAGGGAAGGTTTAGAAGCAGAGATTTTGAAAGAAATGTTAGACATTATACACAAATTTAGATGGCATGTGTGAAGAATTGAACACACATATGAGCTTCCATGGGGAGTCCCAAACAGCTCCTCAGAGGCAGAGGACCTTTGGAACAATCCTCAGAAACTAGCTCCCAAATGTCTCAGCCTGGGAAATCGAATGGCTCTTACCCTTTACCCGAATTAGTGTCTGCCTCTGCCTAGCCCCAGACTGCTGGCAGGATCAAGGCAAGAGGTACCAGCAGTGATGGACCAAAGACTGGTTGTTGTAGCTTATGAATAGGAACTAACAGATATGTGTCAGGAATTTATTTTCTGTATATTGTCCTGTCTCTTGTTGGAGTTTTATAATTGAATAAAGTTTTTCTCTGAAAATGTCTGCAATTGTCTGCAAAATGTCTGCAGCGTCTGACAAAGTGAACCTCTAGGTATACGAAAGGCATTAGGCATATTAAACAGGAACAGGAAGTGCAGTGCAATGAAATTTGCTAGAACGCATGCCAGGAACCGTGGTCTAATCGTGTTTGATCGCGACATAGCCACCTGTGTGCACCTGGACTTTGAGTCAACAGGATCAGCAGCAACTGAACTGGCTTTCCACTCCACTGCCTGAACTTGGAGGTCAGGTAGGTGTTGATGTTTCTCCCACAGCTTGCAATTGGAGAGACCGAAGCAACTACCGTGACTGCAAGGGATTATTATTCCCTGACATGCAGTATGATTTATCAATTTTGTGAGTATCTATTTTACATTTTGGTTTGTAATAAATACTTTTGATGCAGTTAAAAGGGGGGAATGTAGGGGACGGGCCGGACCGCCAACGGGATCAGACGTGCTCTGTCTGAGCTCCCGCTTTGGGGCCGGAAAATCGGTGCAAACTGGAGGCAAACCCTCTTCCAGCAACCCGTAACGGAGTCTACACTGCTCCCCAATGGGTACCCGTCAAGACCCTGCCTGGCACCTGCAGTAACCCGACAACGGCCCAAGGCGTGCTGGAGCTTGAGCCAGAATGAGACGGCCGCTCTCCCGGGTCTCCGGTTGGTGTCCGGCTCCCCCCCCCCGGACCGGGGGTGTCATCCCGGTCTACATGAGCGACTGCTACAGGGCATGGTGACACTGCCACACCGCTCGAGAGAATAGGCGCAACACACAAGATGGCGGCTGCCATGTGTGCCGGGGATTGAGGAAGGAAATGCTCCCCCACCTCGTGAAACCCAGCAGGCGATCTCTTGCACTCCCATGTTAATGGCGAGCGGCAACGGGTCAGTCATGGCCGATGCACAGGAGAAACTTAGTCAACGATTACCACTGACAGCGACCACTAACCACGCAGCAGAACGAGATACCCCCACAGAGGGCCCGACCGCCTACTCACCTTAACTCACCTTACACGTATCCTGCAATGCGGCGGCCCGGAAGAGATTCTAAACGCGGCCAGACCGCTAACCCCCGGGGGTCTAGATGTGGCAGCGTTGACCCGATGCGGCTGAGGCCCAAAGGGGTCCCACAAGACTATACACAGGAACGGACTTACCTCGAACCCCGACCCTGGAGGACACTCGTGCTCTGCCACACCGACACGACAGATCGGGCATGGGATAACCCCGAGTACCTGCAAACCCGCGTGCCCGCCAAGCTGGAGGTCCCTGGAGCTCGAGCCGGCCCTCACGAACTATAAGACGAGTCAGGGTGAAACTTCTGCTTATATATTAAGCTTAGTAGTACCGCTCACTCAACAAGTGATATAAGTCAAACATGCATACCAACAACCTTAAGAATTACTAGCACTATTATCAGCATGTTAAGCATTGATGTGTTACTATAGACAAACCAAGGCATAGCACTAACATCAGTGTGTTAAGAATAGTAGTGTTACCATGGATGAACCGCTGCATTGCACTGTTATTGGTGTGTTAAGAATAGATGTGTTACCATAGATAAATCAATGCAAGTTTCAGCACTTTTAATGTTATTATCATTTTATCTCCTCTGTTGACACCCCCAGGCAACTACAACCCCATCTTGTATCCATATAACAATGTGCAGTATAATCCTGTCGTGGTGTCACTTAGAACTATTTGCACCCAAGCGTAGTATAACTCACACTCAAGCACGTAGTATTACAAACTATCTTTGCATTTGATATAATTTACTGTCAGTCTAGATAGTATACCCTTGGGTAAATCTTTATGACATACTTAGTCTAGACCTGTAACTCAAACTTAGAAGTGTAGTCCCTTAATTCACTTGCTGGGTTCTGTACTCATAAAATATCTAAGCCATACATGTATACCACTACCACCAATCAATATAAGCATAAAACATGTAAAGCCTGTACCTAACGGAAGCAAAATGAGCAGTAGTTTGCATAGTTATCCTATAGTTATCCTATAGTGATGACGCATCAGTGCGCCACACGAGTTTACTCTGTAAAATTTACGTTGAATAACCCACTGTTTAAGCTACTTAAAATCCTAGACTGTCACAACTTTGTTCTCTCTAACTTCAGTTAACATAGTGTCATTTCCTGCAATTCTCTACCAAATAAAAAATATGCAATGTGTTATCAAGCCATGCTTTCTTACAACGCTGTCTATTGTTATGTTGAGTGCTCATGCTGTTGGAACATGGCACACGCCTCTGTAACTGCTTTTTCCTTTTGCACATAAAAATAGAGAATAAAAAAAATAAAAAAATGGGGGAATGTAGCGGAGCTCTCTGTACCTCGACTGGGTATCTCCACCAAGGATCGCTTCCTTCCTGGAACTGGACAAACCTCAGTGCTTCTGAACTCACTCGGCCGCTGTGGAGTGAGACTGACTGTCTTCCCTCCCTGGAACTCACTCTGCCGCTGGGGAGTGAGACCGTCTGTGTCCACTCCCAATAACTAGCACTGCCGCTGGGGAGGGAGGACAATACGCTCCACTCCCTGTAACATACTCTTCCGCTGGGGAGTGAGACTGGCGGTCTCCCCTCCCAATAACTCACTCTGCCGCTGCGGGGGGGGGGGGGGGGGGGGAGGATGATATGCTCCTCACCCTGAAATGCACACTGCCGCTGGTGAGTGAGACTGGTTATCTCCACTACCTGTAATTCACACTGCTGCTGGAGATTGAGGACAATACTCTCCTCTCCCTTGGTTGTCAAGTTCATGAGCTCCATCACTTCAGAGACTGGCGACGTTACCTGGCAAAACAGACGTACATAGTCCTGTTCAAGCTCCCACTCCAGGTTAGCAATAAAAGTCAGATCCGACTGCATTTCCAATATATCCCCGTAAGGCCAAAGCTGTGTTCCTGCTCATCTTGATGCACAATAAGCGGGAACTGTCTGGGTCTCCTAATTTATACCATTCTCAAAACCTCTCATAGAAGACCAGGGCCATCGTAGTCCTCTCCCTCAATGCATGTATCCTCGACAATCCATGGGTAGGGATGAGTTGCATGCCACTGCAAGGCCCGGTATGATTCATCCAAACACACATCAGTCATGACAAGCATCTCCAGTTCTTTTACCCATTCCTCTTATGGCTGTTCTCCAAGGAACGGCATCCACATCCCTAGTTGTTCCAAAAGGAGCTGGTCAGTGGTCAAGAGGAACTCGTTCTGGAAGTGTCGAATTTTGTCGAGGTCCCCCTTCCAGAGATCAGTTTGGATCAACACCCTCAATTCCGTTTCTTTCTCTGCTGGGATAGGGTCAACCGTACCACTCAGAACCTCCTGTAACTGCATGATGGTATGTGCTCTCCATATCTCCACTTCCTTCCTAAGATGTGCTGGTTCCCCATGGCTAGGAAGTCATCCCACCGCTGCCACTGCTTGTAGCGGAGCGCCATGTAACCCCGCCTGGGTACCTCCGACAAGGTTTGCTTTCTAGCTGTGCCTGGGGAAACCTCAGCGCTTCTGCCCCAGGATAGGGGACTAGCTCTATTCACTCCCAGGGACTGGACGACACATAGTCCTGGGAGCTATAATCCTTACAAGTACTTTCCCCGCTGAATCCTCCATGAGCTGAAACAAGGTCCAAACAATACAATGCAAGCCCCTCCCAGTAATCTATGGGCCTGGGAGATAATTGAGTTAAAGACCAGTAAGCTAATTATCTTCCAATAGAGCCCAACACAAAACATAAAAACATAAAAGTATCCCAAAACATAATAAAAAGATACAAAACCACACCTGTCCTACAGGTTGACCAAATAGCGCTCACATCCATGTAGTATAGGGGAAACGCCACCAGGCCAAAGTTCTGACCAGCCACAAACGTGGTCTTATGCCCAAAATAGTTCCAGAGCAATGTGTGCTTTTGCGAGTCAACTTTAGGGAGCCCCTGCGCTCCACCTAGGGATACTCCACTACTAACTACACTAATAATGACAAAAACAACCTTTTATTCATAAAAAAAAAAAACCGAATACTCTCGATACCATCACTAATATCACAATAAGAAAATGGATTAAACAAACATTTCATTAAAGCACTGATTGTTTACACCAAAGCCTGTATAGGTGCCAATACGCTATGAAAAAGACATACATTTAGCGCTTTGACAATGTTGTCTTTGAAAATAAGCAGAGAAGCAACCAACAGTTGCAATATTAAAAAAGAAAGTTCAGTACAATACATCTCAGTACAATATTGTCTTATTCCTACATTACTAACTTGATATATGTAGATTTACTGTGTATATTCCTATGTTACTTCATGTGGAAGTAAATGCATATTGTTCATTATTATAAAAGCTAGATTAGAAATTATTACACTATTTTTGCATTGTTTCTACTTATATTTTCCTGCCAGCAATAATTTCTAATGAAGCCCTGACAGTATATTTAGCAGTTTAATCATGAAATATTACCCACAATCTTTTGTTCTCACCTTGAAATAGTTTATTAAACGGTATATTCCGAGAGTCTCCCAGGAGCACCAAAACAGAAATGTAATACTGGTCAAGGCTGAGTGATCCTATTTGCATTCACATGCTCTCCTGTGGGCTTCTGGGGATTTACCACAATCATAATCTGAAGCCTATTACCATTACTCATGAAAAACAGCCCTGGGAGTGTTGTTTCTTATTACTTTCAACCCTCAAGAAAAGAACACTTTGACTGCCGTGAAAGATTATCCATCCCTCATGTATAAATAGCTACTGGACACCCATGTGACAGGCTAAAGGTTTCTTTCTTAGCCTTTTTTGACAGGGACTCCAGTTGTGCACATGGCATTAGCTTAGTGGCACACTATTTAATTTTGATATTTTATATAACATAGAAACATAGAATGTGACAGGAGATAAGAACCATTCGGCCCATGTAGTATGTCCAAAATTAATTCTATGTAACTCATTCATTCTTCTCTCAGTATCGGGGCGTTTACATTTTACCTCAGTCATTGCTTCAACAATAAATAATTTACTATGGGCAGTTCTGTAGGTCATGATCAATCTATTGTTTCTGTTACAACTCGTGAGGATCCCTCCCCTAAATTAGCATTGGGAGGGGTCCAAATCTTTGCTCCCAACGCAGGCCTTAAGAACCAATAGGCTAAATGCGTGTAGTTGTTGCCTGTATTATGTACTGTTTTAGCAGAGCCTTCTTTAATAGAAATAGGGTCTCTGCAAGCTTCTGCTTATGGAAAAATCCATAAATACAATTTTCAAAGAGGCTATGTAAAATCCCACAATTACCCCAGTTATTATTTTCACCTACTATCTCTACCCAACCACCTATTATTGCCCCCTAATAATATTGTTAGGTTGTAAAATTCTTTGAACTCCAAAGCCTGCCAACCGGTCTCCATTTTAGCTGCAGGCCTAAATCATAGGACCAACAAGCTGCACAGATCTCATGGTTAACAGCACGGCTACAGAGAGCATGAAGAACAATGGCAAAGATAGCCCTGTGGTTTAAGTAACATTGTCCAGAGTTGTCTTATAGTTTTATGGCAGAAGGCTTAATATTTGTAAAACATGTAAAAAAAAAAAAAAAAAAAAAAATCACATACAGACAGGCAATAATAAATGACAATGTAACCACATCCAAATCTTTTGGGGGAGAGTTCACATTTGTTACTGTGTTGTTGTTTTTTTTACATTATAAATACTTTATTAGTTTGTATCTGCATTCTCCTCTTGTTATACACCTTGTTTTATTTCCATCCCGCAACTTAATTCCCTCTTTATGTTGGGACACTTATTCTTTTTATCCATATTCCCCCCCCCTCCGATCTCTTGTACTCCTACAACACTTATTTCACCGCTGACTCTAGAATAACTACTTTTTTCTTCTCCCATTTGTGAGTACCAGCGCGGCTGAAGGTTTCCCTACATTTGCGTCACGCTTTTGTGCACCCTTCACGGCTTTCTCACTTTCTCTTCAATAAGGGTTGCAAAAAGTAAAACTGTCATCGTGTTTTTTTTATTATTATTGCGTCTGTGTGTATTATTTTGTAATTCATAAAACATGAGTAGAAATCTCTGCTCGCTGCATTTCCTGGTATTCCCTTGATCTGTGACAAAAGCTATCTTTAAAATCCTTTTTGGTCCGACGCTCTATGTATATACCAAGGCTAGAAACAAGCTCAGGTTGCCATGGTTACCATACCATTAACTACGGTGTGCTTGGGACCAAAGAGGATTTAAACATGGCTGCCCTACTGAGTGACTGTAAGCCAAGACACTGGAATAAGGCACACTATATTACACAAATATGCGTTAATAAATTGAACGTTTAATTTTAAATAATGCGAAACAATCATTTATTTTCCTTCAAGAGGTAAACCAGCCAACACAGGGTTACTGGAAATGAGAATACATGGCATCCTCCGACTAGCGTTCCTCAATGTTAGCATAACTTGATGGGTTTTGTTTGACAAAGCTAGAAAATGAGCAACTGTTGACAAGTAAAGTACTCGGCAAGAATATATTATCAAAACTGTAGGGGCCAGAGCTATTCACTTTCAGTTGCAGTCTAATATAACCTCAGTAAAACAGTAAGTAACGTCTTACATGGAAACATAGTCAGCAAAGATTCAAGTCATTAAATTTAATATTCCTAGTTTTCTGATTGTGAATATAGGGAAACACCATAGTATGTTATTTTTGGGGGATGCAAAAAGAAATAGTTATTTCACCTTCCGACCTAAAATATAAGAAAATGATAGAAAATATAGAAAATAAAATTAGTAAAACTATACGTTTGTATTAGATACAAAGCAATACCAAGATGATACATTTTCATTTGAAAATAACCTTTGTGACTTTTTAGGTATCAAACTTGAGAGTGTAGGGAATGGGTTAACCCTTTCCTCTCAGCCTGCAATTTTTGCTGGATGGACTTTTAGCCTCTTCACATTCTGCATGAAAATAGCAAACTCTCCCACAGAGATGAACTGAGCTAATGCATCTCTTTGAAGAGATATTGATTAGTGCACAGCAGTAATTACTCTGCATGCACAGAACCACCCTAATGCTTCCCTATTGGGGCAGCTGCAGTGAACCTGGTGTGATATGGGATATAAGTAAAACATATCTTTTTTTTTTTTTTTTTACTGTTAAAGAGATTCTACGCTACAGCCCTCTATCCTCCATCCCACATGCCCCCTACCCCACCCCCCCTGCCCTCCCAGCACTGCAAGGGTTTGAAAAAAAAACACCTTGTAACACTTGTAACAATTTTAACACCGATGTCCTTCCGCCTTCACCGATGTCACCCAATGGAGGGGGCTAATGTGCATGTGAGGCGAGCATTGCGATTGCATTAGGCCCTCCCCATAGGAAAGCCTAGCTACAGTGCTTTCCAATGGGGATATTACTCATGCTGAATATCCTCATGCTGAGCATGAGGACGTCCAGCGTCAGTTAGACGGACAAAAGTCCTTTCTCAAAAACTGCAATAATTTACATTGCAGCACTAAAGGGGACTAGGACACTGCACCCAGATCACTTCAATGAGCTGAAGTGGTCTCTGTGCCGATAGTGTCCATTTAAGGGCGAACTCTGGAATCTAAACAGTTAGGAAAATACTCTAATTTTAGAAATACAGTTTGCAATTCTAAAGTTTGATTGTTCCTAAATTTATCAACTCAAGGTTTCTGAACTCCAAGCAACATTTTTCTTTATTATTTGCATACTAACACTAAACAATACATTGTTATCAATTACTGCAAATGTAATTATACTCTAATTTAGTTATATGATATCAAGCAATACCATCTTACTCTTTGTGAATTCAAAGGTTTCTGAGTTTATTGACTGGACTTCCCTTGTATTCTGCTAATGCTTTTTTCCAGGAACAAGAATCCGTGCAGTAAATATACACTCCCTACACTGTAATTTGTACATACAGCACCGATGGTTATGGTACTTGGAATGCTCATTAAAAGAAAATCCACTTAAACTTATTTTTATTTGAATATATTATTCAAGTCCTCAACTGCCAAAGGCATGCCTAAACATAACTTACCATCTACCTTAAAAGGCTCTCCCACAAATTGACACCAGACCGCTGAATAAGGGGGGAAAGGCTTGGCCACAGCTTTATTAATTAAACCAACTGTAAACATAACCCATGCTTAACCCCTTAAGGACCAAACTTCTGGAATAAAAGGGAATCATGACATGTCACACATGTCATGTGTCCTTAAGGGGTTAAAGAAAACCACTGGCCACCAGGCAAGTTCTTTCCAACCAGAGATGGTTACTGTTCACCTTCCGATGGCAGGAACCCCCTCTCCCATTGCTCTAACTCTGAGCTACTCCTTACTCCAGGCGCTGGCCAGGGTAAATTTTCTCAGCTCTGATAAAAACAGAAAAGACAAAAGCCACAAACACCACAGTCCGATGAAAGAAGAGAAAGAGTTAGGAAAAGCAGAGAATACAAGGAAGAAAAGGTTAAGAAAAAAGGAGGGGAGATCTGCTGCCCAGTATTGAATAGGAGGAGACACAAACTGCAATATTTATAATCTTTTTAAAAATCGACATTATCCGATCCCCTAATGCCTTGCAGGATAGTCCTACGCAAACATGCAAGGCAGACGTTGCCCAACTCACCTAAATGGTGCATTGGGCTCCCTACCTGGCACTCTTCCTTTGTGTGATAGGTTGGTTGTGACTCGCGGTCAGGAGTGACAATAAAGATGTATCTGAAATTGTTAAAGGCAGAATGTACTGCTGCCTGAACCTGAAATACAGCAAAAACAATCAATGCATTGCTGGTTAACTGGAGAAGAGTTGAGGAAGGAGCACTGAGACATCTGACATCTGGTTTAGATAACTGTCAATCCAACCAAAGGTGCATACAGACAAATTGTCAGAAACAGAAAGTGGGAAAGGTAGGAAAAGTAAAAAGTAAAAAAAAAAAGTAAAAATCAGTACGAACAATTAAAACATAGATGACATAGAAGAGAATAATATTATTAATACACTATTAACTCTGTGACTAGCACATTGCAAAACAATTAGAAGGGCACATGTCCGGCACTAGAGGGGTTGAATAATGCCAGTTTTCCATTAAAGCCCAGCCTTTACAATGGTAAAGCATCACAGCAAGTGTAGATGTAAATCTGGGGATCTAACTTCTGGGCACCAATAAAACAAATCATACCCCACTTTACAACATTGTCTTAAAGGGACACCGTAGGCACTGTATCTGCTTCATCTCATTAAACTGATTATAGTGTGTGGAGTACCCTGGTACCTTAAGTTCTTTCAGCATTAAACAGTTTTTAATGTTTTAATGCTAAACAAGAGTCCCTGGCAGTCCATCCCCTCTGTGCTGCTTTGGCTAATAAGGAAGTATTAGCCTGAGCAACAATGGGCAGCTATGATTGGCTGAGAGTGCCAGCTGACTGATTTTAGCCCGTCAGAGCTCCAACTGACGGTATGAATGGGTATGACAAGAAGGAAGTGTGTAATCTCTGCTTTAGTTACACATAGAGAAGAGGCTGGACTGTGGGTGGCCAGGGACTCTTATTTTGTGGCATACTGCAAGAACATGATGCAACACTGAATGGAGGGACAGTGCCAGGGCACTCCAGGCACTATAACCAATTCAAAGAGTTGAAATGGTTATAGTGACTACAGTGTCCCTTTAATCTCCAATTTTGTCATATAGTGCAACTGTGACAGTTATCTAACATTCTATTTATAAACTCTTTTTCAGTGACATGGTATCATCATTTTCAATCATTCATTTTTGTATGTTAATGCCTATTTTAACAAATTTAAGTGTCAACACAAAATAGGCCATCATCCTACACTAAAAGCAATGACAAAACACGGGACATATTTAAGGTAGCAAAGTCTAATTACTTTTTTTACTTGCTATCAGGAGTATTTGTTACGCCCACTACTCAACAAGACTCTGCCCACAAATTGTCCACTTACAACTGTGAATGAGTTTTGGCAGATTCTACCACTTTTATAGAAGGAATTATACCCTTGTTGTTATGATTTGATGATGCTGATGCTCAGAATAGGACAAATATAAAATTCACAGTTATGTTTAATGCCTTATGGACTGTATGCCTTCCTTCCTTCTCTAACCACTAAATCCCTAATAATCCATAATATAAGCATTCGTATAGCTAATTACATACTATAGCTTGTTCTAGTGTGTGTCTGTGAATTTATGAGCAATTGTCTATCTATGTTATGTACACTGATTAGCCACAACGTTAAAACCACCTGCCTTATTTTGTGCTGGACCACCTTGTGCTGCCAAAACAGCTTTGATGCATTGAGGCATGGACTCTCCTGTGGTATCCAGCGCCAATACATTAGCAGCAGATCCTTCAAATCCTGCAAGTTGTGAGATGTAGCCTCCAAGGACTAGATTTGGCTACACAGACCCATGCGCAGCAAGCTGTGATGCAATGTGTGCTCTGACACATTTCTATCATGGCCAGACTTTTTTAGTAATTAAACTACAGTAGCTCCTTTGTGTGAACGGATCAGACGGGCTAGCCTTTGCTCCCCATCTGTATCAACTAGCCTTGGGGGAACCACAGCCCTGACTCCAGTTCACTGGTTGTCCTTCCTTCCACCACGTTTGGTAAATACTAACCACTGCATACCAGAAATATCCCACGAGTCTTGCTGTTTTGGAGATGCTCTGACCCAGTTATCTAGCTATCACTATTTTGCTCTTGTCAAAGTCACCGAGATCTTTTCAATTGCCCATTTTTCCTTCTTCCAACATATGAAATTCATGAACTGACTGTTCACTTACTGCCTGTTATACCCCACCCCTTAACTGTTGCCCAAACCCCTGCGTATGGTAGGGAGTAGCCTAGAAATGCCTGCAGTGTTTTTACAAAATATAACCAGGTGACAGCCAACAAATGCACTAATCACTGCCCATACGTTTTAAGAAATCGGCATAATGTGAATACATTTTGTAAACCAGCCTTGGTGCTTTAGGGGTCCAAAGGATGATTTAGGTCTTCTTCTACAGTGGTACCCCTTATTTCAACTTCTATTAAAAATTTCCAGAAGGATGGTACGTAATTTCACAAAGCTTATTTCATGAGCATGATAATCAAATGATTTAAAGAGAACAGTTTTCAGATAATATGGAAAATAAGCTTCTCAGCAGGAATGTGTGCCTGAAAAATCTGTAAGAACTGTGTAAATCTACCGCGTCGGCATCTTTAATGCAATTTCTGAAATCTTCATGGTGTAAATAATGTAGGCTGGTGGGAGTCAAAGGACTACCAGACTGGTTTATCTAATAAAATGTCCATCGAGTGTATGTGTATGGGCATTTATAATACATTGTTTAATGAAGAGTATTTAGGAATTTAGAAAATATTTGACTCAATGAGTTAACAGATATACAGAAAAGTGTTTGCAGTTGCAAGAGCCTTTAACATTAAATAACTAGAGTTTTGTTATGATCGAAACCCTGGTCCCCTTTCTGCCCTTAGGACCTGCAAAACATTATATTTTAAAGCCTGACTTGTCGAAAAGGTTTAGAGTAAGCATCCAGTTCCTAAGGATTATGTCATCAAAACAGAAAATCTGGACCCTCTCAATTATTCTTTACAGTAATTGATTGGATCAGGTCTGCTCCAGATTACTATAAATAAGCCTGCTCAGAAAACACAAGTTTGTGATGTCACTTAATTTGAAGTTCTTTGTCTGATGCCAATCTGACTCATGCTGGAGGATATTTAGTGCTGTAAAATACCAATTTAAAACCAATTGCAGACAGTTTACAGCTTACAATCTTTAGGCTATCTGTGCACCATGTGTCTACAGCAGTTAAATGATCATATAATATTGTACTATCTTCTACATGTAGACAAGAGTTATCAACACATGTTCTTATTAGAAAAACATATATATATATATATATATATATATATATATATATATGCTTGCTTTGTTTTTAACCCCTTGTTAATAAAGAACTGAAACGAACGTTGACTTTTTATTTGTTCATGGGTTTACAAAGCAAAATGTTTTACCTGGCCTAGAGTGCTGGATTCACCTATCAAAATAAGTGTCATTCCTAGTCCCGGGCAAGTGGGAAAGATGGGAGTTGGGGTGCAGGTCATTTCTTAAAATATATCTTTTTGTGAGTTTATATATATATATATATATATATATATATATATGTTTATATATATATATATATATATATATATATATATATATATATATATGTACATACCAACCGAGTTGTGGTGGGTAAAAAAGTGTGGATGAAAAACCTTTCACCCGAAATAAGTGGATAGTTAATACAATGCTAAACACAAATACACACACCAGTCAAGCCATACGACTTGCTTTTCCCACATAAATCTCACTTTAACAGTGCAATGTCACGACTGCTAGTGTGGTCCAACACGCAGAAACTATGTAAACCTATACATAGAAATAAGAAAGGAAATAAAAGGACAGAATGTAAACCGGACCTTAGAATGGCCGGACTAATACTTTAGAGACAGAGAATGGTCAAAGGGAAAGCCGAGGTCAAGGAAGCCAGAAATACACAATACCGTTTAAACAAGCCAAATCAGGGAAACCAGAAATTGGAATAAACAGGAAAAGCCAAGATCAGAATACCAGAATATCAATATCACAGGGAAAAACGCACTCTCAGGAAACCAGGAACAGGAAACCACAACAGGGCAAGGTACTGGGGTGAATCAGGGATTTAAATATCCCTCTCTAGGCTCTGATTGGTCAGAGGGTGACCTCTGACCCCAGAACGTGCGTGTGCGTTGACGTCGTGACATCACGCGCACGTTCGTATAATTTTGGGGGGCGGAGCCATTGATGGACTCGACCGCATCGCGGCGAGCCGGGAGCCGTAACATGCTCTCACTACTGCAAGGGATTCTGGGTAGGCATATGCAAATGAGCTCAACAAAGAACCACATTTTTACCTCAAAATTACACTTTATACATGGATTCCTTGGAGTATGTGTCTGCTGTATACAACAGCTTTGAAACACAACTCAGGAAGAGGAGCAAAGCCAGTGAACGAAAAATGTGGTTCTTTGTTGAGCTCATTTGCATATGCCTACCCAGAATCTCTTGCATATATATATATATGTATATAGATGTAAATGTATACAAACGTAATGCAGGTCATGAAAGAAAAATGTCAGAACCTGGGGAAGAGATGTCAGCAATATGCACTATGGGAAGAAAATAGGCTGGGAGAGGCAATATTAGATTCTAGGGACTGTTCTGCTGGGAAACTTTGGGTAATTTAATGGTTGATTAAAATAAAAAATGAAACTCAAATTATCTGCTCATTAGTAACATATGTCTGCAGTTTTAGTAAAATGGCACTAAACATTAGATGCTTAAGAGAATTTAAGAGAACCTGTTGTGTATGTCGGAGACATCTGTTTTCCGGTTTCTTTATCTGACATTGCACAAGTGTATCAGCCATACCATTTATTTAGGGTACTTTATTTCCAGATTGTTCCAAGCATTGGATACCAAGAGATATCCTGGCAGACCACGCAGTGGATCATTTGGATAACAGCCCTTTTTCTATTTAAAACATATTTTAATACAGCCAACCTGTCAGATCTAATGGCAGCTGTGACTTTATAGGATATGAGTTTTTAAGGCCTATGTGTCAGATTCTGTTATTGGGCAGCAGAATTGTAATACAGACATTTTCAATGAGTAGAAAATGTAAAAGAAATTCTTTGGCCAAGTAAAAAGGGCCTAAATGAAGAAAGGTGGTTATTAATTTCCCACAGAACATGGTCAATTGAATTCATTTCACATCTTGCACACTGCCTTTATCTAAGGATGAAACGTAATGCCATAAAACACATCTAAATATCCACCCTTATAAAGTCCAACAAAAACATTACATTGTGGCACAAA
The DNA here is from genome assembly GCF_036172605.1 of Pelobates fuscus. Classification (NCBI taxonomy): domain Eukaryota; kingdom Metazoa; phylum Chordata; class Amphibia; order Anura; family Pelobatidae; genus Pelobates; species Pelobates fuscus. The sequence goes on from NC_086317.1 coordinate 132,919,211, forward strand.
CATAGAAAGCTATCAGGATATACAGGATCATTTTGCCACATCACCTCTCTCTGGTCTGTGTGGAAACTGCAAATTGTAAGACTAATTTCTAGGAACTAAATACTGCCTTCTTAGAATAACACATTAAAGAACAATTGTTATCACAGTTTCACTACTCGTTTTTCAAAATTTTATTACGTTCAATTAAACGTAACTCTGGCTAAGCAGCCATGTTGGGTCAGATTATTCTGCTATTTGACCATGTGTTGGTAGAGGAGATGAACCTTGGGGAAAGACAGGGGGAAGGAGCTTGGTTGGTTAGAGGAAGATGGAACTGGGGGATAAGAGTGTGATGGAGGGGAGAGTGGGAGATGAAGTTGTAAGCAGAGGGTTGCAGGACCCCTCTTTCTACTGCTAATACCTCTCCCTATACAACCAAGCATTCTGCTAGCATTTCCTGCTGCTCTGTTACATTGTCTGCCTACCTTTAAGTCATCAGAAATAATCACCCCTAAATCCCTTTCCTCAGATGTTGAGGTTAGGACTCTATCAAATATTCTGTACTCTTCCCTTTGGTTTTTACGTCCAAGATGCATTATCTTGCACTTATCCACATTAAATGTCAGTTGCCACAACTCATTTTTCTAGTTTACCTAAATCATTTGCCATTTGGCTTATCCCTCCTGGAACATCAACCCTGTTACATATCTTAGTATCATCCGCAAAAAGACACACCTTACCATCAAGACCTTCTGCAATATCACTAATAAAAATATTAAAGAGAATGGGTCCAAGTACAGATCCCTGAGGTACCCCACTGGTGACAAGCCCAAGCTTCGAATATACTCCATTGACTACAACCCTCTGTTGCCTGTCACTCAGTATCCTTGTGAGTGTGTCTGGCATGTGTGTGTGAGTGAGTATTTATGTGTCTGGAAGAATGTGTGAGTTGATGTTGGGTCAGTGACTGTGTTTGTAAGGGGCCATATGTGTTATAATGAAAATGCTGCAGGGTGGACTGAGAGTCAGAGCAGCAGGTGCGGAGTGATATGCCGGCAAAAAAACTGTGCCACATTCAGAGGAGAAACAGGAAGGAGTTCCCACCACTTGACCCTGGCAAGTTAATTCTATCATTGCTTTTTTTTATTCATTATGAGGGTCAGTGGAGGCCTAATGTTCAAGTTTCTGCTAAGGCCTCTCAAAGTCTATAGCCGCCTTTGTGTGTGTATATATATATATATATATATATATATATATATATATATATATATATATATATATGTATATTATATATGTTACCACATTGGTATGACATTACCCATACAATATTACCCTTACATTACAACCATGTTGACACTTTGGACACTCATACACACACACACAAATACATGTGCACACACTGATACAGGCACACATATACACACTTTTTGTACAATTTTTGCCAAACCTGTACCAGGCTTTATTGGTTATATATATATATATATATACACACGCACATACTCGATACACACATATACCCTCTAAAACATGTACATACACACACACAAACACATTGATGTACAGAGACCCACAATGAGACACATACACACACACATATGTTTACAGATACAGTCACACAATCACAGTTTGTGTCTGCCAGTGTGTATTGGTACCTACGTGTGCAAGTCTGGCATTGAGTAGCGTGTATGTGCCTGAAAGTGTGTGGGGTAACTGTGACATGGTGACTAAGTTTGACATGGTGACTGTGAGTGGGTGGATAGTGGGTAGAATGACTGTGACAGGGTGACTGTGTATGTGTGTGTGGGGGGAGTTGGGAACTGTGACAGGTTGACTGACTGGGTATGGGGGAGGGGGCAACTGTGTGTGTCGTGGGAGGGGAGTCATGTGATAGGGTGGCTGTTTGCATGTGTGGGTAAGGGGGTGATGTGACAGGGTGACAGTGTATGTTAAGGAGTGAGGGGGTGATGTGACAGGGTGAGGGAGTCTGCGTGGGGGGGAGAGAATGATGCGACAGGGTGAGTACTTGTTTTTATTTTTAAGCAATAATTGTAATCGTGTATACACAATTGTGGGTTATAGGTGCAGACCTTGGCAATCAAATATACACAATTACTGACGTGAAGGGGTTAAATGTAATAAGCTTTTTAAAAACAAGAAGTGAAAATGTTATGGTAGTTGTCCTTTAAAGCAGCTCTGTCACTTTTTTCCTACCACAGATATGTCCCAAATCTCTTCCTCGCTGCCCAGTTTTCTTTTTTTAAACTAATCCTATTTTTAAAGTTATACATAAGTAAAATTAGGTACACATTTTCCTTATGAATAACCTCCAAATTGACAGAAGTTGACCACAAGTGGATTTTTAGTCAAGCGTCACGGCCTTGTCAACTTTGTAATTAGCTCTACACCTTCCAGCATTGTGTCATTTCCGGGAGTACAGTGTCACTCACACTCTGTGTTGACTCACTTGATATATCGAGAGTAAACACAGAGTAATTGATAACCCTGGACGTGAGAGTTATTTCAAAACATGGCATTCCCAGCTGCTGCCCTCTTAGAAATACAAAAAAGCAAAACCCTATAAAACAGGCAAAATGTTGAGAAAGGTAAGTTGCATCAGTACTGGGACCTAAAATGGTTGTGGGAGGATCGAGGGGGGTACGGGAAGAATCCATGGGCCGGGGGCACCAAATTAATAACAGCCACTTTAACAATGGCATAATAATAAAAGTGGTCCAAACACCACGACTTGCACTAGGGACCTAATGCTCCCTATTTGAAAACAGGTGTACTTGTGTTGTATATATAACATACCTTGCAACCATAATTAGAATTTCCCATTTTTCTGCAACATGCTCTTTATCTTGCCTTCAACTGATATCACCCTTTTGCAATTTCCTAACTTTTTTTCCCCTTTTCTTTAACCTCCAGAAGGTAGTCTCCTTTTCCTCTTTCTGTGAGTTGATATGATACAGATTACACTGCATTTGGGCCAATCTAGTGATCGTCCGAATTCCTGAATGCCGAGCCCAAATGTAGCTGAACCAGGAATTAAATAAAATGTGCAAAGGCCGAGCATATCCATTTTGATTTCTGATTAAAAATTCCGGCCATGGAGCTAAAAAAGAGATGATTCATGGGAAAAAATTACTGATGGCTAGGGGTAGAGCCACTAAATGTTGATTTTATTCACAGATACATTGAGAAGTGAGTAATAGAGGGGGGGGGGGGGGGAAAGAGGAACAGTAAAAAATCTCTCTATATATTTCATAAAAATACAATATATAAGGATATAAATATTTTAACCGCTCCTCCTGTTTTTTCCCCTCTATTGGTTACGTCTTCTCACTTGACATGTGAATCAAATGATGGGAAATGCACCCATCAATTTATACATGTTTATAATATATATTTTGCAAAACACTGATTGGCCTATATTTTTTTAATAAATTTTTTTTTTTTATTTCCAGTCAAATGGTTCTGCCATTTCTTTTTTCACCATACAGTCTAGCTATAAGCTCTATGCTTCGTACTTTGTCAGCATAGAAAAACTATACAGAGAAGAGGATAAATTAAATTTGTGGTGGCTTTGCCATAACTGAACTGGATTATGATATAATTTGATAAATCTTTAATATACATTTTTTTAAAAAGTAAACAGAGCATTTCATGAAAAATTGGTTTACACAAGTTTCAATGTTTTATTGAATGGTGTAAATCCTTAGAAGTGGCAGTACTCCCTTTAAACACTATATTTATTCTTAATAAAGCTACAAATCTTTATTCAGATGACATGTTTGAAGCTATTCAATTGCAGAAAGTTGCCAAACATTAAGGAAGGAACGGTCATTCTGAAATTAGTTTTTATAAATTCTATATAAGTCTATATAAGTCTATTCTTCTCAATAACCTTTTACTTTTCATTAATACATTTCTATCTATACAGGTGGAGGCTGAATGAAATGGCACAGGAGACAGATTTGAGATCATTGGAAACCATTCATTATACTCTGACCAAGCAGGGGGAGGAAGCCCATTTAACAGCAGCTGGAGCCGGTGATTATGGTAGCCAGAGTACACTAGTCAGCATGACTGCTGTACTTATTTTGGAAGAAAATGAATACTTATATTGACGGCATCGTTTTCAAGCAATGTTGCCTGCTGTGGAATATTTAAAACAAGGATTAGCATATATAGCAGATGTGGATCTGGGGCATTAAGCAGTTATGTTCATAGCGAAGCACAAATATTTGTCATCAGAATATATTAATTATAAGGTCCAAGTTTATCTGTCATATCTGGAAGCGGGTACTGAAGCAAAACAGTCATAGAGATTATTATTTACTTATTATAAATTAATCAACCTTTACAAACAGAGGGTGAGGGAAATGTAACAGGTGAGCCTTTGTCTACTCTAAGCCAATACACAACCAGCACTTGAATTAAACAGAGTTCTTTACAAACGCCATCAAGAAGTGCTCTCCAAACCGAAATGTAAATCTAATACACTTTAAAGCAAATTTGGTTAATAATTTAGCAGAATATATTTTAAACAGATCATTGTTAGAAGGAGATGTTCTGAGCATCATATTCAACAAAGCAAGAGATATAAGGCATACATTAGGACAAATATATGATTTTGTGTTAAAAAAAATATACACAAAATAAAGTTACATAATTTATTGGACAATTACCAGGGTTCTAATTCGGTATCCCACCAACTCATTCACATCCCTTTTCCATTTTGTTTTCAAATCTTCATAAATCTATCATGGTTATTTATTAAAGTGAGAATTCAATGTGAATTATGAGTACATTTTTTAGGGTACGGTTAAAATCGTCAAAATGAAAACACTCTCTGAGTCAGCTACCTATCTTTTCTATTTGGTTACTCTGGCCTTGAATTTGAAATTCAAAACGATGTTGAAAAGACATCCCCACAAACAGAACCTATGGAAGTAGGTATAATAAGAACTCCTCCTACTCACGAAGAAAGAACAAGAAGAAGAAATCTAAACCTCTGCATGTATTATGCCTCACAAGAACATCTAATTCCAGAGTGTCCTTTACTGAAACGTTCAAAAGGCGGTAAGCATAATTCTATATCTTCTCTATTGAACGTACTCCCCTCAAAAAGAAAATCCACTCACTTTTCCTTATCTCTCATATTACAGTGGGACAAAGAAAGAATTATGACTGAGGCCATTATCGATTCTGGTGCTAATGGGGTATTCATTGATTCATCCTTTGTAACAAATAATAAAATTCCGTCTCGGTTAGAGTTATTGATGGATCCCTCATATCCTCTGGGCCCATAAGAAACAAAACAATTCCTTTAAGAGTGATTTCCAACAACATTCATTCTGAATTTCATGTTTTTGATGTTATCAAATCTCCTCTTTCTCCAGTTATTCTAGGAATTAATTGGTTAAAAACTCATAATCCATTAATACAATGGTCTCCTTTCTCTATCACTTTCATCTCTGATTATTGTAAGAACACATGCTTACAACATACTCCCATTCTACAAATTACTAAAGAACCGGTTATACCTATACACTATTCAGAATTGGCAGATGTTTTTAGTAAAAAAGAGGCTGAGACTCTTCCACCCCACAGGATATACGACTGTCCAATAGATCTCATAACTGGTGCTCCTATCCCTTATGGACACATCTATCCTCTCTCGGAAACAGAACTAGAAACCCTAAAAAATTACCTGGATGACAACCCACGTAAGGGGTTCATTAGACCCTCTACCTCACCAGCTGCTTCTGGCATATTTTTTGTAAGAAATAAAGATCAAACCATACGTCCTATCATAGATTACAGGGCATTAAACAAAATAACTGTTAAAAATCGATACCCACTCCCTCTGATAAGTGAGCTAATTGAAAGATTAAGACCTGCCACTGTGTGTACTAAACTTGACCTCCGTGGGGCATATAACCGGATTAGAATAAAAAAGGACGACAAATGGAAAACCGCCTTCAGGACCCGTTACGGTCTTTATGAATATCTTGTCATGCCATTCAGGGCTCTGTAATGCCCCCGCTACCTTCCAACATTTTATAAACAATGTCTTCAGGTATTTACTGTGTGTTATTTACATTTGTGTTATTTACATTTGTGTTATCATATATCTGGATGATATCCTGATATATTCCGACAATCTTGAAGAACATCGGAAAAACGTACGATGGGTGCTATCTAGACTGAGAACTCACAAATTATATGCTAAGCCAGAAAAATTTATTTTCGAAGTCAATGAAATCACTTTTCTTGGATATGTTATTTCACCCAATTCCATAAGGATGGATGACTCCAAAATAAAATGTATTCTTAACTGGCCTACCCCTCATAATACTAAGGAATTACAAAGTTTCCTTGGGTTTGCCAACTTCTACAGGAAATTCATTAAAAACTACTCTGACATAACTCATCATCTCAACCTCCTTAACAGCAATAAACGTCCATTTAACTGGAATGAAAACGCTCAATCAGCCTTCAACGAATTAAAAAGAAGATTTACATCTGCTCCTATCCTTCAACTACCTAACCCTGTCTCCCTATATGTCCTAGAAGTGGATGCTTCAGAAACAGCTATTGGAGCAGTCCTTTCCCAACACAAAACACCTCAAGATCCTCTGGATCCAATTGCTTTCTTTTCACGAACTCTGACATCTGCTGAAAATAATTATCCTATCGGTGAAAAATAATTACTAAGTATGAAGGCAGCTTTTGAAACTTGGCGTCATCTTCTTGAAGGAACAAAACTCCCCATAGTGGTTTATACAGACCACAAGAATCTCGAATATATCTATTCTAACAAAACCCTTTCAGCTAGACAAGTAAGATGAAATCTCTTCTTTAATCGGTTTAATTTCCAAATCATATATAGACCAGGATCCAGAAACAAAAAGGCGATGCTCTTTCTAGAATCCCTCAGAGCCTCTCTCCAGATGATCCTCATGAGTCACATAATCCTCCCAATAAGATTATTGGGATTATTTCATCCCTATGTGAGGACATAACAAATCTAAAGGAAGAAGATCTCGAACTCCCCACTTCACCTAAATTAACAAAAAAAAAATGGGTTCTACTATTTTAAAAACAGAATTTACGTTCCCCCCATATTTAGGAAAACATTACTTAAAATGATTCATGATTCTCCGTTAGCTGGACATCCTGGTATTAAGAAGACCCTTGAATTATCTAAACAACACTATTGGTGGCCACGTCAGGACAAAACCATTGAATCTTATGTTAAAACATGTATGACTTGTCAGAGATCCAAACCCGAACATCATCAACCTTTTGGACTATTGGTTAATTTACCTATTACGGAAAGACCATGGCAATCCATCTCTATGGATTTCTTAGTAGAACTCCCTCCTTCCCAACATCATACCACCATTCTTGTTGTAGTAGACCGCTTCCCGAAAATGTCCCATTTTATTCCTTTAAAGAAATTACCCTCATCTTCTGAAGTTTCTAAAACCTTCATCAATAATATTGTGAAACTTCATGGACTTCCTGATGAAATCATTTCAGATGGAGGAACTCAATTTACCTCCAAATTCTGGAAGGAGATGTGTTCTTCCCTTCAAATCCAACACAAACTTTCCTCTGCCTATCATCCACAAACCAATGGACAAACAGAAAGAGTCAATCAATGTCTAGAACAGTATCTAAGATGTTATTGTTCATACCTGCAGGATGATTGGATTACATGGTTACCTATGGCTGAATTTGCTTACAACAATTCTATTCATACCAGTAGCAAAATGACTCCATTCTTCTCAAATTATGGGTTCCATCCTTCTTCATTCCCCAATCAAACTATTCCATCTTCTAACCCCTCTGTTTCGGATCGTAACGCTTTCATGTCCTCTCTATTTCTCAAATTATGGAAAAATCTTAACCTTGCTCTGGAGAACCAAAATAAGTTTTTTGACACCAAGAGAAAATCTGCTCCTAGGTACAAAATTGGTGATCTTGTATGGCTTTCTTCTAGGAATATAGTCACCAATCGTCCCTCGAAAAAATTAAGTTCCCTCTTCCTCTGTCCTTTTCAAATAATATCAGTTATCAACGACAACGTTGTTAAATTAAAACTACCTCCAACTGTCAAACTTCATCCTGTCTTCCATGTCTCTTTACTAAAACCTCATCTCCCCGATCCTTTTCATAGAGATATGATAACTTCTCCTAAACTTATCATAGTTCAGGGTGAAGAGGAATATGAAATCCAGAAAATTCGAGATTCACGTCTCCATAGGGGCTCTTTACACTACCTAATTAGATGGAAAGGTTATGGGATCGATGAAGACACATGGGAAGATTCTTCCGTTGTACATGCAGACAGATTAGTTTCTGCATTCCACAGACGTAACCCATCCAAACCAAGATAATAGCACCCAGAGGTTGCTCCTTGAGAGGAGGGTACTGTCAGGTCATATCTATCGGCATCAACTTTCCCAGGCATTTCCGCATAAACGGAGCGCAGCCACGCCGGAAATAGGATGCCAGGCGCCCGGAGACCACAAGCGCCGGCGGAAGAAGGCAGCAATAGGGGTGCTGTGAGCCGGACAGCAGCCCCAAGGAGATGGGAGTCCCCAGGTCCCGGCCGGTTCATGGGGTGCCGCGGATCAGGAGGCAGCCCCAAGGTTGCAGTACTGCCAAGATGCCGGCGGTCGGGAGGCCGTGTCGGCTGCAGCCCCTCTGGGAGCTGGGAGGCTCCAGGGGGATTCCGGTGAGGAGGAGGAGTCTGAGGAGGAGCGAGAAGGCGATGGAGGACGGCCCCTGCGCCTCCCAACATTTGGTGAGTCAGCATGCGCAGGCGCCTGGGGTGCTGCAGGGGGTTCAGGTCAGGATAGCGAGGTGTTGCGCCTGCTGAGGAGGTTAGTGGAGGGGCAAGCCAGGGGTACTGGTCTAGGGGATAAGGGTCCAGGTAATGCGGATAGTTTGAGGGGTCATGGGGTTGGGGTTGGTTCCTTTCTCCCAGGGTGTGAACTGGCCCCCCTAGGTTTACATGTGCCAGCGGAGGTGCAAGAGAAGATTATTCGTGGTGAGTATGTGGATCTCCTTTCTCTCGTTCCGTCAGACAAGGAGTCCGTGGACAGACTGCGACGTGGCGAACAATTGGAGGGAGAAAAGGGTAAGGCTATCCCGCGTACGTTCGGTTATTGGCTGCAAGGATTTAATATCTTTGCCAGCGTGCTAGTGCACCGTTTCTTTGAGAGGGCCCCCTCTTTATTTGGTTATTTGGACTTAATTTGGGGCGCCTACAAGGTTTATGGAGGGCAATGCTGGTTCAAATACGACCAGCAATTCCGCCAGAAGATGGCGGCGTGCCCGGGTATGGGTTTTGGGGTGCAGGACGGCAGCCTGTGGCTGCTACTTATGACCCCGTGTAGACCCTCTCCCTTTTCGGTGGCGGACGGCGTCCCCACGGGTACGTCGGCAGGTCAGAGGAAGGGAGTCTGTTGGCTCTTCAACGAGAGCCACTGTAAGTGGTTTAGCTCCTGCAGATTCCGGCACGAGTGTGCCCACTGTGGGGGAGCCCACCCGGCTCTCCATTGTTTCAAGAAGGGCAGACCATCTGCCTCCAAGGGCTCTGGTAGGGACGACGTTCCTCGCAGAGAGGACTCCAGTGAGCGTGGAAAAGATGGGTCCATGGCTCGTCCAGTATCCTAAGAGGGACGTTGCTAGCCTTTTGTTTGACGGTTTCACAACGGGTTTCTGGATTCCCTTTGTGCTGTCGGACGAGGGCCAGTTCGCGGACAATCTTCGGTCCACGCGGGGAAAAGAGGGTTTGTTACAGGAAAAGTTGGAGGCGGAGATTCAACGGGGCCGCATGGCCGGCCCCTTTGATTCCCCCCCATTCCACAACCTGAGGGTGTCTCCGCTGGGTCTGGTACCCAAAAGGATCCGGGAGCTTTTCGATTGATTCACCATCTCTCGTACCCTTCGGGGGCGTCGGTCAATGATGACATCGACAGGGATGCGTGCAGGGTACGTTATGCGTCCTTCGACTCGGCATTGCTCCTCCTGCGGCGGGCCGGTCGTGGGGCGTTATTAGCAAAATCGGACATTGAATCGGCCTTTCGTTTGTTGCCGGTTCATCCGGATTGCTTTCACTTGTTGGGGTGTTTCGCTAACGGTTGCTTCTATTATGATATGTGTATGCCCATGGGCTGCGCTATCTCTTGTTATCATTTCGAACTGTTTTCTTCTTTTTTGGAGTGGGTCACGTCCAGAGTTGCGGGTTTGTGTTCGTTGACACATTACCTGGATGATTTTTTGTTTGTTGGTCCGTCGGGTTCCCAGGATTGTACAGCGTTGCTTCAGGCATTCCGGCGGGTGGCGTCAGAGTTCGGAGTTCCTGTGTCCGAACAAAAAACGGTTGGCCCGGTGTTAGTCCTTTCATTCTTGGGTATCGAAATTGATACCGAGAGTATGGTTTTCCGGCTTCCGGAAGAGAAGTTGGAAGGGTTGCTTCGGCTGGTGGACTTGGTCAAAGGTTCCAAGAAGGTTCAGTTGCGACAGATGCAGGGCCTTTTGGGGCACTTGGTTTTTGCATGTCGGGTGTTACCGATGGGTCGGGCATTTTGTCGTAGATTGTCCTTGTCCACGGTGGGGGTGAGGGAACCTTTTCATTACATTCGGATCACGAGGCGCCTTCGGGCGGATCTGGCAGTGTGGAGCTCCTTCCTCAGACGTTACAACGGGCACTCTTGCTGGTTGAGGGAGGCCACCACCAATGCTGCATTGGATCTTTTTACCGATGCCTCGGGGTCCGTTGGCTTTGGAGCGTATTTTCGGGGTCAGTGGTGCGCGGGGGAGTGGCCGGAGGAATGGCAGTCTTCCCCATTTCGAAGGAATTTGACCTTTTTGGAACTGTTTCCGATAGTGGTCGCGCTGGAACTGTGGGGTGAGGAGCTGAGAAATCACACGGTGGTCTTTCACACGGACAACATGAGTGTGGTTCATGTGATTGCCCGATCGTCCTCCTCGTCCCCACCAGTTTTGGCTCTTCTCCGTCACCTCGTGCTCCTTAGTCTTCAGTTTAATGTTTGGGTGCGGGCGCAACATGTCCCGGGTGTGCAAAATGTGGTGGCTGATGCATTGTCTCGCTTGCAGTGGGAGCGGTTTCGCGAGGCAGCGCCGGAGGCGCGGCGGACCGGTCTGCAGTGTCCGGACTCCTTATGGAAGCTCGATTTCGAGGCCTGATGGGCTTGGTATCGGACTCCTTGGCGGAGGCTTCCTGGAAGGCATACCGGGCAGTGAGAAACAGTGGCTGTCGGCAGCACGGGACAGGGATGTATCCACGGAAACGGGACGTTCGGAGGCGACTCTTGTGTTGCTGGATGACTTGGTCAGGAGAGGTAGGTCTTGCGCAGTAGCGGAGAAGGCGCTGGCTGCCCTGTCTTTCTTGTTTCGATTTATGGGCTGGCAGGATGTTACTAAGGAATTTGGGATCCAGAGGGTGGTGAAGGGGTGGCAACTGCGGCGTCGCCCGGATCGTCGTCGGCCGATTTCGGTGGAGATGTTGCGGCGGATTCTTTTAGTCTTGCCGCGGGTCTGTGGCTCGGATTATGTATCGAAGTTGTTTCGCGTAGCCTTCTCGGTCTGCTTTTTTGGAGCCTTTCGCATCGGCGAGTTGGTAGCCCCGAGCAAGGGGAAGGCCTCGCCTTTGGCATTGTCGGATGTGCGGTGGTCTACTTCATCCGTTGACATTTTTGTGCGGCGCTCTAAGACGGACCAGGCGGCCCGGGGTGCCTGGGTTCGTTTAGGGGCCACGAGGGATGTCGTCTGTCCTGTCGGGGCTTTTCACGATTTTCTGGAGGTGCGCCCGGAGCGGGGAGGCCCTTTGTTGGCTCACGCGGATGGGTCTCCCCTAACACGCTATCAGTTCTCGGCAATGCTGAAGAGAGCATTGGCCGCGGGTGGTATGGAAAGTCAAGGGTTTTCGGCCCATTCCTTTCGGATTGGGGCGGCTACCCAGGCAAGTGTTTTGGGTTACTCGGCTGCGGGCATTCAACGCATTGGAAGATGGGAGTCGGGGCGTTTTAAGTCTTACGTCCGACCTCATATGCTGTAACCCTCTTCTCGTTGTAGGTGGGCGGCCCCGGTACGTGTGGATACTAGGGCATTCCTATGTGTACTGGGCAGCTAGGCGAGCTGAAGACCGGGCCTATGGACGAAATTTGGGGTTCTCAGTGGACTTGGCCCGAGTCAGGTGGAAGGGCATTAGGGGCCTCCGATGGCAGCAAGTATATCCTGAGTTTGTGGAGCTCCGTAAGTTTGTGTCAGGGCCGGTGGTGGTGGTGGTCCATGCGGGCGGGAACGACTTGGGGGTATCCAGGACTGTGGACCTTCTCCACGCGATTCGGCACGACTTGGCGAGGTGCATGGCGCTGTTTCCGGACATGACCTTGGTTTGGTCGGAGGTGGTTTCCAGGCCGTGCTGGCGCGCGCTGCCGCACTCGCGCGGTTTGGAGAAGAGCCGGCGCAAGCTGAATATTGCAGTGGGGAAATTTGTCTGGCGGCTAGGTGGGGTGGTCGTCCGTCACGTGGAGCTGGAAGGAGAGAACCAGAACTTAATGAGGAGGGATGGGGTCCACTTGAATGAGATAGGGTTGGACATCCTGAACACGGGTTTGCAGAGTGGGATTGAGGCTGCGCTGTCTGCGGGGGGCGCGATGACGGCAGGAGGCGTGAGGGGAAGTCGTCATCGCGGTGGCGGGAGTCCTGGCCAGCGCAGGCAGAACTGATGGAGTTGCCGAGGAGGCTTGGGGAGTCGCAGCCTGTTGGGAGCTGATGGCGGAGGCAGGCTGCTCATGGGTTCATGGTTTGTGGGGATAGACCTGTCTGTTGGGCAATCACCCCAACAGCTGACAGTATTTATGTTGCTGGCATGGAAAAATTAAATAAAGCTGTGGCCGATGCCCTTACCCAACTTTATACGGTTTCTGTGTGTCATTGGGAAAGGGGGGCACCGGGTGGGTGGTACAGTCATCTAGACAGCAGTCAAGACACCTCCCTGGACTGACAAGGAAGGGGGGACATGACTGCGGCTAGGATAAGGAGTCTTAAAGGAAGAGGAGATGGGAGGGGGATATATGGATACATAGTTGCTAAGATGGAAGACAGTTATAAGGACAGTGAGGGGAGGGGACTTACCAGTCAGCTCTTGGAAGTGCAGGGATCCTGACTTTCCCGCCCTCCCGCCCTTAGGACATTTGGTTATTGAAGGAATGTGGGTTTTGTTTCTGGTGCTTGTTGTTGGTTGTCTTTTCTTGTTTTGTCACAGCACGCGGGAGTCCTGGTCAGCGCAGGCAAAACTGATGGAGTTGCCGAGGAGGCTTGGGGAGTCACAGCCTGTTGGGAGCTGATGGCGGAGGCAGGCTGCTCATGGACTCATGGTTTGTGGGGATAGACCTGTCTGTTGGGCAATCACCCCAACAGCTGACAGTATTTATGTTGCTGGCATGGAAAAATTAAATAAAGCTGTGGCCGATGCCCTTACCCAACTTTATATGTGTCATTGGGAAAGGGGGGCACCGGGTGGGTGGTACAGTCATCTAGACAGCAGTCATGCTCCTTGAGAGGAGGGTACTGTCAGGTCATATCTATCGGCATCAACTTTCCCAGGCATTTCCGCATAAACGGAGCGCAGCCACGACCCCTTCTCTGACGTGGTCTCCTCTCGCTACATAACGAGACCGCGCCAGATTCAAAATGCTGGATTAATGAAGAGACTTTCACCAAGTACCTCTTACCGGCTCCAACAACTACAAACTAAAGATACGTGTACCGAACCGGACTGGACATCGTTAACCTACCTTCTCCACTCCTCGACCTCGGACTGAACAGGATCTCTGCTTGCTTCATATGGATCCTCACGTGCTGGATACAGCTCAAATAAGAACTCCGGAATCCCTCCCACTGAACGCTAAGTATCATTTAAAAGTTATTTCGGAATTGCCAACTCACTGCTTACCTTTGCAATATAAGCTTGCAACCTTTCCCCTGCAAAATCATTTCACCTAAAGAGCATTGGATCTATCATCCACTGAACGCTGAGTTTCACTTAAGTAAATTGGGACTTTGTCTGCTTGCTTTTGCAACCGCTAACCTGCTACTATCAAATAATATTCCTACCGTTTGCTGCTAATATAACAGCACTGGAATCCTCTCCTTACATTTTGAAGAGTCTTTATTACTACTGCTACTCTGCAACAAATCTATTTCTGCTTGCACTATTTCCATCAGCAACGCCCAAACTAAGATTTAAAGCTACAGTAACTGCTCCAACCAATTGTAGTTTCCTTTGGCAATTAATTAAAATATCTAATCAATATTTCTGCATTTGTGTTCCATCCATTAATTGAATCATCTTAAGAGGCATTGCATATACTGGCATATGATTCATACTAAATATATATAACATATAAATATGGATTTTTTTCCCTTTATTAGTCTGTGAATAAAATCAACATTGAGTGGCTGTCCCATTGCCATCAATCGTCTATTTTCCTTTCAATTATCCCTTTTTTTGACACCATGGACAAAATTGCACACATTTATTTGGTTTGTGATTCGGCTATGTTTGCGTTGGTAGTTTAAGAATTTGTCTGATGATGCCATCAGCCCAAATTCAGACTTATAATGGAACAAATCCACAAGTCTATTTATAACAATGATTGACAGATAGACATGCATTTGCAGGATCAAGATGCGTGGATTTCTATGTTTAAATTTACTTTTTACACCTGACAAATACATATTTGTTAAACATAATATCAAAAATCTTGGGAAGTTATCGTTTCCCTTTAAAGCTTTAGTCACACTTAAAGGACCACTAAAGTAACCCAGGCCACTTGATCTCAATGAAGTGGTCTGTGTGCAGCGGTCCTATTCTTTAACCTTGCAATGTTTATATTTCCAGGGTTAAATCCACATTGCAAAGTTAAAACCTCTAGTGGCTGTCAAACTGAGGCACTTCTATGGAACAGACTGAGTAAAACTCTGTCATGTGAGGTGGGAGCCACTGTAGGAAAGCACCGATTCAATGCTTTCCTATGGGGAAGCTTGGGTTCACCCACAGGCCTCGCATGCACACCATGTCCCCAATGCTCTTCCATGAGGAACATTGTATTGTACCAAAGATGGAGGAGGCCACACATCCTTAATGATTACTAAATAACTGATTCCAATGCAGGTAGGGATCCATCCCCAATTACAAAGTTTAGATTTAGTGTTATTAAAAACTCATTTTTAAAAGGTTAATATGGTAATAATTCTGCTTAAAATGTGGTGCATGGTGGTCTTCTTTTATTCTTGATTGGATTCCAGGTTTAAATCCTTTTCTTTTGAAAGAATGGGAACGATTCAAATGAATGATTTAAGTAGTGTGAAGTATTAAGGCCTTTTGTTTAATGGTGTAGAAGGTCAAATCAAACTAAAGTAATTTTATTTCTATGGGATTTGTGGTTTGTCAGTTTTTAGTAAAATAAAAAACAAAAATGTGCAATTCATTGGCCCCTTTGTGTGTAAAGTAAAACAGGGATTGTTGACTCTTCGCAACATATAAACCACATCTGGGTAGTGAACAGTAAGGAAGCTGAATTGCTGACTTCCTGACAGGGCCCAAGTGTAAAATGAAAAAAATGCACCTGTAGTTCAGCTAAGTAGATCAATCTTCACTGTAACATAGTAGTTAAAAATGGAATTATATTTACTCCACAGTTAGCTCCACACAACAACATTTAGCAATATACTAGTCAGAAACCACACTGTAAAAGCTTGATTGCGGAGGGAATGTTTTCTCAGCTGGAACTTAGTTGGCTGGGAAATTCTTGGTTTTGGATGTCGTAAACTCACTTAAGCCATGATCCAATGATCTGTGCATGCTAGCAGTTGTGGTGCAACAATTTAGAGACTTGTATGTTGCTTAATGCTTTTGTATTACATAGGCTGTATGTAATATGAGAAAACTAGATGTGGGACCGAGTCTGAAAATTTTTTTTGTGAGATTCACAATACTCCAATGTGCAGGAAGTGTGGTCTATTTTTTATATATAATATATCTTAGTTGTGTCTTGTGTGGGTAGCCCTGGGAGCTAAAAGGTTAAAATACCCAGAAATCTAATTCAATTGATGATCCTTACAGATCCTTAGTCTGTTTAAGTAGTTGGATTTTATATCAAGTCATGGATTTTTTTCATACTTAACACAGAGTTATTCACTAAAGTGAGAATAGTCAGGAATTCATAGTGAATTCCAGCTGAACTTCAAACGTAAGACTAAAATAGTCAAAATGAAAATAGATTCAACTTGGAGAATTTAGAAATGTTGGCCTAAATTTTGCAAATCACTTTGAATCTTCTTTGAGTTTTAATGAATAACCCTATGAGTTTGCTGACTTGAAGCAGCAGGACTCTTCTCAGTCATTAACCGGTTTATTTCAAAAGTGTCAATTATAAGTATTGTTTTTCAGAAAATGCATGAAAGCCTAAGACTGGCCTTTCTGATGTATCTTTTTGGATGGTTAATCTACTCTCTGGATTCCCCCACTATAACGACTTCATGCCTTGCATTATTGGGAGTTATGAGACTTATGGCTTGGATATTTGGGCAAGAAGGAGTCATGGATCACATAATATATTTGTAAAAACCCTTAAAATTAGTGAAGTTTATATAGTCAAGGCCCCAGGGAGAGTGCGCAGCTTAGCGGACAGGGGCACATGTATGAGTGTGGGATGGATGATGCATGATTGGCTATATGCTACATGTGGGAGTGTGAGATGTGAGGAAGTGGGTGGTGACAGATCAGACTGACCTCAGTGCCAATTAGGAGCCAGGCCAGCAACAAGATTCCCGCCCACCCTCCCTTTGATGCTTTGGGCCTGGGTGGATGTCACAGCGAGGCGGGGGGGGGGGGGGGGGGGTGTCCATGCCAAATAAGGGATGGTTTGGTAGATTAGATGAAAAAGGGGGATAATGGCCGGGTCTCATCCTCCCCCTGTCTTATGGTGAACCTGGAGGAGGTACCAGGTTGGACGTGTCCCCACTGGGTTGTAAGTCGACCAGTGGGGAGCATTATGGTTGGGCCCCACCAAGTTGGTGGGGAGCCCTGAAAAGGAATATGTTTTTATTATGCCGAGGGGGGGAGGTGAGAGCCTTGGGGAAGTTAGATTGGCAAGGACGGTTTCTTTGGTTACTGTATGACTATATGCAAATTGTTTATGTTAATTTATGATATTTATTATTTCGTTATATGTTAAAGGAGTTATACAGTATTTGGTTGTGTTAATAAATGCTGTGGCCTGTTTTCTCCAAGAAGTTGTCTGTCGTTATTTGAAGGGGTAAGTTATGGTTTTATGGGGGATGAATTGAATGCTATCCAATGCCCACTACGCACATACAAGAAACATTGCAGGGAAGTGGATAGGGCTCCAGCTGCAGTATCACATAATTGGGTTCAGTTTTCACAGGGCCACTTCAAGCATCCATCATTGTAATGTGAATAAGCCAAGAATTAAAGGGACGCTATAGGCACCCAGACCATCTCATCTCAATGAAGTGGTGGGGGTGCCACTCGCCTCTCATTTTAACCCTGCAATCATTCTGCCACTCAACATAGCTTTGCAGTGACTAGGGCACTGAAGTGTTAGGGATATGCATTTGTATTTCTTTTAAGTTGGATAATAATAATGTACTCAAGTTAAAAATACTTTAAAATTATGATTGAAACATTTGCAGTAAAAAAGCTGGATCAGATAATTGTTCGATTTTCAATGTCAGTTTCCTGCAAATACCTCTTTAGTGATTTAAAGCAATTTAAAAAGAATCGGGATATACCGTTAATGGTTTTACCTAACTACTTCTTTAAAAAAAAATGAATACATATTTTAAACGAATATAAACAGTGAGAATGAATTCATTGGCAAGTAATGCCACTTTCTATAAACAAGGGAAGCTAGAATATCATAAACAATGACCTCTGAATTTGTTTATTGTCGCAGAAACTAAACTCTCTGTAACATGGAGCCCACTCATAGATCTGACCTTCAAGAAAAGCTATTTTGGAAGCCTACACCAAAAAGCAACAAAGGAATCTTTAGATGAATTTAAACATTTCAAAAAGTTCTAAAACTTCATTTCTTATCATTGTAGAAAGACAAACATTCAAAGTAAACACAGATTCTGTACACTAATTTAGAATGTTTTCAGTTGATATTATAAGG
Organism: Pelobates fuscus; assembly: GCF_036172605.1. Lineage (NCBI taxonomy): Eukaryota > Metazoa > Chordata > Amphibia > Anura > Pelobatidae > Pelobates > Pelobates fuscus. The sequence goes on from NC_086317.1 coordinate 132,937,444, forward strand.
GTCTGACTTAGTTTCCTTAGAACAATCAAGCCATTAAAATTAGACCAATTTCATTTTAATGTGTACCTTGACTATTTTGAAGTTTGTAATAAGCAAGATATTGATGTGTTTAATTAAAAGAAAACTTGATGTAGTGTTCACGGTTCTAGAAGAGCCTGGTGCTATCACAGCAGGGTAAGTAGTTAAACCGTTACCTAATGTCTGCTGGTCGCCAGTAGCCCCCTCCTGTACCCCAAGAAACTCTTGCACTGAGCTAAAAACCGGCAAGGGTTAGCTCATTGGCTGAGAGTGCTCAGCTGACGCTCTCAGTCAATGAGCAAGCCTAGCGCTACAGGGATTAGCTAATTGGAGTTAAAGGTACTCCTTGTTGGAGCCTATGGCATCACGGGGGTTGGTTACCAGCAGCATGTGGACCTCAGGTAAGTTGTCAAACTGTTCTCAAAAGGTTTGACTGCTTACCCCAGGAAGGTGTCTTAGAACTCCTGGCTCCATATCTGCTACAGCCTAACTTGGCGACACACGAGTGCCAGTGGCTTGAATTGAATTTCAAATGCCAATTTTTTTTTAGATAGAAGAGAATCATCAACATTTTTTAGTGTGTTTCCTCCTTGTGATCTACATTCATCTACAGTGGTGGTGTAGAAATTGGCAAGGACACTTGATATTTAGCATTCTATATCCAATAAAACCATCTCCTGTGCAGAGTTTTTTTTTTTTTGACAATTGGAAAAGTTTAGACACATTTATTTTATACTTTTTATGGTAATCTAATTTTTTTATTTTATCATTAATAAAAGTAAAGCAATTCAGAAAAGAATCGTGTTACTCCATGCTTCCTTGTTTTTTTGTTAGAATGTACTTAGAAACACTTTTTTGTTTAGTTGTTTTTTTTTTTGCAATCAGGGGTTACCCCCTCTTTTCTTTAATGGCTTCGGTGCTACGTTAAAGGATTACTCCAACCACCATAACCACTTCTGCTTTCATAAATGGTCATGGTGTTAGGCATCTGTATGTTTAGAGATATTTGCATTTTTATATTGAGAGCTTGTTGCACTTCCAGAACACGTGACTTAGGCAGCCCAGAACTATCTGCACTGCACACTGGCGACAGACATAATGAGCTGCCATCCTTAAAGGCAACACAGGGAGCACACCTACAACGGAAAGCTTAAATCACCCTTCACTCCTCCCTCCCTCACTCATTTGAATCCTCACCTCCCCCAACGTTTCTCATCCTTTGTTGGTTTTCTGTTTTTTAATTCCCTAGCATCCCTTCTTCACCACTACTCCCTCCCCTACCCACTCTGAGCTGGAGAGAATGGTCCAATCAAATGCTTCTCTTTAAAAAAAGGATTTCATTGGACCACGTAGAGGAGTGATGTCCGATGGGTTGCGGGATTTAGTTAAGGGAGCTTCGCTGGTGCAGGATTTCCCGGAATGTTATGGCTTATTTTACATGTTTTTAAGGGTGCAGGCATAATTAATATTGCCAAATAGGACATTGAAATTCATAATAAAATAAAGTTAATTTACAAAAGGTTGGAGTAACTCTTTAAAAGTCATTATTTTAACCCAAATTGTGCAAATGAGTTGTCCTTGTTTAGAGAACAGAACACTTTTTTGGGGGATGCTTTTTTTGAATGTGCCGTGTAGAACCAGTCAAATAGTCTGAAAATGTAATAGAGTATGACATGGACTCTAAATTGCATAGTCTAGTATCTGGACACTGTTAGCTGGCTATGTTATGTGCAGAAACATTCAGATGCTAGATTTAAATCAGCAAATGGGATTTAAAGCACTTAAAATATCTTATAATTTGCTAAATTGTATGCAAAGTACAGGAATTTGAAATTTCTTCAAACACTGAACTGCATTTGAACTATTTCAGTAAAGGCAGAAGCTGAAAAATGATGATCCCACTGCACATGATCTTAAAGGACCATTATAGGCACCCAGACCGCTTCAGCTTAATGAAGTGGTCTGGGTGCCAGGCAGGGACGGACTGACATCTCATGGGGCCCCTGGGCAATAAAAGATCATGGGCCCCCCTTGTACAAACCAACTTGCAAACTACTCAAATATACATCACACCCACATACACACACAATCCACATGTTCATCCTTGTGTTACAGATAAGGGCTCTCATGGGCGACAAGGGCTCTAATGGGGGAACAGGCACTTTAGTGGTATTATAGGGGTTGTAATTGGGGATAGAGAGTAGTGTGGGGCTTGGGAGGTTATGGGCTGTCATGGGGGATAGGGGCTGTAGTGGGGCGGTAGGGGCTGTAGTGGTGCCATAGGGGATGTAGTGGGTGGAGAATAGCTGTAGTGGGGTATAGGGGTTGTAATTGGTAATAGTCTGTATTGTCAACGTTAAAGGGACTCTCCAGTGCAGGTCCCCTCTCCCTCCCACCCCCCATCCCAGGTTGCTGAAGGGGTTAAAACCCTTTCAGTGACTTACCTTTATTCAGGGCTGATATCCTTCGGCGCTGGTTCAGGGTCCGCCCACGCTCCTCCCCCGCATACGTCATCCTGCAGGGGAGATCTATTGCGCACGCGCATTAGACCTCCCCATAGGAAAGCATTGAAAGATGCTTTCAATGCTTTCCTATGGGGATTTCAGCGACGCTGGAGGTCCTCACATCTGTGCTATAAACCAGGAAGTGCCCTCTAGTGGCTGTCTACTAGACAGCCACTAGAGGAGGAGTTAACCCTGCAATGTAAATATTGCAGTTTATGAAAACTGCAATATTTACAGTTGCAGGGTTAAGGGTAGTGGGAGTTGGCACCCAGACCACTCCAATGGGCAGAATTAAGTGGTCTGGGTGCTTGGAGTGTCTCTTTAAGGGCTGTCATGGGGGAATAGGGGCTGTAGTGGGGAGACAAGGACTCTAATGGGGTAACAGGAGCAGTAGTGAGGTGGTAGGGGCTGAAGCGTTGATATAGGGGATGTAGTATGGGAAGAAAGGCTGTAGTGGGTATAGGGTATGTCATTAAGGATAGAGACTGTAGTGTGGGGGTTGGGTGGTTTGGGGCTTCATGTGAGACAGGGGCTGTAGTAGAGATATAAGATTATAACAGAAAAGCTTCAGTGCAAATGGAGCACTATATTTGTTCTGGTGACTATCGTGTATATTTAAGTTTGCCTCTGATTAAATATTCCCCTGCAATGCTAAATTAATGTTTTATATGTGTACCATTTTTTAAGTTGATAATCTGCATTGTGCTCAGTGGTGGAACTAAAATAGAAAGTGCCCTGGTCCAATAATTATTTTGAGACTCCCCTATCGCAAGGATGGAAAAATGCTATGCCAGCTGGGCATCTACCATTTGTCCATCATTGCAGGGTTGTACTTAGCACTTTGTTTGTTTATATGTGAGCATGTTTTTGAATGCAGTATGTGTGTGTGAATGTAGGAGTGTATTTGTGTGTAGTGTGTTATGTACTGTTACCATTTTAAAGCAGTGGTTTACTTGTGTGTTGTATTTGCTTTTGAATGTGTGTGTGTGTATGTAGTGTTGATGTTTGAATGCAGGGGTATATTTGTGTGAAGTGTTGGAGTTTGAATGCTGAGATGTATACACTGCCACACACACACACACTAACACATACAGATACACTGACACACAGACAGATACTCAGAAGCACATGGTCACATACAGATATACACCCTGACATACAGATACACACACTGACACGTATACAAATACACAGGCACACACATATACAGATACACAGATGCACACTAACATACATACAGATACACAGACACACACAGAGACACACAAATACATATAGATACAGAGAACACACACAAACATATACAGATATACAGACGCACACATACAGATACAAAGACACACAGCGGCGTAACTAAATAGAGAGGGTCCTGGTGCAAGAACATTTTGCCCCCCCATTGCAAGGATGAACAAAAAGGTAGATTCCCATCTGTCATACAACTAGCGCAATACTTTGCCAGCTGGGGATCTACCATTTGCCCATCCTTGCAGAGTTGTATTTAGCACTAAGCAGTGTTTGTATGTTGGATTGTAAGTATTTTCTTGCATGTAGTATGTGTGTGTGTGAATGTAGAGGTGTATAATGCTGTGTTGTGTGTTTTTTATGTACTGTGTAGTGTTTGATTTTGAATGTAGGGGTGTGTGTGTATGTAGTGTTGACGTTTGAATGCAGGGGTGTATTTGTCTGTAGGGTTGGCGTGTGAATGCTGAGATGTATACTCATATACACATACACTGCCACACACACACAAACACTGCCATATAAAAAACCACACATAACGACACACACTGACACAGATACAGACACACATGCATATACACACACAGATACACAGGTACAGTCATACTGATACAGACACACGTACATACACAATAACATATATACCAATACGCAAGTACACACACACACTAACACAGATACAGATACAAAACACACATACAGATACACAAACACACACATATAGATAAACACACTAAAAATACAAATACACAGCCTTACACATAGACACACAGATAACATTACATAGTAACCACCCCTCCTGCTTTCATACCTTTTTGATGCAGGAGGGTTTTTTCCCTGGTGTCCAGTGGCATCTGGTTGAATGTGATGGGAGTCAGGCTCACCCTCCTCTGGTGCTGCCTCTTGGTCTCCCTATCTCTCTCTCTCCCAGCAGCTTGTATGTAAGAAGGGAGGAGACTTCCTCCCAGCAGAGCAGCAATACATAGATCAGGGGTCCGGACGCACTGATATAGGGACCCCTGATTTTTTATTTTTTATTTTGTCCATCGATGCGGCCCGTGTAGGAGGCGCATATCAACGTCAGTATGCGACATAGCACACCTCCGCGCACTGCGCCGCATTCACTATCTCCTCCCCCGGGCCCCACCTGTACTTCTGGTAAGTACTCACTGGGCTCGAGGACGGCGCAGTTATTGCGTGTCGGACTCGAGCAGCCGGTGTAAAAGTTGTAGCGTGTGGGGGCGGCGGGCCCCCTTTCTCGGCCGGGCTCTCAGGCCATGTCCGAATTGCCCGACCTATCAGTCCGCCCCTGGTGCCAGGTCCATCTAGGGTTAACCCTGCCTGCTGTAAACACAGCAGTTTCAGAGAAACTGCTATATTTACATTTGGGTTAATCCAGCCTCTAGTGGCTGTCTCATTGACAGCTGCTAGAGGCGCTTCCGCGCTTCTCTTCACAGTGAGAAGACGCCAGCGTCCAAAGAAAAGCATTGAGAATGCTTTCCTATGGATTGACTGAATACACGCGCGGCTCTTGCCACGCATGCGCATTCAGCCGATGACGTCGGAAGGAGGAGGAGAGTCCCCAGCGCCGAGGGAGCCTGGCGCTGGAGAAAGGTAAGATTTTAACCTCTTCCTCCCCCTAGAGCCCGGTGAGAGTGGGACCCTGAGCGTGGGGGGGACCTGTTAACATTATAGTGCTAGGAAAACAAGTTTGTTTTCCTGGCACTACAGTGGTCCTTTAAAGGAATACTTCAGGCTCCATAACAATGTCATCTCAATAAAGCTGCTGTGGTAGCAGAAGGTCACAGGGGCCATCTTACCGAAAACATTTTTTTTTTACTATTAACAGATGGTTTAACCCAAAACAATCAGGAAGCCACTGACTAGGTTCACGCTGAGAGTGTAAACTAGCTCCCATTCATATAGTGAAACAGCTATGTACCTTTTGTCATTCAGTTTTGTTAATGTAGAGCTAATGATAGGCTGAGAGAGTCAGCTGACACACTCAACCTATACACAGGTTACAAACTGAGATTCCTGATTGAAGCCTTGGACCATCAGAGGAGATGCTTAGCAGAGAGAATTGGCACGGTCTTCATAAATGTTAATGGTTTAACCACTTAAGGTACGATGGTGCCCGGGACCTCCTAGCATCCTAACAACTTAATTTAAATTAAGTTGTTATGGTGCCTGGAGTGGTCCTTTAATGGAAGTGATACCTTGTTTAGTCGAAGGTGGTGTCGGACTATGACCTAGTCAGATCATGGTCTGGTGTAGCATTGAAGTGCAGGAGGGAAGGTCCTGTACTGTAGGACATCTGTGGCTACCAGGAAGAGATCTAGTGCAGTGGTTTTTACATACTGTGCTGGAGTGGCAAATTGATATGCTATGAGGCACCTTTCAATGTGATACAGACAGCTGGAGTTTGCACCAGTGCCAACAATGAGACATATCTATCCACATTGTGCACATTATGTACTTTCTGTCTCACTCTCTGTATTTCTGCTTTCTCCCATAGTCCATGGTCTCTTATAGGGATACTATAGTGTTAGAAGTACAAACACTATTGTGCCCTCTGGATCCCCCCTTACTTGTGGCCCCCCTCCAGCATGTAATGAGAAAAAAAAAATATTTAAGCACCGATGTCCCTTAGCACTGGGTCGGCGCTCCACCTCCTCTGATGTCAGTTGTCAAGAGAGCCTAATGCCCATGTGCGGTGAGCACATTAGGTCCTCCTCATAGGAAAGCTTTGCTTCAATGCTTTCCCATAGGGATTTCACTGATGCTGTGTGTCCTCATGCAGAGAGGTAGGACGTCCAGCATCATTTAGGGGACCTAGAGTCCGTTAGCATGCAGGAAGTGCTGTCTGATTGACACTAGAGGCAGTTTAGTCCTGCGAGTCTGATTTATATTGCAGGGCTAAGAATAAAATGAAGTGATCTGGGTGATTATAGAGTCCTTTTAAAGGAACACTCCATGCACCATAACTGCTATAGCTGGCTTAAAATGGTTTGACTACCACCTAGGGCAAGCTTCCCCAAACTCAGGCACTCCAGATGTTGCTGAACTACCACTCCCATGATTCTATGAATGAAATAGAAAGGCTGAGAATAATCAGAGTTGTAGTTCAGCAACATCTGGAGGGCCGGCGTTTGGGAAAGCCTGACTTAAGGTCTGCTAGGTTCCACTTCCTCCATGTTTAAGAGGTGGAAGCTCCTTCTATAAGTTTCCATTAGCTCTTCTTAATTAAACGCTAGCATCTTCTGATCACTCTCACCACAGTGAGCCAATTACATCTTTATTTAAGAAACCTTCCAGTGAGCAATCCGTTGAACTATTTGGTATGGTAATATCAGCTTCTATTAGCTTGTGCAGTGATTTCATGAATGGAATTACTACAGACAGTTGAACTACACTTTACAGAAACTCTTCTTTCATGTTCTACTGTTGAATAGGGTTTATACAATATGCTCAGTGTACCCTATGAGAAGAATGGGATGGGCACAATTGTCTGAGCAATCTCAGCCACTCCCTGAATTATATGAAGATGAGTAACTGTTCAATTTACTTAACTTATTTCCATTAAAATTAGCTTTTTTTGTGTCTAAAATATGTGAATATTTTGAGTATAATTTTTTAGTTTGGTTTCAACCAAAAGTGGAAGTTATTGATAATTACACAGTCTTGTAAAATGATAAAGAAAGCATGACATGTTTGATGTGATGTCAAGCCAGCCTGCAAGAATGCATGAGAATACAGTGCAAATTTCTACTCTCTGCTGTATCCAGGGCTAGGTTAATTTAGGGCCTGTTAAAGCACCAGCTCCAGGCCCATGCTATGAAACAGGCTCAAAACTGCCACACTCTTAATATCCAATAGTTTTTATTTTTATTTATTAATTATGAGATAGATTGCTACCACTACTGGAGTGGTGCTCCACATCATATATGTAATATCAGTCATTTTTTTCTTTTGTAATAGTTTCTTTTAGCATGGTCCTCTTCACCTATTGATTCTTATGCCAAAACAGGTTTAGTTGGAATCATGTGTTTGTCTTTTTTCCTATTGTTCAGTACTGCAGAATATGTTGGTATCGGTGGAACTACCACTGGAGCAGCTGGTGCGACTGCACCAGGGATCACACATTGGGGGGAACCATCGGCTGGCCCATGCACTTAGGGCCACCCAACGGCAATGTGTCTACAGGGGCCTGGTCTGCTGCCTTTTAATTGAGTAAGTGGGCGTCTTTAATAATGGCCGCACAGGGAGGAAGTGACAGATGGCAGTTTCCTCTGAAATAACATTCCTCTGCAAGGGAAGGAGAGGATAGAGAGGAGGGGAGCATCTGACTCTCAACAGCCTCAGCCAGTGTATGTCTGTGTGTATATCTGTGTTTTTGTGTGTCTGTATCTGCATGTTAGTATGTGTGTATTTGCATGGGTGTCAGTATGTGCATCCGTACGAGTGTTGCTGTGTGTCAATGTATCTGTATGTGTGTCTGTCTTTGTATCTATATAAGTGTCATTGTGTGCATCTGTGTATCTGCATGTGTGTCATTGTGTGTGCATCTGTATATGTATTTTTGTGTGTATCTGTGTGCCTTTGTATCTGCACATGTGACAGTGTGTGTGTGTGTGTCTGTATCTGTACATCTGTGCATCTGTTTGTGTATCAGTGTATATCTGTGTATCTGCATGTGTTTCAGTGTGTGCCGCTGTGTGTTTGTGTATCTGCATCTATGTACCTGTGTATGTGTGTATCTGAATGGCTGTCAGAGTTTGCATATGTATGTGTATCAGTGTATGTATATGTGTGTGTGTGTGTCTGTGTGTATCTAGATGTGTGTCACTGTGTCTGTATCTGCATGTGTGTCTGAGTGTGTATGTGTATCAGTGTGTGTGGCAGTGTATATGTATATGTACAAACATCTCAGCATTCAAACACCAACACTACACACAAATACACCCCCTGCATTTAAATGTCAACACTTCATACAGACACATCCCTACATTCAAAGACAAATACTATGCACACGTAAACAACTGCTTTCAAATGGCAACAGTAATTGAAAACAAACAAAACTACACAAAAATACACCTCTATATTCACACACACATATTACATACAAAAACATACTTACATTCAAACACACAAACAGTGCTAAATACAACCCGCAAGGATGAGCAAATGGTAGATCCCCAGCTGGCAAAGCAGTGTGGGAGTTGTACGTTCTACTTGTCTGTGGTCTCTGGCATGGGGAGGATCGGGGATATTAAAATTCCTGCACCAGGCCCTTTCTTCTTAAATCCCATCACTAATATAAAGAATTGCAATTAGAGAATCCAGAGGCCTCATAATGCAGTAGTAGGTTTGATATATGTCCCACATGTATCCCAAAACAGCTACTGTGACAATGGAACTGTGACCTCACATATTCATCACCAAGCCCCTGGTACTGGATGTACCACTAAAAGGAACAGCATTATGTGTGCTGCACATGCCCAAACATATTACATTAGCTCTCAAAAACTTCTAATGCTGGGTAACAGGATTAAAACCTTTTTTGTCAGTATAAAATTGATGGGAGGAAAGCAAGCAGCATTTGTGTGTTTTATATTATTATATTACTTTAGCACACATGTCTAAAGAAGGAGCAACACTAATACTTTTATGCATCTGCAAGATGCCTTTAGATTTAGAAAATTAAGAGATAACTAAAGTAAAAATATTTAGTTATATATTCATACATGTAATTTCTCTTACTTTAGATTTCTTCTGTTGCTCCTTCTTTAGTCGTGTGCTATTTATAACTATTTTGTGATCATATGAAATCAAATACATGGAAAACAATAGAACCAGCAATGATCATCACTGTTTATAACATAATGTGCAGACTGTATTGTATATATATACACACACACACACACACAATACAGTCTGCACATCATATTATATATATATATATATATATATTGTGTGTATTTCTAGTACTCTATTTAAATGACTGAGCAGTGAAGAATTATCCTCAAACGTACGCAGCAGACACTCACATGGTGAGTCACATTTTCCGCTATTTTAAAACATTGCTTTATTTTTTTCAAAGACATGCTTTTAAAAATGATCACTTTTTCCCTGTGCTTTCTTCTAAACAGTGTCTTTGTGTACTGTAAGATCTGATAAAATGTCCTTGATGCGTACCAGATGTGTTTAAAACGTGATGTGTTTATAGACAGAGAACAGACTTAAAATTGCACTGCTCCACCTGCTCATCTGGAGAGCACCTGTATGCTGTAGGCATGTATAATTGCCAGAATACCACAGTGATGCTTACGTTAAGCGACTGCATTGCAAGCCATTAAGATTTAATAGATGATAATGTATTAATTTAGTATCTGCGAGGATGGGTTACAGACATATTTAGTTAACCTGTGTCAACTAGAAGATTTTGGCTATTACATTTGCTTTGGTATTTCCTGTATATGATAGCTAGCAATCTGTGCAATTAATCCAGCAATGCATTTTTTAAAAATATTTTTTCTTGCTTGCACAGGACAAAATTCATTGCTTTATTAAGGAGAAAAGAGTGGGATTTCTTCATTGAATACAATTATGAACAATACCGGCTGAGGACAAAAATACTGAATTGGTTAAAATTCTTGATTTGGTTGAGAAAAAAAAAATCTCACTTAATTATTTGAAGAAAGAGCTAAAGGGTTTCTGTCATTGTGAAATGGGCAGTGGCATAGGAGACTATAACCAGACATTTGTTAGAAAGAGAAGGCACCGTCAGTTACATCACAAGGAGGACTTGATCAAATCACTCATCATGCTATTGATTCTGTCAAAGTTGAGAGAATAATGAAAGGGATAGTCTGGTTCTGCAAGTCATATGGTGACTTCTTATTTTGTTCAGTATAGGAAAGGGGTAGTAGGAATGAGATGTGCTTTGTCACAATGCTCTTACAGCCATAATGCTGGCAAAGCATCATGGAAGGTGTAGTCCAAAACATCTGGGGTGCAGAAAATTGTTATTGTTATTCTTACCATGAGGTAGGTCATAAAGATTTTTATGTGTAGATTTTGTTTTCCTGTGAGAGGTTTAGCGTGTTATCAGGAGTCTAAAGGTTACTTATTATGATATCCATGTGCTACTGTTATTGGGAGATCGCTGCCAAGATAATTGTTGACTCTCTGTATAATATTGTATTATCATTTATTTTTTGCAATTTACTCTTTATTCTTTAACCACATAAAAAACAAAACAACAAAAAAAAAAACAAAGAGAAAAAAAAATAAAAAATTAAATAAATAAAAGGGGATACAGAAAGCAAAAATGGAGGGTACATAGAAATATTAACCCTGTTATCATAATTCAGATCCCAAAGAATTCTGTTATCAGAGAGACAATATTATCATAGTGCATATCGTAAAGTATAGTCTTGTGTTATACTTCTACTAAAATTAGCTTATTTAATATTGACATATTTAACAGTTGGAAAAGAGATTCCTGATCTTCTGTCTCTACTTCTCCTTAAATATCTATTATAGCCTGGGTTTAATAGCTCTACTTCTATTATAGAAAAAAAAAAAAAAAAAAAGGGGGGGAGATAAATAAATAAATAAATAAAATAAACAAACACATTTTGGCAATTATATTGTTGTTTTTCCTTTCTTATCTTTTTAAATGTTTCTATTTACATCCATTTGCTATGTTACCCGCTATTATTCTATTATTTTTATTTTGCACAGATATAGTTTCCCTGCTTCCTTTCCCTATTGATAGTGAATAAGATTGTCGAGTTAGAAATAAAAAAAAAATAGAAACTAAATAAAGCCTTATCCGAAACCAGTAAGTCTAGTTTCTCTCCATATACTAGTTCTTATTATCAGATTCCAGGTAGGTTTGCCACATTTGAGCTATTTGTGGGCTCAGTTTCCCTATTTTTCTTTGGTTCCACATTAGTAATTCAAATTCTACTGTTGTCGACATTGCTTCCTCAATTTCTTGTAGTGAAGGTAGATCTTTTGACTTCCAATATCTAGCTATTAATATAGACCCTGTGCCCAGTAAAAGAAATATCATTTTCTTGATTATTTTAGTGGTGTTTATTGGGAGTGATTACCAAGCAGGAAAGCATTATGCTATCATTAGATGCCGAAAAGGCATTCGATAGGTTAAACTGGAATTTTTTACATGAAACACTATTGGCCTATGCATTCCCACCCGGATTTATTTCAGCAGTAGAAGCACTCTATAATACACCAACGGCAGCAGTACTCTACTCAGGATTCAAGTCAAAGACTTTTAGCATTACTAACGGGACCCGCCAGGGGTGCCCACTGTCACCTTTTCTTTACGTACTGGCCCTAGAACCTCTGGCTATATCTATAAGAAACAATGAGAATATACATGGGATATTAGTTGGTCATAAGGAATATAAACTTAGTTTATTTGCTGATGACATTCTTTTAACAATTACCCAACCATTTATATCACTTCCCTCATTGCATAAAGAACTGCAGCATTACAGTCAACAATCATATTATAAATTAAATATGACAAAAACTCAAGCAATGGGCTTTAATACAACCAAATTAACAGATGAAAGATTGAAAATAAGTTTCTCTTATGATTGGAGGGAAGACCATTTAATATTCTTAGGAATCAGAATCACCAAAAAAGAAAAAGATCTCCTACCAGTTAACTACACGAAGCTATTGAAGGAAATCGATAGTCAGTTAAAATCCTGGAAGAATTTGTTCTTATCTTGGGTGGGGAAAATATCAGCACTTAAAATGTCAATATTACCTAAGATACTATATTACTTCAGATCGCTGAATTTAATACTCCCACAAAAATATATAACAGCTATGCAAGCTGCTATGGTTCGCTTTAGCTGGGGTAATAAACATCCGCGAATGCCTAAAACATTACTGATGAGAAACCTGGAGAAGGGAGGAATGGGGATACCAAATATAAAAGCATATTATTACTCTTCAATACTTATGAACGTTATCAGTGTTCATTCAACCAACTATACTCCTCAATGGGTGGCAATAGAAAATAACTACTGTGGCTCACAAGATCTTTCGACACTTTTATGGAAGCCTCAACAACTACGTCAATGGAATCCTAATATGCTGCCCTCCACTAAACATCTATTGAAAACCTGGGATACTTACAGAGATAAACTGTGCACAGCTAACCCATGGGCCTTAGCGACTCCAATCAAAACCTTATATTTTTGTAATGGAACGTTTCCATACCAGAAATGGGAAAAGTCAGGAATTACACATCTGTTCCATTTATGTACCACAGAAGGTTTAAAATCATTTTCGACTCTACAAAAAGAGTTTTCTTTACCAGCAAGCTACACATTCGCATTTCTCCAAATTAAAGCGATTCTAGATACAGAAAAGGTTCAAGTAAGAACAGATATGTTGCAATCTTCTATATCAAAGTTTGAAGAGAAATGCTTATCATTAAGCCCTCCGAAAAAATCATTGTCTTTATGTTATCAAACATTAGCCAATCCAGCGGATAAAGTACACTGGAAATTTATGAAATATTGGCAAGAAGATCTCGAACAGAATATTCCATGAAGGGAATGGGAACATATTTTTAACGCACATTCTGGATTAACCACTAGCACTGCGCATCTAGAAGTAACAAGGAAGATAATGTACAGGTGGTACATGGTTCCAGCTCGCCTGCACACTATCTTCCCGGACTCATCAGACAGGTGTTGGCGCTGCGACACAGACAGAGGCACCATGTTGCATGTCTGGTGGACATGTAAAGAGGTGAATATATTCTGGAAGAAGATTGGAAAAATAGTAAAACAAACCACAAATCAGCGAATACCTCACGACCCAAAAACAATACTATTTTACTAAGTATTTACTAAGTATTATCATTTATTAATACACCTATCTACTCACGATTCCCAAATAGTAAAACGTGCACAATGTCATTATATATGATTGTTGGTTTGCTCTGCACATTGACCTTCAATATGACCCTCTCCATGGATTGCTGAACCTTCTATACATATTTTTTTTTTTGCTATATGGTTATTGGTTGACTTACGTTTTTACTTTTGTGGCAGTAATCCTCCAATTAACTCACCTCCCCTACTAGTGCCAATTAATGTCCTGCCCACCGTGCACTACTTCATAAATTCTGTGCTATGTGGGCATAGAGAAGAGTTTTCAATGACCTGGAATAGTGCAAACAAATTGTTAAACCCCTTGGATTGTCTGAACATCATAGGGGCTACAGTCCTATTAACCCCTTAAGGACCAAACTTCTGGAATAAAAGGGAATCATGACATGTCACACATGTCATGTGTCCTTAAGGGGTTAAAGCTAGGGGTATTTCATGTGGTAAAAAAAGGTATAGGATCAGCGCTGAGTGATCTAGAGGGAAATAGGCAAGTAAAGAGCTGCAACCTATGGGTATGAGGTTCCCTCCAACGTCCTCAGAAAAGAAGTAGCAAAAAAACACAATAATAGGTTGCGCTGTACAGGAAATATTACAATAAATAGATAAAAATATATAATTTACTCACATATGATAAAAAGACAAACAGAGAGTTTGCACTATTGGAGTCTCTGTTTTTTTCATTCACATGTCCGCCATTGAGTCAAGATTTCCTAAGCTATAGAAGATCCAGCCTCTCATTGACTACACCATCAAGTCGCTATTAGCCTATTGGAACCCACAAGAAGTTCACTATATATTGGGACTATTATGCACATATCTATTTTTACTCTCTGTTTGTCTTTTTATCATATGTGAGTAAATTATATATTTTTATCTATTTATTGTAATATTTCCTGTACAGCGCGACCTATTATTGTATTTCATGTGGTAACCTCTAACTATTAGGTTTAATTACCAAGGCCAATATTGTCAAACAATGCCCGCTTAAACCTAATCTTTTCATGCATCATAAAAACCTTGATGCAATTAAAAAATGTTTCCAAAGACAAAATATGGCCTGATGACCAAAGCAAAAGTAAAGCCTGATCACACTTGTTAGCCCTTTATAGAGCGTTTGAAGATTTAGCCAATCAGATGAGAGGAAATCTGACTGCTTTCAAAAATTTGAATAGAAGGCAAGTTTGCATTTGAAGACCATTGACAAGTCCTTCCTTCTATTGTTCATATTTTGTCCCCACCTGATGCCAATGAGTGGCTTCTTGGGGATAACACCGGCCAGATCATTAGGGGAATACTGGCAGATCACCTCTTTTAGTGCCTCTACTATCCATCAGTAGCTAAACTACCAGGAAGCGAAAGCACCAGCTGTCCTATTCACAGCCGGGGAGTTGTAACATATTTCATTTATAAAAGTGCCAACATCTATTGAAATAGGCACTTGTATAGAATGAAAAAAGGAAGAAAAAAAAAAAGAGGTCACACTCTTGACACATGTACTCTATGTGTTTGCAGTGTTCATTTAACCCCTTAGTAACCAGATCGTTTTTCAATTTTCTTACTGTTAATGACCAGGGCTGTTTTTACATTTCTGCGGTGTTTGTGTTTAGCTGTAGTTTTCCTCTTACTCATTTACTGTACCCACACATATTATATACAGTTTCTCGCCATGAAATGGTCTTTCTAAAGTAACCATTATTTCCATCATATCATAATTTACTATATTTTTTTCTTATAAAATGTGATGAAAAAATAAAAAAACGAAATAACTTTGACTTCCAAAATCTGTTACGCATCTACAACCGCAAAAAACACCCATGCTAAATAGTTTCTAAACTTTGTCCTGAGTTTAGAAATGCCCAATGTTAACATGTTCTTAACTTTTTTTGCAAGTTATAGGGATATAAATATAAGTAGGACTGTGACGAGACCAATCTTGCCACTGTGCATTGGAGGAGCCTGGTTGCCCGTCTGCTGCCTTTAGACTATGGCCCCATGTTGAAACGCTTGATTTTCCCCTGCAAAGACACGAAAGCCGGGTCCTTCGGTACTTGCCCTATTTAAATAGTGATACCCCATGGAGCCGATTCGTATAATGAAAGACTATGTGAAAGACTTTGGCTCCATGGCAATTGAACTGTATGTATGAGATCTGAGCGCCATTCAGTAATAATGTGCGCTCAGATCTAAGCTATCTGGGGATATGTTGAATGTACCTGTTTTATGCAATGGCTGCAGTTATATATTTTTATGTATTTTATTGTCTTTTGCTGCCATGTGTTCAATGGAGTTTTGCCTCTGTCCTTGGAGATAATTTGATTAATTCCCAATTATCTCCAGGATAGAAGACTCTGTGGAACTGGTTTTGGGCAGAAAAGCCATGCTTCATTTGGTCACAAAGGACTACGATCTATCTTTTAAACCACTGGACCAATTTGTATGATTTTGGCGTATGTTTGTATTTGGAGTGTGCTGAAAATGTAAGTTTTATGTGAATGTGATGCATACTTTTAAAGTTATGAATAATGTGTAAAAACTGTATTTCTCTGCCTATTCTAATTACATTATCCATTGTGTAAGGTAATTTTATCACAGGCAGAGGGGAGGATTTTGTGTGGGAGTGTCTGAGTGTATTGTACGTGTTTATTGGTTGTTTTCCAAAACCCTGTGGGTGGTACTAATGTGTATATAAGAACAATAAACCCACAGCTCTGTCTATTCACTGCTTGACCCTCAACACGGAGCTTTGTCTCGTTCTTGGGGGATTTACTGTATGCTGTTCCAGTTTGACTGCTAGGAGTGTAAACCTATTTGCATGGTTTTTCCTATTCGGCTGTTTACAGCATTCGTATGGTTCCGGTCTAGCTGTTTACAGCATTCAAATGCTTCTCCGGTTCGGTGGATTGGTGTCTACAGTAGCTGTGCCTGTGTCTCTGGAAGGGAAGATCTACTAAACAGCGGTTTAACCCTTTTATGCCTGCGGTTGCCGTTACAAGGACATTGCGGTTTCAAAATATATATTTTTAAAGTGTATCAATAGTGACATTGTAACACGGTTATCTTACATGTACATATTTCTCTGCCTCATACCTCACATGTACATATTTTTTAAAGTAGACAACCCAGGGTATTCAATATGGGGTATGCTCAGTCTTTTTCAGTAGCTACATAGTCACAAATACTGGCCAAAGTTAGTATTTATATTTGTTTGTGTGTTAAAAATGCAAACAACTATTATAAACGCTAACTTTGGCCAGTGTGATCAGGGTGATATTGTGTTATTTTGATTTAGTTAGGAGGGAAGCAATTCAGGGGGATTTGCAACATTTAAAAAATGTCTAGAATATTTATAAAATTGAAACCTGTGAAAATAAACTGAATTAGTGGCCTTAACATGACATGTTTCCTACATGACCTTGAGATGGGACCAGTAAAAATGGGTAAAGAACACTGATCAAAAAATGTAAAATGAACAAACAATATAAAATGGGAGTGTGGAAATAGAGTTCTCCCTATTCCTTCACAGCATTAGTGGCAGTATGAAAATCAATAAAATTCAGAGTCTGAAAATGTCTGAATTCGGGTATATATCACCTTCAATTGTTTTGGCACATTTTGGGGTTAATTCTTCATTGTGCGTACAACATACCTTTCAACATTGGGAGGTATGGAATTGGGATATGGGTCGGTAAGCCCTAGGGGTGTTGCCAATGATGAGAGATGGACGTAATGTGCTGCTGCAGTCTGCTGGGCCCCCTCTGCATGTATAGGGAGCCGGGGGGGGGGGGGGGGGGGGGGGGGGGCACAATGCCAGCAGACCACCAGGTAAGAAACAGGGAGGGGGGAATAACATTTATTACATTTATTGGGGAGGGGAAATGCTCCATTTACACAACATGCATACACTAGTAAACACACACACTGACACACACTCTGTATTCACTACACTAACACACACTGTGCATTCACTACACTAGCACACACGCTGCATTCACTACACTAACACACATTCATTACACTAACACACACTCAGCATTCACTACACTAACACACACTCTGCATCCACTACACTGGCACACACACTCTGCATTCACTACACTGACACACACTCTGCATTCACTACACTAACACACCGTAACCACTACACTAACACACACTCTGCATTCACTACACTGACACATACACTTCATTCACTACATTAACACACACACTGCATTCACTACACTGACACACACTCTGCATTCACTACACTAACACACTGCATTCACCACACTAACACACTGCATTCACTTCACTGACACACACTCTGCATTAACTATACACACATCATCCACTACACAAACATCCTGTATTCACAGTACACACACTACATCCAACACACATTCAAACACTCTGCATTCACTATAAAGAGACACTGCGTCTAATACACTCTCTGCATGTATAGGGAGCCGGGGGCCCCCACAATGCCACCAGACCACCAGGGATGGAATCTCCCCCCTCCCTGAACCAGGTAAGAAACAGGGAGGGGCGAATAACATTTATTACATTTAATGGGGGAGGGGAAAATGCTCCATTTATACAAAATGCATACACTAGTAAACACACACACAGTACAATGACACACACTCTGTATTCACTACACTAACACACACTCTACATTCACTACACTAGCACACACACTGCATTCATTACACTAACACACACTCAGCATTCACTACATTGGCACACACACTCTGCATTCACTACACTGACACCCACTCTGCATTCACTACACTAACACACTGCAACCACTACACTAACACACACTCTGCATTCACTACACTGACACACACAGCATTCACTACATTGACACACACACTGCATTCACTACACTGACACAAACTCTGCATTCACTACACTGACACACACTCTGCATTCACTACACTAACACACTGCATTTCACTACACTAACACACTGCATTTACCACACTAACACACACTCTGCATTCACTACACTAACACACTGTATTCACTACACTGACACACACTCTGCATTAACTATACACACAGCATCCACTACACAAACATCCTGTATTCACAGTACACACACTACATCCAACACACATTCAAACACTCTGCATTCACTATACAGAGACACTGCGCCTAATACACACACACATCCACTACACACACACATCCACTAAACACATTGCATCTAGTACACACAAACACACACTACATTCCCTACTCAAACACACTCTGCGTTCACTATACACACTGCATCCGCTACACAAACACACACTCTGCATTCACTGCACAAACAGTATCTAATACACACAAACACTACATCCATTACACACATTCTAATTCACTTCCACTATACACACCACATTCAGTCCTGCATCATTGTCAATCGACTAGGTAGGAGTTCTGTGGGCAGACTCGTGCACGGGCCGGGGGGGGGGGGGGGGGGTGGTGGGCAGGCCAGGTGGGATAGTGGGGGGGGGGGAGGCCAGGGGAGGGAAGCGGGGGTGAGGGTCCAGACCTTGTGCTTTTTCAGGGGCCCAAAAAATTCTGGTGGCAGCCCTGCACACAGCTATATTGCAATGCTGCTTCCCAACCCATGTGTTCCCTATTAAGGGTTAATACGTATGTAGGGGTGGATATAAAAAAAATACCTCTCCCTGTCTCATTATGGTAAGTGTAGGACCCACCTGAGAGGTTTGCCTTGATGTGGCAGGTGGGTATTCCCTCCAATGGCTATTGGAGTAACTAAATAACCTCCATTTGTTTTAATATGCATGGGGATTTGGGAGAGAGCGCAGGTAAATTTTGTTCTTTGGCATCCTATAATGAGCTTATACTGTTCTTTGGATAATTATGTTGGAGAATTTTTCCAGTTTGACCAATCTGGCTTTAAAGGGTTACTCCACATAAGTGATATGAAGTGGCCATGTGCTTGGAGTTTGTATGTAGGGCGTTTCATTTTGGAACGCAGCACATATGGAGTTTAACCCCTCTGCTGCCAGAGGTAAAAACCCCACCTCTGGCAGTGTTACTTTAGTGAATATTCCTGCAAGTGTATACGTAAGCCAAAAACATATCTGTGTCATTTTTTATATTATAGTATGTGTGACTCCTTTTATGTTTTACGTATGTATGTATATATATATATATATATATATATATATATATATATATATAGTCCAACGTATTAAAGAGGTATGCATTAAAATAAGAAAACACCTACACGTATTTTAGAAAGAATAAAAATAATGGTATAGTTACAATGTGTACTTAGCCCATTAATGCACTCATTTGTTGTCTTTAATATAACACGTACAGCCATCTAGTAAATTATAAATTACACGCCATTATCAATAGCACTCCACTGCAGCCATTTAAATGTTTACAGTACTAATTTATAAACCTATAATAAACATGTAAATAAATCGAATGCTCTGCCCTATTAGAAAACCTTATATTCAATTTATGACATAGTTCATGACTTTGGGTGTGATGGTGGAATGCTATTTACCAAACAAATGTAAACACCATTTAAACACAGTTAGCACAATCAGCATGTGTAGTAATAATGTCTTTGTGAGGATGAACAGACTTATAACATAACCTTTCTTTGAAGCCAAATAAATACTATATTTAGTTTGAATCATCATAAAATGAAGAGAATAAAATCTTCAGATGAGGTGCCAAGAACAATTTTTTTAGCTTCACTTCATTAGGAATTATCCATAAAAGTAAGTTTACTTGTCATGTTACAAGAGAGAATAAAATGAGACGTGTTTCAACTTTAACATTTGCAAAACTCTGATCTCAACAGACACACGCTACGTCTGATAACCAATGATACACAGAACACTAAAACAGTTCATTGACAGACTATTGAAAGAGAACCTGTCAGCTACAAAATGTGAGGCAATCATGATCACCCTATACATGTAAACAGTGCAGTGCGATGGCGAATTTAGGTTCCCTATACCTAATACCATCCAGAAACAAACAAGAAGTGTACAAGTAGTTACTTCCACCCCGGATGACCCTCACGTTATTCTTCACTTCCTGTTAGAAACGTGCACGTCAAGAGCTGTGGGCTTAACGCGCACATGGACTCCATATGCAGATTACACAGCATTCTATCATAATAAACAAAAACATACTACATAGTAACAATACCAGAAAACTAGAAAACAGCAGACTAGTGCCATGGTGTTTTATTAATTGGATTTAGTACATATTACATAATATATAAAAAATGTTTCAGGTATTTTGTTAATGCATCGGAGCATGCTATGATTGCCACTTACAAAAGTATGTGAACCCTTTGGAATGATATGGATTTCTGCACAAATTGGTCATAAAATATGATCTGATCATCATCTAAGTCACAACAATAGACAATCACAGTCTGCTTAAACTAATAACACACAAAGAATGAAATGTTGCCATGTTTTTATTGAACACACCATGTAAACATTCACAGTGCAGGTGGAAAAAGTATGTGAACCCTTGGATTTAATAACTGGTTGACCTCCTTTGGCAGCAATAACTTCAACCAAACATTTCCAGTAGTTGCAGATCAGACGTGCACAACGGTCAGGAGTAATTCTTGACCATTCCTCTTTACAGAACTGTTTCAGTTCAGCAATATTCTTGCAGGTGAAAAAAGTATGTGAACCCCTAGACTAATGACCTCTCCAAGAGCTAATTGTAAAGAGATGTCAGCCAACTGGAATCCAATCAATGAGACGAGATTGGAGGTGTTGGTTACAGCTGCCCTGCCCTATAAAAAACACACACCAGTTCTGGGTTTGCTTTTCACAAGAAGCATTGCCTGATGTGAATGATGCCTCGCACAAAAGAGCTCTCAGAAGACCTACGATTAAGAATTGTTGATTTGCATAAAGCTGGAAAGGGTTATAAAAGTATCTCCAAAAGCCTTGCTGTTCATCAGTCCACAGTAAGACAAACTGTCTATAAATGTAGAAAGTTCAGCACTGCTGCTACTCTCCCTAGGAGTGGCCGTCCTGTAAAGATGACTGCAAGAGCACAGCACAGAGGAAGGATACCACAGAGGAAGCCACTGCTGTCCAAACAAAACATTGCTGCACGTTTACAGTTTGCACAAGAGCAACTGGATGTTCCACAGCAGTACTAGCAAAATATTATGTGGACAGATGAAACCAAAGTTGAGTTGTTTGGAAGAAACACAGAACACTATGTGTGGCGGAAAAGAGGCACAGCACACCAACATCAAAACCTCATCCCAACTGTGAAGTATGGTGGTGGGGGCATCATGGTTTAGGGCTCCTTTGCTGCGTCAGGGCCTGGACGGATTGCTATCATCGAAGGAAAAATGAATTCCCAAGTTTATCAAGACATTTTGCAGGAGAACTTAAGGCCATCTGTCTACCAGCTGAAGCTCAACAGAAGATGGGTGTTGCAACAGGACAATGACCCAAAGCATAGCAGTAAATCAACAACAGAATGGCTTAAACAGAAGAAAATACGCCTTCTGAGATGGTGTGGCATGACCTCAAAAAAGCGATTCACACCAGACATCCCAAGAATATTGCTGAACTGAAACAGTTCTGTAAAGAGGAATGGTCAAGAATTACTCCTGACCGTTGTGCACGTCTGATCTGCAACTACTGGAAATGTTTGGTTGAAGTAATTGCTGCCAAAGGAGGTCAACCAGTTATTAACCCCTTAAGGACACATGACGGAAATATTGATCTTTCTGCCGCATTTGACACTGTTGATCATCAACAGCTTCTTCACATTCTTCGTAACTTTGGTCTACGGGATACTGCTCTCTCCTGGTGCTCCTCCTACCTCTCCCAGCGCTCTTTCAGTGTTTATTTCTCTGGTTCTGCCTCTTCTCACCAACCCCTCTCTATCGGCGTCCCCCAAGGATCTGTCCTCGGCCCCCTATTGTTCTCCATCTATACTGCCTCCCTTGGTAAACTCATCAGCTCCTTTGGTTTCCAATATCATTTATATGCAGATGATACGCAAATCTACCTGTCCTCCCCTGATCTCTCTCCGCCCACCTTGACTCGTGTTTCTGACTGCCTCTCTGCTATTTCCAACTGGATGGCTGCTCACTTCCTTAAACTCAACCTGTCCAAAACAGAACTTCTAGTTTTTCCTCCCTCAAGTGCTGCTACTCCTGTTGTCTCCATCCAAGTCAACGGCGCTACTATCACCTCTACCTCGCAGGCTCGCTGCCTAGGGGTTCTTTTCGATTCTGACCTCTCTTTTATTCCCCATGTCCAATCGATAGTCAAATCCTGTCGCTTCCAACTCAAGAACATAGCGCGCATCCGCCCATATTGATACCGGAGAAACTGACGGAAGCCAAGCACAGAGAGATGGACACAGGTTTCTTCAGGAAGGAAGAGATTCTTTATTGGATCACCGATCGGGACTCAGAGGGACTAGCGTCACCAAAATACCACAAGTTCTGAGCCCCGGACAATAGTGCAGGCTCCTTATATAGGCATATAACTCCTCCCATATTAAGCTCCACCCGCACATTCTCTTAACCAATCAACACAAATAAGAATTAACTTCCTGTTTGACCACATGGCTTGTCCAGCACAATGGAGGAGGGGAATACTATATCCTGTATTCTTGCACATGCTCCGTACACTACTGATCGTATCTTGCCTCGTGCAACCAACTGATCGATACGTCAGCATATGCACGTACACATGCCACGTGGTAATCTCGGCCTACTAAATTTATTTTTACCGAGATTCCACCACATTCCCCCCTTTGATGCCTCTTGATATTTTACAATTACTTGAGGCATCACATAACCTTAGTTTTGCTTACACCGCAAGTTACCTTGAACCAGACCAGACTTATCTTATGATGTGAATCTTCAACATTCATCTTCCTGCATTGGTTCTCCTTGATCTAGAGCCTTATACTTATATATCGCCATTATCTGTGCAGCAGCCTTCCTCTCTGCTATACTTTCTATCAGGCTTTGCACAGACCTAACTACTAAGGGTATAAGACACGGTAGGAGTAGACACAACAGTAAAATCAGTAGGACTCCACCTACCACTGCCTTAAGCCCTCCAAACCACTCATACCAGCTACCAAACCAACTACTTGGATTGTACCCTTTCCATACCTGAGTAGGCACATGCGCTAGTTTAACCATATGGCTAGTAAGCTCAGCTATTGCTTGCCCTTCGTCATCTATTTGAAGACAGCAATTGCTTAGGTTAAACTTCCCACATACACCTCCCTCTACTGCCAAAAGGTAATCCAAGGCTAATCTATTCTGATATACTGCTGTCCTCATCCTGGTATTATGTTTCACTAGGAGATTGAGCGCTTGTGATGTTTCGTTAGTGATAATCTCAACCACCGCCTGTAATCTTATAATGCGGTTGAGCATATAAATAGGGGTTCTATAACCAAAAGTACCATCTTCTGCCCACGTGGCTGGCCCATAATAATCTATGATACGCTGAGGAGGCCATTCATTATCTTCCCAGGTGCCTATCTCTAAGGGTCCCCTTTTCTTCCTATGATTCACATCATACACTTTAACACCTAAAGTCTCACCTGTTTCAATCGGTAACAAGAAGAAGGATGGTTTGAGCATACCCAACACACATGCCCCTTCCCAGTCCTGTGGCAGCTCCGAATAGGCTTTCTTACCACAGATCCAGTACAAATTTGCTGGGGCTCTCCAGGTAGATATGATGGATAAATCAAACCACACATCCTTTAAATTGGCGTATCTAGCAAACGGGTTAGATGGTTCTGAGACATTTGAAGCCGACCACCAAGTTGTATTTTTAGTATCATCATCATAAGCTTTTTGCCCTAGACAAGTTAATTCTCCTACAGAAGTATTATACATTATTCCTTTCCTTGCTATGCAAACATAACCTATGATGGAGGTCTTTAATCTCCACTCAGATTTACCTCTAACACTCAAATGATAATCGGCTTGTGTAGATATTAGTTGGTCAACTGCCTCAGAACCGGACATTACCTCCTTTGCTTCCCAAGGCCATTGGTCTCCCATGTTAGTACCTCCACACACATAGCAGTTGGTAACATTAAGACTACCGGCAATACTCTCAGCTAGGTCAATGAACAGGTTCTTAGCATTATGGGGGATCTTATTATCTATACTCATCTCTTCATAAAAGGAATGGTATACTTGATGAGTCTGGGAGGATACCGTATCAGTCTCTATCCCTATAAACAATAATGTCCCAGGATCTAAACCCGTCCCGTATATTTGAAACCCAAATAAATTGCCATACTTATCTAAGAACTTGTCGGGGTTATTTATGAGTATATGGATGGGATTACATTCCATAGACTTACAATATGGGCTAGTCGGCAACTTAGTCACTATCATGTCTTTATCTACTATCTGTCCCCAAGTCGCCCACCCCACACAAGACCAATATGGGCAAAAGTTATAGTCTTTATTTGGGCATCTAGGACTCACATATTTATTTTTACTACTGGGACAAATATATTTATCGTTAGATCCATACGTCCTCTCCCATCTAAGATCCCCACATACATTCCACGGCTTTCTACCACTTGATATCGCCTTACATGCATCAAATAGCAGAACACCCGAAGAATATACGGATTCTAACACCGTCTTATTAATTAGGGTCCCCTGAGGATCTCCATTCCTGAGAGTCAACCAAATTGTACGAGGTTGATACTCTGGACTGAAGCACTTAGGTTCTCCTACTCCTAAATGGCACACACTATAGTCTATATTTAGGTATCTACATCTCGATACATCTCCTTTACACTCGTATTGTGAATGCCAAATTAGGGTTTGGGAAATATGATTACCTGTTCTCGTAGTCTTAATGCATACCTCACAGCTAGGAGTGTCGGTACCTCTACCTTCCTGAATATAAAAACACATATAAATAAACACAATCAAAAGCACATCTTTCGCCGTCATCCTCAGTCTTCGTCCGTGCGAAGGCGCCTCAGCTTCCAGAATGTGAGGGCTGCAGGGAATGGAGTTCTGCTCGTCTTCACAGGTGTCCCTTCGAGACTTTCCTGGCTTATACACTATGTGTTGGTAAGCGGACAGGCTTTATTATGGCCTTCTCACTCACATACCAAATCCCAAAAATAATAAAATTTGTAATCCACAATAATTCCTCGTTACTCCGACTGAGTAGTGCGTTTCAACCGGATCTTGCAGGGATTCTCTGGATCTGCTGTAACTTGCCAAGAATCGACTGCTGCTGGTTTAACCCTGGAGTGATGTATCCACGGAGTCACTTCGGCTACTTTTATCGCTGTAGGGGTAGACAAAAGAACAACATAAGGACCTCTCCACTTGGGCCCTAACGGTACATTATTCCACTCTTTAATCCACACTTGATCTCCTGGATGATAGCTATGAACAGGGGGATAAATATTCACAGGTAATCTATCTTGTACCCATTTCTGTACCTCCTCCATAGTCTTACCCAACTCTACAACCTGCTGCCGGGTAATTCCTTCTCCCAACTGACTCAAATCCCCCCTTAAGTTACCAAGTACGGGAGGTGGTCGCCCATACATGATTTCAAAAGGAGAGAGGCCCATCCTTCTGGTAGGGGTACTGCGGATTCGCAATAGAGCTATGGGTAAGAGAACGTTCCACTTAAGTTGGGTTTCCTGACACATTTTAGCCAACTGGTTCTTAATAGTTCTATTCATTCTCTCTACCTTACCAGAACTCTGGGGTCTATATGCAGTATGAAGCCTCCACTTTATACCTGGCATATGAGTCAGTTGTTGTAGGCACTGATGAACAAAAGCTGGACCATTGTCCGATCCTATAGAACAGGGTAGTCCATATCGGGGTATTATTTCTCGTAGCAGGAATCTTACAACTTCTCCTGCTTTCTCTGTACGAGTAGGACATGCTTCTACCCAGCCTGAATAGGTGCACACAATTACCAACAGGTAACGATGTCCACCCGATTTAGGCATCACTGTAAAGTCTATTTGTAGATCGGACATGGGGAGTCCCCCCATAAACTGGACTCCTGGTGGCTTTACTGGTCCTTGTCTTGCATTATTTTTAGCACACGTTACACATCTACGTACAATGGCCTGAGTCAAGTTGGACAATCTTGGTATGTAGAAATGTTTCCTGAGAGATTCTTCTGTACTGTCTCTCCCAGAATGTGTCCCGTTATGATAATTTTGGACAATTTCTACTGCTAGTGATGCTGGTATGACTATTCTTCCATCTTCTAGCTGATACCACTTATTCTCCAAATACTTTCCCGGTTCAGTCCTTAACCACTCCTCTTCTTGAGCTGTATAAACTGGAGTCCATTGGGACAGTGGAGTTGGTATAAGAGCAGCTATATGCCCCACATACTCCTGTCTTCCTGATTCAGCAGCACGCTTAGCTGCACTATCTGCCATCCGATTTCCTTTGGTTACATCACCATCTCCTCTCAGATGCGCTCGACAATGTATAATACCGACTTCTTTCGGCTCCCACACTGCTTCCAATAGTTGTAGGATTTCAGCTGCGTACTTGATTTCTTTGCCTTCTGAATTCAGTAGTCCTCTTTCTTTATACAAAGCTCCGTGGGCATGAGTGGTTAAAAACGCATACTTAGAGTCCGTATAGATATTTACTCTTAAACCTTCAGCCAATTGTAACGCTCGTGTTAGTGCTATCAATTCTGCCTTTTGTGCTGATGTTCCTTTTGCCAGTGGCCGAGCTTCTATCACCTTGTCTATTGTTGTTACTGCATATCCTGCATAGCGGATCCCTTCTTTCACATAACTACTGCCGTCGGTGTAATATTGAACATCGGGGTTCTGGATGGGAAAATCACGAAGATCTGGTCTACTTGAAAATACTTCATCCATTACTTCCAAACAATCATGTTGACTTTCAGTAGGTTGTGGCAAAAGGGTAGCTGGATTTAAGGTGTTTACAGTCTCTAAATGCACTCTTGGGTTTTCACACAACATTGCTTGATACTTGGTCATACGGCTGTTACTAAACCAATGATTTCCTTTGTAATCCAACAACGTCTGTACTGCATGTGGGACTCGTACATAAAGTTCTTGACCCAGAGTGAGTTTATCGGCTTCAGCTACTAGCAGGGCGGCTGCAGCTACGGCTCTTAGACAAGGTGGAAGTCCGCTGGCCACTGCATCCAGTTGCTTAGACATGTAGGCAACAGGTCTTTGCCATGATCCCAAGTACTGTGTCAATACTCCCACAGCCATTCTTCTTTGCTCATGTACATATAGGTAGAATGGTCGTGTGTGATCAGGTAGACCTAATGCTGGGGCACTCATCAAAGCCTTCTTCACATCTTCAAATGCCGTTTGCTGTTCTTGAGTCCATAAGAAGGGGTCGTGCTCTGTACCTTTGATGGCTGCGTACAGAGGTTTTGCCAGTATCGCGTAACTGGGAATCCATATCCTACAGAAGCCTGCTGCCCCCAAGAATTCTCGCACTTGTCTTCTATTCTTGGGTATTGGTATTTGGCAGACAGCTTCTTTTCTCTCTGGCCCCATAATCCTTTGACCTTCAGAGATATGGAATCCCAGATACTTGACAGTTGGCAAACACAACTGAGCCTTCTTCCTGGACACCTTGTATCCTGCCTTCCAGAGAATGTGTAGTAGATCGTGCGTTGCTTGCTGACATTTTTCTTTTGTAACTGCTGCTATCAACAAGTCATCTACATACTGTAACAATACACACTCTCCTGGGATAGACTCGAAATCCAGTAGATCTTGACTTAGAGCTGAACCAAATAGGGTAGGTGAATTTTTAAACCCTTGGGGCAGTCTTGTCCAAGTCATTTGGCGTTTTGAGCCCGTTACAGCGTTCTCCCATTGGAAAGCGAAAATACATTGACTTTCTGCGGCAATTCGGAGGCAAAAGAAGGCATCTTTGAGATCTAAGACTGTGAAGTAAGTAGCCCCGCCCGGAATTAAAGCAAGCAGGTTATATGGATTGGGCACGACTGGATGTATACTAACAACCGCATCATTGACTGCTCTCAAGTCCTGCACAGGTCGATACTCATCTGTACCGGGCTTTTGAACAGGCAGCAATGGGGTGTTCCAGGGGGAAGTACAGAATTTTAGGATACCATACCGTATGAACTTATCCAGATAGGATTGGATGTTCTTCTTAGCCTTCTGCGGGATGTGGTATTGTCTTAGGCTCACTGGATAAACCCCATGTTTTAGTTCAATTTTTATAGGTGGAATATTGCGGGCCAGTCCTGGTGGGTTGTTCTCTGCCCAAACTCCTGGTATGTTAAATAATGTCTCATCACTCCTAGGGTTTTGGCTAGTCAACGCTGTATAAAGTCGCCACTCTTCTTCCTTTGGTACGGATAAAGTCATAATACCTGAAGGTCCATTAAACTTTAAGGATGTTGTTCCATTTGGTAGGAACGTAATCTGCGCTTGTAACTTTGATAGCATATCACGTCCCAGCAATTGGACTGGACATTCAGGCATATAAAGGAATTGATGTTTTACTACGTGGCCTCCCAATGTACAGAGTCGACTTTTAAGAACCGGTTTTTCAGCACTTCTTCCAGTTGCTCCTATCACAGTAATAGTCCTTCCAGATGGAGGAGCAACTAGATTAGTCACCACTGAATGTTCAGCACCAGTGTCGATCATGAACGCACTCCTTTTTCCCCCTATTGATACATCGACCATAGGCTCCGCTCGACCAAGGGGGATGGAGCCCGGTCGGTATCAATAGTCCTCCATGACCGTGTCAGCCAATCCTACAAAGTCCCTACCTTCTCTATCGCGGGACCTTTGCGCTGCTGGAATATACCTGTCTTCCCTAACACTTCCTCTGTTCCCATTACTCCCTCTATAACCATTACTCCCTCCGGGGCCTCCTCTACCTCTCGCTCTGCCTCTAAAGTTTCCGTAACCTGACCTAGGTCTGTCTCTCTCAGACTGTTCTCTTCGCGGACACTCATTTCTCCAATGCCCTTCTTCCTTACAGTAAGCGCACTGATTTCTACTTAGAGGTTCCTCATTCCATCTACTATCGCCTCTATCCGGGCCCCGTCTATCTACGCCTGCGATCGCTACCGCTAGCATATCAGCCTTTTTACGCATCTTGCGCTCTTCCTCTTTCTTACTTTCTGTATCCCTGTTCATATAAACCTTATTTGCTACCTCCATTAGTTGGGTGATGGACATACCTGCAAACCCTTCTAACTTTTGTAGCTTGCGCTTAATATCTCCGTATGCTTGGCTGACAAAGGCGGAGTTAACCATTCGGGAATTATCTGCGTCTTCCGGATTAAAGGGGGTATACAAGCGGTATGCCTCCAATAATCGGTCATAAAAGACACTGGGCGCTTCATCGCTTTTCTGGATCACCTCAACTGTCTTCGACATGTTAATAGCTTTCTTTCCTCCGGCTTTCATGCCAGCAATTATAGCGTCTCTATAGGCTCTGAGTTGAACCATATCAGCACCATTTACGTTCCAATCGGGATCAGTGTTGGGATAATGTGTTGCGGCCCATGCTGATGGATTGGCTTGGTTTAAAGTACGGGCTTTATCTTCTAATGCTTTAATGGCTGCTTGATTTATTCTTGTCCTTTCCTCATTGTTAAATAAAGTCATTAATAACTGCTGGCAATCAGCCCATGTCGGATTATGCGTCTGTACTATTGAGGTGAACAGATCAGTCATAGCTTGTGGTTTCTCAGTATACGAGGAATTATGGGTCTTCCAGTTTAAAAGATCGGTTGTGGTGAATGGGACATATACGAAGACTGGGTCAGCGTGTGCCATTTGACCTGCGGCATCGATATAAGCTGACCCGGGATTCAGACGAAGAGGCATCTGATAGTGCTTTAATTGTTGGGCACCAGTCAACTGTCGGGTTTGGATGGGGCTACGTAGAGAGGCGTCAGTCATGGGTTCCGGTCGGGGAGAGATAGGGTATGGGGATGTGGGAGGTTGGCTTTGGGAAAAGGTTGTAAATAAAACACTTCGAGTCGAGCTAGATGAAGCTTGACCGGAAGTCTGAAGTGGCGCCAAATCAGGATATTCGTTTCTAATGGGGGTTGGTTCTGATTCCGGAAGGGGAGATTTAGTACGAGGGGGGGTGGATCCTGTACTGGAGGAGGAAGCGGAAGTGGATGAGGGTAATGAGGGGAGGGGTGCAGGACTTCCTGCGTTTGCGTCACTTCCTCTTAACGGAAAGTAAGGGGGCGGCAAAGGGATCTCGGACTCAGGGGGCGTGTCCAAGATGGGCCTAACACCAGTCCTAGTGGACGAACAAGTGCTAGCTACCATGAGGCGACACTGCTCCTCGTGGCATGTCTGGAGCCATTTTGGCGAGTCATTTACGGCCTGTCTCCAACAATCAATATAAGGAAACTGGCCGTAAAGTTCAGGCCTACCTGATACAGCCACGTGTAAGCGCTGTACCAGAGTTGGATCCAAACTGCCACGTGGCGGCCATGCCGCAACCAAAGTAGGCCACTCCCTAGTGCACAAAGTAACTAAACGTACAGGAGACATCTTAACCCCAAAATCACAAGTTTTGAATCCCTTTTTAAAATTCTTCACCATACAACCTAAGGGATCCGGAATCGTTGACTGCGACGCACCCATACTTAACAATGGAACGTCGTCGACAACGAATACTATACACGCGTACTATTCAACAGTCACACCCGTTTCCTCTGGCAACAGCACCACGTGGTACGGTTACCAAGTGAAACGTACACAATAACAATAAACACTCAGGGAATTCCCGTACACACACAGCTGTTACACCAGTCACTATATAATCAATATTATGCCCTTTGGCGTAACTATACAGTCACCCACGCTATAATTCTCTATATACGAATTACCCGTCTATAACACACCCAGTAACATCGTCTTTTACAAATAGCGGTTACAGTACGGTTAGCATAGGTCAAAAGCACAAGTTAAGGTCACAATACAATTATTAGTGGTTATGGTGTTAAACATGCAATGGACGACAGTGATTAGTACTTATATACAGTGTCAGTAAATATACAGGGTTATGGTACCGTGCACTATAATACAGCAACACACTATTAACACTCTCGCTAGACGGCTGAGCTCGCGCTATCTAACAAGATATACACTTTACTAAAACAATCGTTAACACATTTACAATTCCCAACTAAACTATTGGCCAGTACCTTGAATGGACTACCTAAAAACAATCTACATACGTTTTGGTTAGCCACACTGCCCAATCACCACATATATAGCGAGCTAGAGGACCGAATTTACACAGACGCCTCTTAGTCGCACTATCAAAAGTCTAGTGGGTTCCAAATTTACACGCCTTCCCACTTAGCCCAGATAGGATGAGAACTAGCGAACCGAATTTACACAGACGCCGCTTAGTCTCCCGGTCCCTCCGACCTAGCGAACAAAATGTACACCCTAGAACGCTAGTCTAGACAAGACACCGGTGTCCGGCTAGGGCTATTTACACCAGAGCCCCGCCTGACTAACAGAATCAAACGGTCTGACTAAAGAGCGTTCGATCGAGCGGTGCGCCTTCGCTCCTTCCCTCCGACAGAGGGGGCAGATACACAGATTCAAAACCCCTTTGGGCCTACCGCACAATCGGTATACCCCTAGTGGGTCCTGCCGTCTAAAACAGCAGTTGTCTTACCTCCTCGTTCCTGAACCTGAGTTCACACTCATCGACGGGGACACCCCAGCACTTCTCACGTAGAGGCCGATGATCTCCTGGACAACGGCCCAGTGGCGCCGAGACGAAGGGAGGTCCACGCAGAAGTTCAGGGGTGCAGCCGTAGAGAACGTGGGCAAAGATAGACCGTCTCACGCCTCTGCCTCTCAGCTACCGTTGAACGATGAGCTTCCCGGCCAATGCACCAAATGATACCGGAGAAACTGACGGAAGCCAAGCACAGAGAGATGGACACAGGTTTCTTCAGGAAGGAAGAGATTCTTTATTGGATCACCGATCGGGACTCAGAGGGACTAGCGTCACCAAAATACCACAAGTTCTGAGCCCCGGACAATAGTGCAGGCTCCTTATATAGGCATATAACTCCTCCCATATTAAGCTCCACCCGCACATTCTCTTAACCAATCAACACAAATAAGAATTAACTTCCTGTTTGACCACATGGCTTGTCCAGCACAATGGAGGAGGGGAATACTATATCCTGTATTCTTGCACATGCTCCGTACACTACTGATCGTATCTTGCCTCGTGCAACCAACTGATCGATACGTCAGCATATGCACGTACACATGCCACGTGGTAATCTCGGCCTACTAAATTTATTTTTACCGAGATTCCACCACAATATCTAACGCCAGACGCGGCTAAGATATTGGTTCATGCTGTTGTTCTCTCTCGCCTCGACTACTGCAATCCCCTTCTGAACGGTCTTACATGTTCCCAGCTTGCGCCGCTGCAATCTGTAATGAATGCGGCTGCGAGGCTTATTTTCCTGTCCGGTCGCACCTCCCACGCCTCCACGCTCTGTCAGTCCCTGCATTGGCTTCCAGTTAGATATAGGGCCCAATTCAAAATTATGGCACTTGCTTACAAATCCCTACATAATGCTGCTCCAACATACCTATCCTCCCTCATACACAAGTATGTCCCATCGAGACCCCTGCGCTCATCCCAAGACCTACGCCTATCCTCTGCCCGGATCCCCACCTCTGACGCTCGCCTTCAAGACTTCTCTAGGGCTGCACCTATTCTGTGGAACTCCCTTCCCTCCTCAATCAGACTTTCACCCAGCCTCCACTCCTTCAAAAAATCTTTGAAAACTCACTTCTTCGTTAAAGCGTATCAATTAAACTGTCAGCAGGCTTCTCATCCCCCACCCCATGACTCCTTTCCTGCAACTGTCAAAAATGACCTACCAAGCACTCAATAAACCCTTCTCTAACAAACTACTTAATTCCCCTACTTTAACCCGTTTGTGTCACTATACCCCACTCCCTCTAGCATGTAAGCTCATTGAGCAGGGCCCTCAACCCCCTCTGTTCCTGTACGTCCAGTGGTCTGATTATGTGTCTGTTAGTCCACCCATTGTACAGCGCTACAGAATTTGTTGGCGCTATATAAATAATAAAATAAAAATAATAATAATAATGATTCCCTTTTATTCCAGAAGTTGTGTCCTTAACCCCTTAAGGACCAAACGTCTGGAATAAAAGGGAATCATGACATGTCACACATGTCATGTGTCATTAAGGGGTTAAATCCAAGGGTTCACATAATTTTTCCACCTGCACTGTGAATGTTTACATGGTGTGTTCAATAAAAACATGGCAACATTTCATTCTTTGTGTGTTATTAGTTTAAGCAGACTGTGATTGTCTATTGTTGTGACTTAGATGATGATCAGATCACATTTTATGAACAATTTGTGCAGAAATCCATATCATTCCAAAGGGTTCACATACTTTTTCTTGCAACTGTCCACCCCCATTGTATTTTTTTTTTTAAATTTGAAAATTTGTATTATAATTATTTCGTTACTAGTATGCGAACATGTGCACAGTGGGGGGAGGGGTGGGGAGGGGAGGCAGAGGGTACAGAAGGAAAAGAGCGGGGGGATATACATTGTTCACATTTCTCCACACATCCTCAAGGCACAGCACATATATCATCGGTTTGCCAGCATTGCCAAATCTAGTCTGATATACGGTTGAGGTCTAATGTGATACAGCACATAATCTCTATTACATTACAGCTAGTTTCAGTACAAATTTCTCTTATTCCCATTACCCAATAAACGCTTTATCAGACCAAGTTTTCCACGTGGTATCGAAGGCTGCAGCGTGTTTGGCAAATAAGAGAGAAATCTTTTCATATTCATAGTATTGTTTAAGCTTTCCTAGTAATAGGAAACTAGGTGTTGTTGATGGGCATTTTGGCTGCTTCCAGTGTGTGGCTATTAGGTTTCTAGCAGCTAGAATGGTAAGCAGGAACGGTTGTTTGTGTGTGGAGCGTATGTGTTTTGGCAGCATCAGGAATGTAAAGTTAGGGGTGGCAGGTTGGGGTCCACCACTGCAAAGATGTCGTTTACTGCTTTCCAGAGCGGCTGGAGGTCTTTGCAGCTCTACCATATGTGTGTCTGATACCCCACATCTCCAACAGAAACTTGGCACAGTGGAGTCTGCTAGGTGTCAAGTACCAATGATAGACTAGTTTCCTATGTACCTCTACATGCGAGTAACTTTGGGTCTGTCCTTTTAGAGCATTTAAGGAGTTGGTCGATTCTGTCTCAGACCAAGTGGTCCCATTTTCAAGTGCCCATTGGTCTATGAAGGTAGGTGTTGGGTGTGTGGTATTCTGCATTATGGATCTATAGCATAGGGAGAGTGCTTTAGGCGTGGTAGGCAGATTGTGGCATCGAGTATAAATCTCAGATGAGTTGAGGTGGGAGAGATCTGCCTCCGTGTAAACGTGGGATTGTATGATACTTTTGAGCTGTAGGCAAGAGAAGACTTATGAGTTCGGTAGGCCATGTCTTTGTTGCAGCTCTGGGAAGGGGATGACTTGATGTTTTTGTGTCACCATGTCTATGGAAAGGATACTGTGTTTGGCCCAGCTTTGGAATGTGAGCCAAGGGCTGACTGCTTTAATGGATGTGAGGGGGGCACTCGGATGGAACCGGAGGTGTATGTTGTGTTGTTTCTGAAAAAGGTCCCAGTAGTGCAATGCCTGTTTTGTGGTAGGAAACAGGTGTGGCATGCTGGGCCTTAGCGTTTAGGGGGTCCACAACAAGTCCCTAATCCTCCCCCCCTTGCATTTGCCGTTCTCAATGTCTACCCATTGGAGCACTTTGTCTGGAGCATGCAATTTTATTGCTGCTTCTATGTGAGCGGCTTTGTAGTAAGATAAAATATTGGGGAGACCAATACCTGCGTATTGGCAGCATACGGAAAACGTACAGAATTTTTGGGAGCAGGACCATTTTAATTGTGCTGTTTCTCCCTAGCCAGGAGAGGTGAAATGACTTCCATTTGGAGATGTCAGTCCTGCACTGAGTGAGCAGTGGTTTGTAGTTGTATGTGAATAGATCGCCCTCTTATGGGGTTATCCTGATGCCTAAACAAGTGATGTGTTTAGTGCGCCAGTCAAAAGAGTGTTGTTGATAGAGTGTTTGCAGTGTCAGTGCTGGAATGTCTATCGGCAGAGCTTGGGTTTTGGATCTGTTTAGCTTATAATAGGAGACCTCACCATAGGAGTCCAGGAGGGACAGTAAGGCTGGTAACGATTTGTCAGGTTTGCTGAGAGTTAGTAATATGTCATCTGCGAACAGAGACAGTCGGTGTTCCCATTCCCCTATTCGGATCCCACTGATTTCCTGGTGCGACCGTATTTTGTGCGCCAGGGGTTCTAGTGACAGAACAAATAATAATGGGGATAGTGGGCATCCCTGCCTTGTCCCATTAGTGATTCAGAACGGTGTGGAGAGGAATCCCGTGTTGGACACTCGGGCTGATGGATCGTTATATAGGGCCATTATACCCCTCAAAAAGGTAGGAGGAAACCCATAGTGTAGCAGGACTTGGGACATATAAGACCAATGCAGCCTATAAAAGGCCTTCTCCGCGTCTAAAGCGAGAAGGAGGCCCACCTGTCTGTTTGAAATCATATGAGATAAAATGTTTAGTAATTTTCTGGTGTTGTCCGAGCCCTGTCTATGTTTGACGAAGCCTGATTGGTCATTATGTGTGAGGGGTGGAAGGATGGTGGATAAGCGGTTCGCAAGCAATTTGGTGTAAAGCTTTACATCACTGTTAAGCAGCGAGATGGGTCTGAAGTTCTGACATCGGGTGGGATCTTGTGCTGTCAACATATCACTTGGCAGTTGACCTTTAAGATAGTAGGCATGGAATAGTGCTGTCAAGTGTGGGGCAAGGGTATATACAAAAGTTTGGTAATATTTGTTTGTGTAACCGTCCGGACCGGGTGCTTTATGTTTGGGCAGTTGACGAATACCCTTTTTAATTTCCACTGACTCAAATGGTGTGGTGATGAAATCTATGTCTGGTTGTGTAAGTTTGGGTAGATGGACATCTGTGAGAAAGTCCAGAATGGACATGATGGTTGGTGGGTTCGTCTGTGGGTCGTCCGCAAGATTGTATAGTTCACTATAGTAAGATGCGAACACATTGACTATGTCTTGAGGGTTTATGATTTTAGTGCCCTGGCATGTGTGAAGGTATGCAATTTTGGTGTTGTGAGTCTTGGCGAAAAAGTTGTGTTTGTATCTACGTAATAGGTAAGTTTTTTTTCGCAGTTCCATGTCCCCGAGTTCAGAATGAATGGCCATGATCCGCAGTTTTAGTGCGTTAGAGGGGGTAGTCTTATTATTGTGTGTCAGTTCTGCGAAGTCTTCGATCAGTGTAGTATAGTGTTTGACCCTTTGTTTCTTGGCATAGCTCGCTTGTTTAATAAGGAGGCCGCGTATGACCACTTTGTGTGCCTGCCATATAGTCTCAATCGAGCTATCGCCCGTGGTGTTGGTCGCGAAGTAGGCAGACAATTCTTTGTCCACAATGCGAGCCAATTCTGGGTCGTTCAGTAATGAGTCATTAAGTTGCCTGTCCCTAAAGAGGGAAAGCGTTCGTGTAAAGTCAACGTTACCGGTGCATGGTCCGTCCATGTGATGAGTCCTATGTCAGTTTTTTGAACGGTGTGCATTGCTGAGAGTGGTATAAGGAATCTATCTATTCTGGTGTATGAGTTGTGCGCTATGGAGTGAAAGGTGTAATCCTTGTCTGTGGGGTGCATTATCCTCCATGGGTCAAGGTAGTTGTGATGTAGTATCTGTTTGCATCTAGCGGTTGTTTCTTTTGAAAGTTTGTGTGTGGTTGATGGGGCTTAACTTGTGCCAGAGGAGCTGTCCATAAGGAAGTATGTGTCCCCTCTAATAACCACATTACCGAACTCGTGTAGAGTTGCTAGAGCGAAAACCATGTCTAGGAATTCTCCCTGGTTAGTGTGAGGTCCGTATACGTTAATTAGGGTGTAAGGTTCATTGTTGAGGTAACATTGTAATAGTAGGTATCGACCCTTCCTGTCCCCAATTTTTTTAACCAGTCGAAAGGATATTGCCTTGCCTATCAAGATAGAGACTCCCCTCTTTTTTTTTTCCTATAGCATGAATGAAAATCGTGAGGGAAGTGGATAGAGCAGAACTTCAGTCGGAGGCCCCATTTAAAGTGGGTCTCCCGGTAGAAGGCTACTTGTGCTTTTAGTTTGGTGGCCTCCGTCAAAGCCTGTCTACGTTTGTTGGGCGAATTTAGCCCCTTGGCATTTATAGAGATACATTTTAGTCCCATGTTGGAAATTCAGAAAATTTGCTGATAAGTAGGAAACATTAGGTTTAGTGAAGACTAGGAAGTTGTGGGGATGAATGGGGTCTTCTCCAACCGGAGAGGCCCATTGTATATTTTAATATTAGCTCCCACTCACTGCCCATGACTGGGGTCTGGGGGGGACATTAGTTCTCCCTTGATTATAATATAATGATTAGCCCCCACCTGCTACAAATGGGTAAGCACTGAAGGGGGACACAAGGTGTCTTCTCAGTTATAACAAAATTATTGTCCCCATTTGCAAACTATGGGTGGGAGCTCAGTTGGGACATAAGGTCCCTTTCTGGTTTTTACATTATTAGCCCCTACCCACTGCTCATGGATAGGGGCTGGGGGGGGGGATTTTGGCTGTTCTTTTTATTTTAAACAGTAACCACCAAATGCTGACCACAGTTGGAGCCAGGAGGCGCTAGAATACCCATATGTTTTTATTTAATGGCTCTTACCTGTGGAGATTGTGGGTGGACACAGTTTTTTGTAGATATGCTCCACACATGTCATGGCATGTGGAGGCATAAGGGCTCTATTCATTTTTAAATTATTTTTGTACATATTTTTTTTTTGTCAATCTCTTTTTTATTGAGGCATAACATTATTTGGGATACAGAATGAGAGAAGGGAGACGATAGAGTTTCATACATAACGGGTATAGTACAATGCAATTTATATCATCTCTGAGTAACTTGTAGCCTCATTTTATATTAAGAAAAGTGGTTCTAGTAAGTTTAGCGTAGTAGTAGAGAAAGTGGTTAGACTTAAGTGAGATATCAATGTATAATTATAACGTTAACAAGCTTGGCTACACAGTGATGTAGTAGGATCAAAGTGAAACATTCAACGCTTAACAGTGCTAGATTGGGTGTACTAGTTATGCTGACATAGTTGTAGTGTGGTCTTATGCTTTATAGTGTGACAGTAGCTGGCATGTGTGTGATGTGTGTGCTGGTTGCGCTGCTCTTGTGTAAGCTGTTGTGCAGTGAGAGGTAAATAGCAGTGCAATATTCTGCCTACAGAGTGGGGTAACTCCGCTACACATTCTGGGTATCAATACAAACTGTTTTATCATGGATAATGTGTGTTAAAGGGTCTGCATATAAAGTAAACTTAAAAAATAAAAATAGTAATAGTATGCTCTTGAAGAAGCATTCGAGTCTGTTGCTGGTGCCCTTGGGATTACTTGCCAGGGGTGGGAGAGTCCTCTGCATATCTGTAGGATCAGCCAATTCCCCGTTGGGGCCAGATTACGTTCTGCCATGAGAGTCTCACTATTTGACTGTTGGGCTCAGCTGGTACCTTCATGAGGCTTCAATTTGGCTGGAAAGGTGGGTACCTTGATGGGGCTCTGTCTTTCAGGAGAGCCCTCCGACCTTGACTGCACCCGTTGGGCGGCTCCACAGTGCAATCTTTATCGCTGTCGGCTCTGCTTGTCCTTCTGCGTCGGGTTGCGCTTTGCGTGATAGTTGTTGCTAAGATCGCCTGTTGGTATGCAGGTTGGGTACTCTTGCGGACTCCATTCTCGATTTTAAAGGTGAGTGTATGGGCCTGTCGGGATGCCAGGCTGGAGCCACGTGGGGGGTTCCACTGCAGGCAGCGGCGAGTCACGGGGCGGATCCACGCTGCCAGCGCTTTCACCGCCAGTCTGAATGGCCGTCTTCTGGCCTTCAGCTTCTCCCACAGGTATGAACGGAGCCTGTTGAAGAACTCCATTGTGTGCTTGGGTGGCCTGGGAGGGGAGTGTTTCTT
Organism: Pelobates fuscus; assembly: GCF_036172605.1. Classification (NCBI taxonomy): domain Eukaryota; kingdom Metazoa; phylum Chordata; class Amphibia; order Anura; family Pelobatidae; genus Pelobates; species Pelobates fuscus. Next base: position 132,977,306 of record NC_086317.1, read on the forward strand.
CCCGCGCTGTGCCTGTGCCGCCATCTTAGCTGGGCCCTTTCGTCCCTGTTTGGGCGTGGATTTGTCGCTTGGAATTGTAAGAGGGTGGTCCGTGATAACCCCCGCCTGACCATAGGGGGGGAACAAGGGCTCTGTGTCGAGGTTCTCACCGTCGTTGGAGGCAGGAGAGCGGCCGTCTCTCTTGCGCCCGCCATGCTGGTAGGCCTCGCTGGGGTGTCGGGTGCGTATCGATGGGAGCTTCGCTTGACGGGTACCAACTTGTACACCCCGTTGTCCCCTTGCTTTTGGTGTTTTTTGTGTAGCTTTAGGTCGCCTTTTGAGTGGCACAGATTGCTGTTTAGTCGATTTGAAGCTGGAGCTCATGCAACCTGCGACCATTCGGCATGGCCTCCAAGTCCCGCCCCACCTTTTGTACATATTTTATGTCCCACATTTTGCAAAAAACATTGATTTCCAAACAGATACTAAATGCATGCGATTGATTGGTGCAAATTCAGTAGGACTGACCAAATTCTGCCATTTAGAATTTTCATTCAGATAAGAATTCTGTCGTTTTTACCGGATATTGTTCTTCTGGATACAATCAGGCGTTTAAAGAATAATCCTTTATAATTCACTGGAATTTAATGTTTTCATTAAATTTATAGGAGCTAATAAAGCATTATTTGTTTTTTTAATATGTTTTCAAAAATACAAAAGTATATTGCATTAATATAAAAAAAAAATGAAACGTATAGCACCTGTTTGGTAGTGTTGTGGGAAATAAATTGATGCTTTTTGAGTATGATGCCCTTGATAAAAAGAACGTCTTGGAACAGGTCACTGCTCATTCCACTCAGTGGTGGCTACATTGTGGACCTTTCATCATGAGACTTCTTTGGTCAAAATCTGATATTTGGCAAACATTTTAAAATGTCAATGTCTTTGCATCTGTGAAACTGCTTTTGTCAGGAGGGCACTCTGGCATTTAGTCACCATCATCACATTCACTTTACATTTTGAGGAGGCCTTGTGTCCTGTTCTGCTTGAGTATAAGATCCTATTTGTTACGATTCCTTGACTCTCACTGCGAAGGATGGAAAACAAAATTAGTGTCCTACCTGATGATGAATTTCCATCCAGATGGTGAGAGTACATAAGGCCCTACTTTTCAATAAGTGAGGGTGCAATTGTCCTTCAATTGCCCTGCACACTTTGTTGTTTCTTCCTGCATTTCCTCCTACTCTGCTTGGCTATATATGTAACTGCAGATTCTAGAGCAGGAGCTGGAGGCGCTGTATTAGTTCCAGTCTACTCCTCATGGGATCCATGGAATCCATCCAAACGGGGAAACAGAGGGATGGCTTAAGTGGACACTCCAGAACCCTCAAGCACTTTAGCTTGCTGAAAAGCTTTCTGTATGAAGACTGTCATTTTTTTTTTTTTTTTAAGAAAGTACAGATTTAAATAGAAATTAACCATTTCTTGCGTTAACCTGCCTACACCCCTTTGGCTTTCAAACTAACACGCGGCCCTGTTTCTTCTTAGTTTAACTCATTGGAGCAGTGGAATCCCCATTTAAATATACATTTACTATGTATTATTTGTGTTTGTCAATGTATGTGATTGTCAGTGTGTATGTATGTATGTCAATGTGTATCTGCATGTTTCAGTGTCAATCTTAGTAGTTTATATATTGTATATGTGGTAGTGTGTGTGTGGCAGTGAACATATCGGTGTGTGCCTCGCTGTATATCTGCGTGTTGTCAGAAGTGCATGTCATGGACCTAGGGTTGCAGTTTAGGAGTTCCTCTTGTTTGGGTACTAATTGTACAATGGGCCTTCGTTGTTTCAGGTTGTTTGAATTACATTGACAAAATGGAGCTGGGCATTTTTTTTGTTTGTTTTAATGGGACTGATTATTGTTTTCAGCAAGAAAAACAAGGAATTATGGGTAGAATACTTAATAGGGAATTGTATTTACTGTTAATTACCCTATTGTATGCAAACGTCCATCTGTGGGTATAACTACCTCTGCATGTCTAAAAAAAAGTCAGTTCTGTTTAACATCTATCTTGTAGGCTTGACTCATGGTGTGGGGTAAAGTCTATAATCCCTTGCTATATTTCACCTCTGAACACTGCTCAGATTACTTTGTGATGAACATCTGAGCACTCCTAATAGCACTGGATACTCTGGCACAGCAAGGTGATATTGCATGGTTTGAACATAGCCTAGGAAGCCAAGAAGAGCCAGAGTACACACAGACCGTTACAGTGTGTATTTGGATATAGTGGGTATTTGTACTGAAAATGAGTACCTCTATGCAAAAATATGGATGTGTGTATGGATATCTATGTTTCTGTGTCTGACAGGGTGTATACATGTGTCAGGGGTCCATCATAATGGCTCACACAATGCCTGATGGCAACACTGCATGTATGCAAAATAAGGTGATTAAAATGTAATTGATACATACATGCATATATAGCACCCTTTTACATGTATTGATTGGAGAATAAACTGTGTTAGGCTATGAATGAGTTTAAGCCTTTTTTTGTCACAGGCATTGTACAATGTATGCTGCATGTTAAGAAACTATCAAAAGAGACATCCTGTCACGATTTATTGGAAAGCCAGGAGAGCTAGCCTATAACTACTTTATTTGTCTTTATTAACTGCACGCATTCTGTGTGTGGTTCTCATATTATATAATTGAACCCCACTACAGTTCTCAGGTGACACCTTTCCCAGACCCACAGCTAGCTGCTGTATTTAAAATATTTGCAAGTGAATTAAATCCACCTCCGTGTGTAAATTCTATTAAATAAGCTGTAAAACACACATGTGCTGTTAACACATACATTTCTTGCATTTCCATTTACGTCTTTTACATGTGGTAAATTCTTCAAGCGCACTTTCTCTAAATGTGTTGTCTTTGAAGTTAAATAATTAAATTTAGGTCTATATTTAAGTATGCTACATATATCTGTATGTTCTTATAGAATTTACTTGTTTTGCTATAGGCAACATAATATATTATTTACTAGACGTGTGCACAGAGGAAATCAAAAGGCAGCGATAAATTAACCTATCAATGTACTGCAAAATATATACATAATGTTTATATGTATATATTTAGTCACATATATATATATGTATTAAGGCCTTTTGGCCTGTAATTGTGGGAGGGGCGTATGACACACCTCTTCCCTACTTAAGGGACACCCCTTACCTGGCTCCATATCGTTCGAGGTCAGCGCTGCATCATTTCCACTTCCGGGTCATCCAGACGCCATTTTACCTGATTACTCCATGAGGTTTTTTAAGCAGAGCTGTGTCAGGAATCCAGCCACAGGCTTTTCCGGCCTACCACCTTCTTTCTTCAATCCATCGCCGTGGATGGTGTCCAAGTGACTCACAAACTGTAAGTCAACCTACCCGTTACGCCAGGCATCAGTCCCACGGCACCATGCACGGGTCAGGTCCTCACTTTACGGCTGCATTTTGTCTAAGTCTGTTCTAAAACCATTGCATGTTCATGCATATCATTCGTTTAAACCCCCTACCGGTCTTTGGGTGTACTACAGGCTTCTTAGACATTATCGCATTTCATGTACAAACCAACGAACCACTGCATTTTCGCCTACACACTGACCCCTACCGGTCATTTGGTGTACTACAGGCTTCTCAGACATTATTGCATTTCATGTACAAACCATCGAACCACTGCATTTTCGCCTACACACTGACCCCTACCGGTCATTCAGTGTACTGCAGGCTTCTCAGACATTATTGCATTTCATGTAAAAAACAACCTTGCTTCATTTAAACGATTGTCATTTCGGTTTGTGTTTTCTGGTCGGCACTTATTCATAGTATATTCTATGCACGATTGCTGTTCGCATTAAAATGCATACGGTTAAGCTATTCATGCTAACTTCTGTTTCCCTTCATACTAAGATTCGGTTATTCTGCTATGTATTCACATAGATCTTTTTCGTGAGTTACATTTCATCATTTCATGTATTTACATTTGGTTAAAAAGTTGCTTGGTTAAATAGACCATTTTCATGCTATTTTTAAGGTATCACTTATTACATCAAGGGTATGAAACCAGCTAACATTTCTGTATAGACATTGGACTCCCACGCTTACTGGAGTTTTTTTTTAATATAATTATCCATTTCATTACAATTAAATCAGCCTACGTTACAGGCCTCATTTCTTTGTTAACCATGACACAAGGATTTAATTCCTTTTCATGCATACTCGGGTTGAATCACACGTACTGATCCAACCAATCATACGTTTCCTGCACAGTAATCGGTTAAACTTTCAAATACTTATTTTACACGATCTTAGGTTGTCTATTTTGTTTCAGTTTGCTTATTATATATATATATATATATATATATATATATATATATATATATATATATATATGGTTTTAATAGTTATTTTATTTTACAATGCAGATATTACATGTATATTACTGTTATGGTTAGCCTACATTACGGCTCCTTTTTCTGTCATGCTCGTACGACATACCACGAGTTCAAGGACACGGTCCTATTTTCAAAGAGTATAATGGAGATATGATGTTATTACAACCATGTACATTACGATTACATGGCACTAACTATTCAGGCCATTTCTTATCATGCTCATACGATATACCACGAGTATATAAGAACACGGTCCTACCTTCCACAGAGGGTTTCGGGTTGAATCACACGCATTGGTTCAACCACTCATACGTCACGTTACAACATTTTCTGCATAGATTGTCATTTCACATAATTTCACATGGCATTTACAAACTCAGGCCTTTTCTTGACACACTCAGACGATGTAACACGAGTATTCAAGAACACGGCATATACGTCTCACAAGACTTTCGGTTTTTGAATCACACGTTCTGGTTCATACATTCATACGTCACTTTACAGCAACATTTATGATTCTGCATATTGTCACTTCACATTAAAAAGTCCCTTGCATTCCCAGATCAGTTTAGTGACATGCATATCATCTGATCACCTTCCATATATACACATTACACGGCCAATCCCCTGCTGCCAGGTATCGGACTCAGCGTAACGCTTGTCACCAAGCATGGGCAGTCATGTCACTATCATACTCATAGATTTTACACCTCCCACACATACTGCTAGAAGCCCTAATCCCAGCCTATACAGATTACACAGGTCTCACAGGATCCATTCTCACTCTATCCCTTTTTAGGTTTATCCAGGTTTTCATACCTGTCGAATCTCAAAACTTCATACATACTACCAGGTACGTAAGCCTGCTCACGTTGTAGTTCACATACGTTTCATTCTTCTAGGCCATAGAGTACTGGCAAGTTAGGGGTATAGGCCCAAATAGGTACCTCCCTTCTTGGCATTTCTGCCTATCGTTTAGTGGTCCGCGAGGCCAACACCCCACCTCAACGTTTCGGAGGCAAATGCCATCGGGCCACACGTGAGTTAGCCGCCTCGCAATATTATAGAGAGGGCCTCACCTGTCACTCCCTCCCCCTGTTTTCTTTTACTATCACCGAGAGGCCTACGATTCCTGCCACTACGAAGGGTGGCCTCAATAACCCCTCGCGCCAACTGATAGACAGAGCCTCTCATAGCCACTTGGCAACTAGCAGGGCCTCACCTGTCACAAAACAAGATTAATTTTTCGCCTTTCAGGCCTAGTTAGCCTGCCAGTATCACCCCTCGGGAATCGGTCACTACACCCCTTACCATGGCTGGGTCGGCCGCTGCGACCCCTCCAGCACTGGTTGAGTTGCAATCACTTTCTCCAGCCATCTGTTTCAGGGAACATGCTAAATCTGTGTCCAAATAAAATGTATCCCAAAACTAAACTTAACATCAATAAACATTTCTGTACTTACGACATTACTGCCACATCATCCATCTAGACATTTGGTGGAATTCATTATCTCGGGTCTATCAGAAGGATTCACACAGGCCTCATACACATGCCTTCCGGAATCCTGGAATGTCCTAATTTACAATCCGCACAACAAACCCTACAGCAGTGGAGACACTCATAGCCAGGAAGTGGCAGAGGACTTCCTATGGGGGCCCTTCCAGTCCCCTCCGTTCACCACATAGCGGACAAACCCCATCGGTATTGTCACGGGGAAATCTTCTCACAAACAGAGACTTATCATTGATCTATCAACACCTCACACCTCTGCCACTCCTAGTCTGAACTCCCTCATACCCTCTGAGGAATTTTCACTGCAATATTCCACCATAGATCACGCCATTACGGCTATCATGCAGGCAGGGGCCGGAGCATGGCTCAGTAAGACTGATATCACAATGCTTTCAAGTTACTGCCTATCCACCCTACACGGTGTCACCTGCATGGTATCAAGTTGGCAGGGAACTACTATTTTGCTCACGTTTAACATTTAGGTTCCAAAGTAGTCCGCCCATTTTCGACGTATTCGCCGAAACCCTATGCTGGTTTTATTAAATATAGCCAGATGCCCTACAGTTATACATTATCTGGATGATTTCTTACTGATCGAGGAGAATATTTCCCCTCCCAGTAGCCTAAAAGAAACCATCAGTCTATTCGAACAGGTGGGTGTCCCAGTCTCCTCCACCAAGACTGAAGGACCAGATACCTTCATCACATTCCTGGGTATCATACTAGACTCAGCCACCATGCAAGCTAGCCTGCCACGCCCAAGGTAGAAAACATTCTGATCAACATAATCTCTACATACAACTCGGTACTTGCAACCGCAAGAATTACAGTCTCTGCTTGGTCACTGAATTTTGTCATTCGCATCATACCTCAAGGCCGGGCTTTCATCTCACAACTCCTTTACATGTTTCCCACTTTTAGACATGATGGACACAGGTCACCCCTGGATACCCAAGCCACGGCAGGCGTAATTATGTGGAGAAAATTTTTAACCACCTTGAATGGTAAAAGCATGTTCCTTCCAAAATTGTCTGACTCCTCACCTACCATTTGGTCAGACGCGGCATCTACCACAGGTTTTGCAGCAATTTTTAAGGAACGAATGGCTTTGGGGCAGCTGGCCTTCAGAAGTTCAGGACCTGGAGGGTTTTTCCACTACCTCAGCTCTGTTTGAGATATATCCCATCGTGACGGTTGCCGTGGCATGGGTGCATTTATGGGCAGGTTCGTCTGTACGTTGCTACTCAGACAACCAAGTAACTTGTCACATTATAAACAAGGCCGATCCAAATCACTGACTATTATGAGATTCTTGAGGAAACTCACTTGGCTGGCTGCATGTCATAATTTTCTCTTGTTTTGTATTCATGTTCCAGGTGTATGTAACACTGCTGCTGACAATTTGTCTCGCTTTAATTTCCAGGCTTTTCGTCAAATACTCCCGTCAGCCGCACTCACAGCCACGAACACCCCACTATTCCACCATCTAGTAATGGACTAGATGCTATTATGCAACATAGCAGAACATTGTCCCAATTAGCACTGTCTACTAATACCCGGGAAACTTACGATAGAGCTTTCATTTGATTTAAAGATTCCATTCTGAACACAACATCTTACAACCTTTCATCGTGACATCCTGGTTGGGCTTTGCTTCTTTTTGCCACCTCAAACTCAAACTATCATACAACACAATCAAACCATATCTGACAGGCATCCAACATCACATGCTAACTTTACAACCAGACAAATCAAGTGTCCTCCTACCAATTAAGAACATCCTTAGGGGTATTCAGAGATCCGAACCCCCACGTACGGCCCAGAGGCTGCCCATAGATTTCCATATTTTTAAAGACTTATACAATTCACTAGATTTAAACCCTTTGCCAACAACACAAACCTCATCGTTAAAACCGCCATATACGTAGCCTTGTTTATGGTTTCTTGAGACCAAGAGAATTTACCGCAATCAGCACAACACAGTCCACTCACATCCTACTTCATTCACACTTAACAAAACACATGGACTATTATATCTTGACTCTGCCTCACTCCAAAACCAGTCAACATGCACTTTCAGTAGAGGTTAAGTACTATCCTACTCACAACAGGTGGAGCCCCGTCAAACTACTGGACTCATATACCCAGCATAACAACGAACCACCATCTCAACCACTTTCAGTCTACAAGGTTCGGTACTCACTACCACCACCTTTATGACACACGTCAGGTCTTTACTTACACAGCTGGGCCTCAAATCAGCTTACTATTCGGGCCACTCCTTCCGCATAGGAGCGGCCTCCACAGCATCCAGTGCAAACATTCCAGTTCATGTTATCAAGTCACTAGGGCGCTTACTCTAGATACATACCTAACCTGGTACAAGAAGTAAGAAATGCCTTTCAAGACATGTCTGGTTAAAGTATGTATATTGCTGGTATGTAATAAATTTGATTTTCTACTTTTGCCCTCTTTATTTACAGGCCTACCTCATCGTCGGTTCCGGCACACCACAACCGACTTGCTCTTTTAATACCATCCTACACTTATCAGTGTTTGTATCTTCTGTACTATCATGAGCCCTTAACACAAATATATATATATATATATATATATATAGTATAAGTATAATGGCACTCACCCTTGCTGGTGACACAATATTTAGTTGTATGCCCTGGTGCACTCCCACGCTGAAGTTATATATAGTATATGTAGAAAAAGGATGCACTCTCTGGTCTTTCAAGTAGTGAAAACGTATTTAATCCATCAAAAGGTATAGAGTTAAATGACCGACGTTTCGACCCATTCGGGTCTTCCTCAAGGTCAACATATAACCATATCAACAATCTATATATAGGAAAAGTGTAGTGTACTCACCAATTGTGATAATCACCCTCCTCCCCTTTAATTGAAACCCGGAAGTGTCTGCCGATCGTCATGTGATTTGCGTGGTGACGTAACCACGTTAAACGTGCGTAATAGCGTAGGCGTGGTTGCTAGGAAACCAGTCTATACAGTGATGACCGGGTTAGAATAGTTCCGTGTGGAATAGATAATAGAATCTATGTGACCATCAAGTAAAATATATACAAACACGCTATTTATAGCGTAATAATCACTGTGGAGCGAGTATTATGTGAAGCATCCTGTGAAATAGTGTATAGTGAGAAAAGAATCAGTGCCAACTATAGATACAAAATCAACAGTGAAGAAAAAATGTGACATGCACCAAAGTGACAACTATTTGTACAAAAATTAAAAACAATGTTATTATACCATGAGAAGAAAAAATATCAAAATTATTATTTTCTTAAAGGTTATTAAACCGACATTATGTTTTTTCACATAACCTATTAAATATCTTATAGGATAATTAGGCTTTAATGGGAGTATAGAAACCCAATATTCTAGACAAACATATTTAGAGACCATATATTTCTGAATTATTCCACATGTCATTAGTTATAAGAAATTTATGTTATTGATAAGGAGTCATGAAAGCAGCCTTAGATTTACATTAGCCACTTTGCATAGTCATAGTCATATGCATATTATTACAATAATGCAATATTATCAGAAACACCCTATCTTTATACTGGCTAGAAAAAAGAGGAATTGAAAAAATAAAAGATATAAACTAATTGAAAATGCAAACTAAAAAATGGAGGACAGGCTTCTACATTTAGAGAAAAATGGAATAGACTGTATTTTCGTTCAGTCCTTTTGGTGTCACGGTATCTAAACGATGTATCCAGCGGGCCTCCCTTTGTAGCAGCATTTTGGATCTGTCTCCCCTTCTTGGTAGGGGGGGGATATGGTCGATGGCTGTAAAACGTAGAGTCGGTAATCGATGTCCTAGACCTAAAAAGTGTTTAGCCACTGGTTTGTCACTCGCATTGTCACGAAATGCAATGGTGATGGTGGACCGATAACCACGTATCCTGTCTCTGAGGGTCAGATTGGTTTTGCCCACATAAGATAATCCGCAGGGGCAGGTAATCATGTAGATCACATGGTCAGTTGTGCATGTAATATACTGTGCGATGTTGATCCTTTTGCCACTGTGTGGGTGGGCAAACGTAGTTCCACTGACCATGTGGCTACAAGTTACACACCCACTGCATTTGAAACACCCCTTTCTGACAAATTTAGTTGGTATTTGATAGCAATGTCTAGGGTCGTTTCTCACGAGTATATTTCTAAGATTTGAGCCCTGAACCTGTTCCACATTTCCTGGATTTGTGTTTCACGATGTTGAATAGTGCTATTGTATCTATAGACTCTCAGGAATTGGGATATAGGTAAGGAAGCTTTAAATTTTTTTGGATGGAAACTTGAGGCCATAAGTAGGGTATTCCGTTCCATCTTTTTCCGATAGAGTGTAAACTCTAATTTCCCATGTTGTTTAAAAATAGTCACATCTAGGAACTGTATAGAGTATAAATCAGAGTTCATAGTTAGTTTCACTGAATTGGGAGCTTGATTGATTTCAGATATCATCTGCTCTAGTTCATCAGTAGTGCTAGTCCAAATCAGAAATATATCATCTACAAAACGATGATAATGTTTAATCCGATCTCCAAATTTTTGTAAGATCTGCTGATTTTCAAAAACCAACATAAAAGCATTGGCATAATGTTTGTATATATTTTATTTGATGGTCACATAGATTCTATTATCTATTCCACACGGAACTATTCTAACCCGGTCATCACTGTATAGACTGGTTTCCTAGCAACCACGCCTACGCTATTACGCACGTTTAACGTGGTTACGTCACCACGCAAATCACATGACGATCGGCAGACACTTCCGGGGTTCGATTGAGGGGAGGAGGGTGATTATCACAATTGGTGAGTACACTACACTTGTCCTATATATAGATTGTTGATATGGTTATATGTTGACCTTGAGGAAGACCCAAATGGGTCGAAACTTCGGTCATTTAACTTTATACCTTTTGATGGATTAAATAAGTTTTCACTACTTGAAAGACCAGAGAGTGCATCCTTTTTCTACCTATACTATATATATATATATATATATATAAAATTTATTTTCTGGTCAGAATTCAGTTTGACTGAATTGCAACCGCATTCCAGGTGAATAGAATGGCATTTTACCATTCGATTTTAGCCCACATTCAGTCAATATTTGTGATTTTGAGTGTTTCGTTACTTTTGAGCATTAGGTTTGACTGATCCCTTGTTTATATCTTTATTATTTTACTTATTTATTTAGAAACATAGAATGTGACGGCAGATAAGAACCATTCGGCCCATCTAGTCTGCCCAATTTTCTAAATACCAATTTTCTAAAGAAGCTGAAGGTAAAGGTGATGGACTGACCAAGCATGTCTCCAGACCTAAACCCTATGGAGCATCTGTGGGGCATCCTCAACAGAAAGGTGGGGGAGCGCAAGGTCTCTAACATCCACCAGCTCCGTGATGTCGTCATGGAGGAGTGGAAGAGGACTCCAGTGGCAACCTGTGAAGCTCTGGTGAACTCCATGCCCATGAGGGTTAATGTAGTGCTCGAAAATAATGGTGGCCACACAAAATATTGCCATTTTGGGCCCAATTTGGACATTTCCACTTAGGGTGTACTCACTTTTGTTGCCAACGGCTTAGACATTAATAGCTGTGTGTTAAGTTATATTGAGGTGACAGCAAATTTACACTGTTATACAGGCTGTACACTTACTACTTTACATTGTAGCAGAGTGTCATTTCTTCAATGTTGTCACATGAACAGGTATAATAAAATATTTACAAAAATGTGAGGGGTGTACTCACTTTTGTGAGATACGATATATATATATATATAAAGGAATAATTAAAAGGAGTGAAACTGGTTTGGAGAAGACATTTACAAGTAGTATTGGTTTGGCAGATCATAGGGGTTTTATCTCAGGGCAGGGCTACCTCGGACGCACAAGACAGACAATCTGTGGATGGAACCTGATCCAGTTTTTTGAAGGAAGACATTTTAAAACTCTTTGGAAAAATGTATGTAGGCATGTTAATTTATCTTATAACAAAAATCATGAAAAACTTTAAAGAAATGATTGTATAAAAATACAAAAAAAACAAGAAAAGAAAATGTTTAATGTACATGTGCTTACCATATAGTGGTAACACTGATCACAAGTCCTTCAATGTGACTAATATGTGAGATATTCAAAATGTTCATGTGCTTACTATATAGTGGTAACATCCATTACAAGTATTTAACAGTCAATAATAAGACATTGATTGGGGTTCCTGTGTTTAGATTCAGAAAACCTAAATCTTAAAGCTTGTTGATAGACTGTAATTGTCGTTGATAGACCTGTAATTGTCGTAAAACATCTATCACTGATAAAATGGAAGGAAAGTTATCTATAAAATCAATATCTCAATAATATTTTTACAGAACTTTGCATAGAGGATTATACTCATACTCGGAATTATAATCATAAATAATAAATGATTATTATACTAAAATTATATTTTATCAAGACTCATTCAAATTTGTAAAAAGGAAATTGCAACTGAGCCAATAACATGCCAAAAAAATATTACAGTGATATAATGTTGAAAATCCTCTTAAAAAGTACTTATCTCTTATTTATGCAGACATATTCATTAAATTCGGTGTATGTGCATTTAAAATATATTAAATATAGTGGAACCTCGGAACTCAAACTTATGATTTCCAGAAGGCTGTTCAAGTTCCGATTTGTTCAAAACCCGAATCAACATTTCCCATAAGATTTAATGTAAATTTGATTAATCCGTTCCAGACCCCCAAAATTACAGCATTTGAACACACATTTGACAGTTTAATAATGCCTTACATGCATAAAAGCATATAGGAATAAAAATAAACACAATGTACAGTAAATTAAATGAATATGTAACTTCACTTTACCTGTAAAGATGAAAGTTAATGGAGTAAGTGGAAAGGAGAAGAGATATTATTGTTTGGATGGGGATAGGTAACTGTTCTTCTGGCATTTAAAATGTGTCTAAAGTGTATCTAATTGAACATGTTTGTGGCATGATTTGTTCAAGAACAGAGGATCGTTCGTGTACCGAGACATTTTTTACTCCAAATTTTTGTTAGACTACAGAATTGTTCGAGAAAGAGACCATTCGAGTTGCGAGGTTCCACTGTATATGAAATAGTGTAAAAGCTTTTTTCTTTTTTTTTAAACATATCATAAGGTAATAAAAAAGGAACATTCACACTTACCAGAGCTACTGGTATATGATCTAGCTCTGGTTTAAAGGGCCTGTGGATCTGTAGAGGCGACCCCTCCCTTGCTTTAAGATGTATTCATTTTACAGATTTTTTCCAGAACTCTCGAAATTCAGAAAACATTTATATGTGGAAGTGTGGATTGCAGAACACTGTGGAAAAAAAATCCTAAAGTAGAGCAATCAACATGAAAATTAAAGGGCTTGACAGGAAGATTCAATTCAATTTTTTTTTTTAGTAATTGCACCAATTTTAGAACAATGTTCCAGATTTCTGCTATCATCACAAATACAAATAATTACAAATAACTACTAAATTTCCTCAAACTCACCCTCACTTTGCAATAGAATCATTATTTCTAAATGACAGCTGGATTTTATCTCCACCAAAAAATCATTAAATTATTATCTGAATTTTAACATAGACTTCTTAACCCTTATCCTCTCATGGCTCAGCAATACACGAACAATGCATTGAATGTATAGAGATTAACAGACAGACCCTCTCTCATAAAGACCAAGGTCAAGACTAACAGAAGAGTCATTATATTAAAAAGTTCACCCAAGGTGAAGCATAGAGGTTGGCCATGTGTTTTATCAAATAAAGACTCTAGTTCAACAGCATAATATATTACATTGATTTAAAATTTATTTTTTTGAAGAAAAAAGTTTATTAATTGTGAATGGTGAATGAGTGTGTTTTTATGCATTTTACAATGATAAATATGAGTGATCAGAAAAAAAATAAATTAATATTTGCTGACTCGACTTTCATTCACATTTATTCACGTGTTGGTCAACTGAAAAATGTATTCTGACGTCATTCAATACATCAAATTTAACCAAACATATTGTTACTATTTCATTGGTAACAATATTTTACTATGCATTAACTTCCCCAAATCATAATTTAGTTTGGTTTACTATTGACACATAAACAAAATAATTGAAACATACAACTTACACACATTCATTAGTGCACTTAAACTAATGCCCAATAAGCTGTGTGTGTCTGTGTGCGTGTCCTCTCAGCTTTCCTGCATTTCCAGCTGAATTTTGCTAACTATTTATTCCAGGTTCCAAACAACTAGAACATTTTTTCAGATAAAATAAACCTCAGAAGTTAAGAGGTTTGTCAAGTTACAATACAATAAAGAATGGCCTTGATTTAATATTTTGAATGAACCTTTCAAATTATTTAATATTGTTGTACATTTGTTTTTAATGGTTTAATATTGTAATACTTGCAAACGCTGATCTAAAGATATTAAATTGAGGCCAAGAATAGAATATATTTTTCGTAGAAGTAGTTGCATTATTAGTGCTATTATTCTCCTTAAAGGAACACTATAGTCACCAAAACAATTTGAACTTAATGAAGCAGTTTTGGTGTATAGATCAGGCCCCTGCAGTTTCACTGCTTAATTATTTGCCCCTTAGGATTTAAATCCTATTGTTAATGCAACCCTAGTCATAACCCCCTCCACTCGCCACCCCCCCCCCCCCCCCCCACACACACACTCCTTTATGTGACTTACATAGTCTTCCTACACACTTCATGTAAAGAGTCATCCAATCATCTCAATACATTCAAACAAAACCATTTTATTTTCATGCAGGCTGTGTCTGTCACAGCCATAGGAGGTGTGGCTAGGACTGCATAAACAGCAACAAAAGTGATTTAACTACTAAATGGCTGTGAATTGAGCAGTGAAACTTCAGAGGCATTATCTATATACCAAAACAGCTTCATTAAGCTACAGTTGTTTTGGTGGCTATAGGTGTCCCTTTAAGTGTTCAAAGACATTGTATTAGCTCCAACTTACTTTGAAATTATTGTCAGTTCTAGAATTTTCTAGCGTTTTAAAATAGGTTTGGGTATATATTACACAGTTAGCTTGGCTGTGGATTCTGCAGACAACAGCTGCTTAGTGACAATGGTACTTTGCATTATGTACCCAGAGGTCTTTTTTGGATGTGTGAACAATGTGTTATTCATTGTTTGCATATAGCATATGCACAATGCTTCTTTTGCGTATGTTGGTGATAGATCACAGAGTACAGATCACATGTTTCTTCACTGTCGCAAATATTGACTTCATTATTTTGTAGATAAGAGCATATATATGAACAATGTAATTGCTCTTTTTTTGGGGGGGGGGATTATGCATTTAAATGCTCCTTTTGCAGGCAATATCTGTATTTGCTCTTGATAAAACAATTATAAATACACATTTCTGCTAAAGAAAGTGATGAAACAGTTTACCTTTCAATTGCCAACATTCTATATATGTATGTAATCTTCAAGCAAGAGTAGTCATCGTTGAAATTCACAATCCGATATACTAATGTCTGCTCCCTGCTAGAGCTCCGAACGGGAAAGGAAATTGTATAACATTTTAGGTGTTTTTTTTTCATATTTTACATTTTGGATTGGAAAAACTTTGAATTGATTTTTCTTTTTTTTTTTCTTTGAGAACTTTAATATTCAAACAAAGAAGGCGTTTTTTTTTCTCCCAGTCTAATTATTAAAGTGCGTAGCAAAAAAATTTAAAACAAATAAAAATGTGAAAGAAAGTGAGAATTGAAGAAACCCCTCCTACCTGTAGAGTGTAATCTACAATGCACCGAGCAATCCCCATTCCCTGTATCAAATTGACCCTCCATAACAACATGAAGGAAGCATAGTCCTTTTAAACCACATAAAAAAAATTCAATTTCATGAGTAAATTATTGTTATTCTAATGAAGCCCTTAAATCTTCATTAATAATTAAGCAATTAAGCAGATTAAAAAAAGGTATCAGGTAATGCAGCCTCAAAATAAATTATACCTTCTAAGTTTGCTGGTTAGTAAAAATAATGAAGGCCTAACAAGAAGACACAATGATTTTCTCTACATGATCAAAAGAATGCTGGTTCATCTTCTCAATAGCAGGTTTGTCATAATTCCAATCAAGTACACCGGGGCTCTCTAATTCTACTCTACTAGTCATTGGTTAGAAATTCATCCCTGGTAAATGTGCCATTGACCCCCCAGGCTTGGAATGGCAAGTCATTTTTAGGTCTGTTTAGTAGTATAGGGCTTATAAATTTGGAGAACAATGGAATCTCTTCTCCATAGACAACCACTGGAAGAAGAATAGCCATAAAACAGAATTCAAGGATTTACAATGCAGCAGCATCATAAGATATCATATTTCTAACAAGTCAGTTTATCAGAACTGCGCTGGTCTTATTATGATGAAATGGAACTGTCTAGATCTAGAAGCAGTAAGAGTTGATAAGTAAAGTGGTAGGCCACTTTAGCTTACAGAACGTGTTTGCCATGTGTTGACATTTGTAGTGTGTAAAATTGTCTGTTCTATGTTGCAACACTCACTGCCGAGTTCCAAACATTAGCAACATCAGCACTGGAGCTATTTGCAAGGAGCTTTATGGAATGAGTTTATATCAGTTGCACAAAGTAAAGCAATGGCTGACATTTGAAGGACCTAGTTTACCTCACTTTATATAATCTGCACTTTTATAAATTAACTAAGGAAGATCACCCTGGCTGTTGAAATCTCCTGAGCTAACGGAAATGGCAAGCATGCTCTCCTTGAGCGTGCCTGCCTCCTCCCACACAGACCTCAGACCAGCTCCCCCACCTCCTTCAGACCCTAGACCAGACATGCGTCCCAATACAACCTGGAGCGCATATGGATACCAATTCAGAGGCTTCTTTGATTGGTTGTTTACCTGTTAAGATACTGAAAGTCTCTTTGGGGAAAAAAAGAAGAGGGCTTGCTAAGGCTGCAGTTCATAAGATCTGCAAACTTTGCAAGCTCTTTTAAAAGATACATTCCCAGTGAATACATTCATGAAAAAGAATGTATTGATTGGGATTTACCTACTAAACAGTGAAGAAACAAATTTAACCATTCATCATTCAGAAATGATAAAATGTGGGAACCTACAGAGAATATGTGTCTACCTAGATGAGATGTAGAAGACAAGGTTTGGGGTTTTTCATGGATTGAACTCGTAGTAGAGTGATTTTATTGCTTCTGAATGCAGTATTCTGGGAAGAGTTTTGGTGAATCCCTTTCCTGTTCTACAATGGCAGTTTTGACAGACCCAGATCCACACAGAAGTGCTATTTTGTTAGATCACTGGAGGATAATTGATTATCCTGCTCAGTTTTGTCACCCCAAATGAAACTGAGACCCATTCTTAATTGCTCAACTCTAGTGCCCTACCTCACTAATGCTTTTGTGTCAAAATGGAAGCAAATACTTTCAGCAATGATCTAACATCTATAAGAAATCAGTTCCATACATGTGGAGGCTGTTATAACAACAAAGGAAGGGAGCAAAATGTACATTTCAATGAACATGGTTTTGTAATATTTAAAGGGACACTGTAGGCACCCAGACCACTTCAGCTAATCATAAATATTTGACACTATATAATCTAAACAAATTAAAGAAATATATGCTTTAAAATAATCAATTGAGAATTGATTATACATATATTTAATAATAACCCTTAATTATTGACATAGCTTCATATCCACAGTGCATAAGCGTAAAATACTATTAAAACATGTTAATAACAAAATTCCAGAAAGTATTTTCATTTAAATAAACGAGAAAAGAAAATATAACATGCTGACTCTTATTTAATATGCTCCTCTAAATATAAACACATATATTTTCTTGTTGATAGATTTATTACATATTTTTGCTACACAAGATGTGATTTTGTTAAAGCCTATTCCCAGAACTCCTGTATTTATCCATCAGACAATATGAACAATACAACATAATGAGTTTAATGCCTTTTTGAACTTATTGTGTCTTACTTTATTACAGACTACCAAGGGAATTGATTGACATACAATAGTCATTGTAATTAAAATCAGATCTAGTATATATACTGAAATAGAGACATTGAACCTTATTTAATTCATAAGAATTCAGTTTAAACCACTTATCTAACATGTTGTGCAGAATCACCAAGCAAAAGTCATTGATTGGGATTCTATTAAATGGTGTTCATGGTTAAAAAAAATACATAACACTCATTTTATGTTTTCATGTTTTAACTTTTTTTTTTCTTTGGTTTTTAACTATATATTGGGGCTGATATGTACTGTGGTCATTGCTGCCGCCCAGTAGTGATGGGAGTGAGCGCAGGATTTCTCTTTTTCTATTTGTATTCACTTTTTGTATCACACAGCTTTGTTACAATGCTGCCGCCCATTCCATGTGTTCCCTATTAAGGGTTAATAAGTATATAGGGGTGTATATAAAAAATACCCCTCTCTGTCTCAGTGGAGATATCTTTGCCAGAAGCTCAAGGAAGCAAGGTGAAGGGTCAGTGTAGGACCTTCTTAGGGGGGTCTGCCTTGACATTGGCAGGCGGGCATTCCCTCCAATGGCCATTGGAGTAACTAAATGACCTCCATTTGGCTAAATATACATAGGGATTAAGGGGAGAGCGCAGGTAACTTTTTTCCTTTGGTCTTTAACTATATATTGGGGCTGATGTGTACTGTGGTCATTGCTGCCACCCAGGAGTGATGGGAGTGAGCGCAGGACTTCTCTTTTTGTATATTTTTTAACTGAAGTCTAACGTAAACAAGGAATTTTATTACGGCAAGAAAAATGTAGACTGTATTTGTCTGCCAAACTCCTACATTTATGAAAATGTACTCATGGAAGGGAACTCTTCAAAATATTTTTTTTTTAGTGATGTTTTAAATCTGTTTTACCACAATGTCTCAACATGTGAGTAAAAATAGTCGTGGTTTTCCAATGGATTTTACTACCTCTGGCAATCAACAGCCTTTTTATATTACAAAGTGAAGTATAAGGAATATTCATTCAGAATACATGCTACAACATAACTCAGTGACGATAATTTTCATTTTATACGTTACAAAAATTAACAAGTTTAAGGCCGCAGGCCTGTATTTGTGGGAGGAGTTAAGCGTTCCTATAAAACGCCACTCCTCTCTCCTTACCTTTGCCGTATCGTACGCTGTTCACTCCTCGTACAAACCGGATATCCGGCTCCCGACAGCACGCTTCCGGTCCCGTCGCTCGTTTACTGCTTGCCGTCAAGCAACTCCGCCGCAATACTATACTACCGAACACCAGGTAATCGGCGGGTTTAGCCGCGTTCGGGCTATTCCCGCCGTTCGATTTTCTTATTCTTTTCCCTCCTCTTACACTTACATGGCATCCTGCCACTTGCAACTGTCGTTTTGTCCCTTCCTCCGCGATTAAACGAGGAACCTTGTTAAAACACTGCCATTATAGTGCACACTTAGAGATTATATACGTGTATTACTGTGTAATATAGCATGTATAATATATTATAGTATATCTAGTGTAACACATTTATCCAAGTCCGACATTTAACTAGTTACATTGTTGCTTTATACTGTGCAGAGTGAACATAGTGAGAATAAGGGAAACCTGGGTATTCCCCATGACTATTTTAGTGATACTGTTTCCTGGTCCTGGCTTTTACATGTTGCTTATCTGTTCTATACTGGTTGGTGCCTGTGTGTCATAATTCAGTGAACTGGCTATATATTTTGGGTAATCATAAAAAAAAAAAAAAAAATATATATATATATATTTTAATTTTGCTAATATTGGGTTCAGTCTTATGTTATTTTTGTATTTCAAGTTAGACGGTATTGATACTCTTTTAAACACACAGTTAAGACTTTCGTGCTTTGGTTTGGAACAGGACTCTCATATATGAGCATCGCTCAAGTTTCTTTTCTCCTGTTATGTGCTACCTTCATTTCAGGTGTCGCAAGAGCATTTCGCTACAACCTGGTTATAGCTCCGCTAAACCTTCACGAATTATCAGGTACTAATCTATTCAAGTCATTGCTGCCTATACAAGGCCACGCAATCACTACATGGGGTATTAATTCACGGGGGCTTGATTCCTGCCTTGCCTCGTCAGGCCACGGCTTCACTCGACTCGTAATACGTTTTCTTCAATTTTGTTTCACAACAAACGTCCTTAACTCCTTCAACATCGTTTTCATTCTTTCACCGTTCTTCTTCTCTCTTTCTCTCTCTCTCTCTCTCTCTCTCTCTCTCTCTCTCTCTCTCTCTTCTTCTCTATCAAGGCCACGCTAATCACCGAAACTCAAGGTTCTCCTTATATTGGAATTAAGCATTTTTCTCTCCTCTCTCTCTTGGTTCCTGTACAACTCTCAGGGCCTATGGTGATCTAATAGGTCTCTTACAGAAGTTCCTCACTCAAACTTTGCTTTGGTTTCACTACGTACGTAACATTACCCCATTCATCAAGCCCCCGTACAGGGACACAGAACTGGCTGTATAGGGCTAGGCGCTGGCCTTAATTGTACAGTAGCTGGTCCCGTGAGGCCAACTCCCCAATCTCAACACGGAGATTTCGGCCCTTGGCCCAAACCATAGTTAGAGCCTCGCATTCGCCCACGTATTGGGTTTATAGTCAGGGCCTCACCTGTCACGGCCACACGTTTGAATTTTTTTTTTTTTTTTTTACAGTCACCGAGAGGCCGACACCCCGCCACAACGCTAGTGGCTCGAGCCCCATGCCCAAATCATAGGTAGAGCCTCTCACCTGCCGCTTGGCAATTAGCAGGGCCTCACCTGTCACGGGGTAGAGAGCTTTTCGCTTCGGCACTAGTTAGCCAGCCAGTTCTAATTATACTCAACAATATCTTATTAACCAGGCTATTGTTGTTGTTGTTGTTTGTTTTTCCCTTTTTCCCCAGTATGTCGCAAGAAGCAAATACACGCGAAGAGTCTTCTCCCCCTAGAACACCCGCTAGGCCTACCACCCCTGTTAGAGTGGTTACCTCCGGGGAATTCCAAGAACCATCCACGCCAGGCTCTTTAAGGTCTTGGACAATCCCAAAGTTATCAGCGGAATTACGCCGTAGGGGTATTCCTTTCCCAGCGACTGCAAGGAAAGCCGAACTTTTCAAGCTCCTCACAGCTCACCCAGAGGATCCGGGGCTGGGTACCAGCTCGCAAGGGCATAACCCAGACATACAAGGGACACTAAACACCATCCTGTCATCTTTGCAATCTATCAACGATAGACTAATCAAATTGGAGAACGCTAACTCCACTGTCACGGGCCCTCCTCCCATGGGTTCACTTCAAGCACCCACATCTGGCGTCTTACAGGGTAGGCCCCCAGTCTCGCCATTCTCCTCACTCTCTAATACACAAGTCATAACCCCAGCACACATGGTCCCTCCAGCCCTCCATAAGGACATTTTAGATGGGAAAGATGTGAATTTGATGTCTTTGCTAATTGCCTCACAGGACGTGGTAGAAAACAAAGTATACAGCTATGGAGATTTGGCTGTCATTATGAAGGCTAGAGACCCTAGACTTAATAAAAAACTCACGATACCGGAATTTGTCCTAGCCTTCGGCATTTACAGAGATGTTGTATGCTCAGTTTATCCACAGCGCCAGGAGGAATTAGACTTGTATTAACATAAGGTGGTAGACTTAGGTCACAAGTACGGGGGGTTCATGTTCTATGATTTTCATAAATCTGTGTCACCAAAGGCAGCCGCTACCTTCGCCCAGTTTAATGTCCGCACTGACTGGAGTCTCTTGGACACGGAACTCTTTTGCAGGCATTTTGCGGGCTTAGTACCTCCATCCTGTGCAGTATGCTCTTCCGCCTCTCATACCTCCAACTTATGCCCCACAGCGGCCGAACCCTCCAATTCTAACATCTCAGGTGCAGCTAGCAAGACCGATCAGCGCAGCCAAAAAGACAAGCTCGGTCGTCCTATCATCTATTTAGGCAAAGCCCAAATATGTAACAATTTGAATGCAGGGGCTTGTAGCTATAGCGCCTGCAGATTACTGCATGTCTGTTCCGTATGCTTTAGAGCTCATGCAAAAACTATGTGCCCATCCAAATTGAATCCAAAAAAATGACTAACCGAGGTAAATATAAATAATCTGGAATTTTACTTGGAATCGCACCCATCCCCTCACTTGGTAGAATACTTGGGTTCTCGCAAGGTTTTCACACGGGGTTGGTGTCACTCCCTACAGGGACACTGGAATGTCCAAACCTCCTTTCAGCAAAAAACGACCCACATACAGTAGATGTTTTGATTGGTAAAGAAATAGAGAAAGGCTTCATGATAGGCCCATTTTCATCCCCCCCCCCTTCACCTCCTGGCGAACTAATCCTATCGGAATAGCCAAAAGTAAATACTCAAATAAAAAAGTCTAATCATCGATTTGTCTGCTCCTCATTCGTCTGCAAACCCAAGCTTAAACTCCCTCATTCCATCAACTGAATTCTCTCTTCACTATGCCACCGGGGATAATGCCATTCAAGCAATCTTGAGGGCAGGTAAGACCGCGTGGCTCAGTAAGACCGATATCGCTAATGCCTTCAAGTTGCTGCCCATTCATCCTTCATTATGGCATGTTCACGGGGTCAAGTGGAGAGAGAAATATTATTTTGCGACCAGGCTGACTTTCGGGGCTAAGAGTAGCCCAAAAATATTTGATACGTTTGCAGAGACTCTCTGTTGGCTCCTCCTCAATGTCGCTAGGTGTCCCACGGTGATACATTATTTAGACGACTTCTTGTTCGTAGAAGATAATAACTACACTCCCATCAGTCTGAAAAGCACCATAGCACTATTCACTACATTAGGCGTCCCGCTGTCACTGGACAAAACAACCGAACCTACCACCAGACTCAATTTCCTGGGAATAACGTTGGATTCCGACACAATGCAGTCGAGTCTCCCCGAGGACAAGCTCGGGCGCATACGCGAAGAGATTGACAGGTTCCTTCATCTGGGAACTTACACCCGTAAAGACCTACAATCTTTGTTAGGTTCGTTGAACTTCGCAATGCGCATAATTCCTCAGGGTAGATCATTTATTTCTAGGTTATTGTGTTTATTACCTGGGTTGCCAGATGATCACATTGATTGTCTAGATCCTCCGGCAAGGGCAGACCTGGCCATGTGGAAGGAGTTCTTAGATCATTGGAATGGGTTCTCTATGTTCATACCGCCAATATCTGACCAATCTCCAGTTTTCTGGACAGACGCAGCCGCCAATACCGGGTTTGCAGCAATCTACGGAAACTCTTGGTTAAGAGACACCTGGCCGGAGCAGACTCTATGTCTACCCTCCTTTCGAGAAACATCGGTATTATTTGAAATGTACCCGATAGTGGCGGCTGCCTTTGCATGGGGAAAAACCTGGACTGGTATGGCAGTTAAGTGTTATACAGATAACATGGCAGCCTGCGACATTATTAATAAGGGCCGTTCATCTTCATTAGTCATTATGAAGTTGGTTCGCAGACTGACATGCTTAGCAGCCACCTTTCAATTCTATCTACACTGTGAACACATTCCAGGCTACTCTAACTCCGCTGCTGACGCTTTGTCCCGTTGTAAATTACAGGAATTCTTCTGCCTCCACCCAACGGCCGACAAATGCCAAACTCAAACCCCGGATTTCGACCAGTTAATCCTGGATTAGCCCAGGTTTTGGCACACAGTTACGAATTGGCTCGGGTGGCCTTATCCGTGAATACTATAAGAAATTATGACAGAGCCATGACCGTCTTCCAAAGATTCTTGGTAGAATTCGACTTGCACGACTTTTCAATTCAAACAATGGTCGCGTTTGCTTCCTTTTGCCACCTTCAACTCAAACTCTCGTACAATACGATTAAACTTTACCTGTCTGGTATACAACACCACGTACTAACCACTATTCCTAACCATACTCCTTTTCTCAGCACTTACCCGATAAAAAATATATTAAAAGGCATAAATAAACTTGATCGACATACTATAATCAAACGCTTACCCATAGATGGGGAGAAATTCCGGGCATTGTCTGATATGCCAGACACACTACCGTTTGAACCCCACACAAATATGGTTATAAAAACCTCCATGCATTTAGCATTTTATGGGTTCCTGAGACCTGGGGAATTTACAATCACTACACACTCAGACAGTCATTTATGTCTCGTTAAAAAGGGTAAATGACCATTACATCCTATCACTCCAACATTCAAAGACCAGGCAAACAGGCCCTCCAGTCGAGATACCTTTCAACTCGACTGAGAATAAATGGTGCCCGGTTAAAGTCTTAGACACTTACTTAACACAGATTAAAGATAATCCCAGCAACTCTCCGCTTTTTACACTACTAGGCAACCCCCTAACAACCACCAAGTTTATGTTGTACATTCGAACTCTATGCATTAAATTAGGCTGGGACCCTGCATCTCATTCCGTACATTCCTTCAGGATAGGGGCTGCGTCAGCCGCATCCAGCACTAACACGCCAGTTCACATAATTAAGAAATTAGGACGTTGGGAATCTGCAATATACAACAGATATATACCACACCCAGAAAAAGAGTTGAGACAAGCATTCAAGAATCTTGTATCATAAAATGTTAAGAATAAAGTGTGTTTTTTCTCGCAATCTCCTTTTGCCCTCTTTTTTACAGGCCTACCCCCTACGTCGGTTCCGGCACACCTCACCGACTTTTAAACCAAAATTAATAACATATCAGTCTATAATTAACTGACCACAAATATGAAAACATATATATTACACTTTGATAACTCTGATATTATAGTAATTATTCATTGATTCAGTTCAAAACTGAGCACTGGAATTGACTAACATAATAGATTTTTATGGGCCAAACCTAAAAATGCGCATGAATAAAATGTAAACAAAATTGCATCTTTCATTTGAAATGCTTAAAAAGAGAAGAAAAATAAATGACCTGATATAATATTAAACTATTGAAATAGATCCCGTGCATTCCAGTAATATAAGATCTTTGGACCACTACAATATTTTTCTTTAGACATCTTATCAAGGGAATACTTTAAATGATGGAAAACAATTCTCTGGTTTGGAACTTTCTTTAAATGTTTTGGCGGCATAAGTATAGAAAACAAATTTGGCTCTTGGCTATTTTAGATTTTCCAGTGCTTATGGTTTAATAAAATGTGTTGGAACAATAAACTGAAAAATCAACATTCTTTTATAGTAAACTTACCTTATATACCTATTTCATTTTAGAATTACAAGTAAATTATAAGATTAAATAATAATAAGATTAAAGTAGACTTGGCATATTTTCCATATTTCATATTTTAATATGAGTCGTGGTTTCATCTAGTCACTGGCAAATATATGAGACACTGAATAAAAAAGCACACATATGTATATCATTATATCAATATATTTACATTTGTGGTTTCTGGGCTCTTATGCTTTGGGTATATGGGCTCAGTTTGCAGAGTCATGTGAGTGATGGGAACCTCCTCACCAGGAATGGTCACCAAACAATTAAATTAGTCTAAGCATCAAATCCAAAGCAAATCTAAGCATCAAATCCATTGGGGACAAAGGTTTATGTATGGCAATTGCCATGCTCTGCCATTCCAGTGATTCTCATAACTAACCTTTGAATTCTCTGCTTCTTTATGAGAAGACATTGACAAGGACCAAAAAGTGATGGTTGGATGACGGGGTCAAAGAATTGCCAAGTCTTGTGTAGTGTTTCAAGTGTGCAGTGGTTAATACCTACAGAAAGTGGGTGCAATGAAGGACAACCACTGAACCAGCATCAGGATCATGAGCGTCGAAATGCTCATTGATTCACAGGAAGAGCAAAGGCTAGTCCCTCTGGTCCCATCAAACAGATAAGCTGCTGTAGCTCAAATTGTAGAAAAACGTATTACTGGCTATGATAGAAAAGTGTCAGTGCATCAAAAATTACTGTGTATGGGGCAATGTAGCTGCGGACTGGTCAGAGTGCCCATGATGATCACTGTTCACCACCAAAAGTGCCTTAAATGGGGACATGAGCCTAAGAACTGGACCATGGAGCAATGGGTAAATGTTGCCTGGTCTGATTAATCATGTTTTCTTTTAAATCAGGTGGATGGCAGGGTGCATCGCTTAAATGAGGAAGAGATGGCAGCAGGATGCACTATAAGAAGAACAGTGTTATGACCTGGGCAATGTTCTGCTGTGAAATCTTGGCTCCACACTTACCACCTACCTAGAGATTGTGGCAGACCATGTACATGGCAATGGTGTTCCTTAAAGGCAGAGGCCTATCAGCAGGATGATGCACTATGACACATTGTAATAATTTTTCAGGGATGGTTTGAGGAATATGACAAAGAGTCCACAGGACACGTTCAGAGGTCTTGTGTAGTCTATGACTCGATGCATCAGAGCTGCGTTGGCAGCACGTGGGGGATCTACAGTGAGGGAAAAAAGTATTTGATCCCCTGCTAATTTTAAATGTTTGCCCACTGACAAAAAAATTATCAGTCTATAATTTTAATGGTAGGTATATTTTAACAGTGAAAGACAGAATAACAAAAAAAGCATGTCAATGAGTGAAATAAGTATTTGATCCCCTATCAGTTAGCAAGATTTCTCGCTCCCATGTTTATTTTTTATTTATTTTTTTATTCTTTATTTTTGATGTGCATAATATAGTCAAAATATCATCTTGTACATTGCAAATTCAATAGTAAGAGGTAATAGCTAGTAAACAATGTAGATATAGATATACTGCATATTAACACAGTGCTAGGCTTGACAACAGAATACTAGTAGCAGGTATAGGCATATACACTGAGAAAACAGAGTTGAGTAACAAGAGATGTACTCTTGTTTAGTGATGCCAGGGCTGGAGTGATGTCATAACCTGGCTCACAGCATCACAGCAGGGTGCACAAAGGAGCAGTGCCTCCATTCTCACCCAACCGGTTGCCTTCCGTGGGATGCTACGATGGCCAGCTGTCCTCCTCTTGGTGTTCCCCCTGCCTTTGGTAAGAAGCTAGGGTATATGGTACCAGAAAGATCGGATAAAATCAATGAGAACATTTTGTCGATATGGTCTTGATTTGAAAAACATATAGGCTCAATGAAACATATGCAAACAAAACAAACAAGAATATAATCAGTGACAAAATTTGTGCTTCCTGTGAGGAGTGTCAAAGAGCTGTTGTATAGCAGCCAGGCTTATGAGCAGGGCAGGGGCTGTCTGCCCCGCTCCTCTCCTGAGTAGGCCGCAAGCTGCAAAGTTTCAGAATACCCATATGGGTCTAAAAACTCATGTTCTCAGAGTGCACAATAGCACCAACAACTACTCTCACACAGTTCACACTGCAAAGATGGTAGCAGTAATCCCTGAATTTCTGCATAAACAGAACAGATTCTGCAGGGGCCTCTCCAGCATGGCAGGCAGATATCCCCCCTCCACCCCCCCCGCCGCCCCTCCCCCTGCCTTTTATACAGGTTACTAGCTGAGATTAGGAGTACTCTCTTAAAGGGTGTGCCCCTTATCTCAGATCGTAACCTGTATAAAATACACCTGCCCACAGAAGCAATCAATCAGATTCCAAACTTTCCACCATGGCCAAGACCAAAAAGCTGTCCAAGGATGTGAGGGACAAGATTGTAGACCTACACAAGGCTGGAATGTGCTACAAGACCATCGCCAAGCAGCTTGGTGATAAAGGTGACAACAGGTGTTATTATTCGCAAATGGAAGAAACACAAAATAACTATCAGTATCCGTCGATCTGGTGCTCCATGCAAGATCTCATCTCGTGGAGTTTCAATGAGCATGAGAACGGTGAGGAATCAGCCCAGAACTACACAGGAGGATATTGTTAATGATCTTAAGGCAGCTGGTACCATAATCACTAAGAAAACAATTGGTAATACAGTTGCAAGAAAAAGTATGTGAACCCTTTGGAATGATATGGATTTCTGCACAATTTGGTCATAAAATGTGATCTGATCATCATCTAAGTCACAACAATAGACAATCACAGTCTGCTTAAACTAATAACACACAAAGAATGAAATGTTGTCATGTTTTTATTGAACACACCATGTAAACATTCACAGTGCAGGTGGAAAAAGTATGTGAACCCTTGGATTTAATAACTGGTTGAACCTCCTTTGGCAGCAATAACTTCAACCAAACGTTTCCTGTAGTTGCAGATCAGACGTGCACAACGGTCAGGAGTAATTCTTGACCATTCCTCTTTACAGAACTGTTTCAGTTCAGCAATATTCTTGGGATGTCTGGTGTGAATCGCTTTTTTGAGGTCATGCCACACCATCTCAGAAGGCGTATTTTCTTCTGTTTAAGCCATTCTGTTGTTGATTTACTGCTATGCTTTGGGTCATTGTCCTGTTGCAACACCCATCTTCTGTTGAGCTTCAGCTGGTAGACAGATGGCCTTAAGTTCTCCTGCAAAATGTCTTGATAAACTTGGGAATTCATTTTTCCTTCGATGATAGCAATCCGTCCAGGCCCTGACGCAGCAAAGCAGCCCCAAACCATGATGCCCCTACCGCCATACTTCACAGTTGGGATGAGGTTTTGATGTTGGTGTGCTGTGCCTCTTTTTCGCCACACATAGTGTTCTGTGTTTCTTCCAAACAACTCAACTTTGGTTTCATCTGTCCACAGAATATTTTGCCAGTACTGCTGTGGAACATCAAGGTTCTCTTGTGCAAACTGTAAACGTGCAGCAATGTTTTGTTTGGACAGCAGTGGCTTCCTCTGTGGTATCCTCCCATGAAATCCATTCTTGTTTAGTGTTTTACGTATTGTAGATTCGCTAACAGGGATGTTAGCATTTGCCAGTGACTTTTGTAAGTCTTTAGCTGACACTCTAGGATTCTTCTTCACCTCATTGAGCAGTCTGCGCTGTGCTCTTGTAGTCATCTCAGTGCAGACGACCACTCCTATGGAGAGTAGCAGCAGTGCTGAACTTTCTCCATTTATAGACAAGGCTTTTGGAGATACTTTTATAACCCTTTCCAGCTTTATGCAATTCAACAATTCTTAATCGTAGGTCTTCTGAGAACTCTTTTGTGTGAGGCATCATTCACATCAGGCAATGCTTCTTGTGAAAAGTAAACCCAGAACTGGTGTGTGTTTTTTACAGGGCAGGGCAGCTGTGACCAACACCTCCAATCTCATCTCATTGATTGGACTCCAGTTGGCTGACATCTCACTCCAATTAGCTCTTGGAGATGTCATTAGTCTAGGGGTTCACATACTTTTTCCACCTGCACTGTGAATGTTTACATGGTGTGTTAAAAAAAAACATGGCAACATTTCATTCTTTGTGTGTTCTTAGTTTAAGCAGACTGTGATTGTCTATTGTTGTGACTTAGATGATGATCAGATTACATTTTATGACCAATTTGAGCAGAAATCCATATCATTCCAAAGGGTTCACATACTTTTTCTTGCAACTGTACACTACGTCGTGAAAGACTGCAATTCTGTAGCACCCGCAAGGTCCCCCTGCTCAAGAAAGCACATGTACAGGCCCGTCTGAAGTTTGCCAATGAACATCTGAATGATTCAGAGGAGAACTGGGTGAAAGTGTTGTGATCAGATGAGACCAAAATCAAGCTCTTTGGCATCAACTCACTTCGCCATGTTTGGAGGAGGAGGAATGCTGCCTTGAATCCCCAAGAACACAATCCCCACCGTCAAACATGGAGTTGGAAACATTATGCTTTGGGGTGTTTTTCTGCTAAGGGGACAGGACAACTGCACTGCATCAAAGGGATGATGGATGGGGCCATGTACCTTCAAATCTTGGGTGCGGACCTCCTTCCCTCAGCCGGGGCATTGCAAATGGATGGGTATTCCAGCATGACAATGACCCAACACACATAGCCAAGGAAACAAAGTAGTGGCTCAAGAAAAAGCACATTAAGGTTCTGGAGTGGCCTAGCCAGTCTCCATACCCTAGGGGTGTACTCACTTTTGTTGCCAACGGTTTAGACAGTAAAGACTGTTTGTTGAGTTATTTGAAGCGACAGCAAATTTACCCTGTTACTGCTGTACACGTACTACTTTACATTGTAGCAGAGTGTCATTTCTTCAGTGTTGTCACGTGAACAGATATAATAAAATATTTACAAAAATGTGAGATGTGTACTCACTTTTGTGAGATACTCTCTTTATAGACACACATTTAAATAAAAGACAGCCATACAAATGTACAGGGACATAAGTTATAATATATAAAATTAACATGTATTCTAGCTTTTAGCTTTTACATGTATACAATAATTACATTAACTATTGTGCATTTTGAAAAGACCCTCTGAACTTTGCACGCGATCAATCTCCCTCAGATCTTTTATATTTAAACATGCACTGTGTTCTGCAAGAAAGATTCATGGACCACAGTTATATACACAAGTCAGCCAAGTGGTAAATTCATTGCTGTCTCGTTTACATCAATCTGCAGATACAATCAGTTTAATTGAAGAAATTTGCCATATTGTACATTGAGCAAAAATACTGTTTTAAGAAACATTATTTATTTACTTGTTTCACATTCAAACAAGTCATGATGTGTAAATAATGTCTAGAGCAGGCCCGTCACTAGCGGGCAGGCAAACCAAGCAAAGAACCGGTGCTTCCTATAAGGCTGCAGCCGCGTGAGTGCTCTATAGAGAGCCTCAGGCGGCTGCAGCACTCCTCTCTCGTCACCTCCGTCCCACTCTTCCCTGTAGCGTGGCCGAGCTCCTCTTCCTCCTGGCTGTCAGTCCGGCTGGGTACCGCGCGGTACAGGAGATTCAGTTTCCTGTTCCCGGCCGGACTGACAGGAAGTGCACACTGAGTGCTCACTTCCTTTCAGTCTGGCCGGGAACAGGAAACTGAATCTCCTGTACCGCGCGGTACCCGGCCGGACTGACAGGAGGAAGAGGAGCTCGGCCACGCTACAGGGAAGGGGAGGTGAGAACTGAGAACATGGGGGGGGGGGGGAGTAAAAAAAACATAGGGAGGGGGGAGTAAAAAAACATAGGTAGTGGGGGAGTAAAAAAACATAAAGGGGAAGTAAAAGAAACATGGGGAGGGGGGAGTAAAAAAAACATAGGGAGGGGGAGTAAAAAAAACATAGAGGGGAAGTAAAAGAAACATGGGGAGGGGGAAGTAAAAAAAAATAGGGAGGGGGGAGTAAAAAAAACATGGCGGGAGTAAAAAAAACATGGGGGAGTAAAAAAACATAGGGGGTAAAGACATAGGGAGGGGGAGTAAAAAAAACATGGGGGTGAAAAAACATAGGGGGGGAGTAAAAAAACATGGGGAGGAGGAGTAAAAACACATAGGGAGTGGGGGAGTAAAAAACATGGGGGGAAGTAAAAGAAACATAGGGAGGGAGGGAAGTAAAAAAACATAGGGAGGAGTAAAAAAAACATGGGGAGGGGGAGGAGTAAAAAAAACATGGGTGGAGTAAAAAAACATGGGCAAGGGGAGGGGCGAGTAAGAAGGACACAGGGAGGGGGAGGAGGGAGTAAGAAGGACACAGGGAGGGGGAGGGAGGAGTAAGAAGGACAGGGGGAGCAGTTTTAGATAATTTGCACGTTTGTGAGAACTGAAAAATGTTAATGTGAGTGCGTGTGTGTCTGTTAGTGTGTGTGTGTGTGTGTGTTTTAAGTATGTTGGATTTAGTTATTGTGCACTTTTTAAATGTATATTTGATTTTATGGTACAGTGGTGTTTTTTGCAAATGTTCAATTGTTGAAAATGTTTAAATTTTATGCAACAGCAGTATTTGCACTGTAAACCTTTTTTTTTTATTTATGCACAGTATATACAACACCAGTATTTGCACTGTAACATTTTTTTTATTTATGCACAGTATATGCAACAGCAGTATTTGCACTGTAAACCTTTTTTATTTATATAAAGTGTGTGCAAACTTCAACTGTATGGCTATGCTGTGGCTCCTGTAGGCTTTGCGTGCATGTGGGGGGAGGGAGGCTTGGGGGGCCTCCACGTCCACTTTGCTTGGGACCCCCAAATTCCTTCAAACGGCCCTGGTCTAGAGCATCATTTGTTTCCCAATATTCAGCTTGTTTTCTCTCGGGCATTTTTTTTAAAGACCAGTACCTGTAGCTGTAGTGAGATTTCCTATCATAATGGAGATAGATTCAAGGTTTTTTTAAGCTTTTCAGAAGTCCTTATTCATTAACGGCAAATATTCTCTTACATATAGAATTTATTAAAGAACCAGTAAAGGAACCCAGACCATTTCATCTCATTGAAGTGGTCTGGATGCAGGATCCCTGTCAGGTGAATGGAAATGGCAATGTTTTGGTTGAAGGTTTAACCCCTTAAGGACCAAACTTCTGGAATAAAAGGGAATCATGACATGTCACACGTCATGTGTCCTTAAGGGGTTAAACAAGCATCTTCCTGACAGCCACTAGAGGTGCTTGCCCTGCAACGACAGAGATTCACTCAGTCATGTGACATTCCACGTTCATAAGGAAGTCAAACATCATCAAATGTGGCTCATACAGAAGCACCGGATTCAATGCTTCCCTACGAGAAGCATTTGATTTTATGCACACGCGCATCTTCTCCCTCATTGGATTGGACAAAAAGACAGGAAGCAATGCCTCCAGGATGCCGTTGTGGGAGGAGGAATAGGTGAGTCTTGAAACTGGAAAAAAAGGTAAGTAAACTTTTTCTTTGGCAAAGTGGATGAAGCCCTGAATCTAACTAGGGACTAGGACACTACACTTTTTGGAACATGTTTAATGAAACAAACACATAACTTTGTTAAAAGCTTTATATAATATTTGTAATTACCACAAAAGCTTAGATTATTATTTTCAAGGTCTTTCCATTAGCCTTTAATGTCAGCACTTTTCCCTGTTTATATATTAGTCACAATACTAACATGCCACTCTGTAGAATGAAAGCAATATAGCTTTAGATACCGCTTTAGAAATTAGCTATAACTGTGCTGATATTGTTCCCAAACATAGGATTGAATTCAAACATTGTGAACTCAGTAAAGGCTGTGCAGTCAGAAGACTAATAAACCAGTACCAGAAAAACTATGGCTTTTAAATAAATCCTTCAAAGAAACCAAATTTTTTACTTCTAATTTTCGTCATGTGCAATAAATATTACATATACCGGTAGTTGAGAAAACTAATAATATCACTATTTTGCTTTACTTATCTTCTAACATAAAATGTTTCTGTCCATATTAGCATTTTATTGTATATATTAATATTATTTTAACTAGAAACAAGGTACAATCCAGACAATGTATTTCCATAATAAATCCGCACAAACTACTGTAACGAAGCAAATGACCTCTTCAGTCAGTAATTTTTACGCAGCAAAGACAATTGTATAATCACTGTTATATAAATGTACATTGACAGGTGTGCACGTTAAAATTCCTGATGTTTCTACAAACAATAAAGGACTTACACTCCAGCCTGAGGCTTGATAAAAACACCTGTGAAAGTTAAAATGTTGCTGGGTCCTTCTTTGGATGGTCAACTAACACCACATCCCTAGAACAGCAGTGCTGATGGTTATTGTTTATTATTATCATTTTCAAGGCAATAAAGACATTAAGTATGCATTTTAAGAAGAATTGCTAAAAAAAAAAAAACAAGGTGGTCTTTGTATTGCGTTCATAAGATTCTATGTTTTGGCATTTAATGTTTAGAAACATTTGTGATTTGGATATCTTCTATAGAAAATAAAATCAATACTTTAAAATCCCCAAATTTAGATTTTTTTTCATAAAATAATGTGAATCTGCAGAATTTTCCAGTTTTTAATTTCTACCACTGTCAATTTTATTATGCAATTTTGTGTTCTACTTTTCACCTGCTTTTATATTGCTTCATGTAATTATATAATTTTTTTTCTGCAATAAACGAGACTGCTGCATTCTAAGAATAAATCAGGTAATGCATCTGTTTTCATGCCAACATTTGCAGTAACTCCTTGATTGTTATTTTCTTTCTGGTAAATACATAAATTACTAGTCAAGAACCCTAGCCTTAAAAGTTGTTGATGTACAAGATGTAGAAGTTTTTAAACCCCCTTTGAATAGTAAGTCCATTAAATAAATATATATTCTTATATTCTTACGTTATCCACTAAACAATAAATCATGATATAGTTGATATAGCCAAGCAGAAAAACAACTGAATGGGGCAATTATTCCAAAAAATGTCTACTTGTCCAGTTCACTATGGCTTACAGGTGAGCACTGTGATTTTCAACATGAGAATCTTCATCTAATTGATGGAATACTTGTTGTCATCACATGATGATTGGGTTGTATGCAGCTCCAGCTACCCATGGGTTGCTTGAGGTTTCAAGAAATGTCTGGGTTTCCTCAATACAAGCAAGGGAACTGTGACTACTGGTGAAAAGTAAATAGATAATAGAATTATTCTGTCATTGGTCCTTATGCTCCAGATAACCATGATGGAATACTTCTGTTATTTACTTGGAAAGAAATAAACTATTTCTTTAACCTCCTGAGACCCAGCCAATTAACTTGTATCCTTTGTACTGGACATTTCGTTCACATGCATCTCCTTTTATTCTTTTGAGCTGCTCTATCAATCCCTGCTGTTCTGTAAAGAGGGCATCCTGGGCTTCCCAATGATATGTCATGTGATAGATAGGCTGGGATGCTGGGACTTCCTCATCCTTTTCATCAAAAATAGATGGCACATTGGAAGACAATTTTTTTCCTTGTTCCCAGGAGGTTAATGTAGCAATATACCAGCTACCTGCAGCAGAGCTATAGTTGTAACTGTTTTTAACAAGTTAAATTTTGACATTTAAAGAAATATATAATAATATTATCTTTTGTCAATTGGTGGCTGAATTATCTTTCAAGAAAGGTGTCTGAGATGTCCCTTGACGACCATGAACATATAATTATGAAGGTAAACCTCACCAGATATACACCAGCAAAGTGCCATTAGTAAAACAGTTAAAAAGAAAACTAGGAATTGTGTTAGAAAAAAAATAAGACAAAAATAAAGGGAGGGCTGGTGGGTGGGCCGTGTTGGAAGGATCAAGTATTAAATAGTACTCCGCAATAAGATAATTATATTCCCTACAAGTATGTCATGGTGAAAATGAAGACATTGTTTTAACATGTTAAATTGTTTTGTTCATTATGCAGAATTGTTTTCATAAGAATCATGCTTTCATAGTATTTGACACACCACAACATCATATCTGGTTATCCTGGCTAAAGGATATTTCAGTATTTGTCAAAGCTAGCTCTTTAGAACTGTATGCTAGTAAATCAGTCCCAGTAGGCTGTGCTTGCAATGTCTAAAGCAAACCCACTCTGATTGTAAATTAATCCCTTCTGCACATGATAAACCAGAAATATTAACCTATGACTCATATTTGCATTAGAGAGAAATAAAAAATAAAAAAAATAACATTTGCTTTTAAACAATGATGATTTTCCACTAAACTGGTAAAACTTGGATCTGCAAAGTCGTTTTAATAATGTTGAGTCTGTAATTGCAGCCAATGTAATCTTCCCTACATGACTAATCATATTCATATATACTGAATGTATTTCCAGACACAGGTCCTTCTTTAGACCTCAAGAACAGTGATGCTACATTTGATATTCTTTGAGAAGTGTACAATGGATTCACACAGGGACTGAGCCACTTTTAAGTATTGGCAGATCATTTGACTCCATGGGAACAATACTATCTTTAATTAAATCTTTGTGTGCTTTTTCTACATTCATAGAAAGCCCAGTGATACTTTTAAAAGTGTTATATGCTTAATTCACTAATCTTTAGAAACTCAACGGACTGCAATTGAGATAAAGTAAGATTGAATCATTTCTTCATTCACTCAACTCACTGAATATCCTTCACAGTGATGGAAGTTTTCAAATGAAACAAGGATATTCCCACTTTAGGAAAAAGTTAAATATGTTAAAGGTGAAATAGAGGAGAAAGCTGTATACATATATATATATATATATATATATATATATATATATATATATATATATATATATATATATATATATATATATATATGTATAGTCACTAACTGCATACAAATATATTCCAATTTTTTTTATTATAAATTTATAATGTGAGTAATAAAACTAATCAAACTAATTTATAATGTGAGTAATAAAACTAATACAATTTATTGAAGGAATCAGTTTTATATTAACAAGTGATTTGCCAATTATGCTGTTCAGAATTGTTATTAATTAAAACAGGAATGATAGAGAAATTAAAAGGAAATTGTAAAATGCAGACTTAAATGACCAAGAGTAAAGTAGAGTTGGATATTTTTTCTCCCATCTGGTCAGAATTATGCTGTTTCCTTGTCAATCCAGTACTATCCCTACTTTAGTAAATAACTGTGCTCATAATAAATTATATATATTTATACCCATTACATCAATTAGCCAATTAGATGGTAGTATTGATATAATGTAGGTTAATCATATGCAATTTAAAGTAAACCAGTTTAACAATTGTTGAGCCTGTTCAACGTCAATGGATATACCGATACTGGAAAAAAAAATCAGTAATTATACAGTGGTGCTAAAGAAATATATGCTGCATTTTTAGATTTATATTGGAGTATTTTTACAAACATCAGTAGGAGTGTATAAACGAGTTATGTGTACCACCATTGTGAATAACTAATGCTCAACTGTCAACTTATTAGCAGATCTATGAATTTCCCAATTTCCCAATTTCGAACTCAGAGCACCGAAATCATATTAACATCGTTGGAATGTAAAAATAAACGGTTTTGAATACTATACTTCATTAAGTATAGAAAACGATTTTATTTTGCCGAACTGGAACATAGATGTAGGGTAAATGTTTATTGCAAAAAAAACGAAATATAAATGTTGCTTTCTCTATTTGTTTTATCTCCAAATCAAGACAATTCCCCAAGACTTAATCTATTTTATGTGAACTGTGTCAGTAAAAAGAAACGTTATTTCAGTTACCCCATATTATCCCAACTGATGAAAACAGTGCATGACCTTCTGTTCTAGCTATCCTATTTTTGGGGAGAACAAAAATGTATCCTCTTTGACTTTCCACTGTTAACAAAATAGGATGTTGAAATTGACCAGATTCGTTATACAGAGCATAGCATAATACATATAGATAATAACAAATGTGAGTCAAGTGTTTTAAGGACAAACTTTTATTAACATATTCTTTTTCATGTCATGTGTTACTAAGTTTTGTATGGTAAATATTGGGATTAAAAAAACATTGTCCTTTGTTAAGAGTATAAAACATGTCGGTGTCTGACATGTTATATGAAAAGCCAAGGGATCTGTTTCCTACCAAGCGCTACTTTGTTAATGGTTGAAGAAGAGTGATAATGTCACTACTTTCAAACAGGAAAACCCAGGTTCAAATCTCAGTCAGACCATCGAATCAGTAAGTGTTCTAAGACAAGGCAACTAAAGGTATCTATCCATTGTCGCTATGGCTTATTTTTTTTTTTTTTGCCATATTGACTTGTATAGAGAAATGTTGTGTTTTGGTATAATTTTACAGAGGGTGGAGGAGTGTTTAACATCTTCTTGCATTCTATCCTACTATTTTCCATATGCGGTTACACCTGCCAGTTGATGGAAACAGGCATATTCTCATTTAACTGTCAATAGATTCCTTTGGAATAGATTCCTATGGGATCATATTGCACACATGCAGGAAGGAAGATCCCACAGAATTGTAGAATCCTCCATTTATCCTCATTTTGTAATCTCATGAGCAGACAATTGACACACCTGCTGGCAAATCAAGCCGCCAAAGGATGAAGAGGGTACCAAGATGGTGCAACCATTGAAGCAGACATAAGGAGACCCCATAAGTGACAGTGTTGTAATACGTATTTGATTCTCACATTAAAATACCCATATATTTATATGGCAGAAAATAATAAAACACTTTTATGCACTTTGGAAAATTAGCAGCTACAGTGGAAAACAAACAAACATTTAATAGAGACATATTAAAAATAACATATAACAGTATGGAATTTATTTTCATGTTAAATTTATTTACACATTGTTAGATAATTTTATATTTAAAAAACGTTGTTGCACTTTCCCAATTTCACAAAAAAACAGCACTTTTAAAGATTCTATAAGTGTTTCTTAAAATGTTACATTAAGTCTCTAAATTGGAATTGGAATATATATGTAATGATCCTTAAGACAGATGATCATGAGTTGGCAACTGAAATGATGGTGTGTACTTGAATAGTAGACCATGAGGATAGAAACTAACACACAATGGTGGTGGAGCAAAAGGTCTAGCCAGAAGATGCATGGCAACATACAATTACAATAGAATGACCTTTTAGGCAAACATTCGTGGTTTTTGGCTCATGCCTGCTCATATACTGCCAACAAACATTAATGCATTCTGGGTCATGTATCTTGCTGGAGGGGATAATTTTCTTTCAAACAAGGCATGATTGTGAACATAGACAGATAATCTGTTATGTGTCCTT
This sequence comes from Pelobates fuscus, assembly GCF_036172605.1. NCBI lineage: Eukaryota > Metazoa > Chordata > Amphibia > Anura > Pelobatidae > Pelobates > Pelobates fuscus. The sequence goes on from NC_086317.1 coordinate 133,015,925, forward strand.
TTTCTCCCCTCTGTCCCACGTAATCACCGTAGTTTCATTTGTAGGACAGACACTTGCAGACTCTATTCTCCATTTGTGCTTCAAGCAAAAGAACATAAAATATCTTGTTCTTAGAAATTCAGCTATGCTTCTTTGGCCGGTTGCCCGGGTCTTAAAAGAAAAAAACACAGCTCAAGCCCTGGCAGCTAGCACTCTGTCTTGTTCCACCCACAACTCAAGGAATGCACATGGAGTGGTCATTTAATTTATGCTCAGGTGAAAAATCTTCATCTTAACATAAAGCTATTCCTCTACCATAGGGTAAGTAGTCTTAACTGTGTAGAATACCTTCACTATATGAACACTATATGAGTTGGGTGACCATTGCTGCATTGAAGATTGGTGCTATCGTGGTGCTTATGTATAAATCCGTACTTCAGGGCTATAATCAATTTTCTTTAACAAATCTAAAAATTGCAATCCTTGGCCTTTTTTTTAGAACAGAAAGGTTTATTTCTACTGATCACGAAAACATCATAAACATGTTGCTTTAAACAGTTGATAGAACATACAAAATACAGAGCACACTACTTAAAATTAAATTATGTAGAGCATGGTAACATTTTGTAACAAAACCCCCGTTATTTATATAAGTCAAGTGTCTTTTCTGTTCTGTATAGACAATGGACCAAATCCAGATTTTACTCCTCTTCATGTCACGTGCGCCTCATTACAGGGTCCTGCTTAAAGCGACACAACTAATATACATCTAATGCATTTGATAGGTTTTGGCCTCATTATTGTAACCCCTTAAGGACACAGCTTCAGAAAGTTGTCTTACGGACAAATGCCATTTTTGCATTTTTTTGCTGTTTGTGTTCAAACACAATTTGCATCTCTGTCAGTTATTGCACCAACACATATTATACATTGTTTTTTAGAGAGCAAACAGGGCTTTAATTTGATGTCACCAATACATAGATACATTCTCATTAATTATAAAAAAAAATCCAAAAAATTGGAAAAAAACAATAATACAGGGAGTGCAGAATTATTAGGCAAGTTGTATTTTTGAGGATTAATTTTATTATTGAACAACAACCATGTTCTCAATGAACCCAAAAAACTCATTAATATCAAAGCTGAATATTTTTGGAAGTAGTTTTTAGTTTGTTTTTAGTTTGAGCTATTTTAGGGGGATATCTGTGTATGCAGGTGACTATTACTGTGCATAATTATTAGGCAACTTAACAAAAAACAAATATATACCCATTTCAATTATTTATTTTTACCAGTGAAACCAATATAACATCTCAACATTCACAAATATAAATTTCTGACATTCAAAAACAAAACAAAAACAAATCAGTGACCAATATAGCCACCTTTCTTTGCAAGGACACTCAAAAGCCTGCCATCCATGGATTCTGTCAGTGTTTTGATCTGTTCACCATCAACATTGCGTGCAGCAGCAACCACAGCCTCCCAGACACTGTTCAGAGAGGTGTACTGTTTTCCCTCCTTGTAAATCTCACATTTGATGATGGACCACAGGTTCTCAATGGGGTTCAGATCAGGTGAACAAGGAGGCCATGTCATTAGATTTTCTTCTTTTATACCCTTTCTTGCCAGCCACGCTGTGGAGTACTTGGACGCGTGTGATGGAGCATTGTCCTGCATGAAAATCATGTTTTTCTTGAAGGATGCAGACTTCTTCCTGTACCACTGCTTGAAGAAGGTGTCTTCCAGAAACTGGCAGTAGGACTGGGAGTTGAGCTTGACTCCATCCTCAACCCGAAAAGGCCCCACAAGCTCATCTTTGATGATACCAGCCCAAACCAGTACTCCACCTCCACCTTGCTGGCGTCTGAGTTGGACTGGAGCTCTCTGCCCTTTACCAATCCAGCCACGGGCCCATCCGTCTGGCCCATCAAGACTCACTCTCATTTCATCAGTCCATAAAACCTTAGAAAAATCAGTCTTGAGATATTTCTTGGCCCAGTCTTGACGTTTCAGCTTGTGTGTCTTGTTCAGTGGTGGTCGTCTTTCAGCCTTTCTTACCTTGGCCATGTCTCTGAGTATTGCACACCTTGTGCTTTTGGGCACTCCAGTGATGTTGCAGCTCTGAAATATGGCCAAACTGGTGGCAAGTGGCATCTTGGCAGCTGCACGCTTGACTTTTCTCAGTTCATGGGCAGTTATTTTGCGCCTTGGTTTTTCCACACGCTTCTTGCGACCTGTTGACTATTTTGAATGAAACGCTTGATTGTTCGATGATCACGCTTCAGAAGCTTGGCAATTTTAAGAGTGCTGCATCCCTCTACAAGATATCTCACTATTTTTGACTTTTCTGAGCCTGTCAAGTCCTTCTTTTGACCCATTTTGCCAAAGGAAATGAAGTTGCCTAATAATTATGCACACCTGATATAGGGTGTTGATGTCATTAGACCACACCCCTTCTCATTACAGAGATGCACATCACCTAATATGCTTAATTGGTAGTAGGCTTTCGAGCCTATACAGCTTGGAGTAAGACAACATGCATAAAGAGGTGGTCAAAATACTAATTTGCCTAATAATTCTGCACTCCCTGTATGTCCAGCTTAGAAAAAGTAATTCAAAATAAATTCATTTATGTGTCTTGATTTATAGAGTACATCATATGTATAGGAGTTCAGCTTATTTTGAAAGCTACAGGTCACAAAATACAAGGACTTAAATACAATTTCAATTTGTAACAATTTTAGAATTTGGGATGTTTGTCTTGTAGGTTTAGTAGCCATCACAGAAAACAAAATTGCCACACAAAAGTATATATTTATATAACGTAGACATCACAGGCTATTTACCTAAGGTTAGTTTGCCACTTTTTACATTTCATCGCCAATCTCTGCTAAATATTGGAGTAAAATTGTGTTTTTTCTTTATTTTGGCCTATACACAAATAACAAGGTTTTTGTAATGTGTATTTCATAAGGCCGGTGTGTGCTATTCCTGCACAGAGTCCCATATTGTTTTCAGCTACATCTGCTGAGTATAACTATACCCCCATGGAATGCCTTTGGCACTTTTCTGTAAAGCTACAGTGCCATATAAGAGACAAGGCTATTTCAGTTTCTATAGTTAGAATTTTCGTAGATGGATGTGGCGGGCCTATGTCTCATTTTAGGGTATTATAGCAGTGTGACTGTTCAAATAACCCCACAAAGGGCTTTCATTTGATAAAGCAGACACCCCAGGGTATCTTATATGGTGTATATTGTGCCTTAACTTGTCACCATTTTTTCACCAATTTATGTCAATGTTTATGGTGAGGGGTGGGGGGGAGTGGACTTTTTACATACATGTTACATTTTTAATATTTTAACACTTAATATGTACCTGTCCGTTCTCGCCTTGACTACTGTAATCTGCTTCTCAGTGGTCTTACGTGCTCCCAACTTGCGCTGTTACAGTCCATAATGAATGTGGCACCGAGGCTCATCTTCCTGTCTGCCCGCACCTCCTATGCCTCACCCTTCTGTCAGTCCCTACATTGGCTTCCTATAAAATATAGGGCTCAATTTTAAATTCTGGTTCTTGCTTTCAAATCGCTACATAATGTTGCTCCCACCTATCTATACTCCCTTATACACAAGTATGTCCCGTCTAGGCCCTCATGATCTGCTGAAGACTTACGTCTATCTTCTGTCCATACTCCCACCTCTGATGCTCGTCTTCAATATTTCTCGAGGGCTGCACCGTTCCTGTGGAACTCACTTCCCTCCTTCGTTAGATGCTCACCCAGTCTCCACTCCGTCAAAAAATCGTTAAAAACCCACTTTTTCATAAAAGTGTATCAATTAAACTGTTAATAGCTCTCGACTGATTCCTCTTCTGCAACTGTCACTAGTCTAATACTATCCTTACCTTTTTGTGTCATTTTACCCCACTCCCTCTAGCATGTAAGCTCATTGAGCAGAGCGATCACTGCTGCCCCAGGGGCAGCGCGATTGGGTGCTCCTGGTCTGCCTCTAATACAGAGTCAGACTGGAGGAGCGTTAACCCCGCGATCGTCGCGATCGCCGTGATCTGGGGTTACCTTTACCGCGTGACGGACCTGGTCCGTCATTCGGCGTTAACTGCTTCCCCGCAATGACGGACCAGGTCCGTCACTCGGCAGGAAGGGGTTAAAGGAACACTATAGGGTCAGGAACACAAACAAGTAATTCTGTATTTCTGACCCTATTGTGTTAAAAGCACCATTTAGGTTGCTTGTCACCCCTTAACCCCCTTAAAAGGTAATACAACTTACCTTTTTTCCAGTGCCGTGTGGGTCTGTCGGCGCTGACCCTGCACCCATTGCACCTCCTTGTTGACATCATCGGAAATTATGATTCCAGTCAATAGAATGCTTTCCCACAAGGAAATCATTGGATTGGCTAAAATTGTCAAGGAGGCAGGGCAAAAGGCAGGGCAGGAGGCGGGGCAGTTCCAAACACCAGCTTGGTCAATCAGCACCTCCTCATAGTGATGCATTGAATCAATGCAACTCTATGATGAAAGTTCAGTGTCTCCATGCAGAGCATTGAGACACTGAACAGGTGTTCCTAGGGGGCAATGTTTTTTACATGAAAAAGCCTGCAGATAATGATTATACTCACCAGAACAACTACATTAAACTATAGTTGTTCTGGTGAATATAGTGTCCCTTTAATATACTATTTGTTGCATGCTCAAATATATGTATTTTTTGCACACAAAAATTTTTTTGCAGAATGCTGCACCATTAGCGGGCCTCTTTAGCTACATCCTCTCACTCCAGAAAAAAAGACTTCCCTATCGAATGTATGCACTTAGCTGAGACACTGACGTCACTGAGTGTTCTGAACTACAAAGCAACCTGCAATAGACTTAAGCATGTGGTTTAATCTGAAATGAGATTTGGTCGAATATGGGCCGATCATATTTCCGTATCTCCAAGAAAACACTAAGTTGAAACCCAAATAGGCGTCGGGATAATAAGTTCTGCATGTACCACAAAAAAAAAGAGGTATGAAATGGAGAGGAAGCTGATTTATTATCTTTAGGGAGAGTCAATAAGAGCTTCAATGATGATTGTTGGTCAGGAAACAGACAGTAAATGTAAATTTAATTTACAGATCAAGTGAGAAGTGATCAACAGATGGAAAAAAGAGGAGCAATAAAAAAAATATTCCCAAGCAGTATTCTTCTAGACCAAGCATGTCAAACTGGCAGCCCGCGTGCTGCATGTGGCCCACAATGAATATCTTTGCGGCCTGGCGAGCCGCAAGTTTGATATGCTTACTGTTAAGGCTCTCCCCACATTGCAGGTGCCTACTCTGCTAAAATTTACTTGGCTGGGGGAAAGGACGCTGAATGCAGCAAGGGAGCTCAGTCTGTTCTTCCTGCTCCTCATGCCCTCTATAGTGATGTTGGGTGTCGGAATATGACGTCACCACCGCATCACTAAACTGCGCGCGTGAGGGAGCAGTGAGGAGCAGGAGGGAGATCTTCAGAGAAAAAAAATCAACACTTGATTCCAGGCCCCACATCAGCTCCCAAATGTAGGGAGCAATAAATAAAATGATTTGTGAGTGTGTGCAAGAATGTGTAAATGTGTGTGTGTGTCTGTCAGTGAGTGTGTGTTGGTAAGTGTTGCAATGGTCGCGGCTGGACAGTGGAGGACCTGGAGGTGCACGGAGGCACGCAACGTCACTTCACATTCCGATGTGACGTCAATTTTCGCAACCTTCACAGGGTTTCAAGGAGTAGCAGGAGGATCCACTTTGGCACAGGGTGTGGATGGCGCCACTGGGGCATACCAGAGGCTGGATTCCAGAGTTGCATACTGGTAGCAGCAATAGCAATGTGAGTGGAATCTGCTTGTTGGCTAATATTGTTTGTTTGTTTTTTACACAAGGGCCGGGGTTTAGTAGATGGGGGTGCTTGGATTTAGTAGAGGGGGGGACTGGGATATAGTACAGAGGGGGGACCGGGATTTAGAATAGAGGGGGTACTGGGATTTAGTATACGGGGGGGGGGGGGGGGGGCTGGGGTTTAGTAGAGGAGGGGGCTGGGGTTTAGAAGAATGGGATGCTGGAATTTTTTAATGAAAATGTAAGTTGTTTTTTTTTGCGGCCCACATAAACCTAAACCTTGTTTATTTGGCCTGTGCTAGCCTTTGAGTTTGACATGCTTGTTCTAGACACTTTGACTCCAGATACTGAGGTAGCAGACAGGGATTACACTCTAACCACCGGATATTTTCCAGACAGCTTAACCTCCAGCTTTAATCCAAACAGGAGTGAGAAAAACAGCTGCTTAAGGTGGTATCTACTAAGCACTATACTCTATTGCTGTAAAAGAGTTTGGCTAAAGTCATGGTTAGATCTCAGGAAACTTTGACCTCCAGAACCTACCTAGAACCTTAATTCTCAATATATATGGATATATATGTATGTATGGCATTCTTGTTAATTGTGCTCCAATCGAATTTGTTTTAATTTAGTTTAATTCTATTAAAGTGTGGGTTAAGGGGATACTACACTAAAGTGTTCTGAGCACCTATCACTATAACCACTGTGTAATTTTTCTGAATCATTAGCAGACAGGGATTGCCTGCTTTTACCCTTGCTGTGCCTCTCTGTGTCATTGATCATAGCTTGATACTGATTGTGTTACTGCAGAGTCTAGCCACTGCCAGTGGCACGGTGCCTATTACCTAAACTTTATTTTGGCGATGGAATGATAGATATATATCTTGTTTAATAAAAGTTTCATTATTCCTAGTGTAAGACTGGTGGTAAACATTAGTTGCTGATGTGCCTTGCCACTGCCACTTATACCAAGTTGATTTTACTGATTTTGAGTTTGACAGCTCTTTTATGGGGAGTGTGGTCAGTCTAGTGTGTGCGTGCAAGCACTGTGCAAAGTTCAATGTGTGCTGTCTGCTGTGTGCTGTGTGCAGTGTGCAGTGTAGTGTTTTTAAAAAAGTCAGTACTAGTAATTACAGTACTAGTAAACTCGCAAATCAGCAACTCATTTTTCAACACAAACATCTATATGGACTTAGTAAAGTCGTGTTGCTATATGCAATACACATTCATATCCCAATATATTTCATAATAAAACAAACCTACAATCATCACTGTCATGTACTTATCACAAGATAAAATTGAGGTAGGGTAGGGGTATGGTCCAATCAGACCCACCATTAGCAATGGTGCCAGTGCCTCTCAGAGTCTTAACAACTCTTCCACGATCATCAGTACAGCTGCTACTTCCACTGCAATCACCACCACAACTACCACCATCAGTAGAACTTAACCTCGGGTTAGTGATACTTGCATGTCTATTACATCTGATTCATTACTTAATTAGAAATTGCTTGTTTTTTATCTGCCTTTTTTTTTGCTGAATCAGGTAACTCAAAGTCAAGTGTAGCAGAAAAAGCTACTATAAAAAACACCACCAGCTTTACAATAACATCTGTTGCTTCTACTTTCACTATGGCTCCTTTTGCATAGCTGGTTTAATACCATCCTGTGGCACTCCAAGAAGCAAGTAAGGCACAGCTCAGCAGAACATACTTTGTGAGCACCTTCAAGCCCACTCTTTACTGAAGAGTAATGTCCTCAATGTCTGGGCTTGTCTGGTAAGGAATCTAGTGGTGATAAGTATGTTTCCCCCACCAATACAGACATAGCATTTTTACCTCTGGCCCATGAACTACTCAACTAATAGTATGATGAGACAGAAGAATTAGTAGAAGAGAGTCTGGAGTCAGCTATTTTTTCCATCTGTACACTCGCCTCCTGTATGTTTTCCATCTTGTCAAAGCAAAGAACATCACTATCTGTTCATGTAAATAAAGAAATTTAAATTAAAATTAAAAAAAGAAATTAAATACTTGATCAAAAACTGAAGCTTTTGACATGTTATGTTATGTTATGTTATTATTTATATAGCGCCAACAAATTCCGCAGCGCTTTACAGTGGGTGGACAAACAAACATGTAGTTGTAATCAGACAAGTTGGACACACAGGAACACAGGTGTTGAGGGCCCTGCTCAATGAGCTTACATGCTAGAGGGAGTGGGGTAAAGTGACACAAAAGTTGAGGATATTATAAGACTAATGACAATTGCAAGAGAGGAATCAGTCGGGAGCTATTAAGCAAGAGAGGAATCAGTCGGGAGCTATTAACAGTTTAATTGATACGCTTTTATGAAGAAGTGGGTTCTTAATGATTTTTTGAATGAGTGGAGACTGGCTGAGCATCTAACGAAGGAGGGAAGTGAGTTCCACAGGAACGGTGCAGCCCTCGAGAAATCTTGAAGGCGAGCATCAGAGGTGGGATTACGGACAGAAGATAGAGCCCTATATCTTACAGGAAGCCAATGTAGGGGCTGACACTAGGGTGAGGCATGGGAGGTGCGGGCAGACAGGAAGATGAGCCTCGCCGCCGCATTCATTATGGACTGTAATGGCTCAATCCATAGGTAGGCCACGGGGATTAAGGGATTAGGGTGTGCCCAGGCACACCTGGCACACCCTGTGCGCACACCTATAAACCTTGGACAGATTTTCTTTGGCTGGCCAATAACAGACTTCTCAATACAGCTGAATGAGAAGTTTTTCCAAGGCAGGCACTCTGGGCAATTGCTGTTCTTGAGTTCAGTGCAAATAAGCTAACCAAACCAGTAAGCTACAGAATATGTTGTCTGCTTGAAATGTCAGGGGGGTTTAACTAGTATTATTTATAAAAGTGTCAATTTCTATTGAAATCTGCACTATTTACAAAAAGAAAAAAAGAGGACATACTTTTCACACATAAAATATTTAAGTAAGTTAAAGTGCTTTAGGGGTCTGGACTATCTTTTTATTTCTAATCCTAAAGGTCAATAAGGCAGGCAAGTAAAACTTGCCACTAATGCTATGGCAAGTTTGTGCAATATTGAAGTTCATTCAGTCATACATCAGATAACCTTTTTTCATCATGATCTGCACTAGCTTTCTGTTATATATAGATTAATTATTGGAGAATAATACGTATAGGACAGATCCCATATCACAAGTTAATTCCATGTATTTGCCCTCTAAAATTTGTGCATAAAACTGTTCAAATTATACATTTTATGAAGCTAAGCGAAAACCATAAAATCATTTTCTCTAACACTTTTATCAAAATACTTAAGTCAGATGATTTATAATAAGAATTCTGAATTATTTTCTCTTAGTCACTAGAATAGCTGGGCATAACAGACTCATGATGTAGAGATAATCTCCAGACAGCAGCTTGGAAGCCTGGGTAAAGCATTTCAATGCTGATTGGCTGCTGACATTATTGATTGTATACCTTGACCAGGATCTAGAATTCTATGTGGATGTTCTTTTATGTGAAATAAATCTTTATTTATATATTTATTACTACATAAAGCTAAAAAATGATTGTAGCATTCAACATTGTTTCTATCAATAACAATTTTCCTGCTAAATAAATTAAGATTCATCAGCTAAAACAAAAACACAAAGTTTGGAAAACTGATTACATAAATCTATAAATTTTATGTAGGGACATTGTATTGTTGCAAGATCACCTATGTGCCCTTGGCCAGGGAGCATTCTCTAACAAGGATACATAATACAGGTGGTTTGGATCATTTAGGACAGCGATTTTTGTTTTTTAAACCTAAGTGTCCAAACTGCAACTCCAAATCAACGTATTTATCTCAAACATCTGCAACCGAAGTTTAAAAAAACAATTATAGTATTTTCAAAATGTTAAGCAAGGCATTCATATTAAAAGAAAATTGAAGACATAAGTTTACAGAAGAACATAGAGTACTAATGTTACAAATGATGAAAGGCATCTTGTGAACCCAAGTCTTTTGCAAATGATTTTAAATATGTTATTGAACCACGATTTGCTGTTTAGAACACATTATCCCATTTTTATTATTCATGAAACCTGAAGATGTATTTCACTACACTGACTGCTCTCCTCACTGTTGTTGCACGTGTGTCATATGTTCACCATGGCTGATCTAGAAGCATTGGAGTTTCTCCTTAATTTGCTGGGGGCTAACTGGCAAATATTTACTGAAGTGTCATTGCAAACATTCATTCCCCTCATTGCTAACCTACTAATATTTGTACAAGAACAAATATTTTTGTTCTATTGATATCGGTAATGCCATATAGGTAATACATTTTACGATACTTTATCTGCTTGAGAAATGTAGTCCACAGCATCAGGATAAGCTATACTTAATTAATAGTAATACTAAATTAATTTTACTTTGACATAAACAAAAATAGCTTTCGAAAACTGTTTTAAGGAATTGCCTGTGGGGCACAAAACGCGCAGCAGAACCCTGTTGGACTTTTTTTCCTGTGGTGTGGACAAGTTGTATTTTTACTGGATATCGAAGAGAAATTGCAAGTTTCAATGTAATTAAATGAGGGCTCCAATTTTTTCCTTTCAGGACTGGTGTGTCTCAATTCCCATGCTCAAAAACGTATTTATCTTAGATGGACATCTTATTTACCACATGTGGTGCATGTACCTCGGTACTCATAGAAGCCTTACATTGTCAGTATTCGTTCTCCTTTTAGCATCTTGCTGATGCAATAAATACACCCAACTTTTGAATGTTGTTTACATTTGCAATGTAGTGCTCTACTGAATTACTTCTACTAAGGTTAAATAACCTTGCCATTATATTTACAAAACATCTTATCTACCAATAAAGAGAGTATGCACAAAAGTGTAAAACAATGTACTCAAATGTTATTTTTTTTCAAATGTTTGACTTACTTTTAGATTGTAAGCTCACTTGGTCAGAACCCTCTTCTCTTACTGTTTCAGTATGTCATTCATGTTTTGTACGAATTTAGTGTTTGTCCTGTTTATCTATTGTATAGTGCTGTAGAATATTTTGGTGCAATATGAATAATTGTAATTTTAATTACCTTATATATGTACTGGTTGCAAAGCAGTAACCCATATAGTAGCACAATTATGGCTTCCTTTCTGTTAACTTTTTCATTGTGTTTCCTTCCCATAACCGTTTGTCTCAACGCACATTTGCCGTCTAGAATGTTCTTTTTGGCATTCATTTTAAATAAAATAATGATCACTAAAAAGAAATACAGAAACAAACTTTGCCAATGAACATCTGAAAGATGTCAAGTTCACTTGTTATTTAATACTACCTGCCCTGATATTCTTAATCAGTTGGTAAAACATCCATTTGAAGTTTAGAAAATGGATTCACATTTCAAAGGCATCTCTGTTAATCATGAAGGTCGATTTAAAGCAGCACCAGGCAATAGAGCTCTCCCTTTCTCTGTAAAACGTTCCCTTTATTTAATGTAATATAAATCCTCTTCCTCTTGTACTGTAATGATGTATGTCTCTGCCCATTAAATCATGCACACTTCGTTGGTCTTTATATTAGAATAGAAATGCACTAATTATAAAAGCCCTTTTTGTTACAGGTTATTTGAATCTATTCACTTCATGTTAATTGCTACAGTTTTTGTTGTCAAACCTTTCCTCGGTTTCTTTGATTGTATTGTCTTGTCGTTCAAGGTTTGACCAGTGGGGATAGCTTTCAGCTGATAAAGGTTTTCACCACCTATTGTATAGAACAGAAACCAACTTTTTATGAGTAAAAAAAAAATCTATATCCTTGTAAATGGTGGAGTCACGCTGTTCATTTCATTATGTTAAGAAAAAAATATTTTGCTCAGTGGGCTAATGCATCAGCAGAATCTGTTCTAACCCTTGGGTCGCTGGTTCAAATCCTGGCAGGGTTGACTCAGCCCTTCATCCTTCCGAGGTAGATAAAATGAGTACCATTATTGGGTGATAGTAATAACCCCTGGATGTTGGGCTAAGGTAACATCCCCAGGACGTACTTGGAAACCAGAGTAATCTGAATGTACCTTTCCTGGTTAAATACTTTGTTATTATTTATTTATTTTTTGCTAAAATGTTCTTGTTATAAAATACTGGATTTTATACATAATTACAAATCTAATATACAGTTTTATCCTCTGAGACTTTATGTAACATGTCATGTTTTAGACATACTATAAAAAATGTATAATTCATAATTTAGTTATACACAGATCAGCCACAATACATCGCCCTCATGCATCCAAAACAGCTCTGATGCATCGAGGCATGGACTCCACAAGACCTCTGAACATGTCCTATATTATCTGGCACCAAGACAAAGATAGCCGATCCTGCAAGTTGAGAGGTGGGGTCTGATTGAGCATCTGAATCGGACAGATGCTCAATCAGATTGAGATCTGGGGAATTTGGAGGCAACCATTTGAACTCTTTAGCGACTCTTGGACTATTTAGCATGTCCCTCAAACCATTCCTGAACAATTTTGCAGTGTGCATTATCCTGCTGAAAGAGCTCACTGACATCAGGGAACACAATTGCTATGAAGGGGTGTACATGGTCTGCAACAATCTCCAGGTAGATGACACGTGTAAAAGTGAAAGCAACATGAATGCCAAGACCCAAGGCTTCCCAGCAGAACAGAACATAGCACTGCCTCCGCTGGCCTGTCATCTTCCCATAGTTGTGACAACCTACCGGTTGGTTCATTTGGAGAGGAACTCAGTGGCTGGGGAAAGGCAACCCTTTGGAAACATGACCTTCTCAGGTGCCTTATAGTGATATGGGTACCTGAGAGATTTATGAGGGCATGGGTGCCTTTAATTACAGATGAAGTGAGGAAGCCAGGAAGGAGCAGGCACAGAGCGGTGTCAAGCGGTCTTAGGGACAGAGCTGTGAGCAAAGGAGTCAGGTCAAGAGTCAAGCTGAAGATCAGAAAAGGGGAGATCCACAAATAGAGAGCAGGATTTAAAAAAAAAAATAGTCTGAAACAAGAAGCATGGTCAGGGTCAAAGTTAAAGGTCAGAAGTTGAGAAGAATTACCAGGAATCAGGAACCGGAAAGCAAGAACCAGAACATGGACCAGGACCATGGACCAGGATCAGGAACATGAATGTCAGGAGACTGGGAGCAAGCACCAGAACAACCAAGCACTGACTAAGTGCAGTGACTTGGCTCTTACCTGTCAAGTGACTTTCTGCTTTCTGAGGTTGAGACTGATGACTGAAGTGTATGATGGTTAACAAACTTCAGCTGTATTATCATGTTAATGAATGATGTCCTGCTATACTCATTTTTTTAGTGTAGCAAAGAGTATCAATAAATAACTAAGGTGCTGGTCCATGCTGCTGTCCTCTCTTGCCTTGACTATTGCAATACACTTCTCAATGGTTTTATTTGTTCCCAACTTGCCTTGTTACAGGCTACAATAAATGCGGTGGCAAGGCTCATCTTCATGTCCATCCGCACCTTCCATGCCTCCCCCTTCTGTCAGTCCCTACATTGGCTTCAAGTTAGATATGGGGCTCATTTTAAGATCCTGGTACTTGTTTACAAATCTCTATATAACACTGCTCCAGCATACCTATTCTCCCTAACAAACAAGTATAACCCATCTAGGCCCCTGTGATCTGCCGAAGACCTGTGTCTTTCCTAAGTTCGTACCCCCACCTCTGATGCTTGCCTTGAGGACTTTTCTAGGGCTGCACTGTTCCTGTGGAACTCCCTTCGCTTCTCCATTAGACTCTCAACCAGTCTCCATTCCTTCAAAAAATAATTGAGAACGAATTTCTTTCAGGAAAGCATACCAATTAAACTATTAACAGCTTTCCATTCTCGCACCCTGATTCCTCTGTTGCAACTATTATTAAAAAACAAAAACAAAACTCTAAGCACGGGGTGGAGCTTAGGGCTTGAAGCAAACGGTCGCACTTTCCATTAGCTCTGTTTTTTTCACCAATAATAAGCGATTTTAAGCTTAACTAAGTAGTATTGCTACCCTGGCAGCCATGGGACAGAAGACTAAAAAGCAGAACTGGACAAACCCAGACCAGGAATGCACATTGGTGACCTACTGCAGCAGACACATGAAGTGGCCGGGCCCAAGATGGCCGACTATCTTGATGAATTCTCTGACTCCTTGGAGGAGCTGTTCCTCGACAGGGGGAAGGCTGGCTTTCCTGCCCAAGCACCAGCACAACAGGCCCCAAGGGACCCAGAATCCACGCCTGAAGGAGCTATTCGCAGAACTCCAGAAGAAAATTCAGGCCGACATGGCTTCATTCCACAAGTATCTCACAGGCTTAATCGGCAAACTAGGTACTCTGGAGACCTCATCAAAGTCACAAGCCAGACAAATTGAGGTATTGGAGAGAACAGTACAAGGTCTCCAGCAGCAACAAGCATGGTATGAGCATTAGTTTGCCACCATTGAGGATGTGAGATGTCACAAAAACCTAAAAATAAGAGGCATATTGGAGAATATATCAATGGATGAACTCCCACACTTCATGCGACGGCTGATGGTAGCATTGCTATCTCTGAAGCAGGCTAAGAACATCATATTTAACAGGATCTTCCATGTCAATAAACCAAAGAGGGCTCCAGGCGCAGCCTCTCCTGATCTTGTGGTGCCCTTCCAGAGCAGCAGTATTGACAGCCATCAAAGGGACTTCATCATATAAGTTTTCACGTTTTACGCTGCTTCATGCATGCAGGCCAAATAGGTGGACCCCTTCAACCCCCCTACTCCACTATAAGACCTAAGGTAAACATTCTGCTGACACAGAAAGCTGTGTGATTGACAGACAAGTGAGAAGTGAGATGTGGCAATGCCGGCAAAAATAAAACAAATTTAACTTGAACATATATCATGTAAATCTTTTATTTTAAACAGATCAAGATGACACATTAGTATGATCACTACAGCCCAAGCTGCACTAATATGAATCATTGAGAAAAGTTCAGTAATTACTTAATACAAGATAAGAACAGCTATTCTAGCTGGCACCTTTGCAAAATAAATATAAAGACATAAATTAACAGTTTAAAACAAATCTGCTTGCTTCACCATTAGTCCCTTATGCAGGTCAATAACGATTCCTGTATTTTATAGAGGCATATATTGTATATCTGTTCTGTTTCTTTTATGACTAAAACGTATTTATCCTACGCTCATTTTGCCTCTTTACCAAACCATGTGTCAATCCTTACAATTAAATAATTTCCAGTCAAACACAGGGCACGAGTTGTAATGTTTATGTACACTATATTTATGTCATTTTCAAAAGAATGTATTCTAAAACCATAACACGTACGTCACTGGATGCATACCATCTCCAAAGGCATTCCAATGAAAGTATTTATTTGTTTTATTGTATTGGGTAACTGTGCTCCATAATGTTTCTTTTTCATTTTTCTTATTTTTAAACAATGGATGCAGATGCAATAGTTATATAAACGAATTGCTTATTGTTGATGATTTGTAGACCCTCCTTTCCTTTGTGAAATTGGAGACTGTCGTGATTTTGTCATATTGCAAGCCGTACGTCCATTATTGTAGGTTTATTCAGAAATCACACAGGATTCCATCTGATGAGAACTGGACCAGTGCTTAAGTTTAGACTATTTCTTCTTATTGCTGCATTTGGATTTTGTTGAATTAAAACCATATGTACAAATTAATCTGATTTGATTTTCTTTACAAAATGTATTTTTGTCTAATAACCATATTTACCCAAATCCTTACTCTTGCAGGGGATCTTCTCCATATTTTTTTTTTTTTACCATGAAGAATATAATATCTCTGTAGCATCTACACAATTCTTAATGATTTATACCTATCTTTCACCTCATTTTTTATTCATATGGGTACATTTAACATGGTTGTTGTCTCATTGGGACTGAAGGGGTTTAGTGACATCCAAAGTGAAAACTTAACAAAACATAAGATGTAACTCAAATGAGATGTGTGTTGGGATCCTCCGCTGGCTCTTACGTTTCATCCTGGGGATAGGCCCTTGGGGTCTCGGGTGCACGTGGCTCTGTTCTCATCGCTTCTTTTGTGGTTCTCTTATCTGTTGTTTGGTCCCTTGAAAAGCCACTAGTCGGCGAAACGCGCGTCGGGAAGAACCAGAAGGGAGGGGGGCTTTGACAGCAAGGGAGGACGCTCCTTATTTGATTTAATAGTATACACTTACTCACCCTCTTCGAGAGACCGTTTTTTGCTTTTAATTAGGACAGAAATCTCTTAGAGCAGGAAGTGAATTCTAGGATTAGAATCTCTGCAGCATTACATTGAGTAGTTTATTAGTTCGATAGAGTAAAGACTCAGAACTTAGAAGCAAGCTGAGGGAACTTTGGGGTTCACTTTGGAGCACAGATTTTCCTCAATAACCCTTTCCCTCCTGTGCTCTACTATTATGCCACTAGTTTAATGTGGTCATGTTTCTACTCTATCCTAGTCTATTCATTTCCTGGCTATATCTGTATGGGACTTCTGTCACTATTTAGTTCTATTTTGATACATTATTGATTTCGATTTTAATTTGATCATTAAAAGTTAATTTTTAATATAAGGACTGCTGCTTTTTTGGTACTAGTAGTCTGCAGGTGCACTATCACTACTGTGAGTGCATTCTCCAGGTATACTTGTACTCTTTCTCTCTTTTTGAAACTTTATTCAGCAGGGGTTATCCCCCACTCTAACCTGGCAGTCTGACACACTCTCTCTATTTGTTTCTCCTCTATCAAAGTTGTTTGGCACTGGGCTCCACTTGGGTGCCGTAGCGGCAAGATGGCGGCCACCATGTGGATGCCGGTGCAGCATTAGGAGGGGATCAGTGAGGGCCTGTGGGAGGTAGGTCTGTAAAGACAGAGGGGGGACTGGGGAATATCCACTGTAATGAAATCTGGTATTTCATATACCCGTTCGTATGTTCTGAAACTGCTAGGTACTTAGTGATTATAGCCCGCAGTTCAGAGCGCTGATTCGTACGTTCCCAAGAATCAAAGGGCAGCATGAAAGTAAATCTCAAACATCAGCCTAGACTAGATGAAGGGTACAACAGGAATAATTTTATTCAGGCCAGATGGCCATTTTTGTGATTCAGGAGTACAGGGTACAAGCCTCTCACGAAATTCCCCATGACTCTGCATAAAATGCTAAATATTAAAACTACCTAATAATACACACAAAACATGTAGGAACCCCCATAAATGTCATATCCCCGGATAGCCTGTATCTGAGGGCCCAAGTTGTCCAAATAGCGCTCAGATCCCACGATTCGCTCATTAGGCGCATGCCCAAAATAGTTCCACAGTTTCTGTGGTAGCGGTCGGTCAATTTTAGGAGTTCCAAACCGAACAAAACAATGATCGGTTCCCCTGGCTCATAGGTAGGGTTTGTTCTCCTTGTTCATGGGAACAAACCTACTGAACAGCGCTCTCCTGGCTTGTCTCTGAAAAGAAGTTGACTGGGAGTTCCAGACACTCAATGACCAAGTCCCGCTTTATCTATCTAATATATATATATATATATATATATATATATATATATATATATATAAAAAAGATCCAACCTCTGGCACTCAACCTTCAATAAAATAATAATCCACAGACTTATACCCGGGTGCATCCCAGCAGACATATAAACCAAGAATTGAAGACAGGAGCACTCTATGGGAATTTCAAATTTGTATTTTCAAAAAATCACCACCTCTACATCAACGTTTCGACCCTTCTGGGCCTTTATCAAGATAATAACAGTGTCAAAAAATGCCTATATATACAGTGAAACTAGATGTATAACTTACCCCATCTGTGTGAAAAGTTTTCTATCCACTTCCGTGTTCCGTGACTGTGCGCATGCGTATGAACGTGTATCCGTGCGTGATAACGTGATCAAAGTGCGACCCGGTGCGCCTGCGTGTAAACGTGTAATAGTGCGTGCTGACGTAGTAATAGCGCGTACCGGACACCTACTGTGTCTAAACAACCGTTACCATGGATACACCTCCGTGACATGCGTGTTACAAGGAGGAGAGAAATACTTAACCCAGGATAGACCAGCCAAAGATTAAGTAGATGTATAAGCCGAGAAAATTGTACAATGAAATTAGTAACCCATGGTAAAAACCTAACTGTACAACTGCCCTAAGACCTAAAATCAAACCCAGATAGAGTGAAAAAATGTGCCGACAAAATGCGTTCCTGTATCCATCCCTAAGAGAGAAAAATGTATATATATGTCTATATTAAAAACCTTAAATCTACTATATGAGCCTATGTGTCCAGTGTAGGTCAAAGTAAAGTGTATATACAAAAATTGTAGTGTAAACCCTATAAAATCAGTGACAATCCAATCCGAGCGTGCCTACGAAATTTTTGAAAAAGGCACTTCTCGCACGGTTAAGACCCAGATCACTATACCTATGAGATTCCATTTCAATTCTTGGTTTATATATATATATATATATATATATATATATATATATTCTGGTGAGGATTACTTGATTACTTTAATTTCAGTAAGAGCCCCAAAGGGAATATTAATAGTTTGGTTCTTTCACGACTCATTCTTAAATTGTTAAACAAAATTGCAGTTGATGCCTGTGGACTTATAAATACCTTATTGGAACATTCTTAAGCATAATTAAAGGTTTAGACATTCCATCTGTTGTAAAGGTGCTGCCATGTATAGTTTGCTGACTTAATTGTTATACATTGTACACTGTATACCTATCTTCTGGAAGGCTCACAGACTTTTAATCTCGCTTACTTTCAGAGAATGTATTAGTTTATAAGAAAACTAATTATAAGTAGTTTTTTTTTCACATGTGTAGAAAAAAAAACTTAACAAGAATTAAAACTTACATAAGCAATTTATGAATATGCTTTTACTTGCCCTGTTTTGGAAATAAAGGTTTTGTTTTCATTTACAGGCAGGCTTCTTGCAATTTATTTCCAAGTTGACTGACATTTTAATTGTTAGCAGGAAAGTAACGTGAGGAAGTAATGAAGTGCAAAATAGAAGAAAATCTGAAGAAAAAAAACTAGGCATTGCAAACAATGTAGTGATTATTGCAAATCTTGCTATAGTAATGCAAAAATTTGTAAAAATAAAAACGTAAACAAGAAAATATTGTGAAATTAAAGGGACACTATATTAACCAGAACAACTGCATTTATTTTATTTCTTCTGGTGTCTAAAGTCATTACCTGCAGGCTTTTTACTGTAAACACTGAATGTTCAGAGAAAATACAGTGTTTACATTAACCCCTTAAGGACCAAACTTCTGAAATAAAAGGGAATCATTACATGTCACACATGTCATGTGTCCTTAAGGAGTTAAAGCCTACGGACATCTCCAGTGACCACTCCCCAGAGGCCACTGGAGGTGCTTCTTGGGGCAGTGCTGCATTGACATTCAGCATCTCCAGGCTCTGCATGGAGACTCTGAACTTTCCTCACAGAGATGCACTGATTCAAGGGGGGAGGGGGGACAAGCAACCTGAATGGTGGTTTAACACTATGGGGTTAGGAATACATGTCTGTGTTCCTGACACAATAGTGTTCCTTTAAATATATAAATAACATTGTAAAACACACTTTTGACACTGGCCATTTTGTATATGTTGAGTCTTTATTAACCACTTCAATAATATAACATACCATGTATTTGAAACATTGGTTGGCTTGCTAGCTATGTATCCAATCACAGTGCCTGACTGAATATTTAAGGAGGGAGTTACCTGTATGAAGTACGGTACTTTCCTGTACCTCAAACAGCGGAGCTACCAAGTCTTGCAGCCAAAGCTTTATGCAGAGATAGCATTTCTGGAAGATCAACTCAAACCTGTCTTACTTATTTGATCAATCTATTTTTGTTTTTCAAATGCAATGGGGCTGCATTTGGGGCTGCAGTGCTGCGGGTTAGGTACTGTTAGGGGCTGCATTTGGGGGGCTATGTACTGTAGTGGAGCATAGGAGCTCCATTTGGAGGATAGGGACTGTAGTGGGGGTCAGGGGTTGCGTTTGTGGGATAGGTACTGTAGTGGAGGATAGGAGTGACATTTGGAGGATAGGAAATGTAGTGGGGGTTAGTGGCTGCAGTGGCTGGTTGAAGCTGCAGTGTGAATAATGGACTGTAGAATTGGGTTTGGGGGCTGTAGTAGAAAATGTTTAGTTAAAATGGCTGTAGTAGGGCATATGGGCTTTAGTAGGGGGTTAGGGGCTGAAGTGGGAGAAAAGGGACTGCAATTGGTCCTTAATACAGCAAAAGGGCTGTATTAAGGTGATATGGGCAGTATTTGAGGGACGTGGATTATAGTGGGAGTTATGAGCTACATTTGGAGGGTAGAACCTGTAGTGGGAGTTAGGGGCTGCAGTGGGAGGGATAGGGGCTGCAAATAGTGGGGGGCTGTAGTGGGGCTACAGGGGCTGCATTTGTAGGGGGGCTATAGGGGCTGCAGTGGGGAGGTAGGGACTGTAGTGGGGGAAAGGAGCTGTAGTAACTCATAGGGGCTTTATAAGAGATTTTGGGGCTGTTGTGGGGGAAAAGGGAATGCAATTGGTGGGACAGGGCCTCTTGTGGGGGATAGGAGCTGGATTTGTGGGTTATGGACTATAGTGGGGGACAGAGGCTGCAGTAGGGGAGTTGAAGCTGCAGTGTGGATGAGGGATTGTTAAAGGATGTTTGGGGGCTGTGGTAGTAATAGGGGCTGATGTTTAGTAACAAGGGCTGTATTAGGAGTTAGGGGCTGTAGCAGGTCATAGGGGCTTTAGAAGGGTGGTTAGGGTCTTTAGTAGGTGGTTATGGGTTGTAGTGGGGAGTAAGGGGCTTTAGTAGGGAGTTATGACTGAAGAAGAAACACAATAGTTTATTCTCCCTCTTACTTTGGGTCTGGGAGAGGGGAAATCTTGTTCCCTGGTGGTCTGGTGGGAAACATACTGTTTTGCCTAATCCTTTTTTGTCAATGCGTCTCTATCTGCAAAGTGCCAGGGAGCTGCGAACCCTGTGCACCTGCCCAGGATCGTCTATGGCCAAAGCCATATACAGAAGTAACATTTATGGAAAATGCTCCTTCTATTGCACCTACACCTATAGCTAGGATATTAACCTTTAGTTAAAGGTACATTATAGTCACCAGAACAACTACAGCTTATTGTAGTTGTTCTGGTGAGTATAGCCTGTCCCTGCAAGCTTTTAAATGTAAACACTACATTTTATAGAGAAAAGGCAGTGTTTACATTATAGCCTAGGAACACCTCCAGTGGCAACTCCTCAGATGGCCACAGGAGGTGCTTCCTGGAGCAGTGCAGCACAGTTTGCAGCACTGTTGTTCAGAATGCTGATCTTTCTCCACAGAGATGCATAGAGTCAATGCATCTCTATGAGGAGATGCTGATTGAGCAAGCTGGCGTTTGGCCAGCCCCACCTCCTTGACAATCTCAGCTTTGATTGGCTAAGATCATCAATTCTGATGATGTCAGCAAAGGAAGCAGATTAAGGGTGGGGCCAGTGGCGGCGGACCCTCGTGGCGCTGGAAATAAGGTAAGTTTTTTTGTCTTTTAAGATGGGTCAAGCCACCTAAATGTTGGTTTTAGCACTATATGGTTAGGAATACACATTTTTGTTCCTTTAAAGGGACACAACATTATAAATCAATGTATGCATTTACAACATTAGCGTTTTCTGCCATCATTTAGATGTTAAGAGTTCTATTTCGAGTTTATTGGACAAACTCATTGACATTATTGTATACAGATTAAACCATAAATGCAATAATATATTATTATTTATAGCCTTTTCTCAACCTTTTCTCAATCTCTATAGAAAACCATTGAATCAGCCTGTATTTTATTTCATAATGCCACCACTGTTTTCTTACTCTTTCAAAACATTTTGATTGTGTATTTCTTTTGATGTGACACATGCATATCTAAACTTGGAATGTGCATGGGTTTTGCCATGACATGTCTTGGTGGAAGTTCAAATAATATTTATATTTGGCTTCAGAACATTTATTCTCCATTGATAAAAGGTATTCACAAATATTTGTTCAGTATTTCTAGAATACTCAAGCAATTGTTTAGAAAGCTCATATTTCATAAGTTCCAAGATATCTTGAAAACGATTGGCAGAAAGGAGAAGTAACATTCTTTATAAATATTAAAGCAACACGTAATTTAAAAAAACATATATTTCAAATAAGACATATACAGTTGTTAAATATTAAAATCCAGGGATGTATTAGCACTAACATTTTCCTTATCCATTTATAATTTTCACAGATTAAACAATGAAAAAGTTGAAGTAACTGTTCACATTCAAACATACAAAGTTAAGCCCTGCCCTCAAACTCCCACTACTCCTGGGCGGCAGCAATGACGTAGTACACATCAGCCCCAATACATACAATAAAAACAAAGGAAAAAGTTACTTTTGCACTACCCAAATCTCTATGCACATTTAAATAACTGGAGTTTTTTTTAGTATCTCTTCAATGACCATTTAAGTGTAAGTTCACCTGCCACGTCAAGGCAATTTTTTTTAGATGAGTCCTTCATTAACAATTCACCTTGCTGGTTTCAACTGGAAGGGAAAATCTCTAATGAAACAGAAATTGGTATTTTTCGAAACTCCTACACACTTATCAATCCTTTATAAGGAACACATGGGGTGGGCAGCAGAACTATGGCCGTGTAATACAAAAACAAATACAAACATACAAAATTAAGCCCAGCAGCACGCAACACTCAACACTACTCCACCCTTACAAGTATACTAAATAATCATCAATGACTATAGTACACATTACTCCCAATACATATGATAAAAACAAAAATGACTTGTGCACTATCCCAAATCCCTATGCTCACATTGACTTTCTTTCAAAGCCCAGAATGTAATTACTAACTCTAAATGTAATATTGCATTTACAAAACAAAAAATATTCTAGTCATAAAATATACATATGATGTACTGGTACTGGCTCACAAAGCACACAAAGAGCCTGTACTTTGCACCTTCTAGTCCTTAAATTTCCTTCAAATAATTAAGCTTGTGGGTTTGTAATTTGCAGGTAGAGATTTAAATTATTTTTAAAATATGTACACCACATTTGCTTTTCAACATTCCTTCAGTATGATTACTGTAAGATAAAAAGATACAGAAAAGTGGTTTTGCACTTACATGTTTACTTTCATTTACTGGGAAATGGAACTGAGTCCATACTCCAGGAATCAGAAGCATAACTAGAAACCACAGGGCCCCAGTGCAAAAATTGCCCTGCCCCCCCCCCCCCCCCCATACGTCAATAACCCGTCACCCCCTCATACGTCTACCCTCCCTCTCCCATACGTTGCCCCCCCCACACATGCAGACAAACAGATACACATGTTGATACAGACATAGACACATACACATATACAGAGACACACAAACACACAGATACACACATACAGGCACACATACATAAAGACACACATATACATACAAACACACACACATGTACATACACACATACATACAAACACACACACACATATATAGAAGGCTTGGCCTGTAATTGTGGGAGGCACTTAATTTCCCTATTTAAACCCAGTGAGCCCCTGCTTACCTGTCTTCGACGATCTCGGAAGTGCTTCAGTGTACTTCCGGTTCACAGATCCGTGACGTCAGTTTCCCGCCCGCCGGCAGCCCGGTTCAAACGCCCTGCGGCTGTATTCGTGAGTATAACGCTTTTGCCTTACACGGACGGCATCGAAATCGTAAGTTTAGCCCTGTCGCTCACGGGCTCGGATTCACTCGCTCCTGCATTTTCTCGGTCAGTGTAACACGTTCAGTTACACTTACACCTCGTAGTCTCGTTTAGCCGCACCGGGTTGCCATACGTTTTTCGTTCAGTTGGTGCAATACCTTCATTTTGTTCCGTTTTCTGGATATTGTTCACATTTTAAGCAATAATTTAGTAGTTACGTCTTATAATAGGGGTTTAGGCGGTTTGTAGTATTGCCCAGTATTCTAAACTTCTGTATTTTAAGTAGTTTATATGGTCCCCTTAAAGTCATAAATAGCTAAGTAGATTAAATAGGGGGTATGTTGTTCCATTGTTTTAAATGGCTGTTCTTGTCCTATTTTTTGTTGTAGTCCTTACTAGTACTGACACTTCTCGCAAGTGGCCCTTCGCGGGTATACGTGTTCGCAGCTTTGTTAAAGAGGTAGGCCTCTGTGTCACCCAGTTCATTTGTATGTATATTGTAGTTAAATAGTACGTTTCATAAATAGGTCACGTTCTTTTCCTTTAGTTCCGTTGGTTCCCTTCAGGATAATACTCCTTTATTAGGTCAAGTAAAGTTTTTTTTTCCTCTGCAGGTATGTTATTGGTGTGTCCTGGGGGGGGGGGGGGGGTTCGAGGACTAGTTATAATTCTACCGCCAACTTAGGTATGTTCCCATAGGCCTCTTTGCCTATAAGTTTAGAGGTCCCGCAAGGCATAGGTCAGCCCTTACGTTCGGAGGTTCAGGCCAATCGTCCCAACGCATAGCTATAGCCTTGCTTCAAAACTTAGTTAGGGCCTCACCAGTCACGGCCAAACGTTTTGCTTCTTTTTCATGTCACCGAGAGGCCAACACCCCGCCACCCACCTCAGTGGCTCCAAGGCCCCACGGGCCAAATCATAGTTAGTGCCTCTCATAGCCACTTGGCAAGTAGATAGGGCCTCATCTGCCACCAACGAAAGCTAAGCTAATACAATTTCGCCTTTGGGCACTAGCCTAGTAAGTGGGGTCCCTCCAGCTATTTATTTTTCAGTACTAAACTCACCCTCTCTGCCCCCCTTAGAATGTCCAACGCTTCGGTGTTAGAAGACAATCTGTCGGTTACCAGCACCCCTCTCAGGTCGGGCACGCAGAGAAGGCAACCAACCCCTCCAAGTCCAGCTTCCAGCTATCGCTCCTGGACTATCCCTAAGATTACCGCTGAACTTAAAAAGAGGAATATCCCTTATCCGGCTTCAGCTAGGAAGAATTAACTTTTTCGTTTATTAAACTCTACTGAGGATAACGAAAGGCCTGGCCCTAGTTCACAGGTTAATGTACTTAATAGCCTGGCTGAATTACACGCCATGATGGCCTCCCTAGTGTCCTCAGTTGCCACCATCAATAACAGATTGGATAACCTGGAAGCGAGTAATGTTCCTACAGTCCCCGAGATTCCCGGGCCGGTTGTCCAACCCACACCCGCCCTAGGAGGTAACAGTAACCCTCCACCGGCTAGGAAAGTTACTAACGTTGTTAATCCTATTCACCTAATACCGCAGTCTCTCAGACGTGACATCATAGAAGGAAAGGATGTTAACTTGGCCTCGCTACTGATAGCGGCTCAAGACGTGGTAGAAAACAGGGCATACACGTTTGAGGATCTATCAGTAGTAATGAGGGCCAGAGACCCTAGGTTGAATAGGAAACTTAACATTCCTGAGTTTGTCTTGGCATTTGGCCTATACAGAGACGTTATCTGTACTGCTTTTCCCCTCCGCAGAGAGGAGCTAGATTTGTACCTACACAAGGTGATAGAGCTAGCTTATAAGTACGGGGGCTTTGCCTTTTACGACTATCACAAGTCATTCTCCTCTAGGTCAGCCGCTTCGTTGTCTCAATATAATGCAGTCACGGACTGGGGTCAGCTAGACACAGAGTTGTTTCTTATGCATTTTGCAGGTCTCAAAACCCCTTCCTGTGCCATATGCTCGTCTGCAGCTCACTCCATTAATTTCTGTCCTGAAAATATAGCTATCCCCTCTACCAGTAACGCCAACTCCGATTTTCAGTCAACTTCCAACCAGAAGGAGATTAGAGACAAGTTAGGCAGGCCAATAGTGTTCTTGGGCAAAGCTCAGGTCTGCAATAATTTTAATGCTGGGGGTTGTAGTTACAGTGCTTGTAGACTGCTGCATGTGTGCTCGCTTTGTTTCAGGGCACATGCCAAGACAATGTGCCCTAACAAATTGTACCCTAAAGAGGCATCCACTCCAATAAACATACCGAGTTTGCAACGTTACCTGGCTAATCATCCTTCTTTACATCTGGTGGAATTTCTCACGTCAGGGTTCACTCACGGGTTTCACACAGGCTTTGTCTCTCTCCCCTCAGGCATCTTGGAGTGCCCCAACCTTCAGTCAGCTCTCACAGACCCCGACACCCTACAAGTACTCTTACAGAAAGAAGTAGATAACGGCTTCATGATAGGCCCTTTCACTACTCCTCCTTTCTCCTCATGGAGAACTAACCCTCTAGGTATCGCCACTGGGAAGTTTAACAACAAAAAGAGACTTATTATTGACTTTTCTGCACCACACGCCTCTCCCACACCTAGCCTGAATGCACTAATCCCGTCAGAAGATTTTTCTCTTCAGTACGCTAGAATCGATGATGCCATACAAGCGATTATTAACTCCGGGAAGGCAGCCTGGTTAAGTAAGTCAGATATTACTAACGCCTTTAAGTTACTTCCCATTCATCAATCACTCTGGCATCTGCACGGAGTTAAGTGGCAAGACAACTACTATTTCGCTACCAGGCTTACTTTCGGCTCCAAAAGTAGCCCCAAGTTATTCGACCTGTTCGCCGAAACCTTAACGTGGCTTCTCCTGAACTTCTGCAGATGCCCAGTTGTCATTCATTATTTAGATGACTTCCTCACCATTGAACCTCACCACTGCACTCCACGCAGCCTTAATCACTTGCTCACGCTCTTCAAAGATTTAGGTGTCCCCGTAGCCCAGGACAAAACTGAAGGTCCCAAAACCGAAATTACTTTTCTGGGGATTACACTCAATTCTGTCACCATGCACGCCAGCCTGCCCCAGGAGAAAGTAGACCGAATTCTGTCTTACATTAGCACCTGCATGTCACTAGGCACTTGCACCAGGAAACAGCTACAGTCACTTTTAGGCTCACTTAATTTCGCCATGAGAATAATTCCACAGGGTAGGTCTTTCATTTCCAGAATCCTTTCACTTTTGCACGGTCTCCCTGACGATGACTCCACTACACCCTTAGACGAGTCAGCTACAGCTGACCTGAGAATGTGGCAGCTGTTCCTTTCCTCGTGGAATGGCAGGTCACTGTTTGTTCCCCCCGTTTCCGACGATTCCCCAGTACTCTGGACTGATGCTTCAGGTACCTTAGGCTATGCGGCCATATTTGGAGACGAGTGGCTGTACGACTCCTGGCCGGTCGAAACCACGTCACTCGAGAGTTTCAGTACCACCTCCTCTCTTTTTGAGATCTACCCTATCGTAGCAGCAGCTTACACGTGGGGGGTAGAGTGGAGGGGGCAGTCAGTCAGGTGTTTTTGCGACAACTTAGCTACCTGTAACATCATCAACAAGGGCCGCTCTCAGTCCCTCACGATCATGAACCTAGTCAGGAGACTCACTTGGCTAGCAGCTAATCTCCAGTTCTGCGTATCCTGTGTTCACGTCCCAGGTATACAAAATACTGCCGCTGATGCTCTGTCACGCTTCAATTTGCAGGAGTTCTTCAGACTACATCCTACAGCTTCCCAGCAACCCAGGGTACCTCCAAAATTCGAAGACCTGGTAATGCATTAAGCACTCTCTAACAACTAAGCGGCACGCTTGCTCAGGCGGGTCTATCCCTTAACACGAGGAAAGCCTATTACAGAGCATATGAACTGTTTATGTGTTTCGTTCGTAATTACTGTGTAATAAATGTTTTTTCTGTTGAAACCATGGTTGCTTTCACAACTTTTTGCCACTTTTCTCTTAATCTAGCTTACAACACAATCAAACTCTACTTAACGGGAATCCAACACTACATGTTAACCTCCTTTCCCAACAAGTCTCCTTTCCTATCTTCCTACCCTCTTAAAAGTGTCCTCAAAGGCATTCATAAATTGTCAGTACACTTACCCACTAAACGCCTTCCCATAGATAGTAAGCTGTTTAAGAATTTGTCCGGTGTACTCGACACGTCCCCTTTCGAACATATCACAAACCTCGTTATCAAATCAGCGGCTTATCTAGCCTTTTATGGTTTCTTGAGGCCCAAAGAGTTCACTGTAGAGAGAGCTTCTGATTTTAGCTCGTGCCTCCAAAAGAAACACTTAATTAAAATCTAGATCACTACACTTTGTCCGTTACCCGTACCAAAACAAGCCAAACAGGCCCACCAGTGGAAATTAACTTTTATCCCACTTCAACCAAATGGTGTCCCGTCCGTGTATTGGATAAGCTAGTAGCAGCCCAAGCTAATTCCGCTCCTGATAGCCCACTTCTAGCTATACTAGGGAAACCCCTGACCACAAAATTTTTCATGCTTTACATACGCACCCTTTTACTCCGCTTGGGACAAAACCCACGTTCATTCTCGGGCCATTCTTTTCGCATTGGAGCAGCCACAGCTGCCTCAGGTAATCATGTACCGACACACATAATTAAAAACATGGGGAGGTGGAAATCATCCGCATACAACAGATACATTCCCAATCCAGAGAAAGAGATAAGGCTGGCTTTCTGTGATATGACTAAATGATGTACCGCTTAATAAACGCATTTTGTTTTAATGGTTATTATTTTTGCCCTCTTTTACAGGCCTAACCTTACGTCAGTTTCGGCACACCTCAACTGACTTGCTATTAAGGAACTACTTATTTTAAACCCTGTTTTCCTTACGTCCTCGGAATGTGCCGTACACAAATAGAAGGCTTGGCCTGTAATTGTGGGAGGCACTTAATTTCCCTATTTAAACCCAGTGAGCCCCTGCTTACCTGTCTTCGACGATCTCGGAAGTGCCCCTCCCACCGCACCCTCAATTTTATCATTTTCCTAGGTGGGCCCTCTTTTACAGGCCTAACCTTACGTCAGTTTCGGCACACCTCAACTGACTTGCTATTAAGGAACTACTTATTTTAAACCCTGTTTTCCTTACGTCCTCGGAATGTGCCGTACACAAATACAGACACACACACACACACATACATACATACATACATACATACTTACAGACATATACATACAAACACACAGAGATACACATATACAGACACACACATACATACAGACACACACATGCACAGACATGCACACACATACACATACAATAGCTCACCAAAGTGAGTACACCCCTCATATTTTTGTAAATATATTATTATATCATGTGAAAAAATAAGAAATTACACTCTGCTACAATGTAAAGTAGTAAGTGCACAACCTGTATACCAGTGTAAATGTGCTGTCCCTCAAAATAACTCAGCACACAGCCATTAATGTCTAAACTGTTGGCAACCAAAGTGAGTACACCCCTAAGTGGAAATGTCCAAATTGGACCCAATTAGCAATTTTTCCTCCCCGGTGTCATGTGACTCATTAGTGTTACAAGGTCCCAGGTCTGAATGGGGAGCAGGTGTGTTCAATTTGGTGTTATCGCTCTCACATTCTCTCATACTGGTCACTTTAAGTTCAACATGGCACCTCATGGCAAAGAACTCTCTGAGGATTTTAACAAAATAATTGCTGCTCTACATAAAGATGGCCTAGGCTATAAGAAAATTGCCAAGACTTTGAAACTGAGCTGCAGCATGGTGGGCAAGACCATACAGCGGTTTCACAGGACAGGTTCCACTCAGAACAGGCCTCGCCATGGTCAACCAAAGAAGTTGAGTGCACGTACTCAGCGTCATATCCAGAGGTTGTCTTTGGGAAACAGATGTATGAGTGCTGCCTGCTTTGCTGCAGAGGTTGAAGGGGTGGGGGGTCAGCCTGTCAGTGCTCAGACCATACGCCGCACACTGCATAAAATTGGTCTGCATGGCTGTCATCCCAGAAGGAAGCCTCTTCTAAAGATGATGCACAAGAAAGCCCGCAAACAGTTTGCTGAAGACTAGCAGACTAAGGACATGGATTACTGGAACCTTGTACAAACACACAAACACATACATACACACACACACACATACAAACACACAAACAAATACACACAGGGCCGGACTGGCCCACCGGGATACCCTGCGGCACCTGGGGGCTGCAAAACTCTAACTCCCTATATAGGTGCTCTGCGGCCGTTTTCAATACTATTGTGGCCGCCAGCCCCATGTAGGTGCTGCTGGGTGGCCGGTCCAGTGGCACACTCTGAGGGGGTTACCTTGCGGCCGGCGGCCCCATCTCATGTGGTATATGACTGCTATCAGTATCAGTTGCTGTTTAGTAGATAAGGGAGTGCGCTGTATTTTCATTTCTGCTGTCAGTATCCTAACCGGCCCAGCAGCACACTCACTGATACGGACAGCAGTACAGCTGTCCGCACAGGAGGACTGAGGGAGGAGGCAGAGCTAACTACCATGCTGTTCCCACAATTCCCAGTGATTACTCTGTGATGTGTCCATGCTGGGAATTATGGGAACCGCGAGGGAGCATGGTAGTCAGCTCTGCCCCCTCCCTCAGTCCTCCTGTGACAAGGTCAGCATCAGACACAGGACAGGGGGACAAAGTGACATAGGGGTAATAGATAGACACACTTATGCCTATAATATTTACTAATATATTAATATACACTTATATATGCATAATACACACATAAATGTCATTAATATATAATAATAAGAAGAACGTATTTAACTAGGAAAGGCACATTCAGATTACTCTGGTTTTCAAGTACATCCTGGGAATGTCACTATTTCCCAATTTAATAGTACTAATTTTATCTACCTTGGAAGGATGAAGGGATGAGTCAACCCTGCCAGAATTTGTACCTGCGACCCAAGGGTTGAACAGATTCTACTGATGATGCATTAGACCCAGGGGCGGGCTGGGCCAGGGGGCAGGGAGGCAATTGCCCCCCAGGCCACCCTAAGTCATTTGAAAAACGGCCACTGCAGGGCTGGTCCTGGGCGCCAGAAGGAGGGGGGTACCGCGCGGAGCAGGCCTATGGCCTGTTACAGGGAGGCCAGCAGGTGGCCAGCTGGTCACCTAGGGTGCCCCAGTAGCAAGGCAGAGTAGGCACCTGCTTGTCCCAGATGGCAGGTGCCTACTCTGCAGCAATATACCGTCCGGGTGAGGAAGGAAGGAGGCAGGCGGCGGCGAGGAAGCACTGTCTCTGCTGCTGTTCTTCCTGCTCCCTCGCGCGCCCTCTGTGGTGATGCCGGGAGCCGAAATATGACGTAATTCCGGCCCTGCATCACTAAACTGCGCGAGGGAGGAGAGAGGAGCAGGAAGTCACTCCTAAAGGTAGGAGTTACAAGAAACAAAATTAATTTGTGTGTGTGTCTGAAAGTGAGTGTGTGTGTGTGTGTCTGGAAGTGTGAGTGTGTGTGTGTGTCTGGAAATGAGTGTGTGTCTGGAAGTGAGTGTGTGTCTGGAAGTGAGTGTGTGTATGTGTATCTGTCTGTCTGGAAGTGTGTGCGTGTGTGTCTGAAAGTAAGTGTGTGTGTGTGTGTCTGTCTGTCGGTGAGTGTGTGTATGTTCGTAAGTGTTTGTGTCTGTAAGTGTTTGTGTGTGTGTATGTCTGGAAGTGAGTGTGTGTGTCTGTCCCTTAGCAGGGCCGTCTTTCCGCATGGGCACTCTGACAGGCATGGGGGCCCTACCGCGCTGCCCAGCACATGCCCGGCCGACAGGGGAGATCCTTTGATCTCCCCGGCTAGCCAGTGGAGAGGTGTCCCTGTTTTCTGGCTGTGGGCCCCCTTCGATCGGGGAGAGAAGTAGCTAGGACCCAGGACTGCAGGAGAAGCCGACCCGTAAGGCAGATCGCTCCTCCCGCAAGCAGGCTGTGTGGAGCGTTGCCACGCATTACCATGGCAATGCTCCACACAGCATTCTGCGCGCAGGAGGACAGGAGACAGCCTGCAGCCAGACAAACTGCAGGCTGTACAGAATTCACAACTGGACCACCAGGGCTGGCTGTGTCCCAGCCTCTGTCACCAAAGGTAAGAAGAAGGGTGGTGGGGGGGGGGGGGGGGGGGATGGACACATATAGATTGTATTTACTATATAGTAGTATTAAAAAAACAAACAAAAAACATTTGCTACCTGCACCCCTCAAACACACAGCACCCAACACACATATAGCACTCAACACACGCAGCACCCCACTCACATAGCACTCCACACACAAACACATACACTGCACCCCTCACTGCAGTGTGTGTGTGTATTCAGTAGTCTGTATTTATTCGTATTTATTCTGTATTTATATTGTTTGTGTGTGTTTGTATTCAGCAGACTGTGTGTATGTATTCAGAACTCTTTATGTGTACTTAGCAGTCTGTCTGTGTGTACTCAGCAGTCTGTCTGTGTGTAATCAGCAGTCTGTCTGTGTGTGTAGTCAGCAGTCTGTGTGTCTGTGTGTAGTCAGCAGTCTGTGTGTGTCTATTCATCAGTCTGTATGCGTGTATGTATTCAGCAGTCGGTGTGTATGTATTGTATGTATGCATTGCGTTTGTTGGAGGTACTTATAAATATAATCTTTGTTGTATCTATAATTTACTTTTTTATTCCTGTAAGTTGTGTAGGCTGGGCCCCAGTGCACTGCTTTGCCCGGGGGCCCATAATGTTGTTAATATGGCACTGGTGTCTGTCAAGTAAGTGTCTGTCAGTGAATGTGTGTCTGCCTGTCAGTGTGTGTGTGTGTGTGTGTGTGTGTGTGTGTCTGCCTGTCAGTGAGTGTTTGTCTGTCAGGGTTTGTGTGTGTGTGTTATTGAGATAAGTGCCAGTGTGTCTGTCAGCAGGGCCAGCCTTTGAGGTGTGCAAGCTGTGGGGCCACGTAGGGCGCCATGACAACAGAGGTGCCTGGCGGCCAACACAGCTCACAACTTTGGGACACCAGCATATTTAATTTAAACGATTCCCTGGTGGTCCATTGGTGTGCACCAGCAGTAGTTGCCTTAGATCATATCCTCTCCCTTGTGGTTCCGGTGCTCAGTTAGTGAGTCAGAGCACAGGCTCAGAGATTCTCAGCCTGCGCTCTAAAAACATTGAAAGTCGGAGTCGCAAAGGAGTGGGTATGGCAAAGAGCTACTGATTAGTATAACATCAACATCCGTTATAAAACCAGGAAAAGGTGCGCATGGATGGTGAGCTGATTTGGGTGTGCAATGGGCCACTTGACTGGATTTGCCCCCCAGGCCTGAGGCTGCCAGCCCTCCCCTGATTAGACCCCTTAACTATAATACATAATGTATATGTAATGAGCACGTATTGGCCCAGTCGTGTTGCTATTTACATACTCCAGCACATAGGACTTCAAAATAAACAAGATAACTTCATTTTTACAGCAGTGCAACCGCATACATTCACCATTTCAGTCCCATTTCTAACATTTCCTTAATATGTCAATGTAGTCGGACTGAAACATTGATTACATGCAAATGTACGTCTGCTTAAAATAAAGGTGCTCTTTTGTTTATTTTGAAGCCCTATACGCTTTCTTTCATTTGAGTAATAGTTTTCAATTTTAAGTTATCTTTTCCACCTCTAAATCAGCACATTATGCTGGCGCGATGCATTATTGGGCGGGTATATAATTTTTTCCAGGGCTGCTTTTAGTTCCCAGTCTGACCTTGCATACACAAACATACCTACAGACACATACAGAGAAACATTCATACAAACACACACAGACACACACATACATACAAACACACACATATACAAAATGTTTTAGTCACCCTCCTGTTTCCTACCTTTTAGATGCAGGAGGGTGACTTCCCTGGGGTCCAGTGGTGTCTCAGCCTGATGGGAATCAGAGTTCCCACTCTGACTTCCTCCTCTCCTTCCTCCCGCATGGCTCCCATTGTAAACTGGAAGGAGTGACCGGGGCAGTCACTTCCTCCCAGTCTTTGATGTTATCAAAGGGGGCCTGGTCGCACTGTTAAAGCACCACAGCGCTGACCGTGCCCCCTGGAAATTCATTTCCATAGGGTTGTTCTATCAGCATTGGCCACCTGATGGACCTTTTAATGTGCGGCCCTGGTGGTTCTACACCATGGGCCAGGGCCGCAGCACATGGGAGTCGGGCACTGCGGTCGCATGGGTCCGCAGGGTGGCCGGACACCTGGAGGGCCCGGTTGCAACTGCAACCCCTGTGACCGCGGTAGTTCCGCCACTGCCAGGAATGTTTAGAAGAATAAAATTCCTTGTTGGGAACCCATACCACTCATTTTAGCTTGAGCCAGGGGCGGATTGAGCACTCGGGCAAATCGGTAATTGACCAAGGGCCTGAGGTTCTTGTGGGCCCGCCCGCAGTGCAGGAAGGTAACAGCTTGGATGGGGAGTTTAACAATCTCCCCAGCCAGCCTGCAATCAGTTAGAGGTCCGCACGGCACTCCGCGGGCCCCTGTTACATGATACATTCTCCCCTTGTTTGTCCCCAGCATGGTACACTGAGAGACAGCTAATGGACCCTCCTAAAGACCCACTAGGCTGCCTCTCAGTGTGCCTGATTGATGTGCACAGCAGGAGAGCTGTCTGTAACCCTGATCAGGCAGCTCCTTGGGGCTCATTATAGAGGAAATTACATATGTACAGCCCCTCTACCCCCTGCAGCCTCTCCAGCCAATATAGCCCCCTCTACCCACTGCAGCCCTCCTGCCCCTCTTCCCCCTGCAGTCTTTCTTCCCCCTGCAGCCCCTTCTACCCACTACAGCCCCTACACCCACCACGGCCCCTACCCCTACAGCCCCTCTACCCTCTCGCACCATTAGACCCCTGCTGCCCCCTACTCCCTGCTGTCCCCTACCCTATGCTGCCCCTTAATTTCTGCTGCCCTCTACCCCTACTAACTCCTACTGCAACCCTACTGCCCCCTACTCCCTGCTGCCCCCTGTTGCCATTCTACTCTCTGCCCCCTACTCCCTGCTGCCCCTGTACTCCCTGCTACCCCCCTACCCTGTGCTGCCCCTCTACCCCAGCTA
Source organism: Pelobates fuscus (assembly GCF_036172605.1). NCBI lineage: Eukaryota > Metazoa > Chordata > Amphibia > Anura > Pelobatidae > Pelobates > Pelobates fuscus. Next base: position 133,050,759 of record NC_086317.1, read on the forward strand.
CCCTGCTACCTTCTACCCACTACAGCTCCTATACCCCCCTACACCCACCACAGTCTCTATATCCTCTACAGCCCCTCTTACCCCTACAGCCGCTATACCCCCTACACCCACCACAGCACCTGCAGCTCAAATACCCCCTGCAGCCCCTAAACCCACTACAGCCCCTGCAACCCCTGCAGCCACTATACCCACTACAGTCCCTATACCCCCTACACCCACTACAATTTGTATTACCCCCTGCACACTCTACAGCCCCTGTACCCCATGCAGACCCTATACCCACTACAGCCCCTTTACTGCATGCACAAATTACAGCCCACATATTCCCTACAGCCCTTATACCCCACTACACCTCCTATAGCCCCTATATCCACTACAGTCTCTATACACCATGCATCCACTACAGCCCCTGTACTGCATAAAACCACTAGAACCGCTGCAGCCTCTACACCAACTACAGTCTATACACCAACTTCAGCCCCTACACCAACTACAGCCCTTATACTGCTGCAACCACCACAGCCTCCTATATCCCCTACATCTCCTACAGCCCCATAACCCCTGCATCCACTACAACCCCATATCCATGAAAGCTCCTATGCCCACTACTGCTCTTTTCCCCTGCACCCACTATTGCCTTTATTGCTGTCTGCACGTACTACAGCCCCTATCCCCCTGCAACAACCACAGTCCCTATGCCTCCCCTGCAACTACCACAGACTCTTCACTCCCCTGCACCCACTATAGCTTCTATTACCCCATGTCCCCACTGTAGCTTCTATTACCCCCTGTCCCCACTATAGTCTATATTTCCCCCTGCACCCACTATAACCCCTATTAACACCGTGACCCCACTATAGCCTTTATACCCAATACAGCCTCTGCCCCACTACAGCCCTTATAACCACTACAGCTCCTATGCCCCCAGCACCCAATTCAGTCTTTATTCCCCTGCCCCCACCTCAGCCCCTGTGTCCCCTGCACCCCTTATCTCAGTGTTTATCTACCTAAATAGAAACTATAGTGCCAGGAAAAATACATTTTTTTTCCTAGCACTATAGCTTCATATAGTGCTCCCCTCCTTTGCAGGGTTAAGGGACCTGGACCAAGCGGAAGTGGTCTGGGTGCCTATAGTGATCCTCATTTCCTACACAACATACAAAGTCATACATATATTCACTTACCGTGAATATACACAGAAACATGCATTCACTTGACATGCACATACTATCAAATACATGAGAGAGAGAGAGAGAGAGAGAGAGAGTAGCCATATTAGTCCAGTGATGTAGATGTAAAAAAACTGATCAAATTTGCAAAATCTTCTGCACTGTTTGATTGTTTTTTTTCTCTCTCTCCCCCCTCATTCTGTGATCTTCACACATGATATTTACGACCCTCTGCAAGAATGTTGTCTATTCTCTATCAAACCTGTGTCTTATCCACACTCATGTCGCTTTAACCCCTGTATCACAACTCAACTTTGAATGCTATGCAGGACTTCTCACGGGCGGCTCCCTTCCTATGGAATAGCCTGCCTACCGCCATCAGACTCTCCCCTAGTCTTGCATCTTTTAAGAAGTGCCTTAAAACCCATCTCTTTAGGAAAGCTTATGGCCTCCAAGACTAACCCTTACCTCACATACCTGTCTCTTGCCCTCTCCTAAAGGGCAGCCCACCTTATTTGATTGTAAATTCCTGTCCTAATGTGTTTTACACCCCACCTCCTATAGAATGTAAGCTCGTTTGAGCAGGGTCCTCTTCAACCTATTGTTCCTGTAAGTTTATTTGTAATTGTCCTATTTATAGTTAAATCCCCCTCTCATAATATTGTAAAGCGCTACGGAATCTGTTGGCGCTATATAAATGGCAATAATAAATAAATAAATGTGTCGTCCTGCTATGAAATGCTTAAGACTTGAGAAAGGGAGGTTCTACCGAAAGCGTGTAATTACAAAATTCTGTAAGCCCAATAAAAAAGGAATTACAAGATACGAATTGTATCTTTTTTTTTAGATAGATAGATGGATGGATAGATAGATAGACAGACTTGTGCAGAGAGAGAATATTTGGATATTTTTCCCCAAACCAGAAAATACTTCACTTCAGCCATATGTTGGGTCAGCTTATTCGAATTTCAGTACTGAAAACACAATAAGGAAAAGAATCAGACGAACCAAAAGGGCAAGAAAACAGGCTAATCAGTTTTCTGTAAAACATATACATAATAAAATATCAGGTGTATATTTTGCAGTACATTTTTCTGCCATTTTGTTCACAGATCAAGTGAGCAAAAATAGCCAATAGAGGGAAAAAATAGGAGGAGCAGTAAAAGAAATATATAATGATATTTAGTTAGTAAAGTAAGGAATAATTGACGACAGGCCGTTGAATTATTAGAAAAATAATGCACACCCGAGGTGGTAATGCGGTCACGACGCAAAGCGGAGTTACACCTCGGTTGTAAATTATTTCTTCTAATAATTCAACGGCCTGGAGTCAATTATTCCGCTTATACTACAGTTACCACACCTCGAAACATTGTTCAGATTATGTATTTCAAGTTTTTGTCATTAAAACGCTCTTGTATGTAGGACTAATTTCTTATGCATCAATTCCCGTGCCTTCATTGCTCATTCCAAAATGTAATTTAAGAGTTAGTAACAGAGATTTGAGCCACTGATAGCAGACTAATGCAGTTATTAGTGCAGTTATTAAAGAGACAGAGAGAGGTTGCAATAATGAGACAGAAAAGCATGTGCATCAATATTTAATTTATTTAATAATTCATTAGTTTTAATTAATTTGTTAATTTTAGTTTTCTATTATTGACAGTAGGCTGTAACGAAAACCTGTGCAGCAGGACTATCTATTTATGTATATTCAGTTCAATTTTCTATTTATTATAAATAGGACTATATACTTTATTTATTCAAATTAAACTGCACATTTCCATTGATTGTGAAGTTAGACATCCAAAATAGCAGATCAAGAGCATGGGGCTGCATGTTAGCAGAGGGTTTTTTTTCCTTGTGATCCTTGGCTTGATTTTCGTTTGTACTTTTGTTTTCCGTTATTACAGTTGACTACGCAAAGTGATATGGAACTGTAATGCGGTCAAGACCTGTCTGGAACTACTTTAGACGTGCGTCTCCCTGAAAATAATGCACACTTTAGAACGCTCATCAACCAATCAGATTCAAGCATTTAACAGCCTTGAGTATAAAGTACAATAAATAAATAAATAGATATAGAGTTTTTCATGATACTCCTTTATTCTCTCTTTTGCTTGTTTCTAGCTTGATCTATGAATTTAACAAAACATTGAGTGACTGTCCCTTAGTCATCAATCATTTCATTTTACCATCAATCATTGGGCAGAATTCAGAATTACAAATTAGTATGAACATTTTGTGTGTTTAATTCATGATTCTACTATTTGTCAGCTCGGAGTTTGGAAATTCAACTGATCATCTGATTGGCCCAAATTCGGATGAATTGGAACTTGGTAAAAAAACAAATGTCCAAATCCAGTCTCGACCCTGTGTAAAAGACCCTGTAGATGAAATATAATTTTTTCATTACCAAAAAAAAAATCTATAAGGGATGAACAATAAAATACAATTATATAACTTTTAAGCATTCTTGAAATACAATCTAAACACAAAATTGCTGTTTTATTCTGCATTCTTGTGCTAGCGGTATTATTTTATTATATATATAGCACCATCAGATTCCGTAGCGCTGTACAATGGGTGGACTAACAGACATGTAATTGTAACCAGACAACTGGACGTACAGGAACAGAGAGGTGGAGGGCCCTGCTCAATGTACATTGTACGTCTCAAATGTATGTAATGGTATTGTTTTTTTTTTCAAAAACAAAGTAATGAGGAGTTAAGGATTGCTACATGTATAATATAAATATATAAAATATTTCCCTTTTTTTGCTTACGCTGCCATGCAATTTTGTCATTGTTTAAATAAACAGCCTGGCAATGTTTTCTAAGCTCACAGTTTTGACTAAAGCCTAAAAAACATACATATGTCTTCCTGTCTCAGATAAGAAATAGACATATATATAGCTTGTGACAGTATGCTTTATATACAACATATGTACTTACTGTTTTCAAGTATTTTAGCCAAGGAAGCTTAATGCCTGTGAAAGCGAGCTGGACATGTTATCCGGGGTTATTAATTACGCCAACACGTTCTCAATACAGATTACAGCATTCATTACCATAAATCCTGTGACTCGTGGTAATGATTTGTGCAATAATAAGTGGGGATGATAATAAGTGGGCACTTAGCAAACCATAAATCACCATTTGGATTTGGAATCATTCAGCATAATTGTTGCGCATTAAATTCTTATATTTTATTTCTTCATATTTTATAGCAATTATGGAAACTAGAAGTAGGTGAATCTTTAGTACCATATGAATTTGTAGTACGGAGCCTTTTTATTTTGGTGATACAACAAATGCAAGAAGCACTGCTTGTTGGTTATAAGTGCACTAGTTGTTAAATGCTTTGTTGTGCATTTTTTTTAGAAGAGAAATATATGGTTTTTTTCTTCATATAATTATACTTAAAGTGTTACTCCAGGTACAATGACCACTTCAGTAATTTGCATGGAGTGTGTCGTTGCAACATTTTGCTCTGAAAAGCAAATATGGATATTAACTTATCTGCTGCTGGAGGTGTAATGAGAGAGGAAATTATGCCTGTTTAGCAAGGGAGAGGGCTACGCTGTACGAACGTAAGGTAAATTTATAATTGAGAAAGTCTGATAAGGTGTGAGACCTTCCTCCAGCAGCGTTCAGCTGAACAGGAATAAATGTGCACATAGCTTGTTGAATTAGTGCGCCATTGTTGGAGGTGCGTCATCCTCGAGGTGTATGTTTGGAGCGGGGCTGCAGTGTTCAAGAATGTGGTGAGGGTAGTCAGGGATGGCCTTAGGCCTTTAGGTGCCCTGTGCGAAAAATCTTCACAGCGCCCCCCCCCCCCCCCCCCCCTGTCATCCATGTATGATGTTACGTTTGTGTTGTCTGTGTATGTGATAGGTGTGATGACTGTGTGTGATATGTATGCTATGTGTTGGCTGTGTGTGATATTTTTAATGGGTGTATTAACAGTGTGTGATACACGTGTATTAATTGTATGTGATATTTGTGCTGGGTTTATTGGCTGTGTGTGATGGTTATTAAATTCAAATAAAAATATGCATTTAGGCCTGTGTTTTGAATGCAGGTGTATATTTTTGCAGAGTTATGTGCACAGTCCCACAGTCAGGTGCACACAGTTATACATATACACTGTCAAATCCAACACATAAACATAGTCGCAGGCAGATAGTCACATACACAGGATCAGGCAGAAACACACAGGTACAGGCAGTAACACACATACACAGTTACAGGAAGATAAACACACTCACACACAATTACAGGCAGACAGCCACACACACACATGGCCACACATACAGTCTTACACACACATACTTACATGCAGACAGTCACACACACACACACACAGGCAGACAGTCACACACACAGGCAGCCACACACACACACACACACACACACACACAGACAGCCACACACATACACACAGGTAGACAGCCACACACACACACACACACACACAGGCAGATGACCTTACACACACAGGAAGACATCCACACACACAGAGGCAGGCAGTCACACACACACAGGCAGACAGCCACACACACAGGCAGACAGCCATACAAACACACACAGGCAGACAATCACAGACACACAGGCAGACAGTCACGCACGCACACACACACACACACAACACAGGCAGGCAGCCACACACACAGGCAGACAGTCATGCACACACAGGCAGACAGTCACACACACAACACAGGCAGACAGTCACACACACAACACAGGCAGACAGTCATACACATAGACACAGACATACACACAGGCAGACAGTAATACACAGACACAGAGGCAGAGAGTCACACACACAGACACACACACACACACACACAGGCAGACAGTCACACACATACACATACACAGGCAGACAGTCACACACACAAACACTCACACACAGGCAGACAGTCACACGCACAGACACACACACAGGCAGACAGTCACACATTCACACAGACACTCACACACAGACAGACAGTCATACACACAGACACACACAGGCAGACAGTCACACACACAGGCAGACAGTCACACACACACACAGACACACACACACACACAGGCAGACAGTCACACACACAGGCAGACAGTCACACACACACAGGCAGTCATAAACACACACACACACACACACACACAGGCAGACAGTCACACTCACACTGACAATCACACAGTTACCTGTGGAGTTCATTGTGGAGGCAGTGCAGCTCCTGGAGACTGTTTGCTGGGGAAGCAGGGACTCCTACCTGCTTCCCCTGCAGCAGTTATCCGGCATGTTTAGCTCCGCCCCCGCCGCATGGTAAGCTCTGCCCCAGCCGCATTTTTTTTATTTTAGTTTTTTTTTTAATCTCGTCCGGCCATGTGTGAGCTGCTCACACACCCCTAAGGCCGGCCCTGATGGTAGTGTTATATGAGGAGATAGCCAGTGAGGGACAGGAGAAGGTAGGGATGGGTGAGAGTTGAGAATGGACAACATTGTCTGCAGGGCCGGCCTTAGGTGATCAGACGCCCTGTGCGAGCCCAACATATGGCGCCCCCCCCCTTCAGCAAAACCCCTGCCCCTTCTACAATAGCACTGTTCCGCCTACTACAAAATCCTTCCACAAAACCCCCGCCTCCCTTTCTACAAAACCCCTGCTCTCCCTTTAATACAACCCCTGCCCACCCTTCTACAAAGTTTTTTCTCCCCCTTTAACAAAACACATGCTATCATTATATATATCAACTATACAGCAATGTACACATAATATCACTAAAACCTTCCCCCTCCACCAAAACCACTGCCACCCTCTACAAAAGCCCTGTACTCATTCTACATAAACCTCTGCTCCCCTTCTACTAAATCCCTGCTCCCCTTCTACTAAACCCCTGCTCCCCTTCTACTAAACCCCTGCTCCCCTTCTACTAAATCCCTGCTCCCCTTCTACTAAACCCCTGCTCCCCTTCTACTAAACCCCTGCTCCCCTTCTACTAAACCCCTGCCCCCCTTCTACTAAACCCCTGCTCCCCTTCTACTAAACCCCTGCCCCCTTATACTAAACCCCTGCCCCCTTATACTAAACCCCTGCCCCCTTATACTAAACCCCTTCCCCCTTATACTAAACCCCTGCCCCCTTATACTAAGCCCCTGCCCCCTTATACTAAACCCCTTCCCCCTTATACTAAACTCCTGCCCCCTTATACTAAACCCCTTCCCCCTTATACTAAACTCCTGCCCCCTTATACTAAGCCCCTGCCACCCTTATACTAAGCCCCTGCCCCCCTTATACTAAGCCCCTGTTCCCTCTACAAACCCCCTGCTTCCCCTTCAACAAAACCCATGCCCCCTCCACAAAATCCTTTCCCCTGCCACTTCACCAGAAATGCCATCCCCCTCTTCTACAAAACCCCTTTCCTACACCAAAACCCTAACCTCTTGTATAAAACCTCTGCTCCTCCCTAAACCAAAACCCCTCCCCTTCTACAAAACCCCTTCCCCAACAATCTATTTAATAAAAGAAAAACAATAGTTATAACAAGATTAAGCAGACTCACATTAAATCTTGCTGCTCCCTGGACCCTCCTGACAGTGTCCCAGTCTGCCGACCTTGATACCAGCACTGACCTCCTCCCTCACACTCACTGTGCGGATCCTTCCGCGAATGACTGTGGAGGCGGAGCATGCTCTTCCTCTGTGCTCCAGGACCTCCTCTCTCACCCGGCCGCTGCTCTCTTCATAATGTGCAAGTCAAGTGCACAGCACAAAGCACTTGACTTGCTCTGCACATAACTCGGGCCGGCCTGTGAGTGACTGAGTGCGAGCTGTGTCGGCCGCCCGGCGCCCCTGTTGCCATGGCGCCCTGTGCGGCCGCACAGGTCGCACACCCCTAAGGCCGGCCCTGATTGTCTGAGACAGCTAAGAGATGTTTGAGGTCAATATAGATGAGGCGGGGTTAGGCTGAGAGTGTTGAGTGAGGGGGTTCTCAAGAGCAAATAATAAGAGGTGGTGATCTGAGAGAGGGAATGGGATGTTACGGAGCTGAGAAATTGTGTATACATCTGAAAAAAATTAGATCAAGGGTATTGCCAGCTACATACATGGGAGAATTAGCCCTCTGTGAATGCCAAAGGGAGGAAGTAATTGAAAGAAGTTTTGCGGCTACTGAGGTCAAGGGTGGGTTGCAAATTATTCAGTGATCTATTGTCCCTATGGACTGAAACAGTTAGCATTATCTCTACCAAGTGTTTTTGTTAATGTGGGAACAAACATGCGGAATTTGTTAACTTATGAGAAAACAGAAATGTCATATGATCAGAATGCTAATTCTTTTAGGAAATGCAGCACTTACCTGGATAAATCCAGACACCTGGAAATGACAACCTACACATAATCCTGGAAGCGTACAGAAAATCTTCCTCTCTTCTCTTAGGCTGCCATTCAGCAGGCACTTCACTTCAGCACCATGTATACTCTTGATTAGGGGAAGGGAAAGAGGCTGGGCTCATCATCCTTGTGTTTGATGGAGAAAGACTGATTGAAATATCGTACCCATAATTAAGCATTTGAATGGATCATAGAAGATCTATTAACCTTTCCTCCTCGATCCTTATAGAGCAGTGGTATGCAAACCGTTGTCACTGCAGATGTTGTGGACTACATCTCCCATAATACTCTTGCAACCATAATGGTGGCAAAGCATAATAGGAAATATAGTTCGCAACATCTGGAGTGATGAAGGTTGCCTACCCCTGTTCTCGATCATAATTTGAGTGGGGTGTTTTTCACCTATTGCATGTTATGATTAAAGACAAATACAGATTGATGTAAATATAATGAAACATGCTGCAGAACATCATTGGCAGATATAAAGAATAACTTAAGTTATGCATCCATGATATATTTGTGAGCACATTTCATAAGATACATTTAATAACTTTTGACATCTAAGTAAATCTGAAAAATGGTCTAAGTGGATTTGTGGACATTTTATAAACGAGCTTATAATAAACACAATCAGAGATCTGGAGTTTTGATTCTTTGTAGTACGGAAGGGAAAAACTAAGAGGAAGAAAATAATTAAGTTATGGAGTAAGCCAAAACATTTCACTTAACATTTTAAATCTCAAATATATACAGAAACTGCATGCAGGTTTACTTTCCTTTTATAATGTTGAGTGATGGTAAGAAAAACAAAAATAATAAATGGGCGATAATGTTTCTGTTGGCTACTTCTAGGGAAGCAAAAACAAATAAGCATTGCTAACAATAAAATCTACATTTGGATCAAATTGCTAGTAAAACGTTTGCTGAAATTATATTTGAATCACATTTTCTGTCTGCAACTGTATGCTCAAATGCCTACTATGCTGGAGTGAGAATGTGAGTGACGGATGAGCAACATTTACAACACAAAAGGATTAACAAAAATAGGGTGAGTCATTAAAACAAGAAGTGACGGGAAATGACCAAGGCTTTGCTGTAGTTAGTACAAAATAGACAAACTGGAAAAAAGTGCTGGGTTGGCTTAGCTTTGTAAGGGTTTACTCTACTTACTGAATAGCAATTCCTCCATTGAAATGTATGGATATATTACAATTAAACCCTTACTCTGTTGAGAGAACCCATCCATATTTTCTTCTAAAACCTGCATTTCCCTGTCCACTTACAGTCAATTTTCAGTGCAGCAAGTAACTCAACTAATGCTATGCTTAAAATGTTTTAGAGAATTTTATCTATTTTTCATCTTCTGAATTGATATTTACATATTAATACACATACTTGGAAGTGTCCATAAGATTTCAGCAAAAATATTCTGTGTCTCAGGAGCAGAAATGAGCAAAATTGTATTGACCCAACGCTGAATAGTGCAGTGGGCAAGTATTGTAAATTATAAGAAAACAAATGGTCCTAATGTACGATAGTGCACACAGGTGGTTTCTCCTCCCACTACACATACAATGCACCACCAGCGATGGTTATAATCTCCAAGTATAAGTATAAAGTATAAATTTGTTTTTTGAGTAAAGGACATCTTTAATCCATTTGATGGGGTATGGCATCCAAGTATTGCATGTATGACCCGGTACCGGTGACGCATTGTATATAGGTTTATTGCTCAAATCTAACATGGCTGAAATGACTTTTCTTACAAAATGATAGGATTCTTGATCGGTCTCACAAAAAGTATAGAGGTCTTCTTTCATCTCCAGCAGACTGAGCTTAGGAAAAGAAGTCTGTCATTCAAATTAAAACTTGTTAATGAAGCTAAATGAAAATAAAATATTAGTTTATAATTATGAAAAGTCTTCTCTATTGGGTAAGTCAAAGCATTACACCCCATCAGTAGGTAAACCTATGGAAGGAGAATTCCTGAGGCATGTAGTGTATTAAAGGACCACTATAGTCACCTAGGCCACTTCAGCTCAATGAAGTGGTCTGGGTGCCAGGTCCATCTAGTGTTAACCCTGCAGCTGTAAACATAGCAGTTTCAGAGAAACTGCTATGTTTACTTTAGAGTTAAAGGGACACTATAGTCACCTGAACAACTTTAGCTTAATGAATGGCAGAGTTACAGCTTCTGGCTTGAATACAGTAAGACTTATACTATATTTATGGAGGCATGAGGGGCCAAGGGGGGCTAGATGGTGGTGTTAACACTATAGGGTCAGGAATACATGTTTGTGTTCCTGACCCTATAGTGTTCCTTTAATCCAATCTCTAGTGGCTGTCTCATTGACAGCCGCTAGAGGCGCTTCCCTGCTTCTCACTGTGATTTTCACAGTGAGAAGTCGCTGCCGTCAATAGGAAAGCATTGAGAAATGCTTTCCTATAGAATGATTGAATGCGCGCGCAGCTCTTACCGCGCATGCGCATTCGGCGGATGACGTCGGGAGAGGGAGGAGAGTCCCCAGCACTGAGGGAGCCCGGCGCTGGAGAAAGGTAAGTGATTAACCCCTTAACCCCGCTTCAGCCCGGCGGGAGGGGGGCCATGAGGGTGGGGGGTACCTATAAACACTATAGTGCCAGGGAAACGAGTTTGTTTTCCTGGCACTATAGTGGTCCTTTAAGTTAGATATATGTCTATGTTTTTAGATGGTGATAGATCTCATTGAAGTGGTCTGGTTGTAGTGTCCCTGTCCCCTTAGCCCTGCAATATAAAATATAGCATTTTTACAGAAACTGCAATGTTTACATTACATGATTAAGACTGCCTCAAGTGGATGTCTATTAGCCATCCACTAAAGATGCTTTCTGCAGTTTCACTGTTTAACATTTTGCATGGGGACATTTAGTGTCTTCTAAATCCCTATAGGAAATTACTGATTCAATGCTTTCCTGTGGCAAAAACCTAATGCTTGTGCCTTGCTCGCTGCACATGTGCATTAGGTTTCCGGATCGCCATAACGTTGGCACAGGAAGAGCCCCATTCAGTGCCGAGGGACCTTGGTACTGGTATCCGGTAAATGTGAAAGGTTTTTAATTGTTTCATTGCTAGCGTTGAGAGAGGTAGGGGGGAAATTATAGTGTTTGGAATACACTTGTGCATTCCTAATACTATAGTGTTCCTTTAAGGGCTTTGGAAGCCAGCCTTCCACCAATGCCTCAAAGTCTTGGGAGAGCAGGCACCATTAACAGCAGTAGGGTTATGACCTAATGACTTTTTTTTCTAATGGGTGACAGTCTAATTGGACAGGATTATTTAATGAAGAGCTTAGAATAATACCTCGCTACCATTAAGTAGATAATTATCTGAAGTTATATAAATTCCCAGAGAATAATGGCAGAAGTAGTGATGTCATGTGGCCATCACACATTACCATTAAAGCACTTATACATCCATAGTAGGACTTGGAATTGGCTGTGGGTATATGCTGCATCTTCCCTGGGCAATAGTTACCTAGAGAACCTCTATTCATTTTGTTCAACCCACCCATGGTATGTAGTAAAACCTCTCCGAACTAGAGGGGTTACCTTTATTTTTTACATTTATTTCTTCTATGGCTTTTAGAATTTTATAAATGGAATATTTAAATATATAAAATGTGTCAAAATGTGCTCTTGAACTGTAACGAATTGGGTTTATAAATCTTTAAATCTTTATGTTAGAACAGAAGCTATTGGCAACAGGTTAGTCTAACATTTTTCAAGTAGGAAATAACTAGTTGGGTCCAGTAATTACAGACTTGATTCTGGGAAGAGAGAAGAAAGGCTGCGACTTTTATGATACTTGTTACCGGAAAAGGAGAAGTCTTCTCATGCAGTTCCGTAAATGATGACACTTAAAGTAATAAAACAATATTTTGGGCAAATGGAATTTTTTTTTTTTAGAATATAACAGTGTATTTTGTTGCATACGTGGACTGTGTTAAAATGTGGCCATTTACAGTTCTTGGACACTTTTTTTTATTAAAACAGTAAGCACACTGAAATATCTCTGGGAGAATTGAATGATGGAAAGTTTCTATGTCTATGATTCTATGTCTATTTACTAAACAGTAAATTGTGATAAGTTGGCATCAGCTTGCATAATTAAAGACTTAGGCCTTGATATTGTTGGATAAGCTTTTCAAATGATACTTTAATTATCTCTGATTATTAATTTTTTATGCTTATAAACTTTTTTTTTTTTTAGATGTTCTCTTTAATAAACACATGGGTTTTTGAGGGAGAAGTACACTATTTTTAGAATTTAGGAATTTATATTATAAATTTTGGGACAAAAACAGTCTACGCCCTATATTGTGAATGTATATTTAAACCTCTATATACACAGCTACAGGCAGTCGAGGAGTGGAAGATCATAGATCCAGCCAATGCAGGCTTATACTGCAGTAGGGGAATCTCAGAAGACCGTCAGTCTGCGCCTCATCTGGGTTCAGAGAGTTGCTGCATGTTTCCATGGCAAGGCTTGATACTAGAAAAGAAGAGTAAATTCAGTCTGCACCCAGCAGATGTGCAGGCTGGAGTCATTTAGTAACAACAGACCTCCAGGGATCTTCATGTTCCTCCTCCATGGACCAAGGTAAGAAACGGGGGGGGGGGGGGGGGGGGGGGGGATGGGGGGAGATACATTTTAATAAAACAAAACAAAAAATAAAATCAGAATAATACATACAATAATAATACTACACAAATACAATAATAATAAAAACATGCAAAATGTTCAAGATACGAATGCCTTTCACCAACAGTCAGTTTTTGTTAGGCAAAGATATTCATGGGTTTATCACTAAAATCTGAATTGCAGCAAATGGAATCCAACGTAAAAAATAGTCTATAGCTGAGTTGGAAAATATTTCAAGATCAGCTATTTTGCCTAGACTTTGCCATTCAGATTTCAATTTGCTGGAGTTGATGTGTCGATACAATATTTAGAATATTAGGAGTAGTAGAAAATGGACATTTAAAGGCCCTGCTCAAAAGACCTTTCAATCTCTGAGGTAAAAATAGTGCTGATATTCTAGAATGGCCATTTTAATATATTCTTAATTATGAGATCATAGCATGTTTTTCACTGTCGCTGGCATTGGCTTTGCCTTGTAAGAACCATTATTGTATCATTTTGAAAATTACCGAATGCTTATGCTAAATATGTTATAGCCATATTATAATTCTCAGTTCTCCTCCAATTACAGATCTTTAGGTCATACTAGCATTTTTATGCAGCTCTAGAGGAAACCATTTTTTAATGTTTTATTATGTGATAATTGTTCATAACATAGTTTCTAGAATCTGGTTTCTATTTATTTTTTTCTGAAAATAATGTGTCAGGATTTTCTCTTTTAATGTTCCCAGAGGAAGAAAGAAGGATTTTGTTTAATAACACAATCATGCATTTGTATGTTTTATGACAATCTAGTGAGTCTAACTCTGTGACTTATAATATGTGTTGCTACCGTGTCTTACATTCCCAATCTTCTAGAACCGTTAAGATTAAAGCTCGGTAATTAATTTTTCTCATAAACAAATGCAAACAGGTGCCAAATTAACCACAAATTATCTGAAAAATAAAGCAAAATAAGTGTACTAGTTAATCAATATATATTGAAGTAGTGCACACAACAAACAAAAATATTTAAAACATTTTTGCTTCTATTATGTAAAAAAAAAAATTGTTTTACAACCAATTTGTGCCCATTTCATCCTGTTACATCTGGAGACCATTTGAACAGAAGTCAACATGTCTTTGGCTTTCAATGTTTGAGTCTCCCGTAGAGAGCTAAACTAGGAAAAGAATGCCAGTGATTCAACAAGTCTTCGTGAAAGCCAAAGAATCAAAATACACTTCAATAGAAATAATGAACACTGGGACAGGAAAAGCTGGATGTTCAATCATTCCGCACCATGGTTGCGAAGAACATAAAATACCTCGAATAGCACATGTAAAATCTCACAATTTTTAAAAAACCAGAGAGACATTTCATGGAACCTTTCCAGAGTTATTGGACTGAGAAAATAAATCTGATCTTGGGGATGTAGCTGTCCTGCTACATTCTCACATTCTCCAGCATTCCCTTTGGAATTTAGGTGCGTAATTGTATTAGAATGAAAAAGTTTTTACATGGAGTTTATCACTAAAGAGTATAAACATTATTTAAGTCAAAATAGACAAACTGATCAAAAACTAAACTAAATCTTAGTTATTTGTTAATCTGTCCATCCCTTCTCGAAGTGAAATGGCTAATGGCTTCCAATACTTATTTATGTTTATATTATTATCAAATAGTAATTTGAGGACATATACATCCTTAAATCATGATATAAATAAAGTTCAAAGTTACCCCACACTCGCCATTTAAATACAAGTAAGTACTGTAATACAGGACAGAGCCAATGTAATACAATCCAATATAGCACACCTTGGCTGGGTTTATGATTAATGCAAAACTATAGGCACCCAGACCACTTCATCTCTACCAGGCAGCCACTAGAAGCCTGCAGTTTTACAGAGATTGACTCAATGAAATTATGCTGGACATCCTCATGTGCATGACGATGACATCCAGTTTCTAGAAAATATACATAGAAGAGCTGTGCACATTAGGTCCCCCCCATTGTTTGATGGTGGAGGAGGAGCGTGAGAGGATGATTTTGCCACCCTGTCAGTGGAAATCCAATCATTTGGAGATCACACCCTACACCTAGAGGACAAGGCAGAAGTTCTACACCAAGTTGCTGGTACAGAGGAATGGAGTGAAAAGAGCTATAGTTATGCCTGGATATGAAGTCCAGCTTTAGCACAGTGAAATATCCCCAATTCTTCCGAGACCTCTATTTAGACCACAAGGCCGAGCTTGCAGTCTAGATTGGGAAAACAATCTTGGATCCACAACTGGAATCTGCCTCTTCTTATGGGCTGTCTAGCGAGACTCGCCCTGAAAACATTAAAAAGGCATTGAATAGTATTCTGGTGGAAAAGGGCTATTATACATTACACACATCTGTGTACAATTTGTATTCACATACAGGTTCCTAATAAATTCCTCTTTGTTACCGAATTGGGGTAATATTCTGGTTGGACCATGCCCCTATTTTGATGTCCCTGATAGAGTCATTCCCAGCTAAGGGTACCAGATTTTGAGGTTAAATGAGCAACTGTTGCTCAATCTGCAAATTGTGTCTAATGTAATTGATGAACTCCAATCCTAGTTTTATATTAATGGGGTGAAGGGAAGCACTGCAGATTTTGTTTGGCTAGCACACAAGGTTAGATGAATTTTTTCAGGCATGCCAGACATATTCATAGACACAGAAAGCAAGCATGTACAGAGCTACCCACCCAATTCACTGAAGTTAACT
The DNA here is from genome assembly GCF_036172605.1 of Pelobates fuscus. Taxonomy (NCBI): domain Eukaryota; kingdom Metazoa; phylum Chordata; class Amphibia; order Anura; family Pelobatidae; genus Pelobates; species Pelobates fuscus. The sequence continues at coordinate 133,066,725 of NC_086317.1, forward strand.
TACTGTAAGACAAAAAAAATGGCATGAGTCATACATATAAAAAACCAAACCAAAAAAAAAAAAAAACAGTTCTATTTTGTGCAAATTAAAGCAAACATATTTTGGTCAAGGTAACGAAGCTTATGCTTTATTAGCTTTAAAACATAAGAAGAAATCTGTCAAATTAGTTTACTTACACTCTTCTACTGGTGCCAATATAATGATACTGGAACTTATAACAGAGAAGTTTGTCACCTATTGCAAAAAATGTATATAACGTCAAGGGTGATCCCACAACATATTTGTCAACCGAATTGGAAAGAGAGCACTTCTTGGCTTCTTTCTGGTTACTGTCCTTATCTCATTCAGCATACACTCAATGAAAAGAGAATCTGAGATGTAGGAGATTGTAGATGTTATTAGAGTATTGCCCTCTCAGAAATAACAGGCCCCAGATACCCTCTCCAGTTTTTATTAAAAGACCTCTTCTCACATTTTTGCACCTTACTTGGCCAACATATTTAATTCAGGCTTTCAAAAAAGCTCACTGCTAGAGAAGATGTTATTTCCCATATTTACAGTTTTCTGAAGCAAGGCACCTAATGTTTGTCCTAAATTGCAATAGAAAAATTTAGGTAAAATTATTAGCTAACAAACCTTTTCCCAAATTGATACACTATGAAAGGTTAGGGTTTATTGGATCACATATGATTCTGATAACACAAGGAGAGTGTTTAACCATCTCCAATCGAAACAAAGTTGAAGTCTTTCATCATTTAGACCTTTGACTGGTTAAATTTGGACTACATGCAGCAAGTACTTATATCCTACTGGGAATTTATAAATGGTTCAAAAGGTATTATGGTGCCGTAACTCCATGAACATGCAACTCATGCAGTTCCCTACTGCTCAGGAGTTTATGGGTGTTCCTAATTTGTTTACCTATAATAAGGCTGCTATTTTAGCCCACACGGTTTATTTCCATGCTCACTCAGGGAAAATGCAATGGGTAGGCATGGAAAGATGCCAAATTCCAGATCAATCTTTGCTTCAATTCATGTGGCCATCCAAAAAGTTTAAACACAGATATGTCTCTCTGTTCCCTACCAAAGACTTAGTTTTTAAAATATGCTACTATTATGTACCCTGGTATAGCCACACCTTTTTACATCCTTGGCTTCTCTAACTACCTTATACATGGTATCCTTGTAGCTATCCAAAACTCCATTGTCTTCAAAGGGATTCGTACCATTCAATAACTTGAAATTACTGCCTCTACTGTTCCCCCTTTTAGTACTGTACAATACAGATATTGTTTGCCTTCTCATTTAATTTTCTTGCACATTCAGTTGAACGGGGCCCATAGTTGGCAGGTGACTGGCAGGAGGGGAGCACTGTGCTGCTCTCTCCTGCCGCTGTGTGTAGCGTGGCTGAGTGGACTGCAGTCTGCCAGGAAATGTTCACTGAGAGAGCACTTCCTGTCAGACTGTGTAGCACGGTGAGCAGGTACAGGAGGGGAGGGGGGGGGAGACACATGGAGGGTCTGGGGGAGGCAATGAGACACATGGAGGGTCTGACGGGAAGGAAATGAGACATGAGACTGGGGAGGAGTGAATGACACTCATGGAGGGGCTGGGCAGGGAAGGAATGAGACGCATGGAGGGGCTTGGGAGAGGGAATGAGACACATGCGGCATGTCCCCTTTCTGCTACACGCCCTACATACACCTTTTCTGTATTGCAGACTGCATACTAGGAGCACCTGCCTGCTAGTTAGAAGGTAAGGAGCAGAGTGGACAAGTGAATAATAGAGGACATTCCTCAAAAAGCATAGAGCAAGTGCATTATTCATTGCATTTGTACCATGCTCAGGGCGCTGTCTGCCCTGAGCTAGCCTACATGATTGGTGGGAAACCTGACATGCATTACACCATGCGGGCAGCATGACACTTAGCATGTCAGGCTGATCTTTCAATTCTTCAGGCAGACCCGCTCCCTATCTGGGCATGTCTGACGGTTACGTTATCTGTGTCAGTGGCCCACCCTTTTACACCACCAACCAACATCCTGCTTCAATGGACATTGTTGTTAGGGGTATGAAAAGCGAGAGATTAGCATTGGGAATATGTTTTCTTATAGCTGCATCCTGTGAGTTTCCCTTTAGCACCAACTCCACCAGATACATGACACTTGGGAATTATGACTGTTTTAGTGATTTTTGCTTATAAGATTCTGTAATTAAGCCCGTTATAATTGTCAGCACCAAGTCTAATGGGCTCTTAATCTGGCCCTGTGTTTATGTATAAATTGAAATCTACAAAAAATTATAATATCCTATGGCTGAAACAGCTATTGCTTATGGGCAAATATTGGGAAATGATGCACTACTTCTGCTGTCATCAACAAATTAGCGATAGCTCCTATTTAATGAATATTATGTTACATGTGATATCATTATGTTTTGGCATGATATATTTTCTTGTCTATTTTCATTTTGTATGTCAATGTTTCATGCTAAAAGCATGTTCTCAAAAGCTGCATGACTGTAACATTTTTGACAGAGGTTCATTTCACTTTCTGCATTCTGAAACTCCTTTCATTAAGCTGCATGCCATTTCCTTGTATCGTCTACCATTGTCAGTTCTGTTTTTTTTTGGCTGTTGAAAGCTGATACTTGTGAAATCTTTTTTTTGTTGTTGTTTCTTCGGCTGCTGTTGGCATCTTTGTAGATAAACCATGCATTTTAGGAACTGACCTGGAAATTATCCAAATGTTTGTCTTCTGCTGCAATAGTACAATCACAAATAAATCATTTGCTGTTACTGTTCTCACATGGCAAGATTCAGAGGTGTCGTGCTAGATCAAATAGACAATAATTAACACAGAAATATTACATTGATATTGTTTTCTCCAATTATTGTTTTTGTTTAACGTAACTGTTACCAGAGGCATACCTAAGCAATTTGGCACTTTGAAATAAGGTGTGTTGGAGCTCATTGAATTATAACTTTTTTTGTGTGTTTCTCCTCCTTCTTGATGTCTCTCTGTACCCCCTCCTCATCTTCTGTGTATTTCCAGACCTCTCCTTTAAATCTCTCTCTTTAAAAAGGGACACTCCGAACCTCTAACACACTTCATCTTACTGAGTTGCTTTATGTGTGAAGTGTGTCTTCTTTTTTAGTTTTACAAAAAGTGTAGATTTTAAAACAAATTGTCACTTTTATAAATTAGGGAGAGCATTAGCAAATGCATTGCAAAAAAAACCCCAGAGAATATGAAAACTATGAAAATGTGCAGAAGCTTAGAGAAACTCGGCAGCTTGACCTTCAGTTAGTCCCCGCTCAGGTCTCAAAAATGTTATTGCTCACTTGTGCCATTACAAAAATAACCTATACCATTTGCATATCAGGCTAGATTCCTGCTGGTTCCAGGGAGCCCCAGATATTATTTGATACCTTAGAGTCCTCTCTGTCGGCATGGGCCACAATTAGAAGCCCCAAACTGACAGACGAAAGAACAGTTCAGCTGAGGCGACCATCTCAGAAACTTTGAGTATTCCGAGTTTGCTCTACACAAAAGGACACACAGGGTCTGAAAATACCTCAGTGAGGTCTTCCTGCATACCTCTCGGCTGACAGTGATTGGTGCTGGGCTGTGCTTCATTGTAAGAGACCTGGTGGCATTTGTCCCAATGAATCTTCATAGCTGACAATAGAATAAAGACTGGAAGTAATACTTCTGCACTCTGATCTTTTAAACTTTTATAAATGTTTATTTATGCATTTTATTATGCATTTTCATTGAGGATATACAACAAAAAAAAAAACCAGTTTGCAAAACCTGCAGTTCTCTTGTCTGCTGCCTGTGCAAACTCTTCCTTTCTAACACTGCCCAAACTTTCTGTGTCTATCCAATCACAGACTTCCCAATGCGGGTCAAAGTCTTTGAAAGGCAGGTGCTGTGAGTAATTGCTGCCTCTTGAGTTTGACTCCACTTAGCTAACCAAACCAGGAAGTTACAGGACCGGTTGTCTGCTTGACATCTAAGCTGGTGTAGAAAAGTTAATCTATAAAAGCGTTGATTTATACTGAAATCTGCACTTTTTATCAAATGAAAAATGAGGACATACTCTTCACATATAAAGCTTTTCAGCAAGCTGAAGTGCTTTATGGGTCTGGAGTGTCCCTTTAAGAGACTGTCTACTAGTGATGTATTGAATGCATTAAGGTCCCTCGTGACTTTCTATAATATACAGTACAGCAGTAGCCATCATGTGTAATAGATATGAATTAATCTACCCAAATAAATTGATAGAAGCCGCCTTGGGTTTTGAGATTATTTGTAATGTTTTGTTTTCCTCTTACAGCCCTTCCTTTCCAACCATGACATATTGTATATTTTATAGAAATATTGTATGTACTTTTAGGAGATATTATGCCAGCATGGGTGTTTAATATATATAATTTGACATTAGGGATTTAGCTTTTTTCATATATAGTATTTTACATTTTAATTGTGAGAGTTTTTTTTTTTCTATTTATGCCATTTTATAGTTATTTGGGCGGTCACTGAACAACAGCATTAGCTTCTTCTGAGAAATTGGCTTTGATTGATTGCAGAATATTATGTAATTCTATATTTTCTTCAGCATGTCCGGTTGTATAACACACCTTTCTCTCTGGCTTAGTACTGGATGTCTCTGATGATCTACAGTTTTGTAAATAGCTAATACAACATGATTTTTTAACAATTGTCTAGGATTCAAAATGTGGTCCTCATCAGAGGCGGCTCTCTAATTAGGCGATTTAGGCGGCCGCCTAAGGCCTCGCGCTTGCTGGGGCCTCGCGGCCGCCTAAATCGGCTCAGGGCAGATAGAACTGTCGGATCCTTGGTCTATGACCGAGGACCCGACAGTGAGAGGGGGCCCGGCGGCTTGCCCAGTATGCCGCCGGGTGGCCCCTCCACATGGTCTGCCCACAGGGAGAGCCAGCCTCTGATCTGCAGCTCCGCCGAGTGCAGAGCTGCAGATCACTTACTGTGGTTCTCGCGAGCACACAGAGCGTTGCCGCGGGTTACCACGGCAACGCTCTCACAGGCTCTCGCGAGAACAAGGTCTGCAGCTCTCGCGGAGCTGCAGACAGAACAGTCATCCCACCGGACCACCAGGGACTGCTGCCACTGGACCACCAGGGAATTATATTTTACAAATAAGGTATTTAATTGTGTGGAGGCTTGTCACAGCCTCCACACACACTGCCCTCCCACCCCACTGTCCTGCCCCAAAACTGCCCTCTCCCCCCAACTGCCCCAAAACTGCTCTCCCACCCCTCACTGCCCTGCCCCAAAACTGCCCCACTGCCCCAGAACTGCCCTCCCACCCCCACTGCCTTGCCCCCCACCCCCACTGCCCTCCCACCCCTCACTGCCCTGCCCCAAAACTGCCCCCCCACCCCCACTGCCCCAGAACTGCCCTCCCATCCCTCACTGCCCTGCCTCAAAACTGCCCTGCCCCAAAACTGCCCCCCACCCCCACTGCCCCAGAACTGCCCTCCCACCCCTCACTGCCCTGCCCCAAAACTGCCCCCCCACCCCCACTGCCCCAGAACTGCCCTCCCATCCCTCACTGCCCTGCCCCAAAACTGCCCTCCCACCCTCACTGCCCTAAAACTTCCCTCCCACCCCACTGCCCTGTCCCCAACATTGCCCTCCCACCCCCACTGCCCTGCCCCAAAAATGCCCCCCCACCCCCACTGCACCAAAACTGCCCTCCCACCCCCACTGCCACAACACTGCCCTCCCACCCCCACTGCCCTGTCCCCAACACTGCCCTCCCAGCCCCCACTGCCCTGCCAAAACACTGACCTCCCACCCCCACTGCCCCAACCCTGCCCTGCCCCAACACTGCCCTCCCACCCCCACTGCCCCAACACTGCCCTCCCACCCCCACACTGCCCTGCCAGTCATATACCCTACCCCCTACACTGCCCTGCCAGTCATATACCCTACCCCCTACACTGCCCTGCCAGTCATATACCCTACCCCCCACACTGCCCTGCCCACCCCATACACTGCACCCACATTGCCCTGCCACCCACATTGCCCTGCCACCCACATTGCCTGCCCCCGACACTGCCCTGCCCACCACATACACTGCACCTACATTTCCCTGTCAGCCACATACCCTGCCCCATATACATTTCCACCACACTGACCACCACATGCCCTGACCCCCACATACACTGACCACCACTTACACTGCCCCCACACTGATGACCACCACATACACTGCGCCCCACACTGACGAACACACTGACAACCACATACCCTACCCCCAACACTGACCACAGCATACACTGCCCCCCACACTGATGACCACACTGACAACCACATACACTGCCCCCCCACACTGACCACCACATACACTGACCACCACAGAAACTGTCCCCCACATTGACCACCACATACCCTGACCCCCCACACTGCAACCTACATACCCTGACCCCCACACTGACCACCACACACCCTGCCCCCCACACTGTCTCCCACACATTCTGCCTCCTCCACTGACTCAATCACTCTCACACACCCCGCACACCACACTTTCTCTCACACAAATTGCCCCCCACTGTCACAAACACTGCCCTCCACACTGTCACACACCCTGCTCCCCCACACTGTCTTCCACACACTTTACCACCCACACGGTCACACACCCTTCCCCCCTACACTGTCGTACACACTGCCCCCTCATGCTGTCGCACACCCTGGCCTCTCTACACAGTGTCCCACACACCTTGCCCTCCCACACTGTCACACACCCTTCCCCCCACACTGTCACACACCCTTCCCCCCACACTGTCACACACCCTTCCCCCCCCACACTGTCACACACCCTTCCCCCCCCCACACTGTCACACACCCTTCCCCCCCACACTGTCGTACACACTGCCCCCCCTACACTGTCATACACACTGCCCCCTCATCTGTCGCACACCCTGGCCTCTCTACACTGTGTCCCACACACCTTGCCCTCCCACACTGTCGCACACCCTGCTCCCCCACACTGTCACACACCCTGTTCCCCCTTCGCTGTCGTACACACTGCCCCCCCCTACGCTGTCGTACACACTGCCCCCCCTACACTGTCGTACACACTGCTCCCTCATCTGTCGCACACCCTGGCCTCTCTACATTTTGTCCCACGCATCTTGCCCTCCCACACTGTCACACACCCTGTCCCCCCACACTGTCACACACTGTCACCATCCTCCACACTGCCACCCACACTGTCATCTTCCTCCTCACTGTCACATTCCTCTACACTGCTCCCTCACCCTGTTACCCTTTCACACACTTGCACCCCATATTGTCAGCCCCCAACACTGTCACCATACATACAGTCACTCCTTCCACACACTGCCCCTGCACACACTGTCACCCTTTTCAACACTGCCTCCCACACTCTCACCTACCCACCGTCCCAATTCCACACACATACAGCCACCCCCACACTGTCACCCCCCACATGCTGTCATGCCCCCTACACCCAGCCTCGCTCACATTAACCTCTCCTAATCTTGTTGCTCTCACCCTCTCCATCCATACCACAATTACCAGCTCTCGCTCTTCCACACTCACCCTATCACATTAACTTCTCCTATCCTGTCACTCATCCTGCCTAGACATGCCACACTCACCCTGTCACATAACCCTCCCTCATCCTGTCACTCTCACTTCCCCTTGCCCTGGTACGCTTTCTCCTTCAACCGTGCCATACTCACCCCAACAATGAATACAGAGAGTAAATCTCTGTATCCAGTGCTGCAAGCCTGTCGTTCAATATAACAGCTCATTATACACACAATATGTTTTTTAACTATGTGTTTTAGTGGGGGCCTCTTGTTTGAGTTTCGCCTAAGGCCTCATAAAGTCTAGAGCCGCCACTGGTCCTCATATCATTTTAGTTCTCATTAGGTTCCAAGCAACCACCAGAATAAATTGTCTACTATAGTAGCACTGCCTCTCTTAATGTAATGAAAATCCCAAGGATATTGGGAGGAGTATATATATATATATATACCGTATATACTCAAGTATAAGCCGACCCGAATATAAGCCGAGGCCCCTAATTTTACCCCAAAAAACTGGGAAAACTTATTGACTCGAGTATAAGACTAGGGTGGGAAATGCAGCAGATACTGGTAAATTTCTAAATAAAATTAGATCCTAAAAAAAATATATTAATTGAATATTTATTTACAGTGTGTGTATAATGAATGCAGTGTGTGTGTATGAATGCAGTGTGTGTATGAATGCAGTGTGTGTGTGTATGAGTGCAGTGTGTGTGTGTATGAGTGCAGTGTGTGTGTGTATGAGTGCAGTGTGTGTGTATGAGTGCAGTGTGTGTGTATGAGTGCAGTGTGTGTGTATGTGTGCAGTGTGTGTGTATGTGTGCAGTGTGTGTATGAGTGCAGTGTATGTGTGTGTGCAGTGTGTGTGTGTGTGTGTGTGTGTGTGTGACAGTGGTGGGGGGTGGGCAATTTTATTATTTTATTTATTATTATTTTGTATTATTTTAATATATATTTTTTTCCTTATTATTTTTTATTTAATAATTATTTTTATTTTCGTCCCCCCCTCCCTGCTTGATTTACACTGGGAGCTGACCGAGGTGCTGAACGGACGGCGCGGAGGAGGAGAGAGCTGACAGGAGCTGCAGGACGGGTAAGTAAGATCTCTGCCAGCCCCCTCTCCCTCAGTCTGTATTATGGCAATGCAAATTGCCATAATACAGACTATGACTCGAGTATAAGCCGAGTTCCGTTTTTTCAGCACAAAAAATGTACTGAAACCCCCGACGAGCACACATAGCCTAACAACAACCCCAGAGTTACTTGCTAGGATGCCCTTAAGACACCCCCCACCCCCGGGGTCCCCTCCTCGACTTGCAATTTGCAACGTAGCTAACCGTTACAAGACACAAACGAGGACACCAAACCTAGCAAGTCCTTATACCCACCAGAACCCGCACATAGACACGACTCTGGACACGCACTTATAAAGCTCTTTAATGGAATCTTTCTTTACCTGTCCCCCCCCCCCAAACAAAACAACGAATATTAATGCAGGAATGCAGTATAGATAGCCAAAGGGGGTCAGTCTACCACAAGAGCACCTATTCTCTCGTGAGCACCGATAAGTTACCTGTCTCCAGTCTTGGAGAACCCTTTACTCTTTTTTGCATGATGTTTATGTTATTGACCAGGCATATAAAACCAAAATCCTCATTCTGCATGCCTACCGCTAGTGAAATCTATAAAATATGACCTGTTATGCACTTTTGTTCTGTTAACCAATGTCAATCGTATTTACTTATGGCATATGTGCAGAATGAGAAAAATAAAGAATTAAAAAAAAAAAAAAATGTACTGAAAAACTCGGCTTATACTCGAGTATATACGTTATTTGTGGTCAGGGCAATATTACAGTAGTGGTAGCATAACACATGAATCGTATACAAAAGAACATAGATAATAACACCAGTCGGTTGTGGTGTGCCGGAACCGACAATGCAGTAGGCCTGTAATAAAGAGGGCCTACCTTAGAGGGTGAAGTGATTTAAGAGAGTGGTGGGAGAGGTAACTAAGTATTTATATTAGTTTGGTACCAGTTAAAAAGGTTTGACTCACAATGCTGTGGGATTCCTTTTTTATTTCGGGCAAATATAGAATATATAACACTTGATATTTAGTTAACAGCCTTGGGGGTCTTCTTTAGCATAATTTCTTTTGGGGAGATAACCTTGCATTCATGTAGTTCAGTTACGAAACTTTTAGTTGCTAAGGATAAACATATATATATATATATATATATATATATATATATAGGATACAAAATTACCGGCACTCAAGGATTGAAAGTTGCTTAAATCTTCATTTATTTCGAAGGGAACAAAATCGACGTTTCAGCTCCTCACAGGAGCTTTCATCAGGACACAGAAATATTTAAACACTAAAAAACACTCTTATATAGGACCAACAATTATTACTAATGGGTACTCACCATCAGGTGCACTGCATTTGTGTTCGCCGCCGGAACTGCTGAGACCGCCTTCACAGACAACCATACTTCCGGGTTTACGGTCATGTGACCCCCTAGGACATGTCAATTGGTCGGGCTGCTGTACGTTACTGGGGCAACACCAATACACAATGTCAGGTGGTTGCTCCCAAAGTACCGGAGCTAGCAAGGACCAAATTTCTCTATGACACTTAGTGTTGTCATGGCAGCCTAAACGCATTTCCGGCGGACGTGCAAAAACGCTGAAAAATTGCACAGACCTACCAAACACCTAATATACTTATAGTCTGATATATATAGGAATATGTATCAAAATTATGTTACATAGTGGAAAGTGCATACAAACTTATAAACCAACAGACATAAACTTGTGTATAAATGTCAAAAAAATGTGTCTTGTATGTAGTGATGAGGACTGCTAAAATGTGAATGATATGTGTGTAAGGAGTAGTTCTTGCTACTGAATAATTATCCTGGGACTAAATTGTGAAAAATAGCATGTGTGGTGCTACTGAAACTATTAAATAGGAGTAATATATGTATAAAAAATAAGTATTACTGCTAAATGGTTGTGCTTAAACTAAATGTGGAAAATTTAGTATATTAGGTGTTTGGTAGGTCTGTGCAATTTTTCAGCGTTTTTGCACGTCCGCCGGAAATGCGTTTAGGCTGCCATGACAACACTAAGTGTCATAGAGAAATTTGGTCCTTGCTAGCTCCGGTACTTTGGGAGCAACCACCTGACATTGTGTATTGGTGTTGCCCCAGTAACGTACAGCAGCCCGACCAATTGACATGTCCTAGGGGGTCACATGACCGTAAACCCGGAAGTATGGTTGTCTGTGAAGGCGGTCTCAGCAGTTCCGGCGGCGAACACAAATGCAGTGCACCTGATGGTGAGTACCCATTAGTAATAATTGTTGGTCCTATATAAGAGTGTTTTTTAGTGTTTAAATATTTCTGTGTCCTGATGAAAGCTCCTGTGAGGAGCTGAAACGTCGATTTTGTTCCCTTCGAAATAAATGAAGATTTAAGCAACTTTCAATCCTTGAGTGCCGGTAATTTTGTATCCTGTATTGTTTTGCCACCAGAGCACCAGGTAAAAAATTTTCTTTTATTGAAGTTGGAGTGCAGGGGTTCGCTGGATTTTATATATATATATATATATATATATATATATACACACATACATACTTAATGCAATTTTCTTTCACTCTAATCCAACATGGATGTTTCCATCCACGCTATGGCAAGCATACATTCTTTGTTAGAATTTAGGAATGCCGAGTTAATGTCCTGTTTCCTGTTATATCTGCTGTTCATGGAAAAAACTACCCAAGTAAGTGTGTCTTTGGATAATTGACAGGAATAGGCAATTACGATAATATGAATATATTTCTCATAAACTGGAACTAATTGTTCTTTGATCATAATAGATTACATCTGCAGAACCGACAGAAAAAAATATTTGGAATATGGACCTTTCCAGTGGATTAAATCCCTTTAAAGGGAAAAAAAAACTACTGTCTACACAATGTTGTATATTTTTCACAAAATTCAGTGCTTTTTTTTTAGTAATCCTTGTTTCTCTTCCAAAGTATGCAGCACTAATTATGTGAGTTAGTTATCCTATAAAATGTATATATTAAATATTAAAATATATAAAAGGGATATAAGGGACATGATATATTATATATATATATTAAATATTATAATACATTAAAGGGACACAAGGAAAATCACTGTTTTAAGATATACTTCAAATGAAAACTTGCCTGCATTTAATTATGCATTTTTTCCATTGGGGTTATATCTAAAAACAACTTGCAAAACCTCTATTGCGCTTGTCTGCAGCTTTTGCAAAGCCTCCACTTTTAACCCCACCACGACTTTCTGTGGCTGTCCAATCACAGACTTCCCAATGCAGCTCAATAAGAAGTCTTTCCAAGGCAGGTGTTCTGAGCAATAATTGCGCCTGAGTTTTGTTCCGCGGAGTTAATATTTCTATTAAAATCTGCATTTTATGTAAAATGTAAAAAATAGAACACACTCTTCATACATAAAGCTTTTCAACCAGTTAAAGTATTTTATGGGTCGGAAGTGTCTTTTAAAGCACTGATAATTTACATTACAAAAATCCAAGTTTATTTTAGCTTTCCAATCACTCTTATGATTGTCATCAGAAATTAAACAAAATAAATATGTATGTGACCACAGAGGTGACTTCAACAAAGCAAGGTTGCCAAATTATCTTGCTTTTAGTATTTTTCTAGTCCCTAAGGCAGCAAAAGCAGTTTGGAAACACTGTGGAATAACTAAATGAAATCAGTACATTAGGTTCTAACCTAACAAAATCTGCAGCTTATCGTGTCTGTAGACTTCATGGATATAAACCATTAGAATGTGTTTTAAATAACACTCCAGTTAAATCATGGTAATTACGAAGAGATTGTTTTTCCAACTCAATATATGTTTCAGCAAATATTCTTTTCTTGTGCAGATGTGTTAAACATATCAGTAATGGACTTTCAGGACTGCAAAAATGATCAAACTGGAAAGTGTGTATCTTATTCTCACAGGGACACAAAATATACACAATTGTTAATGGCAATGTTTCTGTTTTACAGCATCAAAGCATGCATGGGCATCCAAAGGAATTCTTCCAGGGGGTTGCATGATTGTAATGACATCCATGCTTGGCCCCTTTTTGACAGTGTCATGAAGGGAAGGGGCATAGTCATTATCACATAAATCCAGGGTGACCAGATTTTGGAAATAAAAAACCAAGACACCAATTGGGGGGTGAGGGGAGCAGGATACGTAAATAGCGTTTTCACAACTTTGGTCTCAGGAATACATGTTTGTATTCCTGACACTATATCGTTCCTTTAAACAAATTAAAGGAACATTCTAGTTACCATAAAAACTTCATCTAAATGAAAACGCTATGTTGCCAGGAGGCCCCTGGGCGCTCTCTTTCCTTTAAGGGGTTAAACCGCTCTCACATTGTTTAAACCCAAAGGCTTCCACCTGCTCCAGATCTCCAGGTTGCTCAGTTGTATTGGGTTTCTGAAACAGAGAGTCAAGAAGTGCAGATTGACGTCAGGCATGGGTGCCGCTGATTGGCTAGAGTTGTCAGCTGATGCTGAAGTCAATCGCTAGTTCCCGTTTCATAAAAATGTTTTAATTTTTAATGAATGGGGATCTAGTGATTGGCTTAGGGTGCCAGCGAACACATTAACACTGATATTTTTTTTTACCTGGGGAGATGAGAAGATCCAAAGTTTTCCTGCCAGGCCCAGGGACCAAAGTCTTGTGATGTAGTGTCCAGAATGAAGTGGAGGGATCCTTTCACTTGTCCTTCCTGCTCCAATCTTCTTTTCTTCTCCTTCATTTGGCACAGTCTTCTTTTGATTCTGACACTGTCTTCTCTTCTCCTTGGCTCTTTCTGCTCCTTTACCTTTCAGCTTCTTTTGCTCTCTTATGCTCATTTTTCTTTCTGATCCCCTTCTGCAACTTTTGCTCCCTTCTGCTCCTTCTGACCCTTCCTGCTCATTTCTGTTCCTTTCTGCTGCTTCTCCACCTTTACCTTTGTGCTCCTTCTGCCCCTTTCAGCTCCTTGCTGTCCCTTTCTGCTCCTTGCTGACCCTTCCTGTCCCTTTTTGCTCCTTCTCCTACTTTTCCTTTTTGCCACTTCTGATTCTTTCTACTCCTTTACCTTTGTGCTCCTTTGGTCCCTCCCTGCTCCTTGCTGCCCCTTTCTGCTCCTTCTCCTACTTTACCTTTGTGCAACTTCTGATTCTTTCTGTTCCTTTACCTTTGTGCTTCTTCTGTCCCTTCCTGCTCCTTGCTTACCCTTCCTTGCCTCTTTATGCTCCTTGCTGGCCATTTATGTTCCTTTGTGCTCCTTCTCCTACATTACCTTTGTGCTTCTTCTGATTATTTCTGCAGCTTTGTGCTCCTTCTGGCCCTTCTTGCTCCTTGCTACCCCTTTCTGTTGCTGACCCTTCCTGCTCCTTGCTGACACTTCCTGCTCATTTCTGTTCTCTTTTTCTCCTTCTCCTACTTTACATCTGTGCTCCTTCTGCCCCTTCCAGCTCACTGCTGACCCTTTCTGTCCCTTGCTGCCCTTTCCATCTCCTTGCTGACACTTTCTGTTCCTTTGTGATCCTTCTCCTACTTTACCTTTGTGCTCCTTGCGGACCCTTTCTGCTCCTTAAAGGGACACTATAGTCACCAGAATAACTACAGCTTAATGTAGTTGTTCTGGTGAGTATAATCATTATATGCAGGTATTTTTTATTAAAACAGTGCCTTTTCAGAGAAAAGACTTTGTTTACATTGCTCCTAGGGACATTTCAAAGTGGTCACTCCTCAGATGGCCACTGGAGGTGCCTCCTGGCTCAGTGTTGCACAAAAGGCAGCAGTGCCATTCAGCGTCTCCATGCAGAATTTTCTTCATAGAGATGCATTGATTCAAATGTGGGGCAGGCGCCCACAATGGGGTAGACCCGGTCTCTAAGAGTCACCGAGTCTGTGGCATACGGGTGCTGGCCTTCCCAATGACCTGGGGCTGGAGGGCGGCCTCCCAACACATGTCCCTCGCACTACCCCTGAGACAGGACTTTCAAACGATCCCAGCACCCTTCAGTGCACTGGGAATCGGCTGACCGAGCACTCCCAGACCGGGAAACACAGAGGTATGAGTCTACAGCCTCCCATACAATAGACGTTGTCCTTACCATGTAGACACCTCTTGAACAGAGACTTTCCCTCGACAGAGGACTTTAAAGCAACACTCACCGCTTACCCACTTAACTTGTCTAGCACTCATAATATTCATGCCACACTTGCACTATGCATTGCAGTACGCATAGGCCATGATCCTAATTAGCCTGCCACCTTCTAACATAACGATTATATACCTGCCTGCCTGGCAACTTGCATGCTTAACCCTTACGTCTGTTTCTTCTTCTTCTTGCTTCATGTGCATAATCTGTGATGCCCACAGACTAGTTTAAACACTGTTAAATTAATTAACATGCAACACAACTCTCACAAACTGAAAGTTTAAGCTACCAATATTTGCCTTGTAAAGTTACAGATTGTTCTACCTAGCCTGACTCCTCTTGCCTTAAAAAAAAAAAAAAAAAAATGTGCTGATACTGATTGCCATGACAAATGTGGGGAAGGGCCATCTCACCGGCAGACCCGTGCGGCGCTGTTAATAAGGTGAGTTTTATTACCTTTTAAGGGAGCTAAGGGGGGGGCAAGCCACCTAAATGGTGGGTTTTGCACTATAGGGTAAGGAATATATGTTTGTGTTCCTGACCCTATAGTGTTCCTTTAATGTCCCTTCCTGCTCATTTCTGCTCCTTCTCCTTTCTGCTCCTTCTACTTACCTTCCTGCTCCTTTCTGACCCTTCCTGTAAGCTGCCTTCCTGCCTCACTTACCTGATCTGTAGTCTGCCCCCTCATCCCTCACTTACCTGATCTGTAAGCTGCCCCCCCCCATGCCTCACTTACTTGATCTGTAGGTTGCCCCACCATCCCTCACCTACCTGAGGTAGCTTCTTTTCCCTGCCTTTCTCCATTCACACGCTGGTAGGTTTATTAATCATTTAATACTATAATATTTCTGGATGGCATCTGACAATACATTTTAACAAGAGTAGTTTTAATAACAGATTCTGTCATTGATAGGATTTTCTTTGTGTTAGCTATAACAGGAGGAATGGATAAAGTGGCGTTCTCTAGAATGATGCATATATGAGGAAGTTGGCAGCTTGAACTAGGGACACAGTTGGTAAGTATGAATGAAACCAGATATATTGCCCCATGTTCTTGAGAGTATCAAGATGTGTATGATATCTATAGTCTGTGTTGTATTTGGCTTTCTCATCAAAGAGCACGGGCTGTATATATCTACCCGTCTTTCGTGTTGACACTACCCAGTTGCAGCTCTTTTCCATTCAAAAGGCTAAATCCTAGTGGGAAATTATCATTGTGACGGACCACTATAGTCACTGTCTTCCCCTCCCGGGAGCTACGAGGCCAGGCTCATAGCTGCCCAAGGAGTGCTTTCCCCAGAGCTGCCTAAGTGGAGAGAGAGGCGCGAGCCCCAGCGGAGACCCTGGAGCTGTGAGTCAACTTCACAGCCTCAGATTCCCACTGGCCACCTGGAAGTCCTTGCCGACCAATCAGGAGAGGGAGCTCCCATTCATACAGGGCTCGCGCCATTCTCCTGATGGGTCGGCAAGAGGGAGCACTGATTGGTCACTGCAGGGCGCAGACGACCAATCAGAGAAGGAGCGGCCATTCAAACGGGGCTTTGCACCCTTTCTCCAGATTGGGCTACGAAACCTCTCTCCTCCCCGAGCGCCGATTGGTGCACATGGGTTTTGCGTCCTTTCTCCTGATTGGGTGGCGAAACCTCTCTCCTCCCTGAGTGCTGATTGGCAAAAATTGGTTTAGCGCCTTCCAGATGATTGGCTGTTGCTTGGTTTAGGCGCAAAGTTTGAATTCACCGGACTAAACCAGACTTCATATGATGGTTTCTCAGGCTCTGTACATCCAATAGCCCCGCTATTTGCAGGGGTCCTAGCTGGGACCCGGGGCTATCCAGGAATGTATATTTCATGTGTGTACCCCATTCCCTTCCTGGGGCGTGGATCCCCTAAGTGTTCCCCTTATATGTAATGTGTTTTACTGTTTGTAATTGTTGTGCAGTTGATATCTTCCAGAGCTAGAGATGGTTATCTCTATAATGGTAAACCTCCCCCCTTTAGTCTGGGATTGTATCGAACAGGATGGAGACCCACGGCGGCGGTCTGTGCATAAAAGCTGTGTGTATCAATAAAGCATTGTCAGTGTTGTACCGCCAGAACTCAGTCTCGTCCAGGTACTGGGGCGGGGGAGGGGGAGGAAGGGTTAATCCCTGTGCCAGCTTGTTGCAGCTTGTGGAAGATGCAGCGGGGAAAGTCCTTGTAAGGACTGGAGCGCCCAGGAATGTGCCATCCAGTGCCTGGGAGCGAGCAGAGCTAGTTCCCCTACCCAGTTGCAGCTAGGTAGCGTCCATCTGGTGCTACTCCCACATTGAGGCACATAAAAAATTGGTACACCAATGGTATCCTACACCCAGTCACTTACATAGATTGTATCCCAATACCTCAACACAATGCTAGAGATGCAAAACAGGAGAAGGCACAATGTACCACATCTGCTGGAACTGCCCAGTAATCCAATCACTTTGGTCTAAAGTTCACTCACTTTTCCAAGCTTTAAACCTGACATACATATCAGCTGCACCAACCTCTTGCCTTTTTCTTCTATTCTCAGCTACCTCAAGCATAGCCCATAAACAAATGGCGCAATCACTATTCCAGCAGCCCGAAACTTGATACCTCCTCTTGGAAGCAAAATACACGCCCTAGTACAACTCAACTTATAGATAAAATACATCACTATTTCCTCTTTGAAAAAAACACAAAAATTGTCCGCCCACACACGTACAAACCTATTGCACATCCAATAGACTTGGTCATCTTGGTTACTCTAGAAAGAGAGCAAGAGGAACAAACATCCACTGTGTTCCATGATCCTTAGGCATCTCTCACAGGGGATAAATCCATACATAAATGACTCTACCCCAATGCTGCGATATGGACAACTTATGACAGTAATATGTTCTTGTAAGTGCAATTTAACAGTTGCTTCGTTTTAATTTATTTCATTTTTTCCTAAACACTTAAGAAAAACAGCTATAAATTAACAAGACAAGAGGTTCTGACAATGCTTGTTTTTAAAAAATATATATATATATCTACAATTATATGTGTATACTGCCAATACCACCTCTCTAAATTGTTGATTGTAAACCATCAGGCATTGCAATTCCATTTCTACTGCTGCAAAGAACCAGTTTGATATCTTTACACATCGCAACAGTATCCATTGTGAATATTTGTGGAAGATGATGTATGATATCTATGTCTTGTGTACTCCCCACCCCATTCCCCCTTTCTTCTTTCTATACCCTTATTATAAAAAATATTTCAATAAAAGGCTATTGAAAAAAAAAGTTTTCTATCACCCCCAAATCACAAGGAATTTCCACATGACGTAGAAATTGAGTAATGCCTACTTACTTCTCACACGACATGTTGACGTGTTGTGGTTCTAGCAGTCCAAGAGCGTGTTCCTTCTGCATCCTTCATGTTTCTGACAAACATAGGCTGTTGGCACTGTAAAACCCATCTCTGGTGCTTAGTGCCAATGAAGGCCTCTGAATAGAGAGGCCAAAAGCATGTCTCCACTCATGGGCAGATGGCTCAGCTGCCCAAATGGCAACTTAATGGAGGTCCTTGAAATTCCCTCTTAAAGGAGACTAGACGTGCAAAACCTACTAAAAGAGGACAGATTTAAACATTGTACCCTTTTGTGACATGCATAGTTGCCCTCAAGAACGCTTCTAAAGACACCAATCACAAATCTAAAACCTATAACAGAAATATACAGAAACCTATGAGACACAGATTTTCTTTTATTTTGATATCTTGACACATAAATAGACAATTGCTGGAATATATTAATCTACTTTTTCCCCAAAAAAATTTGACTTTACCCCGCATTTCCTTAAAAAAAATATCTTAGTGGCCCTAAGCTGCAGTAAATTTGTTTTTCACATAACAATTGATGGGAAGCTCCCCTAAGTGCCCTTATGGACCTGCAAGGGGTCATCAGGTAATCCCTGCAAGAGGAAATAGATGCCTGTATCTCTGTCTCATTTTGTTTGGGGACGTATATTTATGCAGCCTCCTAAGGAACAGCTAGGTACCGTGATTCCCTGAAAATAAGACTGGGTCTAATATTAATTTTTCCCCCGAACAACACATTAGGGCTTATTTTGATGGGATGTCATATTTTGGGGAAAAACAGTTTCAAGCATGCGCTAGAAAGCAGGTCTATGTTTGGGAGAATTCCCCCGAACATAGACCAGTTCACTAGAGCATGGAATCCTGCGAATCTATGTTTGGGGAAACCTTCCTGAACATAGATTAACTTACTCACGAATGGAATCCCGCGAATCTATGTTTGGGGAAATGTCCCCAAACATAGATTAGTTTACTCGCGAATGGAATCACGCAAATCTATGCCCGGGGAAACTTCCCTGAACATAGATTAGTTTACTTTCAAATGGAATCCCGCAAATCTACGTTTGAGGAAAATTCCCCGAACATAGATTAGCAAACGAGCGATTGGTGACTAGGGCTATTTTCGGTGTAGTGCTTATATTTTGAGCATCCCCCACAAATAAGCTAGGACTTATTTTGGGGGGATGTCTTTTTTCAGGGAAGCAGGGTAGTCAGAAACAGAAGGTTCAACATGGACTGGAACAAAGAGGCCAGGATAACCCCCACCACCCGATGGGAGAAGCGGGGCAGCGAGCAACTACTTTTCATGTGCTACATTGATTCTCTTTTACTTTTAGCTTCTCTTCTTTGCTTAAACACAGCCTCAGTAGCAGAGGGCAATTGTCTCTTAGTGAATGCAGGGTCCTAAGAAGGAAGAGCCTCAGTGGTTTTCTGAAGGTCACTAAAGACATGTTTTAGGAAAAATATAACATTGCTATTTCTCAGAAAGAATAATGTATTACTTTGTCATAAAAAGTTGATAAAATCTTTACATCATACACATAAAATTAGGTCTAATGGTTTAATACTTAGAGTGTCCGTTGACCTTTAGAACTATAAATAATTTTCTATTGTAAGATAAATAGAAGTACTTAGTCTAAAATAGCCTTAAATGTCTGTGGTCATGAGTGAATTGAGATTAGATGACTGGTGGTATGTGTCTGAGGTGACCCTGTTTCTAATGCACAATGACCATTAACAAACACTTGACAATTGGTATAAGACATGCATACATCAATCTGCACTTGATACCCATACAATTGAACAAAGGACATTTGTCTGATTCTTGCAGTTATATAAACAGTGGCATTTGGTACAAGAAACATACAACTTCAAAGTTACATTTAAGACAATAGGGACATCTGCAACCCCACCAGATTGAGTAATGCTACCCGATATATCTGATTTCATCTATAAGCCTTTTGAAGTTGCCATAATAGATTAAAACAGGTTAATGATGTAGATTCATATATAAAAGAAAAAGTCTTTAAACATCAGTTGCATGTGAGATGTTCTGTTTATCTGAATAATGCTGTTTATATGAGTTATAAAAAAAATTATATCTTGATATATTCTAAAGATTAGTAATATTATAAAAAATACTCTATGGTTAATTATCCTTACAAAATCAACATGGGTTTATATAATAATAATAATAAAAAATAAGAGCTAAATGGTAGGATGTGCAGAACAGCATATTTTAGTTTGCAATGATGAACCAAATTATGTGAATTTGTTGGACTTTTCATGTTTTTCAAATGCCGCATTAAAGAAATAATAAAAAGTTGCATTTTAATGACATCATGTGATAGAGTGTTAGGAGCTTGTTAAAAGATTTCTGCAGTTAACCCCTCTCCCTCCACTTCATTTTGAAAAAGGAGACTGAACTGCGCAGATCCCTTGATCAAGAGAAATAGTCTACCATCTTTGATTATTTCTCACTGTTTGTACGTCCTTACAGAAAAACGAATACACAATAATTTTAAATTGCATTCGTCCTCTAATGCATCTATCTCTTGCATCCATCCGTTGTATCGATGCTTTCAAGGATATGGTCAAGAGGGGAAATATTTCCATATGTGAACACACATCTCAAAGAATTTGGTGTGGCCATAGGAGGAATGCTGGATTCTCTGTACTGCTCAATCGTCTCTACCATCTTAAGGAACTTTGTTCAGCATCACACAAACTACTCGTTTTATGCAGACAAAACATTGTAAAACATTTAACTAGTACTGCTTTTTAATTTACAGTTTCTCATATTTCCTTATAATGGATAAAATACCATTTAACATTTCACAAGTCAACTTAAAATCACCTATCTCAGCAAACAAATATGGGAAATTAGTTCCACCATATGTCCATGTTGTGTCAAGCCCACTACTACTTTACAGTACCCCAATATCAGTGGGTCCTATACTAATTTCAACATGGGAGACAAATTAAATAGTAATATTGCTAAATGAACTAAAGTGTATTTAATTGATCTATTGTAGTTTCATAGTTTCAAAACGATATATTTAAAGTGATAGTTAGTTGATGTGTATACTTACAATGCATATCATATATATGCTCTATAACAAATGAAAATTATAAATAAAGTGACATTACTATTCAAAACCTCCTCAATTGTATACTTTCCTGTTCTCACCTCCAAAGCAGCATTCAAAAGGAATCTAGTCTGGATTCCAAAAATACATAGGAAAGACAAAGAGCAATTGGTAGCACACCCGGAACATGCATTTATCAGCCATGTTGACCACAATTTATACAAAATACAGATTAAGGAGCAGCACACATGTACAAATAGAGTTTTAAATTTGACAAGGGTACTTGAAATCACCTATCTCACCAAACAAATGGGGATTTAAAATTAGGTTACAACACCATCTACACAGGACTCCACCAATGTCGCCAACACATTCAAATATATTATTAAAGAGAAAATGAGGAAGAAGATCACTCAATTACATTTTGTAATTCCCCCTGGGAGACCATTATCATGCAGTGGCCAGCTTTTCTAGCATGGACTGTGTCAGTTCCATGGCACTAAAAGGCTCAATGGCAATGTAGCACTGCCTGATAGGCTTCGGAGATTCAATGTGACCAAACCTTATAAAACTCTAGAGTTCAGCTGAGAGCCATCCTGTGCAATGCATGCTCATGATGTACAAATATGTTGGACTGATAATGAGAAAGTGAATTTCTTAATTATGAAAATGTAAGAAGATGGGATGGGCATTGGTTGTCAGGGATACCTCCAGTTTTTGTCAAACTGTTTGATAACAGTTTGGCAAACACTGGAATGGCTGTACCTAAATCATTGCGAAAACCCGTAGCTGTTATGGCTCTTGGTTCACTTTGAACTGTCAGTTATCATTTCATTTTTTTTTCTTGTTACTACACACAGCTACTCATTTACATATCTGTTGCATACCAATGCAATATATAAATATAAAAAATATCAACAAGTTGGCATTACAATTCAGATGATAAGTGGAACAAACTTTACTTGAACATTCTCGCACTAAAGAAACTAAACTAAACAAAACAAAAGAAAACAAAACAAGAAAAACATTCATTTTAAACATCTCTATACATTAAATGTAATGCTCTTAACTGGAATTACTTCAATTTGGTATAATTCCTGTATTAACAATTCATTGATGTCTAAAAAAAACCCTTCTTTTTTTTTATAGTGGCTAGCTTTTTTTTTCTATTACATTTTTGGAATTCCACAAAATTGAGAGGTCTCTGAGTACTAGTTAAATAAACAATTCTCCTTTGAACTTCTTCCTAAGATTCACCTCCATGCAATGTGCAGCACCTAGACAACTAATCCTTTAGTGCTACACATCATAGTAAATTAGCCATTATATTTCCATATGACAAACTGAAAGTTTGCCACGTTTGTGTGTCTTTCACACCTAAGAAAATAGTGAGGTTAGGGTAGTTTTAATCTGTGAGACACTCTTTTCGTCTTCAAAGTGATACTCAAAATTGTTCTCAAACCCTATGATTACTTTATTTAGAAAATACTGGTAGTATATACACAGGAGTGACAGGACACATAAGAAGTTGATACCATCAAATATCCAAATTTCTTTTTAGGCAGTCCGCACAATGATATGATTAGAGGTTTAAGTCTTTAAGTCAGTCCTTTGATCATACATATTCTAAGTATAAAGTATTGCAAAACACAGTGAAGAGCAAAAACAGCCGATAATACGTAAAATCAGTTCAGCAGTTGTGATGGCTGCATTTCCTCAACACTCTTGGAATTATATGCAAAGCATGCAAGTGAGTACACGCGGTTTTTATAATTACTGCTCATAGTTTGCATGTTTCCTTTTCAAACATCTGCTCTTTCAAACATAGATCTTGATCTAATATTTTGGATAAGCGTTTTAAATAATAATAAAATAATAATAAATAATTATTATAATAATAATTTTAGGATAATGTTTTTAAACATTTTTTTTCAAAATATTAACAAAATATATTATACACTGAACAAAATTATAAACGCAACACTTTTGTTTTTGCCCCATTTTTCATGAGCTGACCTCAAAGATCTAAGACTTTTTCTATGTACACAAAAGGCCTATTTCTCTCAAATATTGTTCACTTCTCCTTTGACGAGATAATCCATCCACCTCAGAGGTGTGGCATATCAAGATGCTGATTAGACAGCATGATTATTGCACAGGTGTGCCTTAGGCTGGCCACAATAAAAAGTCACTCTAAAATGTACAGTTTTACTGTATTAGGGGGATCCGGGGGTTCGAAAACAAGTCAGTATCTGGTGTGACCACCATTTGCCTCATGCAGAGCAACACATCTACTTTGCAAAGAGTTGATCAGGTTGTTGATTGTGGCTTGTGGAATGTTGGTCCACTCCTCTTCAATGGCTGTGTGAAGTGTCTGGATATTGGCAGGACCTGGAACACGCTGTCGTATACGCTGATCCAGAGCATCCCTAACATGCTCAATGGGTGACATGTCCGGTAAGTATGCTTGGCCGTGCAAGAACTGGGATGTCTTCAGCTTCCAGGAATTGTGTACAGATCCTTGCAACATGGGGCCATGCATTATCATGCTGCAACATGAGGTGATGATCGTGGATGAACGGCGCAACAATGGGCCTCAGGATCTCACCACGGTATCTCTGTGCATTCAAAATGTCATCAATAAAATGCACCTGTGTTCGCGGTCCATAACATAACCTGCCCATACCATAACCCCACCGCCACCATGGGCCACTTGATCCACAAGGTTGGCATCAGTAAACCGCTCACCCCATGACGCCATACACGCTGTCTGCCAACTGCCCTGTACAGTGAAAACCAGGATTCATCCGTGCAGAGAACACCTCTCCAAAGTGTCAGACACCATCGAATGTGAGCATTTGCCCACTCAAGTCGGTTACGATGACAAACTGCAGTAAGGTTGAGACCCCGATGAGGACGACGAGCATGCAGATGAGCTTCCCTGAGATGGTTTCTGACAGCTTGTGCAGAAATTCTTTGGTTATACAAACCAATTGTTGCAGCAGCTGTCCGGATGACTGGTGTCAGACAATCTTGGAGGTGGCGATGCTGGATGTGGAGGTCCTGGGCTGGTGTTGTCACACGTGGTCTGCGGTTGTGAGGCCGGGTGGATGTACTGCCAAATTCTCTGAAATGCCTTTGGAGGTGACTTATGGTAGATAAATAAATATGAAATTCATGGGCAACAGCTCTGGTGGACATTCCTGCAGTCAGCATGCCAATTGCACGCTCCCTCAAAACTTGCGACATCTGTGGAATTGTGCTGTGTGATAAAACTGCACATTTTAGAGTGGCCTTTTATTGTGGCCAGCCTAAGGCACACCTTTGCAATAATCATGCTGTCTAATCAGCATCTTGATATGCCACACCTGTGAGGTGGGTGGATAATCTCGGCAAAGGAGAAGTGCTCACTAACACAGATTTAGACAGATTTGTGAACAATAGTCGAGGGAAATAGGCCTTTTGTGGACATAGAAAAAGTCTTAGATCTTTGAGATCAGCTCATGAAAAATGGGGGCAAAAACAAACGTGTTGTGTTTATAATTTTGTTCAGTGTATATAAAAATATATTTTAAAAATATTAAAATATTAATAATTTAAAAATACCTAATTTTAAATGTCAATACAAATTTGAAAAGCTTATCCAAAAATAATTAATTGAGGATATAGCTTTTTAACTAGAATAAAAAATGAAAAACAAAATATTAACCTGTAATGCATTTCTAACAAATGGGCAAAACTCCTCAGTTCCAAGAAACAAAAACATGTCTAATCACACACGCAGGGTTACTCACTGAAATGAGAATTGACAGAATCTAAAGAAATCAACACAGTTACATGGGAAAATGTATCCTCCTGGAGCTCCCTGCAATGCAATGTAGGATGCAATGCAGGATACGCGAAAATTAGGTACATTGGTGTCATGGTAGGCTTATGCAATATATGATCATATACTGACACTGAATCTAAGTTAGGTGTATTTAAAACTTTACATTTTTATGGTCTTATATGTTATTTTATAATTGAGTTTGATGGATTCTGTATGTTGTATCTATTGTTCCAGGAGCAATCATGTAATGTATGCATGTTTATGTAAGTGTGGCCCTTTTGTTCCATACATAATTGTGGTAATAACATGTTATTTCAATGATATGCCTTTGCTCTGAATATACGTACGTACACATACCTATAATGGACCATGGTCAACACCTACTAAAAATATTTTTCTTTTTTGCAATGAAGTAAATAACTTCTCAGATATTACAGAAAAGAATTGCCCATGTCTCGGAGCTACAGCCGGAAAGGTAACTGACTTAAAACCTAAAAAGACTCAGGTTTGTCTTTAATAATCCCTAATCTCATCCATTCCCTATGTTTAAACATTACTTTTATTGTTTCATTTAAAAAAAAAAAAAAATACATGACATGTTTCGGATCATAAAGTGATACTCATAAGCAAATGTCTATTAAAACGAGCAAACTGGCTTTTTCCCCTTGTGAATACAACCTGAAAGGTTCATACATGTTGTGTAAATATGTCCTTTCAATGATATGCCTCTGAAGATACTGAAAATGTACATATGACTATTATTACCAATATGGTCAACACCTGCAAAAATAGCACTATTTTGCAATAATTTAGACAAGCAGTGTACACATTGCAACATATAATCCATCAATACATAGTACAGAAGAATTTCTACAAATGTGATACACACCATTTCTGCAAATGTGTTAATGCATACATTTCGTATTTATAAGAAATAAACATTTATAAGAAATATAAATGCTGCCTACTGAAGAGTAGATGAGTTGGGAACTAGGAATTCACAGAAATACCACCACAAAGGATGAGGAAGTCATTTTCTTTTATATTCAGGTGGTATTTTGTGCATTCCTCATTATCAGGTCTTTGGGTTCTCTACCATATGATGGTTCTGCAAAATATCTTTGCTCTTCCTAGAACTGTACTTTTCTGGACAGAGATCTCAGATGTCTCATCTGGAATCTGCTGTAACCACTCTTCCACCTACTACTGCCTTCATTTTCCACATCGTTTCTAGCTCCTTTTTTAGCATATCTGTATTTGGCCACCTTCTTATGTCCATCTTCTTGGTGTTATGGTCACTGTCTACCATTCCTTGTCTACCACCACAATTTCGAGTTGTAGACCAACAAGTACTGGTTCATTTTGTATGAAGATCCCCTCTTAAGTCAGATAGTATCAAAGAAACCTAGAATTATATGTAGAGGAATTCCCAACATAAAAAAAAAACCATCTTATTTGAAGCAGCTTCAAACAAGATAAGAGCAACATAAAAACCTTTCTTAATAGCGAGATAGGGTTCTTTCAGTCCGAATATTGCCTGGCTTGCAGGACCACGGGTACACAGAGGCAACATATAAGATTAATCAACTCATAACTTGCCATATCAATAACTACATATATGTTTGAACTTGCCCATGCAACATATCCAGAACATCAAGACAGGGTTTAAGGAACATCCATTATCCTCACCTTTCATACATAAACATCAAGGAGATCCCACCAATCCCACTAAATTACAGTTTCTTCGGATTGAAAGGGTTAATAGGAATTGGAGTGGGGAAGATTTAGATAACAAGCTTGGCCAGCAAGAAATGAGGTGGGTCTTTAAGTTGAAGTCGCTATCCCCGAGGTTTAAATGGGGATTTTGAGTTGTGTCACTTTCTTTAATCTGTATTTTATTATCTCTGATTGTCTTCCATATGTATGATTGGTTTATATTGTGCTATTGTGATATTAATATGCATTTCAGCTAATTTTCACTTGATTTTAAGTTGTTGGTACAAATTAGGCATAACATATGTATTTGCTTTAGATGTTATACAGTGCTATAACAATTAGCTGTTTATTTGCACAAACAACCATGGTTTCTATGCCTTATAAGAGGATCTCATGCATGTAGATGTGATGGTCAACTGAACATGTAACATATCCACTCTTCCACTGGCTGAGGGCGTTGAGGCCTCTGCTGAACAGTCACAAGCATAGCCATGTCATGATTCGGGGAACCTAACACGCTAACAGGTCACAGAGAGGAAAAGGTGCAGTACCGGTCCTTAGAATGGCCGGGTTAAGCACACCAAGAATAGTCAGGAGACAAGCCGAGTAAGGGGAGCCGGAAAACAGGAGAACGTGAAACAAGACGAGGTCAAAGGGATGGAGAATACAGGAGAGTCGGAGGAACAAGCCAAATAATCGGTAACCAAGGAGAAACACAAGCAAACAGCAATACAGGTAACCAAAGACCACAACAGGGTACTGAGGGACAGGAAAGGTAAGTATTTAAAACCTGTGGTTAATTCTGATTGGATAACTTCCAGAATTAACAATCACACGTGGGAGATATCTATACCTCCCACTGTGATTGTCATACTGTGACTTTTAC
The DNA here is from genome assembly GCF_036172605.1 of Pelobates fuscus. NCBI lineage: Eukaryota > Metazoa > Chordata > Amphibia > Anura > Pelobatidae > Pelobates > Pelobates fuscus. Next base: position 133,094,456 of record NC_086317.1, read on the forward strand.
GCCGGGTCACGTGGCTGACCCCGGCGTTTGCATAAATGCACGGTCTCCCAGCGTGCAGCGTTATACACGCTGCCACCGGGAGACGAGAAGGAGGATGCGAGCGGCGTCCGAGGCTGTGAGGACGCCGCTCGCCAACAGGCATAGGAAGGGGAGACGCGGGACCCTGACTTTACCCCCCCTCGAGGACCGCCCAGAGGGTGGGAAGCCGAAGGCTTCAAAGGAAACCACGCATGAAAGGAGCGGACCAAAGAGGGTGCGTGCAAATCAGAGACAGAAACCCAAGACCGCTCTTCAGGACCGTAACCCTTCCAATCCACCAGATACTGCAACCGACCCCGAGAAAAACGAGAATCGAGGAGAGCAGCCACCTCGTACACGTCACTAGAGACCGCCCGGAGGGAATCGGGTCGCCTGAGAGGACCAGAGAACCGATTACAGAGCAAAGGCTTCAAAAGAGAGGTGTGAAACATGTTTGGTATACGCATGGAAGGAGGCAAGGCCAGGGAGTAGGACACGGGATTCACCCTACGCAATACCCTATAGGGGCCAAGGAACCTGGGCGCAAATTTCATCGAGGGAACCCTGAGGCGGAGATTCCTAGAGGACAACCAAACCTTATCACCCGGAGCATAAGAAGGAGCCGCAGCGAATCTCTTCTGAGCAGCGAATCTCTTCTGAGCAACCGCTGCACGAGAGAGAGCAACATGGACCTGATCCCACATCTTCCGTAAGGAGGCGAGGTGCTCGTCCAAAGCGGGCATTCCCTTGTCAGAGAATACACCGGGAAGGACAGAGGGTTGGAACCCATAAGCAACCATAAAAGGACTTAAGCCAGTAGACGAATGAGTCACAGTATTCCTGGCGCATTTAACCCAGGGAAGAAGATGAGACCAGTTGTCTTGGTGTGCATTCGTGAAGCAGCGTAAATACAACTCCACAGATTAGCCCGTTCAGCAGCTCCATTAGATTGTGGATGATAGGAGGACGTAAACGACAAGGAGATCCCCATCTCAGCACAAAAGCCCTTCCAAAACCGAGAGACAAATTGAGAACCCCTGTCGGACACGATATTCAGAGGTATACCATGCAACCGGAACACCTCTTTGGCAAACACCTGAGCCAACTGAACCGCAGAAGGAAGTTTCATAAGCGGAATAAAGTGCGCCATTTTAGAGAACCTATGTGTCACAGTCAAAATTACTGTCTGTCCATGAGAGGAAAGAAGATCTACAATAAAATCCATGGATAAGTGGGTCCAGGGTTTCTTGGGTACAGATAGGGGCATCAGGAGTCCCCGTGGTTTAACATTAGGCGACTTACACTGTGTACAGCCACGACAAGCCTGCACAGAATCCACCACGTCTTGTTTAAGTGATGGCCACCAAAACTGTTGAAGGAGACCCTTGTACGTCTTGGTAATCCCCGGATGACCAGCAGTTTTGGCGGTGTGAAATAAAGCTAACAACTTTTTTCTGTCTTTTGCTTTCACGTATAGTCTACCAACAGGTGTCTCAGAGGGTGCTTGGGTTTGGTATGTATTGATACTCTCAAGGAAAGGAGACGAAATAACCAAACGAGTAGCAGCTATTATCTGAGACGCAGGTACAATGGGTTCGGGAGCGGGGGCAATAGACTCCAAAGGTTCGTACTGTCGGGAGATAGCATCAGCTTTGACATTACGGTAACCATATGTAATAAAGTACTGAAAGCGTGAAAGAAATAAAGACCATCTAGCCTGCCGAAGGGACAATCTTTTAGCATCTGCTATATAGGAGAGATTCTTGTGATCAGTTATAACCAAAATTTTTTGTCTAGATCCCTCTAATAAGTACCCCCATTCTTTAAAAGCCATCACAATAGCCAATAGTTCCCTGTTCCCGACGTCGTAATTCTTTTCTGAATCAGACAGCCTTTTAGAAAAGTAACAACAGGGATGGAGGGGTTCCTCATACGATAATCTTTGGGACAACATTGCTCCTACACCTGATTCAGAAGCGTCCACTTCCATAACAAAGGGAAGGGAAGGATCAGGATGGTGTAGCACAGGGGCAGTGTCAAATGCCTTTTTGAGAATCACGAAACCCTCAAGGGCTTCAGGAGTCCAAACCCTGGGGTGCAAACCTTTTTTAGTTAGTTTTGTATATCGTTATATTGTTCAGACCCCTGTAATCTATGCATGGCCTTAAGTCACCCTCTTTCTTGGCAACGAAAAAGAAACCAGCACCAGCAGGAGAGGAGGACCTTCTGATAAAACCTTTCCTCAAGGATTCCCGTATATACTCCTCCATAACCTGATTTTCTTTTTCTGAAAGAGGGTAGACCTTACCCCTAGGTGGCATAGTACCCGGTAAAAGGTTTATGGCACAGTCATAGTCACGGTGTGGAGGTAGCTTATCTGCCTCCCTTTTTTCAAAAACCAATGCAAGGTCTGCATACACAGAAGGGACAGAAACAGAAAGTGGTTTAGCCGTGGGCACATTGAGTAAACAAACAGGACGTACATGGGCCATACAGTCTCGTTGACAAGATTACCCCCAGGAGAGTATATCTAAACAACCCCAATCAAGTACTGTGTTGTGTTTAACTAACCAGGGAAAACCCAGAACGATGGAAGCAGTAGGAGAGTCAATTATTTGGAAGGTTATCCTTTCCTTGTGCAAAGCACCCACAGACATAACTATTTCTTGGGTTTCATGGGTCACCAGAGGTTTCTCAAGTGGTCTACCATCTATGGCCTCAACGGCCAAGGGTGTGGCCTTTTGGATCAAAGTCAAGGCTGCGGTTTTAGCAAAGTTTTCATCCATAAGATTGTCTGCCACACCTGAATCGATCAAGGCTTTGGTTGTTATAGTGGTTTTATTGACCAAAAGAGAAACCGTAATAAACGGTCTGGAAATGGACACATGAGGGGACAAAGTCATAACACCCGAGGCCGACCCCTCTCTAGGCCTTAGGTGCTGAAGTTCCCCTGTAATTTAGGGCAGGTATTACAGTGGTGCCCCCTCCTTCCACAATAAAGGCATAACCCCTCCCTTCTACGATATGCTCTTTCAGCCTCAGTTAACCCCGTAGCACCCAATTGCATGGGTTCGGGGGATGGTTGACTATGAGCGGGTAATGCTAGTAATGCAGTACTGGGTAGAGCAGGTAACACCTGTGTATTCATCTGTCTTTGACTACGCCTCTCTCTTATACGGTTGTCAATAAGAATTATATAGTCTATAACATCATCCAGAAGAACAGGCAATTCCCTGGATGCTATTTCATCCAGTATGTAAGCGTCCAAACCCTCCTGAAAGGCTGTTACGAGGGCGTCATTATTCCAAACCACTTCAACTGCTAGATAACGGAATTCAATAGTATAAACAGATCTGTTACCCTGTCGGACCCTAAGCAGAGCTTTGCCAGCAGAGGCAACCCTACCGGGTTGATCAAACGTGCGTTTGAAAGCTGTCAAAAAATCTGCAAAGGACATAGGAGACGTATTCTCCCACATGGGGTTGGCCCATGCTAAAGCTTTCCCGGACAAGTGGTTTATCAAAAAGGCAATTTTGGTTCTGTCAGTGGAATAGGAACGTGGATTCATCACCAAATGGATATCAATTTGGTTGAGGAAACCACGACACAATGCTGGATCACCGCTATAGCGCTGTGGCGGCATCATATGAACTATGTGAGCAGGAACGGGTACCAGAGTGGGAATGGGTTCGGGCACAGCAGCAGCAGCATCCTGAACGGCAGGTTGCAAGTGTGCAGTACGAGCCAGTATGGTTTGTAAAGCTTGAGCAAACTGATCCATACGGTGGTCTAAACCATCCATCCTAGCTTCCTGATTAACTAATAGCTGTGGAATGTCAGCAGTTTCCATTATGGCCCTGTTGTAATGTCACGATTCGGGGAACCTAACACGCTAACAGGTCACAGAGAGGAAAAGGTGCAGTACCGGTCCTTAGAATGGCCGGGTTAAGCACACCAAGAATAGTCAGGAGACAAGCCGAGTAAGGGGAGCCAGAAAACAGGAGAACGTGAAACAAGCCGAGGTCAAAGGGATGGAGAATACAGGAGAGTCGGAGGAACAAGACAAATAATCGGTAGCCAGAGAGAAACACAAGCAAACAGCAATACAGGTAACCAAAGACCACAACAGGGCACTGAGGGACAGGAAAGGTAAGTATTTGAACCCTGTGGTTAATTCTGATTGGATAACTTCCAATCAGAATTAACAATCGCACGTGGGAGATATCTATACCTCCCACTGTGATTGCCATACTGTGACTTTAATGCCGGGTCACGTGGCTGACCCCGGCGTTTGCATAAATGCGCGGTCTCCCAGCGTGCAGCGTTATACACGCTGCCGCCGGGAGATGAGAAGGAGGATGCGAGCGGTGTTTGAGGCTGTGAGGACGCTGCTCGACCACCGGCATAGGAAGGGGAGACCCTGACAAGCCATCACTTTGGTACATTCCACATTTGATGTTTACGTGTGTAATTGCACTGGAATTGGCATCTTGTGTTCTCCACTTGCCCATTTAGTTTTTTGTGAACGTTCTTAGTATCTTGTTGACTTTGTTTAGAGCAAAGCATTCCAGTATGTCTATGGCATTTTTAATAACTTTCTTTGGTCTGTCTAGTCATGGAATCTTGTGTGGCTGTTTGGTCTACCAGCATCTGCTGTTTTGAGCTTCTAGCATTGTTTCTATTCCCCATCTGAGTATTGCACATGTATTGACTCATATGTCCATCGATCATGGAAGCTATGATGCCTGACAGGATCTTCCATGTTTTCAGGAGACAGGTGTTGTTCCCCTTTTGAAGTCCTTCATGACCACTATTGTTTTGCTTTGTATTAGTCAGTCAGGGTTGAAGCTAGTAACTGGTTTGTTTGTGCTGCTAGATATTCATTCAGTGTTAGATTTTTTTATCCAGTAAGTGTGGATAATTTTAGGTCCTGGTGCTGACTAACTCTTCATGTATGCTAAACATTGTTGGATATCTTATACTGTGACGGTGACTCGTTGTTGTTCTGCAAGCATGTAGTGGTGTGCTTTCAGGTCTAGTAGCCACTGAACCCTGGTGTTATGTGATGCTTTTTTATCTCCTTGATGCTCTTACAGTATTGTTCAGTCTCAGTTCAAGGTGGGTCCTAGGTGGATATGCACTTATACTGCAGCTGTGCACATACCTTGGCTGGGTCTTTGATAAATATGGCAATCATTCACTGAAGCATCTGCTTCTCTGGAGCTCTGTCTGTTTGCCAGTGCTGTTAGCCTTTGCTTGACTGTTTCCAGAGCCTTTGGACGGGCATACCTTTGTATTTTCTCAGTAGCCATGATCTATCCTTGATATTTCCAACTCTGTAAAGTTGATCCAGTATATTAAATTCCTTACATGTTTACATTATCTTGGTTCCAGTCTTAGTATCCATGTTGGACATGGTTTCATTTTCAGCCTGACCTTGTAGTGGTGTTTGAGATTGTAGGTAGTAGTTCATTAACCACTGCTGGCAAACTGTCTGAGGCCAGTGATCTCTAGTAGTCTTGTCTGGTGGTCAGGTGGTTCTAACTTTTCTATGGTCATCCCTCTTACATATGCAGGTAAAGGGATACTCCAACCAAAAACAAGCGTATTCATAAAACACCTTTCAGAGGTGTTGTTCCCCCAAAATAAAAATAAATAAATGCTAAAATCTACTCCCATTCCATTGCATAGTTTAATTTCCCTGCAGCCCAATCCTCCCTGCTTGATGTTAGTATCCCCAAACAGAGCGGGTGGGAGGGCATGAAGGACGTGCTGAGGGGAGAGCAGAGGCAGCACCTATGTGAGAGCACACCACCATTGTCTGTCTAGTGCCAGCATGCTGTGTGTGCTGATGTCATATGACAATTTTGCACAGAAGTCCAGTCCTGAATTTTATTAGGATGGGCATGCGGTTTCTTTTCCATATGGCTACCTCTCTATGTGCACCAAACCCACCTCTAGTGTTAATTATCAAAAATATCTATTTTGGTTTCGTCTGACCATAAAACCCAATCACATTTAAAGTTCAAAGTTCACATTTATAGTTTTCCAGTGTCTGAAAATGGTTGAGTTTGTTTGTTGATGAGTGCATAGGCTTTATTCTTAAAACCCTTACAAACAATTTGTGGTGACGTAGGTGATGTTGGATTGTAGATTTGGAGACTTTCCGACCCTAAGACACAACTAACCACTATCACATACAATTCTCCAGTTTACTTCAGACAAAAAGTGATTTTTAACCCTTTTACCCACTGTAGCAATTCACGTGCCAACCTACATGTGAAGGTGTTCATGACAGCCTCAATTTAATTTGTTTAGATCAGCATTAGAAGTTATCACAATCTGCTAGAAACTGCTTTTCAAATGATTTATGTACAAAATTACCATTAAATTATTTTTGTAAATGAATAATCAGAAATGTTTTTCTAACAGATTGTGATCATTTCTGACACAGACTCAAACAAAGTAAATTGAGGCCTATGTTTGAAATTCTTCAAGCAAGATAGATATCTTTAGTGATATGGAAAAATAAATTATAGAGCAGTGTGTCTAGAAATCTGTTAAATTTTAATCTGTTAAATTTATTTTTACTTAGCTGTAAATACATTTTTTTTTTCCCATTTATGTTATTATTGGTATAGTGAAGATAGTTTGTTACAGAGTCTTTTATGTGCCTTTTTTATGGCTATATTCAGTTTTTATGGAATACTTTTTTTCCAGGCCATCAACCTGTAAAACTGTCGCTGGTTATGGGAAAGTGACATATACTGTCAGTGTACACCTCTAGAGAACTGCCGCTTCTCACAGATCAAAGGAGTATAGCATTTCAAATTTTAAACATACATTTTAGATTTACCTTGGGACACATATTCTGTGAGCTCATGTTTTTTTTCCCAGCATTCCCAAAGGAATTTTTAGGAAAAGTCACACAAAGCAATGTATAAAAAAAACATTTTTTTTGTTCTTTATAAACCTATTTTATGATCGTTTAATTGCATTTTAAAATTAGACGTACTATCAAACAAATTTCCTTCTTTGCTTCTCATATCACTATTAATCATAATTTGTGTATTTTATGTATATAAAATTGTTATCAGGTAATCACAACCTTGACCAAGAATATTTAGTATTTCATTATGTGAATTCAGTTGCTAATGAGAGCAGCTCTGTCAATCATAACATGATTAGCACACTTGTACTAAAGTAACATTACAGGCTATTACGTGTGAGCAACATTTAGTTTTTAATTTCTTTTATTAGTAAACAGTACTAAACGTTACCTACAATGGACAAATGATAGTTCAGCACGGGTAGATGAAGAAACCTGTCTCACAATAATCATTTAACTAAGAACAAGTTAAGATGTAGTACCTTAAGACATCAAAAAGAAAAGGTACTATAAATTTAGCTAATAAATTTCACCTAAGGAAGGCGCAAGCAGCATTGAAACGCGTTGTACTGATTTTACTAGTGTGGATCTTGAAAACGTAACGTTTTTATATTGTTATTATAATAATTGTTATAATAAATGTTACCTATTTTACCTTAAAGGTAAACTTATAGTGCCAGGAATTTTTTTTTGGTTTTCCTGACACTATAGCTTCTCCCTCCCTCATGCCCCCAAACCCCCCTCCCCCCCCCACCACTACCACCCAGTTCCCCCTTCTGTCACTTACCTCGGTCCCTCTGCGCTGGCTCTGGTCTGCCTTCACTAGTACCCCGTTGGCTGCCGTCGACGGGGGAGGAGTGATGGCAGACCAGACCTAATGCGCATGCGCAGCAATGGCTGTTCTCGCATTAGAATTTCCCCACAGGAAAGCACTAAACAATGTTTTGCTATGGGGTTTTGAGTGACGCTGGATGTCCCCATACGTATTAGGCTACCAAAAGTCACCTAAGAGCCCGGAAGTCCCTCTAGTGGCTGTCTTGTAGACAACCACTAGAGGTAGAGTTAACCCTGAAGGGTAATTATTGCAGTTTCTTAAAAACTGCAATAATTACCTTTGCAGGATTAAGGGACCTGGAACAGTGCACCCAGACTACATTAACGAGCTGAAGTGCTCTAAGTGCCCATGGTGTCCCTTTGACTGGTGTTGCTTTCTTCAGTTTTTTACTGCTGAGGATAAATCTGTTATCTGCCCTCTCTGGAACCACCATTATCACACCTGAGTCGTATTACCTGAACCAGTTATCTTAACAGGCTCATACAAATGTGAGTGAGCGAGAGTGTGATATCTTAAGGGAATATTACTATTTAATAATCATAGGTGATTGCTATACTAAATTGTATGTCACATTTTTGTACAAATTTGAAAGGTGTGCATGTTACCACAATTATGGATTAATTAGGATATAATCACATTTAGATTTCTATTTTGTGCGCTATTCACTCTATTTGTTTGCTGTGTTTTTAAAAAATTATGGAATTATTGGTTACACAGTGATGACTAGCTGCACTTTTGTACTTTTTACCTATCCCAACAGCAACATGATATAATAGATCACATTACCAGAGCAAGTACCTTTAGTGCAATGATGGCTAGGACAGGGTATACTTGGATTTTGAGCATATTGGCTGGGGCTAAAGACAGCCACGATGATTACTAGTAATACACATTTTATGTTTCGTTTTTGATTTGTTCTGCACTCTTTTTTTCTGCATGCATCACGCTGACAAATCATAATCCACAAATATGAAGCATATTCATAAAAGGTTTTTTTTGCAAGGAGCCAGAGAATCTCATCTATATCTATGAATGTTTTGAATACATTTTAAATAATTTGACCATAAAATACTCTAACAGAATATGAGCAGGAAATAGATTTTAAAGACTAAACAGGGACAAAGTGAAAATCTCTTTGACAGCCATCATACATCATTCTGTGCAAGTTTTACAAATTAGAGAAATGAGCTATATTTTCCAATGCATTTTTACAAGTTATCTGAGTCTAGGAACCTCAGTGTATACTCAGCCCTAAACATATCCTTGGTTGACATAAAACATCTGGGAAAATGTTGCACACTTGCCGAAATAGGGATCCATTCATCATTCATTTGGTACATTGTTCCTTAATGAATTTACTGTGCTAGTAACTAAACTCTAAAGGCTAATTTCTAACCTACTTAAATATCTGCAGTTCGTTGTGGTTATTAACAACCGCTGGCAGATGTTAGTGACAATAAACTATCGACATTTGATCGTGATCACCACAAAGCAATTACTGTCACGAAATAAAAATAAATTTAAAAAAGCAACAACAATACATCCAAGGATAAAGCTAACCCTCTCTTTTTATGTTGCAGTGTGCCTATTAGCTGTCAGGGAGATAGTCCTAGAGGATTTTTTACTTAATGATCCTTAATTAGCTGAAGGTCATTATGAGCAGTGTTAGGGCTTCTCATAAAGAATCATTGAATTCAATACTTCTCTATGAGAAAGATCTGGTTGGTAGAGTGTTGTAACTGCTGTACTTGTGCAACAGTTTAAAGTTGAAAAGGAGTGAAGAGACTAAATAAATATCCATCTATATCTATTTATATAATAAATATGCACCCGGTCTTTCAGTATATAAAAAAAAAGGAATATTTTGCGGTAGAGCAGCTCAATACTAAATATAGTATCAAACAAAAGTCCACACAATAAATAATTGTAAATAAATAAAAATAATACAGCAGGTATTTCAGTCGATTTGGCTTTTCATACTGATTTCCCTTGACTTATATTTCTGGGAGTTTTGTTTGTTTGTTTATATATTTATATTGTGACTATGTTTATGTTCCATTGTTTAATGCCAACTTATGGTGATTTGGAAATATATATTATATGATAGAGTAACTTAATTATTTTTAATAAAGTGTAATTTGTTTATTACTATATTTTTAGTGTGCACCTTAAGTCCCAAATTCTTCTATATGAGAAGCATTGAAGTGGACTAGGATCATCTGTTAATATGAACTCACAGAGGAAGGAGTGACATTCAAGAGGAGACTGTCCTAACACTGGATTACAGGTAAGTGAAATGGCATGTTTCTCTTTTTTTATTTTAAAAAGAGGGGAGGACAACGGAACAGGAAAGGAACACATATTTAAAAATAATTATATTTATATAATTACCTTTAATGCTAGATTATTATTTTAGTATGACACAATACCACATAATAAATATAATTAATAAAACATACCGCTATATAAATAATAAAATAATAATAAAAATAATAATAACACTGAAGGCATTGTCTGTGTTTTATATGCTGCTGAACAGTCAACTGTTTGGCTTTTTAACTTTAGGTGCTCATTAGATTAAAACAAAACATATAGAGGAAAAAGACTGGGCATATAAAAGGAAGAATTTACTCTCAAATTACTTCACATGTTTTTATTTCCTGAACAGAGCAGGAGATATGACATTCTCATCTCATTTTACAGGAAGTGTCTAGGGTGGCTGTGTGAGTCACATGCAGGGAGGTGTGACTAGGGCTGTATAAACAAAGTAATTTAACTCCTAAATGGCAGAGAAATGAGCAGTGAGGCTGCAGGGGCATGATCTATACACCAAAACTGCTTCATTAAGCTAAAGCTGTTCTGGTGACTATAGTATCCCTTTAAGAAAGGAAGGTAAACTACTAGAGCAAGAATGTACAGAAAACCAATTCTATAAATTGTGACCTGAGTGTAAACATATGGGGGAGATATGTTATATACGAATGAAAAGTGATATACAAGATCATCACTAAGTATTTTATTTACTAAACTCCAAATTCTATGGAACTAAAACCACTTTTCAAAATTCAGGCTAAAATAGCTGCTTTGGAAAGAAATCTCCTATTCAGCTCTAGCCTTGGCTATTTTTAGATTTAAATTTGCCAATGGTTGCATTATATTTTGAATTCAAGTTCAGATCTGCTGATTGAATGCTGGAATATTGCCACCAAAGATGGACTATTGTTCTGGTACTTTGATGGCATCTCTAACATAATGTAGAACTTCCAGGCACTAGTTTTTGAAATCCATCAGGGACCATACACCATTTACATTTCACCTAATATTGAGTTTGTACAGTGTGTAAGTCTGTAAGTCAGTTTGTAAGTTCCCTCTCCGACTGTCCTACATTCAAAGTTATAGATTCTATTTCTGGCAGACGTGTGAGGGAGAAAGGGTTACAGACTGTTTTAATTGTCTGTAAAGGTGAGAGAGTTTTTTTTTCAATTGGCACATTTTCTATAAATGCAGATTCAAATCAAGTTGGAGAATGAATCAGATTTGTAAAGTATTAGTACATACTAGAGAAATTATTTGTAGAAATGAATGGATATGAATTGTGGGGTTTTGTGTCATTCCTGTATGAAACAGAGATTCTACAGAAGGTAGTTTATGTTCAACAAATGTTGGAGCTAGGTAGCAAAACAACGCTTTCTCCTTGTGACAGTGTAGATTGAAAAGTTGGTATCCTGTAGGTAAGAGGGGATAATGTAGTAGCTTCAGAGATTTCCAGATTCATACACAACATGCATTTATGCTTCTCTCACATATGTAAACTGAAAATCATAAACATGGTGACGTGGGTATTGGATGGTCAGTAGTGTCCTTGGATCCATAAAAAAATGTGGATATTATGTGGTTTAATAAAACAATTCTCTATAAATAGCCACTAGTGCAATTCTGCATTACCAGACATGGATATTTTCCAAGGTACAAGACATGACAAGAAAACGAGTATGCATGCTTTTTTTTTATTTTTTACAATTCTTTATTTTTGCGTTGATAGAGGATATGACGTATTTTCTGAATGTAGGCTTGTGCAAAAGCCAGTACACGGTTCAAAAGTGAGCAGTTTGTACAGAGAATGGCAGTATACCTAATATGTCTTATTTGCACTCGTGGCGTAGTCGCCGTCTGTCAGCGTTTTTTGTAGAACAAGAAGAGAAATTGCTTACATAACAGGAAGTAACAATGGGTTTAACTGAGGTAATATTTCAGTAGCTTAGTGTGGTGGATAGTAGGCCGGGGTATGCATGCTTTTTAATATGCTATGCACCTCTGTCAGTGAAACATATGGTATATATCGACTAAACATTTCGGACTCTTGGAATGAATGGTGTTGAAAAAAAGATTTTCTGTTAAAATTGGTAACATTGGCATACAAATATTTTTTTTTTACAGACAAGTTGGTTTACCAAGTGGGGCATTTATGGGATCAAGTGCAGCACTTATACATGCCGATATGTTTTTATGGAAACATTTAAAGAAGAATAAATCTGCCTTTAGGTTTTGTGGAGTACGATAAAGTCAATATCCTTATTGATTACATTGCAAATCCTCTGGGTTTAGCAGTATGGGTTGCATGGTATTGAATACATATTTATTTAAGCAATTTTCATTCAATTTAAACATATTTTCAAATTCCATCATTCATGAGATTCAGAGTTGTATGCAAAAAGCAGCAAAGCAAAAGTAAATATACAATAATTCCTATGTACAATGTTGGTTTTGTAGAACTGAAGAGGCATGCATACTGCTGGGCATTTAGTCCACCTGATGGGTAGGGAAAGAGGAGGCAAGATGAGAATAAAAAGGACATGATGATGATGATGATGAACGACTTTATGGTAATATATGGCAACAATCTTAACAACAATTCTAGATAGTCACATATAAAAACAGGTATGGTAGATATCAATGAGGCTCATAAGTTGTTGTGGTTAGAAAAAGCCATGAACGTTTCAGAATCCAGGAAAAACTCCAGTGGAGCTTCATACAAGCTGCCTTTGTGTCTATAATGCTCAATGAGGCCACCAGCAGATGGATCAAGCCTATTGCTGCTATAAGCAGAGTTTCAGGCACGACCACCAGAAATAGGATAAGTGTTCCGTTCCAGCCCCACATCTCCAACAGTCTTCTGTGAGTCCAGGGAAGAACTGTTGCAAGCAGGCAAAGAAAATGTTTATTTCTAAATGTAATTAAATTAGTACAGATACAAATTCAAACCCCAGTCCATTTTCTCCCCACCATCTTTCCTTTTCAACTGATATGCTGATTGTATCAAATCTGATCATATCAAGTCTGTCTAAGATGTTTTCCCTCTAATAAGTATTGAGACAGCCACTGGACCATGGCATCCTTCTAGTCTATCTAACATGTTCACAAAATTGAAAGAGACTATGGCATGAACAGCAGTGAATACTATTTCATTCTACTACCATATTACTGCTCTACTGTTTAGATATAAGGACTTTCCAAACAACACATGTGAATCTATGGTTTCTATCTTGTTTGTCTTCTGAGTATTCTATTACACTTTTATTATCCATTAGTTCTACTGTGACCTAGATCCTTTCAAAGTTTCTTGGAGTATTTTCTCTGATTGTCCAGCCGCCAATTATTCCAGAATGTCTTTGTATATCATCAGAGCTTTTTTCTGACCTGAAGAAATTTGCCATGAAGTGTACACTGTAAAATGATTATAACCTTAAGATGTCACCAGCAGACTAGGACATTGCATTTATGACTACATCATCATCTTCTGCTGCAAATTTACCAACATCAGTTTACATCATTTGGTTAAGTGTGCCAAGCCCAGCAACTCAAGCCAAGTTTCAATATTTTTATTATGCTGGCATTATTTTAATTCGCTTCTTTACTATGCTACCAGCCATGAACTATTAAATCCAATCTGCTCTACCTGTCCTCCAAATGTGTTACTCCATTCTCCAGTTGATACTTAAATATATATTTTTTTTGGGGGGGTGGGAGGAATTATGTTAGAAGTTTATCCAAAAGTATTATGTCATCTGAAAAGAATATCCAAACTATTAAATTGAGGCATATGTTAGGTTGCTATGGCTAAATATGTAAATTCATTCTGCACATACAGTTTAAAATGTATACATTTAAGATTTTACTTAGAACCAAATAATGTGATGCCCACACTTTAGAAATCTAATGGGAAATATAAACAAATCTATCAATCCAAAGTAACCCCACAAGACATTATGACTCCTAGTTCAAAGGTCAGTTCAAGGTTAGTTTATGACAGTGGAGTGGCAACTTATTGTCCAATTTGGGGAAAGTATAAGTGAAAGAGTGTTCAAGGAAGAGGAATTCATATTCTTTTGCACTTGTACATTCTAATAAAATGTATGATATAGCTTGGCATTTGCAATCTCCCACATGGTCATTACACCATGTCAGAAAACTGTCTTTACACCTCATCAATACCTCAAATAAGTCATCAATTCTCGCCATGTCATGGGTGTGGCTTATGGACTATGTGTGACATTGTATTTGTTAAATGGAGCATTGTATTACTCATAATCCTTACATTATGCAACATCATTACATCAGAATTAGCTGTAAACATTCCTATATTGTAGAATAAAAATACATTTGACTACATCTTTAGTTCTGTTAAAATGTTTAATCTTTTTTGCACACCTTTCTCTACACCCTTTCTTAGATGCACATTCCATTTTTTTTACTATATATAATGTAAACTATAAGTATTACACTATATCTTTAAATATATATATATGTGTGTGTGTGCAATTGGAGTTCTCTGTTTTGCAGCATATCATGTTGATAAAACATTGGAGATCCACTTGTAGAACCAAATAGTATGTTGTGAAGGACATTACGTGGATCATTTTGGGAAAAGTGTTGTTCCCTTATAAGGTGAGCAAGTGACCTATCACTGGAGGTGAAGTGGAAGAAATATTGGTAAGTATATATTGCACAGTTGGAGTCCTCTGTTTGTTTTCAACAGATCAAAACATGGAGTGGATTTACTCACTGAGAGAATAAAGGACCATTATTGAAGGATGTATTATAAGGATTTATTATTAATCGTGGACTGTATATCCTAGCCTGGAAGGCGAAGCTATCCCTTTCAAGAAAGTGATGTTTGTATATGTGCTAACCTTTTTAAGGGTAAGAAATTATGCACATTATATTATTATGACCTAATATATATATATATATATATATATATATATATATAGAGAGAGAGAGAGAGAGAGAGAGAGAGAGAGCGAGAGAGAGAGAGAGAGAGCGAGAGAATTTCTCTAATCTTTGTATAATGTTCACATGTTCTTTCTTTCACAACACTGCAACAAAACTAATTAAGGAAAGCTTGAAGGCAGTAGGCCCAGTCCACTGGGCATTATCATTGTAATACATTGGGTCTATTATCTTTTTAAACGATTTATCTTTTTAATTGATATAACAGAATAGATGCATCCCAAGAGTAGGAAATCAGACCACCTTCTAGGAAGACCTTCTGTGTTTTGTAAATATGTTACTTATTGGCATTTAGTACGTGCAAGCTCTCGTGGATTTAACAAAGCCAGCGCGATAACCTCGTAAAATATTGGCTGCTCGTTTCTTGAAAGTTTATTGCTTAAAGGCACGAAAAGACTTTTATACACTTTATATAGATTTGTCTTCCTTCTGTAAACCAATGTTAGAATAATATACATAAAGTGATGGGAAAAAGAAAGTACACCTTTTTTAAATTCTATAGTTTTAGGACATAAAAACAAACATCTGTTCCTTAGCCAGTCCTAAATTAACTAAAGATAACCTCACCGTATTATGATTTATATAACAAAAATAAAGCCAAAATTGAGAAGCTATGGTCAAAACTAAGTACTCCTTATGATTCAATATCTTGTAGAACAAGCAATAGTTTTCTGTTTGACTTTATCAATCTCTCACATTGTTGTGGAGGAATTCTGTCCCACATTTCTTTACAATTCATTGAGGTTTGCTGGCATTTGTTTATGCAAAGCTCTTTTAAGGTCCCACCACAGCATTTCAATTGGATTGAGGTCTGGATTTTGACTGGACCATTGCAACAATCTTTTTCAGTTATTCTTTTGTAGATATGCTGGTGTGCTTGAAATCATTGTCCTGTTGAATGATCTAAACTTGAGCTGTCGGACAGATGGCCTCATATTTCACTCTAGAATACTTTGGTATACAGAGATGTTCATGTTTACTCATTGACTGCAAGGTTCCCAGGTCCTGTGGCTGCAAAATAAACCCAAGTCATTACCTCTCCACCACATTACTTGGCAGTTGGTATGAGGTGTTTGTGCTAATATCCTGTGTATTATGGCGCTATGTATTATGGCCAAACATCTTCACTTTGGTCTTGTCTGTCCAAAGGACATTGTTCCAGAAGCCTTGTGGTTTGTTCGGATGCAACTTTGCAGACCTAAGTTGTGCTGCCATGTTCTTTTCAGAGAAAAGAGGCTTTCTCCTGGCAACCCTTCCAAACAAACGATACTTGTTTAGCCTTTTTTTTTTTTAATTCTTTATTTTGAGTGTACTGTCAACAAGGCAGACAAGCTTTACATAGACATGTCCACAATAACAGGAAAGAGGACACAGCACCCAGTGAAAGACAAGAGAGTTCTACACTGGAGTTGGTAAGGTTGCAGGGTATAAGGGCATAACCCTAAAAATATAATATGAAAAAGGAAGAGACTGAACAGGGATTATAGAGAAATCCTCCCAATTCTCAGTCCCTATACCCCAAAGGAAAATAGTTCATAATTAAATGGCAGTAAATTGCCGATAAAGAACCTGAACGACCCTAAGAGGGGTCAATAAAATTTATTATTTTTCATATATTTCGTTCAGATTCTTTATCGGCAATTTACTGCCATTTAATTATTAACTATTTTCCTTTGGGGTATAGGGACTGAGAATTGGGAGGATTTATCTATAATCCCTGATCAGTCTCTTCCTTTTTCATGCCCACAATAACATTCAGAAACAAATTCAGTGAAAGGAGGATATTACATGTTAAAAGGCAAAAGGCCTAGCACATTTTATATTATTATAGCTAAATAACACATAACAGGCTGCAATGCAATTAGCTTCGGCTTCATGTGTACTCCTTATTAATTTATGCCTAATGTATTATGAGTTAGGATACAGGTTGGTGTGTAAGATAAACCAGCGATCTGCTGTAGAATCATCAGCTATAAGTGTGGTGAGGATGTTAGCTTAAACCTAGATTCCGGGCTTAGCTAGCTTGGGAAAATAAAAACAGTTGATGGACCAAGGTGCTGTAGGCTTAGGAGGGGGGAATTACACTGTGTATAATGTGTGGTGTCAGCTTATGGAGCCAGAAGTGGGAAAAAATTAACTAGGGGATCCTAAAATATAAAAAAGGTAGAACTAAGACTAGAGATGTCCCGAATAGTTCGCTGGCTAATAGTTCCTGGCGAACATAGCTTGTTCGCGTTTGCCGCGGACAGCGAACATATGCGATGTTCGGTCCGCCTCCTATTCGTCATCATTGAGTAAACTTTGACCCTGTACCTCACAGTCAGCAGACAAATTCCAGCCAATCAGCAGAAGACCCTCCCTCCCAGACCCTCCCACCTCCTGGACAGCATCCATTTTAGATTCATTCGGAAGCTGCATTCTTTTTTTTTTGTATTTATTTATTTATTTTTTTAGACAGAAGTGTGTTATAACGTGCGTATATCATGGCTAAATAAATACAATAAAAAAGGCTGCGCACAAATATAAAATCCAATGGTTAAACAAAAAAGGAGAGAAATAGTCCAGCTATTGTGTCCTTACAAGTGTCCTTGGATGTTGAGGTCTTCTACTTGTATAGTGGTATCACTTGATATGAAAGATAAAAAGGAACAAGGAACAACCAATGGTGTAGTACGTACAATTCAGGTATAGGTGTGAAAAGAAATAGTATAAAACTCACATTTACCAGAGCTAATATCCAGCTCTGGAGTGAAGTGCGTACAGCGGTTTAATCCCCGCTTATGGGATATAAGGCAGGTTCCTCTCCGTGAGTGGTTTTCGATTCTCGGAATAAAAAGAAGAAACAGCCAATAGTGCTCACTGTGTGGCAATATGAATAAGAATAAATAAAAAAATGTTTGTACTTACAAAATAAGAGCAGGCACACTGCTCTTTGATGACAGCTTGGGTGGATTGATCCCCACCTAAGGATTTCTTTGAGTACAGGAAACTTCCAGGGGTATTCAAGGTTTTTTATAAAACCAGTAAAAAAAGATAAAAATAACAATAAAAAGCCAGGGTAAAATAGAAGTTATGTGTCTATAAAAAAGATAATTGGCACAAACAAATGACCAAATAATACTTTAATATATAAAACACAATATTAAATATCCATAACGCGTTTCGTCACTCAAGGACTTTTTCAAATGGAATAACATGTTTAACCTGGCAGGTAGATATTATATAGGAACATAATTATTTGAATTTTGGCGCCAAAACTTGGTCCATCCAATCAGAATTAAAAGCACGTTTAAAACTTAAAATACGTTAATAACTTAATAAAAGCTTAGTTTATAATATAGCAACATGATTCTAATTAATATAAATCAAAAACGAGGGTGAAAAAGTATAGATTTAAACGTTTCAAAATTGTCACATGACCGGCATCACTTCCGCATTTCGGAAGTGTAGTCGCAATGCTCAATGGGAAATGTAGTTCAATTTGGCCGTGAGCGTTAAAATTTTAAATTACATTAGATCACTTAATGGGAGCTCTTTTTATAATCTAGCAACATAGTTCTGGATGATATAATTCAAAAACGAGGGTAAGAAAGTGTGGATTTAAAAGTTTAAAAGTTTTAAAATGGTCACATGACCGGCGTCACTTCCGGTTTTCGGAAGCATAGCCGCAATGCTCTGTGGGAAATGTAGTACAATTTGGCCGCGAGCAACGGCCGTTTCCCATTACATTAAAATTTAAACATGTATTTACCCATATTCGTTTGTTGCTAATTCAGAGATAAATTTTAAAAAACGAAAATGCCAAATATTATTTTTGAACAGTAAAAAGTGGTCACATGATTTTCGGCAATAGAGGCCGAAATGTATTATGGGAAATGTAGTTAAAAGATTGAAAATTAAGAGGCAAATACCCAAAGGGGACTAATAAAATAAGGGGAATAAAATAGGAAGAGAACATAATTACATATAATTAAAGGAACAAATACACCTTATATTAAAAAGGGCCAATACTGATAAAATGGACAGGTTAAATAAAAAGTTGGGTGATTTGCAGGTAACAATAAGACCAGGATATATGTAAATAAAATATGTAAATAAAATAAATAACAATAAAATCTTGCTTTAAAGGTACAGGCATCAAATTATATGAATATTTATAAAAAATTATGTAAGTCAAAATCTGCATTAAGGCCATGGGGTATAAGAGTCTGAAGTTTATACACCCATTCCATCTCTGTTTTACCAAGTAACTTTTTTTTTTATATCACCTCCACGCCAGGAGGTAGAACATTTTTTTATACCAACACATTTTAATAGGCGTGGGTCTTTATTGTGCATAATGAAATGTTTGGATACTGTATGGTTTATCTCTGAATTAGCAACAAACGAATATGGGTAAATACATGTTTAAATTTTAATGTAATGGGAAACGGCCGTTGCTCGCGGCCAAATTGTACTACATTTCCCACAGAGCATTGCGGCTATGCTTCTGAAAACCGGAAGTGACGCCGGTCATGTGACCATTTTAAAACTTTTAAACTTTTAAATCCACACTTTCTTACCCTCGTTTTTGAATTATATCATCCAGAACTATGTTGCTAGATTATAAAAAGAGCTCCCATTAAGTGATCTAATGTAATTTAAAATTTTAACGCTCACGGCCAAATTGAACTACATTTCCCATTGAGCATTGCGACTACACTTCCGAAATGCGGAAGTGATGCCGGTCATGTGACAATTTTGAAACGTTTAAATCTATACTTTTTCACCCTCGTTTTTGATTTATATTAATTAGAATCATGTTGCTATATTATAAACTAAGCTTTTATTAAGTTATTAACGTATTTTAAGTTTTAAACGTGCTTTTAATTCTGATTGGATGGACCAAGTTTTGGCGCCAAAATTCAAATAATTATGTTCCTATATAATATCTACCTGCCAGGTTAAACATGTTATTCCATTTGAAAAAGTCCTTGAGTGACGAAACGCGTTATGGATATTTAATATTGTGTTTTATATATTAAAGTATTATTTGGTCATTTGTTTGTGCCAATTATCTTTTTTATAGACACATAACTTCTATTTTACCCTGGCTTTTTATTGTTATTTTTATCTTTTTTTACTGGTTTTATAAAAAAACCTTGAATACCCCTGGAAGTTTCCTGTACTCAAAGAAATCCTTAGGTGGGGATCAATCCACCCAAGCTGTCATCAAAGAGCAGTGTGCCTGCTCTTATTTTGTAAGTACAAACATTTTTTTATTTATTCTTATTCATATTGCCACACAGTGAGCACTATTGGCTGTTTCTTCTTTTTATTCCGAGAATCGAAAACCACTCACGGAGAGGAACCTGCCTTATATCCCATAAGCGGGGATTAAACCGCTGTACGCACTTCACTCCAGAGCTGGATATTAGCTCTGGTAAATGTGAGTTTTATACTATTTCTTTTCACACCTATACCTGAATTTTACGTACTACACCATTGGTTGTTCCTTGTTCCTTTTTATCTTTCATATCAAGTGATACCACTATACAAGTAGAAGACCTCAACATCCAAGGACACTTGTAAGGACACAATAGCTGGACTATTTCTCTCCTTTTTTGTTTAACCATTGGATTTTATATTTGTGCGCAGCCTTTTTTATTGTATTTATTTATCTTATTTCAAAGGGTTTGAGGGATCCCCTTTTTTTTAAGGTTGCTGCCAAAAGTTATCTAGCGCTGTCTTATTCTTTTTATTTATTGTATATCATGGCTAGTTGCACTGAGGGTATGAGTATATAGCAGTACATTGTTGTGAAAGATGGCTGTCATGTTTAGGGTGTAGCTTGCACGTTATCAACTGTGTATTTATATCAGCAGCTCCACCACTAGTTATAAATCAAGTGTGAGTCGCCCCATGAGATGAGACTAGTGACTAACATAATACATGAATGGTTAAGGTAAAGGCATGTAAGGAACTACGACAATAAACTCTTTAGGAGGTGAAATAATGACATGTTTAAACGCTTGCTACTTTACGATTAGTTAATGTGCAGAGAGCAGTTCATGTGATCAAAGGCATGGTGTGGAGAATCGGCTATAGTGGGACATGCTTGGCAGGCTGCTGTTTACTGCTTGTGCTCATCCGATCCCTTCTGGGCGCCAGGTGCAGACCCTGGGAGTCCCTGATACCTGGAACAACAAAGGCAAGTCTCTGGCTGAGTGCCGGGTTCGCGGCTTGAGGTGGTGGAAGCTTGTTTTGTCGGGTGGTCCGATCTGTCCCGGTGGTGCTTCACGTCCGGTGCGGGATTGTGGTGGCTTAAGGTGGAGGCGAGTGCTTGACATGGGGCAGGCTCTGCATTTCTGTTTGTGCCTCTGGTCCCGTCTTCGACGCCTTTTGCGTTGGTGGATTTTAATGGGGACTACTTTTTTTTCCCTGTGTAATCTAATTGCAGTTGCCTGCCTGCCAGCGTGTGTGTCAGGCTCACAGCGTATACTGTGCCCACTTGTCCAGTGCCACCACTCATATCTGGTGTCACAATAGCTTGAATTTAAAAAAAAACTAAACTTTTTTGACTGTAATATAATAGCAGTCAGTTTCCTTCACACGTGTGCGTTTCAGGGCCTGCCAGGGCACAGTGTCACACCAGTGCAACTCATATCTGGTGTAACAGTAGTGTATATTTAAAAAAAAAATTGAAAATTGACTGTGAAATAATAGCAGTCAGTTTCCTTCACACGTGTGCGTTTCAGGGCCTGCCAGGGCACAGTGTCACACCAGTGCAACTCATATCTGGTGTAACAGTAGTGTATATTAAAAAAAAAAAATAGGAATTTGACTGTGAAATAATAGCAGTCAGTTTCCTTCACACGTGTGCGTTTCAGGGCCTGCCAGGGCACAGTGTCACACCAGTGCAACTCATATCTGGCGTAACAGTAGTGTACATTAAAAAAAAAAACTAGAAATTTGACTGTGAAATAATAGCAGTCAGTTTCCTTCACACGTGTGCGTTTCAGGGCCTGCCAGGGCACAGTGTAAAACCAATGCAACTCATATCTGGTGTAACAGTAGTGTACATTAAAAAAAAAAAAAACTAGAAATTTGACTGTGAAATAATAGCAGTCAGTTTCCTTCACACGTGTGCGTTTCAGGGCCTGCCAGGGCACAGTGTCACACCAGTGCAACTCATATCTGGTGTAACAGTAGTGTACATAAAAAAAAAAAAAACTAGAAATTTGACTGTGAAATAATAGCAGTCAGTTTCCTTCACACGTGTGCGTTTCAGGGCCTGCCAGGGCACAGTGTCACACCAGTGCAACTCATATCTGGTGTAACAGTAGAGTACATTTAAAAAAAAACAACACTTTTTTGACTGTGAAATAATAGCAGTCAGTTTCCTTCACACGTGTGCGTTTCAGGGCCTGCCAGGGCACAGTGTCACACCAGTGCAACTCATATCTGGTGTAACAGTAGTGTACATTTAAAAAAAAAACATTTTTGACTGTAATAGACTGAATAGCAGTTAGTTGTCTGCAAGCGTGTGTGCCAGGCCTACAGCGTCTACTCTGCCAACTTCTGCCAGTGCACAGTGCCACTCATATCTGTTGTGAAAGTAGCCGCACGCATAGTACCAAAAAAAATGACAGGCAAAAGCAGGCCACCACGCAGGGGCCGTCGTGGTCGTGGTGCTGTGATTCCCTTTGGCCCTAGAATAATGCCCAGTGTTCAGAGGCCACGTACCCTGAACTCGAAAAGTTCTGAGGACATAGTTGACTGGCTAACACAGGACACCCAATCTTCTACAGCTTCCGCTCGGAACCTTGACGCACCATCCTCCTCCAGCTTAGCTTCGGGCACCTCTCAAGTTACCACTCGTCCGCCTGCCGCCACAACCAACACTAGCACCACAGCCGCTTCACTTGATCTGTCAGAGGAGTTATTTACACATCAGTTGGAAGAAATGAGTGATGCGCAACCATTATTGCCAGGGGATGTAGATAACAGGGATATGTCTCAGTCAGGCAGCATTACACACATGGATGTACGGTGTGATGATGATGATGTTGTACCCGCTGCTGCTTCCTTTGCTGAGTTGTCAGATACAAGTGAAGCGGTTGATGATGATGATGCGTCCGTAGATGTCACGTGGGTGCCCGCTAGAAGAGAAGAAGAACAGGGGGAAAGTTCAGATGGGGAGACAGAGAGGAGGAGGAGACGAGTTGGAAGCAGGGGGAGGTCGTCGCAAGGAGCTAGTGGCACAGTCAGACAGCATGCATCGGCACCCAGGGTCAGCCAGACAGCACGCCAATCAACGCATGCTGTTGCCACCACCAGAATGCCATCATTGCAGAGCTCAGCAGTGTGGCATTTTTTTTGTGTGTCTGCCTCTGACAACAGCGATGCCATTTGCAACCTGTGCCAAAAGAAACTGAGTCGTGGGAAGTCCAACACCCACCTAGGTACAACTGCTTTGCGAAGGCACATGATCGCACATCACAAACACCTATGGGATCAACACATGAGTACAAGCAGCACACAAACTCAAAGCCGCCATCCTCCTCCTGGTCCAGCATCTTCAGCCACGTCAACAACTGCTGTCCTCCTTGCCCCCTCTCAACCATCCGCCACTCCGTCTCTCGCCTTGAGCAGTTCCTGCTCATCTGCCCACAGTCAGGTGTCTGTCAAGGACATGTTTGAGCCTAAGAAGCCAATGTCACAAAGTCAACCCCCTTGCCCAGCGTCTGACAGCTGGCTTGTCTGAACTCTTAGCCCGCCAGCTTTTACTAAACAAGCTGGTGGAGTCTGAGGGGTTCCAAAAATTTGTAGCTATTGGGACACCGCAGTCCCCGGCAGTCACCGCAGTCCCCGCAGTCACTGCAGTACCCGGCTGAAATTTCTTTGCACAAAAGGCAATCCCCAACCTGTACTCGATATTGCAAAAGGAAGTAATGGCATGTCTGGCACACAGTGTTGGGCCAAGGGTCCATCTGACCACTGATACCTGGTCTGCAAAGCATGGTCAGGGCAGGTATATCACCTACACTGCGCATTGGGTAAACCTGCTGACGGCTGCCAAGCATGGAATGCGTGGCTCTGCAGAGGAGTTGGTGACACCGCCACGACTTGCAGGCAGGCCTGCTGCCACCTCCTCTACTCCTCCTACTCCATCCTCTTCCATAACCTCCTCGGCTGAGTCCTCTTCTGCTGCTGCGTCTTGCTCCATATCAACGGCACCCCCCCAGCTACTATTCCACATCCCGGATACGGCAGTGTCACGCCGTCTTGGGGTTGACTTGCCTGAAAGCAGAGAGTCACACCGGACCAGCACTCCTGTCCGCCCTGAACCCACAGGTGGTCAGTGGCTGACTCCGCACCAACTGGAGATCGGCAAAGTGGTTTGTGACAACGGAAGAAATTTGTTTGCGGCATTGAATGTGGGAAAGTTGACATGTGTGTAATCTGATCGTACAACGCTTTGTACATAAGTACCCAGGCTTACAGGACATCCTGAAGCAGGCCAGGAAGATGTGTGGCCATTTCAGGCGTTCCTACACGGCCATGGCGCACTTTTCAGATATCCAGTGGCGAAACAACATGCCAGTGAGGCGCTTGATTTGCGACAGCCCGACACGTTGGAATTCAACACTAATGTTTGACCGCCTGCTCCAACAAGAAAAAGCCATTAACGACTATTTGTATGACCGGGGTGCTAGGACAGCCTCAGTGGAGCTGGGATTTTTTTTGCCACGTTACTGGATGCTCATGTGCAATGCCTGTAGGCTCATGCGTCCTTTTGAGGAGGTGACAAACCTAGTCAGTCGCACCGAAGGCACCATCAGCGACATCATACCATTTGTTTTCTTCCTGGAGCGTGCCCTACGAAGAGTGCTGGATCAGGCCGTAGATGAGCAAAGAGGAAGAGTTGTGGTCACCATCACCACCAGAAACAGCCTTATCAGCATCGCTTGCTGGACCTGCGGCAATGCTGGAAGAGGATTGTGAGGAAGAGGAGTCAGAGGAGGAATGTGGCTTTGAGGAGGAGGAGGAAGACCAACCACAACAGGCATCCCAGGGTGCTCATTGTCACCTATCTGGTACCCGTGGTGTTGTACGTGGCTGGGGGGAAGAACATACCTTCAGTGAGATCACTGAGGACGAGGAACGGGATATGGCTAGCTTGGCATCCAACCTTGTGCAAATGGGGAGTTTGCGGTTGTGCAAATGGACTGTTTGTGGTGTGTTAAACGGGGAGTTTGGTCTGTCACTGTGAAGCGGGCGTAACCCTTACACTACCTGATCGATACAACATCATACCTGATGTTTTAAAGCATGTTATTCCAAACAATTTAGGAATGTTAGGTGATTTATGCCCTTTATGGATTACAACCAGACTCTGCATCAACTATGTAATTTTCCATGGGAGTTTTGCCATGGATCCCTCTCCGGCATGCCACAGTCCAGGTGTTAGTCCCCTTGAAACAACTTTTCCATCACTATTGTGGCCAGAAAGAGTCCCTGTGGGTTTTAAAATTCGCCTGCCTATTGAAGTCTATGGCGGTTTGCCCGGTTCGCCCATTCGCGAACTTTTGCAGAAATTCGCGTTTGCCGTTAGCGAACTGAAAATTTTATGTTCGCGACATCTCTAACTAAGAATGTGAACCAAAGAAAAAGAGGCCTGCGTTGGACAGAGCACATTGCAAACGTCCTCTTCGAGGTGGTAAGTCCCTGGGACACAGTGCAGCTGCTCTAGGCACAAACTCTAGGTCTCCCAGGGGAGCCATGTGTCGCATCACACCTGCCTGCGTTTTCTTTTTGCAGCAAGCCAAGGACCGCATCAGTGGCTGCTTGTGCTACCTTTGCAGTTCACAATTCTCCCTCCATTGTGGCAAGTCTGATGGCTAGTGTAGTTACTTCCTCCTTCACCACAGCCTGGAGCAGGCCCTTAATGTCTGCCTTGGTGGATGGGGCCATGTGGATCCCTGTGGAACTGCAGTTACCTTTGGAAAGGTGGACAGCCTTTCAGGCAGATTTTCTTCAGAGGTTTCCGCCGGCGCCATTCTGGGCGTCTCAGGCCAAACAGGTTGGCGCAGGAGGGTCCCGATATCTCTGGAACCATGGTTTGTTTCGCCCCTAAATCAGGGGCGCCACTGATTGGCAACAGAAGTCAGCTGACACTCTCAGCAAACTATTGACTCCCTATTCATAAAACAGGCTTGAAAATATAAGTTTATCATAACATTGCAAAAAATGAGTTGTAGAGGGTCAATGACAGATTGTGTTGTAAAAGAGAGCACTTGTAGAGGTTTCATAGCAACAATAAAGGAAGTAAGATCCCAGCCAGATTCAGCATGTGAAAATGCATGTTGATTACTTAATGCAGGAAAAATGCAACATTTATAAAACAAAATGCAGTTTCAGGTCAGAGGTTGTGAAGTAGCACTTAGAAGGAACAACCAAACTCATGTGTTACTCGTTTTCCAATGTATAATTTATATCTATACTTACTGGCAAACATTCAAATCCACATATAGCAATCTCAGACTAACCATTAACATTTGGGATTGATTTGCAAATGTTTTCAAATTCTGAAACGTAAAAGTTATTAAGTTTTAGAACATTTTAAAGCAGGATACATGTAAAAATGGCAATAAGTAACAGTGAGCACCCAAAGAGAAATGCTGCTGAAAAATATTAAAGGTCTACTACAGGCTCTTGACAATAAACTTCAAATGCAAGCGTCAGGGTAAAATAGTAATGCAGTTTATTTGCCCTTTCCACAAGTTGCACAATGCTGTGCTTCACAGTCATAAATAAAACAAAAAGAGAGCAAATCCTACTCCATCTTGGAGACTTACTAAACAGTAGTTTTCCTAACTATCCAACTGACCAGCTAATCCAGTTCCCAGTTTGTAAACAATATAAACACAGCACTTTAACCTCTTAAGGACTGAGGCAGTTGTACTAGTTTAGATGAAAACGAAACGTAAACAAAACTTAGAATTTGTTGTTCAACCATGATTCACCTTTTTCATATTAAATGCACCCACACTTATATATCATTTTGTTCAGGAGAGAGGGGTCTTTCATTTCACATCAAACATTTATATATTAAACTTTTGCATGTACTTGAGACCTGGAGTGCTCCCTAAACTTTATTTTTCTAGTTTCATATATAAAAATATGTATATATATAAATAAAGTTTAGGGAGTATATATAGATATATAGATAGGTCCTCGGGATCACATGGCCCGGGAGGGCCGGATCGGGCATAGTGGGGCTGGCTGAGCTCCCAGGCAGACCCCAGGATCGCGACCACCGGCATGGGATTGACGGGGACCTGGTAAGTGGGGATGTTCTATGCTGCCCTCCGGCGTTTAGAGCCACCCTAAAAAGAATGGCATAGAATTCCCGCCATTTTTTAAGGTGTTAAACATACAGTTTTTTACACAGTACTTATTTACTTTAGTGTCTTAGGCTTAACTCCCTCCTCTCTCCAGACTCTCTGATGCCTTCAGAGGCTTATCTTTTAATCTTTTAGGCTAATTACATTCACCTGAAAGGACTTATTACACCTATTAACAGGGACGGACTGACAGTGGCCTGAGCCCCCAGGCAAAATTAGTACCTGGGCCCCAGCAAACTAATATATATGCTGGTGCAGTGAACCGATTGTATGTATATAGTTACATAGTTACATAGCTGAAAAGAGACTTGCGTCCATCAAGTTCAGCCTTCCTCACATTTGTATTGTGCTGTTGATCCAAAAGAAGGCAAAAAAAAAAAAAAAAAACAGTTTGAAGCACTTCCAATTTTGCAACAAACTATGAAAACAAGTCCTTCTTGACCCCAGAATAGCTGTCAGATTTATCCTTGGATCAAGCAGCTATTACCCTACATTTAAAAATTATATCCTTAAATATTCTGTTTTTGCAAGTTTGCATCTAGCTGTTTGAACATCTGTATGGAGTCTGATAAAACCACTTCTTCAGGCAGAGAATTCTACATCTTTATTGTTCTTACAGTAAAAAAAAAAAACCTTTCCTTTGCCTTAGATGAAATCTTCTTTCTTCCAGTCTAAACGCACAACCTTGTGTCCTATGTAAAGTCCGGTTTGTGAATGAATTTCCACACAATGGTGGAATGTAAAGTGAATGTATGTTTCTGTGTGCCCTGCTGTAAGTCAATATATGTATGTTTTTGTATGTAGTGTCAGGATATGTGGATTCAGAGTATATCTGAATACATGTTTTTGGTTTTGTCAATAGGGTTGTATTTATTTTATGTGTGTTTGTGTAGCATGGCAATATGTATAAGGGGGTATTTGTGAATTTTGGCAAAGTGTTTGTATGAGGTATGCAGGCCTCCAAATTTGGGTCACTATAGTGTCAGGAATACAAACGTGTACTTCAGACACTCTATGCCAATCCTCATCTCCTCATAGAGATGCACTGAATCAGTTTCTTCTCTATGACAAGCGTTCAGCATCTCCATGCAGAGCGTGGTGATGTTGCATGTCAGTGCTGCACATTTTGCAACACTGACACAGTAAGCACCTAGGTGTTCCTAGGCAGCAATGTAAACACTGCCTTTTCCCTGAAAAGACAGTGTTTACAGCAAAAACCCTGCAGGGACAGGCTATACTCATCAGAACAACTGCATTAAGCTGTAGTTGTTCTGGTAACTATAGTGTCCCTTTATGCTTTATGCATGCAAAGTGGTAGGGACTGAAGAGGGTGCTGGGAGGAAGGGGCTGTAGAGAGTGCAGGGGGGGTTGCAAAGGGTACATGAGGGAGGGACTGTAGAGGGTGACAGGGGATAGGGGTTGTCAAGGGTGCAGTTGGGAATAGAGGCTTTAGTGGGTGCAGAGGAGGGACAGGCTGTAGTAGGTGCAGAGGGAGATAGGGTCTGAAGAGGGTGCCTGGGGATAGTGGCTGTAGTGGATGCCTGGGGGCAGGGGCTGTAGTGGGCGCCGGGGCTATAGAGGGTGCAGGGGTGTAGGAGCTGAAGTGGGTGCAAGGGGGTAGGGGCAGCAGAGGGTGCAGAGGTTGTAGAGGGTGCATGGGCAACAAAGAGGTAGGGGCTATAGCGGGTGCAAGGGGGAGGGGCTCCAGAGAGTGCAGGGGGACTGGCACTGCAGATAGAGCAGGGTGGTAGGGACTGCAGAGGGAGCAAGGGGGTAGGGGCTACAAAGGTATAAGAGCTGCAGGGGGTTAGGGGCTACAAAGGTAGTAGGGGGTACGGGCTGCAGAGGGAGGATGGGGTAGGAACTTTAGAGGGAGCAAAGGGTAAGGGATGCAAAGGGAGCAAGGGG
The DNA here is from genome assembly GCF_036172605.1 of Pelobates fuscus. Classification (NCBI taxonomy): domain Eukaryota; kingdom Metazoa; phylum Chordata; class Amphibia; order Anura; family Pelobatidae; genus Pelobates; species Pelobates fuscus. The sequence continues at coordinate 133,123,785 of NC_086317.1, forward strand.
GTAGAGACTGCAGGGGGTAGAGGCTGCAAGGGGGTAGGGGCTGCAGAGGGAGCAGGGGGTAGGGTCTGCAGAGGGTGCATGGGGAAGGGGCTGCAGGGGGTTAGAGGCTGCAGAGGGAGCAGGGGGGTATTGGCTAAAGGGGAAAGTAGGGGGTAGGGGCTGCAGGGAGAGCAGGGGGAGTGGCATGTTGGGGAGAGCAGGGGGTATGGGCTGCAGGGGGGAGCAGGGGGTAAGGGTTGCAGGTGAGAACAGAATGGTAGAGGCTGCAGATGAAGCAAGGGTTAGAGGCTGCAGGGGAGAGCTGGGGTATGGGCTGCAGAGGGTGTAGGGGCTGCCTTGGATGATAGTTCTAGTTAGTGTAAAGGTATAGGGGCTTTGGGGGTATAAGGGCTGTGATGGGGAAGTAGTGGGGAAGATTATAAAATTAAAATATATAAAAAAAAAACTTGTTCTCTGAGCAGTGTTACAGGCAGCTCAGTGAGGCTGTGTTCACTGAGACAGGCACACTGAGGGGCAGCCTAGTTGGGTCTTTGGGAAGGCCCCTTAGCTTTCCCTCAGTGTGCCCTGCAAGGGGTAGATTATGTTTAGCAGCAGGGGCCCACAGAAGGCTGTGCGAGCCCTTTACTGAGTGCAGTCTGGCTGGGGAGATTGTTTAACTCCCAAACTCAGCCATTACTGCACTGCACCGGGCGGGCCCCCCAGAGCCTGGGCCCTCAGTCCATCACCGATTTGCCCAAGTGCTCAGTCCCCCCTGCCTGTTAACCCTATAATGCTGGGAATAGAGAGCAGTCCAACCTATTACTAACATAGAAAGTATCTCTGACCCTGCCACAGCACCAAAACAACTTTAGCTTAAACATTTTTTTGGGGGTGTATAGATCATGCTCCTGCAGTCTTGCTGCTCAGTTCTGTGTCATTTTAGAGTATATAACTGTTTATGCAGCCCTAGTCACACCTTCCTGCTTGTGACTCACATAGCCTTCCTAAGCACCTCCTGTAAAGAGAGATCTAATTTTAAAACTTCTTTGATTGCGCAGTTTAGAATGTCTTATCTAAACTGTGCAATTAAAGCACAGGCAGTTGTCAGGCAGTCCCATTGTAGCAAATCCAATGCATCCATGTTATGTGATCGCTATGACACTGCAATCACATGACTCAGATCAGATTGATTGGCAGGTTTCTTTGCCTGGGTTCATAATTTGGCTACACTTCTTCTAGGAATTCAGGAATCCAAAATGATCATGGATCAGCCAAAATTTGGACAAACTGCAGTTCACAGCAAAACAAATCTACAAATCTAATAAATCCCCATCACACATTACTGTTTAATTATTTATACTGACTGAATATGCAATACCATGATGATAGGCAGTGCTTGTCTATAATGTCTATCATTTAGCATTTTCACCATTAGAATTTCATCCATCTAACATAAAGGCAAACCAACTTTATTTTTTCAGTGTTTGTTAAAACAATTAATTATTGATAGATATATTTATCTGCTATCACATGTAACTATAAATAGTTTACATGCCGAAAAGTGTTTTGATTTTCATGTGTACTACTGTATTGGTTATTTCTGGTACTAAAATTATGAACAAACGTGTGTTCATCTGTATTATGAATTGAAATGCAACAATTCTGGCCAAGTTAATTCTAATGGGAAATGTCATTTTTCAATTACAGTAATCCCAGAAACAACATGACTTTGTAGGGCCTGACAAGCCATCAATTAATTATATTTTATTATACTGCTTTTAAATTTGCACAGTATGGTACTCAACTCCGGTTGATAATGTTTAAAAAATATATGTGGTTGTTCCCGTTAAAGCTAATTTGTTGGTTTTGTTAAAATCCCATTGGGCTGGAACAGTGGCAAAGAAATTTATCATCACCAAACCATTGGGGTTACAGGGTTAGTACACAATTTGTTCTGAAGCTATGTACATTTGGAATATATCAAACTCCGAACTATAATGGACCACCAAGTTTGTAACATTGATTTTGGATCTGAGGTCTTGTCAACTGGTTTGTGTGTGGTTTGACCTTTTGAGTTTGGCAGAATGTTTGAAACAGTTTGAAAAGTATAATATTAAGCTTTGTAAAATAATATATGATCATTTCACCATATGACTAAATTCTGAAAATGTAATATATAATCTGATTTTTAAACAGTAATTATAACATAGGAGAGGTATAATTATTAGTAGGGAGGGCACTACTGAAATGTTATGGCCTTCACTGGAAGAAATAGTCTGTGATTTCACTCAATAATTTATGTTGCAAGCCAACACTAGTTCTTGTTGATGAAGAATGTATTGACTACATCAATGACACCTCAATAAACAATGAGTTCCTTTTTCACCTATTAGAGGTGTCTTTCTTTTCCATTAACTACAAGCACTCTAATGTTAGTAATAAATTATTCTATCTATATCTTTGTCTGCATGTAGGGATTCTATCTTGATAGTTAGTCCAACCCGTACGTAAAGGGTACTAGGTATACTATGAAAAATATAATAAACCTAAGTGTCTCAATTGTATTTAATAGATATTAACAGTAATAGATCCATGCCTTGACTACGATTATAGTAGGATTCATAAAATAAAGACACATATGGCAAGTTTGATTCCCAGTAGGGTTAATTTGGTATAATTAATTTGGTTAGTAATAGAATATACATCAGGATATAACATGAACTATCAAATGTTAAAGGTTCTTTACCTGGCTAAATAAATTGATCTATATATTTATATTATTATTAGAATTATTATGTGAGTTTATATGCCCTGTAATATATGTTTGAGTTAGTTAAGGTTTATGCATTTTATTTTATTTTTTTCTCAATCTCTGTTTTATTGAGGTATATATAAGGGCATAACAAGCGGTGTGATATTCAACACACAATGTACAAATAACACAAGTTAAATCACAGTCGCTGAGTAATACCTCATGTTTTGTTTTGTAAGGACAAGCAAAGACAGGTTGAACTAGCATGGCTAAACCAAGCAGTGTATGCTATATCTAGAGACATATGAGTCTAGCCAGACACGAAGATTAAAAATCAGCTTCAGGTGAGCATAACATACAATAAGAGAGATCAGGCTAGGCATACGTGTATGATGTGAGCATGATATAGACACACATTTAGTCACAAAAGATACTAAGACAAGACTAGCTGGTCAAAAATATCAACATACATGCAGTATACAAAGTAATCAAGTAAGAAAGGTAGATATGGCGGGTCTCAGGTAATGAAAAACATGCTAGGTGAGGAACAATGCTAAGCAGACCAATGCATTTGGCAATCACGAAACGGATATTGCACAGCACAAATTGATAGTCGAAAATGAAAAAAATGGGATGTAACACAGCAACAGAAAGAATCATGAAGGCCTTGGGAGGTCTTAAACATCCGGTGGGGGTGGTATCCATTGATAGTTGGACAATTGCTGATTGTAAGCAAGATGCACATGGACACAGTCACCCTATGCCCACGTCTGGGAATCGAGTAAAAGCTACAGGAAGGTCACTATTGGCAGCAGCAGGATAGAGGCAAGTAGGGCAATTCCTCCAGCTCCAGGCCTGAACAAGGGTTGGTATTGCTAAACCATGGGCTCAGGGGCTATTAGAGTCCAAGCTCTTCCCTGTTGGAGAATAGAAGGAGGTCTTGGCACTGGTGATTGATCTTTAACTGCATCAGATGTATTCACCTAAGGAGCCTTTAGTCTAGACAGGCTAAAGATTAAACAGGTTTGTGTACATAGGCTTTGTCCAGAGGTTTTCCTCTTAACCCCCGGTCACAGCATCTCCAAACTCCTTCTGGCTTTTGAGATGGTGCTGTAGTCGTGTAAACCCCAATTGCCACCCAAAAGTGGTGGAAGATCACTTCCAACTGGCTCAGTGACTGCTCCACATGTCGATTCATCCCAGGTTGCATTGGCCTCTGCACAGGTGGCAAGAGCGCCTCCGCCATCTCCAGACATCAAGTTGCTGTCAGAGCCAATGTAGTTAAAAAGCTGTGGAAGTCGGCAGAGGTTTATCGATCCATTGGGGACGAGGATAACAGAACCACGCGAGGTTGTGCCTCATCATTTGGGAGAAAGTTTGTCTCTCTTGTCCAATGTGTTCACTAGGTGCCCATGTGAAATAGGCCGCAACCTAGCGGATGTCTGTAATCACTGGATATTTTTAATTGGCTTAAAAATAGAGTACAAAGTGTTGTCATTATGTTGTCATGGTCAATTTTCAAGCTTGACAGAGTTGGCAAATGGTGTCTCTCAGGGTTCTGTTCTGGGACCCCTTCTATTTAACATGTTTATAAATGATCTTGAAAAAAGTATTATAAGTCATGTTTCAGTGTTTGCAGATGATACAAAACTCTGTTAAATAATACAATGTGAGCAAGATAGTACTTTGCTGCAGAGGGATTTAGATAGACTGGGGGACTAGACACTCAAATGGCAGATGAAATTTAATGTTGAAAAATGCAAAGTTATGCACTTCGGCGTAAAGAATGCACAAGCAACGTATACCCTCAATGGAAGCGAATTAGGGATAACAACACATGAAAAGGACTTGGGAATTGTTATAGACAACAAACTATGCAACAATGTGCAATGTCAATCAGCAGTGGCTAAGGCCAGTAAGGTGCATGAAAAAGGGCATTCATTCTTGGGATGAGAATATAATTTTGCCTCTTTATAAATCACTGGTAAGACCACATATTGAATATGATGTGCAATTTTGGGCACCTGTTCTAAAGAAGGATATTATGGCACTGGAAAGAGTGCAGACGCGGGCTACAAAATTAATAAAAAGAATGGAACATATCAGCTTTGAAGAAAGGTTAACAAATTTAAACCTAGTTAGTTTAGAAAAATGTTGCCTGAGAGGGGATATGATAACACTATACAAATATATTCAGGGCTAATACAAACCATTGTGTGGAAATCTTTTCACAAACCGGACTTTACATAGGACACAAGGTCATGCGTTTAGACTGGAAGAAAGATTTCATCTAAGGCAAAGGAAAGGTTTTTTTTTACTGTAAGAACAATAAGGATGTGGAATTCTCGCCTAAAGAAGTGGTTTTATCAGAGTTCATACAGCTACTAGATGCATACTTGCAACAACAGAATATTCAAGGATATAATGTTTCAATGTAGGGCAGTGATGTACCGAACGGTTCGCTGGCGAATAGTTCCTGGCGAACATAGCGTGTTCGCGTTCGCCACGGCGGGCGATTACATGTGCGGTTCGATCCGCCCCCTATTCGTCATCATTGAGTAAACTTTGACCCTGTGCCTCACAGTCAGCAGACACATTACAGCAAATTAGCAGCAGACCCTCCCTTCCAGACCCTCCCACCTCCTGTACAGCATCCATTTTAGATTCCTTCTGAAGCTGCATTCTTAGATAGAGGAGGGAAAGTGTAGCTGCTGCTCATTTGATAGGGAAATTGATAGCTAGGCTAGGGTATTCAGTGTCCACTACAGTCCTGAAGGACTCATCTGATCTCTGCTGTAAGGACAGCACCCCAAAAAGCCCATTTTAGGGCTAGAACATCAGTCTGCTTCTTTTTTCTTTTTCTGTGTAATGTAAATGCAGTTGCCTGCCTGCCAGCTTCTGTGTCAGGCTCACAGTGGATACTGTGCCCACTTGCCCAGTGCCACCACTCATATCTGGTGTCACAATAGCTTAAGCTTGCATTTAAAAACAAACAAAAAATTTCACTGTAATAGATTGAATAGCAGTACGTTGTCTGCCAGCTTCCGTGTCAGGCTCACAGTGGATACTGTGCCCACTTGACCAGTGCCACCACTCATATCTGGTGTCACAATAGCTTAAGCTTGCATTTAAAAACAAAACATTTTTCCCACTGTAATAGATTGAATAGCAGTTAGTTGTCTGCCAGCTTCTGTGTCAGGCTCACAGTGGATACTGTGCCCACTTGCCCAGTGCCACCACTCATATCTGGCGTCACAATAGCTTAAGCTTGCATTTAAAAACATTTTTTTTTCACTGTAATAGATTGAATAGCAGTTAGTTGTCTGCCAGCTTCTGTGTCAGGCTCACAGTGGATACTGTGCCCACTTGCCCAGTGCCACCACTCATATCTGGTGTCACAATAGCTTAAGCTTGCATTTAAAAACAAAAAAATGTTTTCACTGTAATAGATGGAATTGCAGTTAGTTGTCTGCAAGCGTCTGGGTGCCAGGCCTTCAGCGTGTACTCTGCCAACCTCTGCCAGTCCACTTTTCCACTCATATCTGGTGTGACAATAGCGTGCCTTTAAAAAGAAAAAAAAGTTTTTCACTGTAAGCTAATATCAGTCAGTGTCCTTCAAGCGAGTGTCAGGCCTTCAGCGTGTACTCTGCCAACCTCTGCCAGTCCACTTTGCCACTCATATCAGGTGTGACAATAGCGTGCCTTTAAAAAGAAAAAAGTTTTTCCACTGTTATAGATTGAATGGCAGTTAGTTGTCTTCAAGCGAGTGTCAGGCCTACAGCGTGTACTCTGCCAACCTCTGCAAGTGCACTTTGCCACTCATATCTGGTGTGACAATAGCGTGCCTCTAAAAAGAAAAAACGTTTTTCACTGTAAGCTAATAGCAGTTAGTGTCCTTCAAGCTAGTGTCAGGCCTTCAGTGTGTACTCTACCAACCTCTGCCAGTCCACTTTGCCACTCATATCTGGTGTCACAATAGGGTGCCTTTAAAAAGAAAAAAAGTTTTTTCACTGTTATAGATTGAATAGCAGTTAGTTGTCTTCAAGCGGGTGTCAGGCCTCCAGCGTGTACTCTGACAACCTCTGCCACTGCACAGTGCCACGCTTATCTGGTGTCACAATAGATTGCATTTAAAAACCCAAAAACTTTTTTCACTGTTATACATTGAATAGCAGTTAGTTGTCTGCAAGCGTCAGAAAGTCACCCCCTTGCCCGGCGTCTGACACCTGGCTTGTCTGAACTATTAGCCCGCCAGCTTTTACCATACAAGCTGGTGGAGTCTGAGGCGTTAAAAAAATTTGTAGCTATTGGGACACCGCAGTGGAAGGTACCCGGCCAAAATTTCTTTGCACAAAAGGCAATCCCCAACCTGTACTCGATTGTGCAAAAGGAAGTAATGGCATGTCTGGCACACAGTGTTGGGGCAAGGGTCCATCTGACCACTGATACCTGGTCTGCAAAGCATGGTCAGGGCAGGTATATCACCTACACTGCGCATTGGGTAAACCTGCTGACGGCTGCCAAGCATGGAATGCGTGGCTCTGCAGAGGAGTTGGTGACACCGCCACGACTTGCAGGCAGGCCTGCTGCCACCTCCTCTACTTCTCCTACTCCATCCTCTTCCATAACCTCCTCGGCTGAGTCCTCTTCTGCTGCTGCGTCTTGCTCCACATCAACGGCACCCCCCCCAGCTCCCCAGGTACTATTCCACATCCCAGATACGGCAGTGTCACGCCGTCTTGGAGTTGACTTGCCTGAAAGTAGAGAGTCACACCGGACCAGCACTCCTGTCCGCCCTGAACGCACAGGTGGAAAAGTGGCTGACTCCGCACCAACTGGAAATCGGCAAAGTGGTTTGTGACAACAGAATAATTTTGGTTGGTGGCATTGAATTTGGGCAAGTTGACACATGTGCCGTGCATGGCACATGTGTGTAATCTGATCGTACAATGCTTTGTGCATAAGTACCCAGGCTTACAGGACGTCCTGAAGCAGGCCATGATCGGCTTGGGGATGTCCGTAGGAGTACTCACAGATCCCTGTTCAAGGTATGTTTGTCTGGATAACCCATCAGCATTGCCATTTTGCTTCCCAGGGTGATAGTGATTTGTAAAGTCAAAAGGCTGTAGCGCCAAACTCCAGCGCAACAGCCTGGCATTGTCTCCTGACACCCTGTTCAGCCACACCAACGGGTTGTGATCTGTAAGGTAAATGGTTGTCCATACAAGTAAGGTTGCAGCTTTTTGAGGGCACACACCACCGCCAGGCACTCCTTTTCAATGGCAGTGTATCTACTTCCCTGGGTAAAAGTGTCCGGCTTAGATAAGCCCCGGGTTGCTCGCCGCCATCTGCTCTGACTTGGCTCAGTACTGCTCCCAATCCAAACATAGAAGCATCTGTATGGACGAGAAAGTGTTTAGTTGGATCAGGAGCAGAAAGTACAGGTGATTTAATGAGCGCCGTCTTGAGCTGTTGGAAGGTCTGTTCACACTCTGGGGCCCATACTACTATCTTGGGGAAGTTTTTATGTGTTAGATCCGTGAGAGGTTTAGCTAGGGTGCTGTAATTAGCTACGGATTTCCTGTAGTACCCTGCGGTACCCAGGAATGCGAGGACCTGGGTTTTAGTGCGGGGGTTGGCCACTTGGTGACTGCCTCTATTTTAGCGGGTTCTGGTTTCTGTAGCAGGCTCCCGACTCTGTGCCCTAAGTATTGAACTTCTGCCATTCCTATATGGCACTTACTGGGCTTTAGGGTCAATCCGGCCTCCCTAATCCGGTCTAGTCCGGCTCCTATGTGGGTCAGGTGTTCGGCCCAGCAGCAGCTAAAAATGGGTATATCATCCAAGTAGGCGCAGGCATACTCCTGAAACCCATTCAGTAGCTGATCTACCATCCTCTGAAAGTTAGCCGGGGCATTCTTCATCACTAATGGCATGACCTTAAACTGATACAGACCAAACGGGGTGACAAACCTGCTCTACCACCTTGTATGGGCCCTGCCAGGAAGCCTGCAGCTTGTCCTTGTGGACGGGTCGCCGAATTAGCACATTTTGCCCCACCTTAGCACCTCAGCTGCGGTCCCTGGCTCCCTTATCGTACCATCTGCGCTTCCTGTGTTGGGCCGCCTGAAGGTTGTCGCGTACGCTCTGGGTCAGCATCTCCAGGCGATCCCTAAACTCTAGCACATAGGGTACGATGGGGGTGCCGCTAACAGTCTCGTCTCCCTCCCAGTGTTCCCTAATTAAATCTAGGGGGCCCCTCACTCTCCTCCCAAATAATAGTTTGAAAGGAGAGAACCCGGTGTATTCCTGAGGTACTTCCCTATAGGCAAACATCAAGTGGGGTAGGAACCTTTCCAAGTCTGAGTGTCTATGAATGTACGGATCATCTGTTTAAGTGTTCCATTAAACCGTTCACAGAGCCCATTGGACTGGGGGTGATAAGCGGAGTTCAGTATTTGCTGAACCCCACATATCTTCCAGAGTTGTTGTGCGACTTCGGCGGTAAACTGGGTGCCCCTATCCAAAATAATTTCCTTGGGAAATCACACCCGGGAAAATATTCACATCAGGGCATCCGCTACCGTCTCTGTGTGCACCACGGTCAGTACATATTTCTTGCCGGAGGGGCTGGGCTTGGATAGGGGTCCTATAATATCTACCACTACCCTACTGAACGGTTCCTCAATTATGGGAAGAGAACGGAGCCGGGCTTTGTATCAGTCTCCCCTCTTCCCTACCCTCTGGCAGGTATCACAGGTCTGGCAGTATCGCCTGACATCCTGCGAGATACCTAGCCAGAAGAAGTTCTGGGTCAGCCTGTGCTTAGTACGGCTGATCCTTAAGTGCCCAAACAGGGGAATGTCGTGGGCGATGCGTAATAACTCCAGTCTATATTTTCTCGGCACTATCAATTGCTTTATGGGTAAGGGAATGGATCCGGACACTATTTTTTCTACAGCAGCCCCTTGTCCCAGGTGTGCCTTTCCCCATCTAATCCTGCCTGGTCTTTATTACTACGATCTTTGTAGAACTGCAGGGAGGGATCTAGGGCCACTTCAGAACCGAATTCTAGTGGGGATGTCCAGGGCGTGACATTGGGCATGGAGGGTACATTGCTTACCTGAGCCTCAGAGTGGTTAGGCGGAGCTGTGGTGCGGGCCTGCTGCCAGGTCACAACCGGATACGCCTCTTGTACTGCGGTTTGAGGAACAAAAGCTGAAGTCAGCTCCCCCAGGTCGTTGCCCAAAATAAAGTCAGCGGGTAGGTCCTGCCTGCGCCACCTCCACGTTTCCGTTCCCCGCTCCACAATTCAAATGTACCTTGGCAGTGGGTACTTTATAAATGGCTCCACCTGCCACCCGTACAGCAACACAGTCTCCAGTTAGGAGGACCGACCAAGCATCTTTTTCTATCTCACGGTTCCTAAAATCGCTGCCATATACACGTCCACTGATAGGGGACGCAACTGGGATTAAACTGATAAGAATAGTACTACTTAACACACCTTATAATAATGCAGAGAGAGGCAATGCAGAGAGAGGAGTCTGAAGAAGAGGAGTCAGAGGAGGAAGGTGGCTTTGGAGGTGGAAGACCAAACACAGCAGGCGTCCCAGGGGGCTTGTTGTCACCTTTCGGAGAGACCTTCAATGACATCAGTGAGAACAAGGAACTGGACATGGCTAGCTTGGTATCCAACCTTGTGCAAATGGGGAGTTTGCGGTTGTGGAAATGGACTGTTTGCGGTTGGTTGCAGTGCGTTAAACGGGGAGTTTGGTCTGTCACTGTGAAGCGGGCGTAACCTTTACACTACCTGATCGATACAACATCATACAGTAGGGTCCCCCCTCATTACTTTTATGGCCCCCACCCACCGCTCTCGGGTGGGGGTGCGGGGGGGAGGACAGTAGGTCCCCCCATTGTGATTTATGACCCCCACCCACCGCGCAGGGGTGGAGGCCGGGGGGGAGGACAGTAGGTCCCCCACCTTATCCTTATTTACTGAATATTCCCCTGTATAACAATGTTTGGCATTTAGTGAATATTCCCTATTCTGCTCTGTGTCAGTGTGTATCAGGGTCTCTGAGGACAGGTGTCAATCCAAATCTGCCAAGTGACCCTATGTAGGGGGTACAGTCCCTATTCTGCTCTGTGTCAGTGTATATCAGGGTCCCTGAGGACAGGTGTCAATCCATATCTGCCAAGTGACCCTATGTAGGGGGAACAGTCCCTATTCTGCTCTGTGTCAGTGTGTATCAGGGGTTTTGAGGACAGGTGTCAATCCATATCTGCCAAGTGACCCTATGTAGGGGGAACAGTCTCTATTCTGCTCTGTGTCAGTGTGTATCAGGGATCCTTAAGATAGGTGTCAATCCATATCTGCCAAGTGACCCTATGTAGGGGGAACAGTCCCTATTCTGCTCTGTGTCAGTGTGTATCATGGTCTCTGAGGAAAGGTGTCAATCTATATCTGCCAAGTGACCTTATGTAGGGGGAACAGTCCCTATTCTGCTCTGTGTCAGTGTGTATCAGGGATCATTAGGATAGGTGTCAATCCATATCTGCCAAGTGACCCTATGTAGGGGGAACAGTCTCTATTCTGCTCTGTGTCAGTGTGTATCAGGGGATCTGAGGACAGGTGTAAACCCATATCTGCCAAGTGACCCTATGTAGGGGGAACAGTCTCTATTCTACTATGTGTCAGTGTGTATCATGGTCTCTGACGACAGGTGTCAATCCACATCTGCCAAGTGACCCTATGTAGGGGGAACAGTCTCTATTCTGCTCTGTGTCAGTGTGTATCATGGTCTCTGAGGACAGGTGTCACTCCATATCTGCCAAGTGACCCTATGTAGGGGGAACAGTCTCTATTCTGCTCTGTGTCAGTGTGTATCAGGGGCTCTGAGGACAGGTGTCAATCCATATTTGCCAAGTGACCCTATGTAGGGGGAACAGTCTCTATTCTGCTCTGTGTCAGTGTGTATCATGGTCTCTGAGGACAAGTGTCAATCCAAATCTGCCAAGTGACCCTATGTAGGGGGTACAGTCCCTATTCTGCTCTGTGTCAGTGTATATCAGGGTCCCTGAGGACAGGTGTCAATCCATATCTGCCAAGTGACCCTATGTAGGGGGAACAGTCCCTATTCTGCTCTGTGTCAGTGTGTATCAGGGGTTTTGAGGACAGGTGTCAATCCATATCTGCCAAGTGACCCTATGTAGGGGGAACAGTCTCTATTCTGCTCTGTGTCAGTGTGTATCAGGAATCATTAGGATAGGTGTCAATCCATATATGCCAAGTGACCCTATGTAGGGGGAACAGTCCCTATTCTGCTCTGTGTCAGTGTGTATCAGGGATCCTTAGGATAGGTGTCAATCCATATCTGCCAAGTGACCCTATGTAGGGGGAACAGTCTCTATTCTGCTCTGTGTCAGTGTGTATCAGGGGCTCTGAGGACAGGTGTCAATCCATATTTGCCAAGTGACCCTATGTAGGGGGAACAGTCTCTATTCTGCTCTGTGTCAGTGTGTATCATGGTCTCTGAGGACAAGTGTCAATCCAAATCTGCCAAGTGACCCTATGTAGGGGGTACAGTCCCTATTCTGCTCTGTGTCAGTGTATATCAGGGTCCCTGAGGACAGGTGTCAATCCATATCTGCCAAGTGACCCTATGTAGGGGGAACAGTCCCTATTCTGCTCTGTGTCAGTGTGTATCAGGGGTTTTGAGGACAGGTGTCAATCCTTATCTGCCAAGTGACCCTATGTAGGGGGAACAGTCTCTATTCTGCTCTGTTTCAGTGTGTATCAGGGATCATTAGGATAGGTGTCAATCCATATATGCCAAGTGACCCTATGTAGGGGGAACAGTCCCTATTCTGCTCTGTGTCAGTGTGTATCAGGGATCCTTAGGATAGGTGTCAATCCATATCTGCCAAGTGACCCTATGTATTGGGAACAGTCCCTATTCTGCTCTGTGTCAGTGTGTATCATGGTCTCTGAGGAAAGGTGTCAATCCATATCTGCCAAGTGACCTTATGCAGGGGGAACAGTCCCTATTCTGCTCTGTGTCAGTGTGTATCAGGGATCATTAGGATAGGTGTCAATCCATATCTGCCAAGTGACCCTATGTAGGGGGAACAGTCCCTATTCTGCTCTGTGTCAGTGTGTATCAGGGATCATTAGGATAGGTGTCAATCCATATCTGCCAAGTGACCCTGATGTGGAATTATTAAAAATTACTATTGTACTTGTATTGAATTATTGTACTAACTCCATTTTAACCTTATACTGTGACTTCCTCCTCCATTTTGTCCCCCTAACCTGACTTCTTCAATCCTCCATTTTGTCCTCATGACTTAACTTGTTCATTTTAAAACTACATTACGTGACTGAACTTCTCAACCCAATTAGTACAGCAGACAAAGACTGTGTTTTCCTACAAGGACAAATACCAGGAGGTGCTGGTTACTCCTTAAGACTTGCCGGCTACTCCTTAGAATTTGTAAGATAGTATAGTTTGAAGGCCACAGAACACAGTAGTAATGAAATGTTCTATTCATAAGAGACCTTGCACCTGGACATGAAGCCTGATATCATTGACCGTGTAAAATGACGTTTAGGACCCCCTTATCCCCACCCGTGTCCAGAATAATCCCACCTCTGATGGGTGGGCACGGGACTAACCTTTTTTATTTTTGAACCAATAGGTAAGACACTAACACCGACACTTAACAATTAATCCAATTGATGGTGTTTATTTGCTGATATTCTAATAATCAATGATGACGCAAAATGCCTCTTAAAAGGGCCTGCGCGCCCGCTTTTTCTTCACTTGCCAATAAACTTTCTCGAAGTTATTTTAACCTGAACCTCGTGTGTCAGACTTAATTACTTCAGCGTATATACGCAATTTAATTTTATTGATTTGGACAGGAACAGATAGACATTTGAACATTTTGGTTTACTTTCAAAAAGTACCATAACAACTTGGCGCCCAACGTGGGGCATCGGGCTATGTCCGGCCGGTGAGCCGTCCTAAGGAAGACAAGGGTGGACGGAGGAATCCGGGGGGAAGGAAAGGAGACTGATCACCTCCAGGTACACGGTAGAGACTTCTGCAGAGCCACCGGTATGTTCCGGCCCCTTTGATTGACCCGTCCACGTGTCTGTGACTGCTTCCCGGGAGGACATCAAAGACAGGTAATATCTTGCCCGGTGCCTCGTTACCCACTTGTTTACCTGCATTTTAGTCTATCTGTTGCCTGGGTGTGTTTGAATTGTGTTTGAATTGTTTGCCTGTTTCCCCATTTTGAGATAAAGGGGGGTGGACCTGCAGGGGTTTTGCCTGGGGTTCTGTCTTGCTTGTTTTCCCCTTTTTGGGATAAAGGGGGGTGGACCTGAGGGGACTTGCCTGGGTCTTCGGTTTGTCTGTTTATCTGTTTGTATTTTACCTCTTTTGGGATAAAGGGGGGTGGACCTGAGGGGATTTGCCTAGGTCTTCTGTTGCCTGTTTTACTCCTTTTAGGAACCACGGTGCTGTGGTTGTAGGGAAAAAGGGGGGTTGACCTGTGGATGTGTTCCTGGGGGTCTTCTTTGCCTGTTTACTTCTTTTAGGAGCCTCGTGGCTGTGGCTGTATGGAAAAAGAAGTTTGTGGAACTGTGGGATCTGTGTAGAATCATAGTTTTCCTGTGATCCAATTTTGTGTCACTTTGATAGCCTAGCTAGCTTCACTGTGCGCTTTCGGACCATCCAGCTCTAGTTGAGTTGGGGACGTCCTGACCCGGACTATCCAGCTCTAGTTGAGTTGGGGACGTCCTGACCCGGACTATCCAGCTCTAGTTGAGTTGGGGACGTCCTGACCCGGACTATCCAGCTCTAGTTGAGTTGGGGACGTCCTGACCCGGACCAACCAGCTCTAGTTGAGTTGGGGACGTCCTGACCCGGACCATCCAGCTCTAGTTGAGTTGGGGACGTCCTGACCCGGACTATCCAGCTCTAGTTGAGTTGGGGACGTCCTGACCCGGACTATCCAGCTCTAGTTGAGTTGGGGACGTCCTGACCCGGACCAACCAGCTCTAGTTGAGTTGGGGACGTCCTGACCCGGACCAACCAGCTCTAGTTGAGTTGGGGACGTCCTGACCCGGACCATCCAGCTCTAGTTGAGTTGGGGACGTCCTGACCCGGACTATCCAGCTCTAGTTGAGTTGGGGACGTCCTGACCCGGACTATCCAGCTCTAGTTGAGTTGGGGACGTCCTGACCCGGACCAACCAGCTCTAGTTGAGTTGGGGACGTCCTGACCCGGACCATCCAGCTCTAGTTGAGTTGGGGACGTCCTGACCCGGACTATCCAGCTCTAGTTGAGTTGGGGACGTCCTGACCCGGACCATCCAGCTCTAGTTGAGTTGGGGACGTCCTGACCCGGACTATCCAGCTCTAGTTGAGTTGGGGACGTCCTGACCCAGACCATCCAGCTCTAGTTGAGTTGAAGGTCCACTGATTATTTAATTGTGACAGTGAGACTTGAGGAAGTCATTCTCCGAGCGGGGACACTACAAGGTTGAGGGAGGTGACTTTGGAGTAAGCACATGTAAAAGGAAAGGGATTATTGTTGATTTCATTTGTACTGTGATGCATGCACTGTATTTCAATTATATTGTTGTCTTGTTTGTCTAATTAGGAGTCTCATGAACTCCTGTGTCTGTCTCTAAGGATTTTCCTTGCCTTTCATCTTTTCTATACTTCCTATATTATTATACTATCCACTCCCATTCCTCTTAAAAGAGAAGTGATTGGTCACACACTTCTCACCTCGCTCCAATCCGTGTCTACCACCCCGGGTAGGCGGATTCGGTGACTAGTCTACGTTTTGGGAAGACGCACCTGAGAAAGTCCCACGGTTCTCGGGTGGCAGTCGAGCATTGTAGACGTTCTTGTTCAGTTTTCTCTCTCTCTCTATATCTAGGACGCTGGTATAGGGGTAGGGGGATTATGGGGCAGGATTTGGGTAAGCCCAGTAAGGGCTGGTTAGCATGTGATTTGGTAGAAAACAGAGAGGGTGAGGAGATGGTTAAAGGTGTTGTAA
This sequence comes from Pelobates fuscus, assembly GCF_036172605.1. NCBI lineage: Eukaryota > Metazoa > Chordata > Amphibia > Anura > Pelobatidae > Pelobates > Pelobates fuscus. The sequence goes on from NC_086317.1 coordinate 133,139,598, forward strand.
AGATTGCAAAAGTATGTAAAATTGCGGTACCGACATGTGGAAGATTGCAACCAGAAAGTTGGCGCAAATTACTGGCAGAAATGAAAGGCAAGCTTACAGATAATGGTTTATTAAAGACTGCTGAAGCATGGTACAGAGTAGCGAAGGCTATTCAGCTAGAAGGTTGGGTTGAGGAAGAAATAAATCACAAAGGTGTGAAATTGTTTGTGTATCATCAGAATTGTGTTGCTGGGGTCTACCCTCAGCCAGCGCCCCAAAGTGGCGCCCAGGGGACGTCTATCCCCAAGGTTCAGTCAGCAGTGGGTGATAGCCAGCTGACTATGTTCCCCACTCCCAATCCTCCTAACACCCATCCCGCCACCTCCCCTGTCTGCCCGGTCCTGAATTTTGATGGATCTTTCTTTTCCCCCTCCCCGTCCCTAACATTCCCATCATCCTCATCCATCCCTACGCTACCTGCTGAACCTCTCCCTAACATTTCATCTGCCATTCCTTCCCTACGCTCCCTTTCCGTTCATGATCCCCTCCCCTCCTCATCCGCCCAACTAACCACCTCTTCCACCCTCGCCCCGACTCCTCCCCCTCCACCCACCCCTACCAATCCCTCTCCGTCCCCTCCCATCTCCACCCCAGTCCAATACCCCACCTCCTTCCCCTCCCCAGCCTGGCCCTACCCCTTCCCGTATCCCATGACTCTACCCTATCCCGGATATCCACTACCCCTCCCCCAAGCCACTCCCCAGATCCCGGTCATGCCCAGTCCAACACAGTCTGTTCCGGATGTGCCCACATCCAACATGGCCGCCATTTCTTCCCTTAACCCTAATACAATACCCTTTCCGGCCACTAATATGGCGGCCCCCAGTACAGCCCTGATGCCGGTAATTCCCGGTGACTACCTATCCCCCGGTTATGACTCGCTAGCCACCCCCGCATCTGGGACCCCCGCTCATCCTCCGGTCCTGTCACCTTACCCGGGCCCTGCACGAAAGAAAGCTCAGATCATAGAATTAGATGAGAGGGATGAGGATAGTTCATCCCAGGACTCGTCGGAGGCTGCAGGAGCCGCTGCAGGAGCCTCAACCCATCGTTCCATCGATGATCCCTTTGGACACAAGGGTCGGGGAGAGCGGGCCCCTCCTAAGTATGTTGCTTTTAACCCTACCCAAGCTAGCGCGTTAATGAAATCACTCCCTGACCCAGAAAAACAGCCTATGCCTTTTTATCGAGGGATAGTTCAAATTCAAAAGACCTATTCCGCCGCATGGCGTGATTTGCTGAGCATTTGTGCTATTAAAGCAGGGGATGCATACTGGCCGAGCATGGCCCGTCACCTCAGTACAGATCTACTTTCCAGTGATGTTGATTACCCCTCCGGGGTAACCTTTTGCACCCAATTAAGAGAATGGGCTAAAGACAAACTTGCAGATCAGGCTGCTGGCCTCACTGATGTTATTCAAGACAGAGGAGAATCAGTAGAAAGGTTCCATGCAAGACTGTATCAAATGTTTACAGATTTGGGATTTGATCTTACAGACAAAATTCATTCACAAATGCTGTCAGGTGCGTTTGTCCAAGGTGTTAAAGACTCTATACGTAAGGGAATCATTGCTGCACGCCCTGAATATAAGGTTGTTCCCCTGGATACCCTGCTTCTAGTTGCTAGAGGTTTGGAATCTGTTCAGACCCCAAGGAGATCCAATCCAGCTCCCCTCATGGTGGCCCGCGCTACCCCCATCACCTCTGGCACCAAGGGAGTCAAATTAGAGGATGTAATTTGTTTCAATTGTGGAGCTCAGGGACACTACAGAAGTAACTGCCCGGAACCTATAAGGGAACCAGGGGCACCCAAAAAGTTCTCCAAGCCTGCCCCAGGCCCCAAGACCGTGAAAAAGGTTCCAATTGTTGAAGAACCGGATGATTAGGAAACTGGCAAGCCTGTGTCTGTAACCCCTGTAATGGCAGTGTCTACAGGGGACAAAGGGGGGCCACTTGCCACAGTGACTTTACCCATTGAAGGCCACCCCACCACATTTCTGATTGACACAGGTGCAGCCCGTAGTGTTCTGCGAGAACAAGACCTGCCAGACCCATCCTTCCTGTCCAATATTGATGTCTCTTGCGTTGGAGTGGATGGTCAGCCAAGACATAGCCCTTTAACAACTCCACTACGAGTTGGCTCTAGTCTGCTTGCTCGCTTTGTGGTATCCTCCACATGCCCAATTAACCTATTAGGTGCTGATGTCCTCTCACGCCTGCAAGCATCCATCACCTTCACCCCAGACGGACAAGTAGAAATGTTCACACCTCTATCTGTATCAGATACCTCAGCCCTGTGCTCCTTGCCTCTGATGCTGCATTTAGATAAGCCCCGTGAGGAAGCAGCAGAATTAAGGTCCAATTTCCCAGAGGAATTAAAAACACAGGTGCCCGCCAAGTTATGGTCCTCAGGCCCAGAGGACATAGGTCACCTAAATGTTCCCCCTGTGGTGGTAAAGCTTATTCCAGGAGCTAAGTTACCAAGAAAACCACAATATCCGTTGAAACCAGCCCAGTCTGCTGCTATTTCTGTCCACATCAAGGCACTCTTGGAGAAGGGTGCCCTGGTGAAATGTAAATCTGAATGCAACACCCCATTGTTTCCTGTGAAAAAGAAAACTCCAAAGGGTGAGCCAGAAAAGTACAGGATGGTTCAGGATCTCCGTGCTGTTAATGAAGCTACCGTCCTGGACACCCCTCTTGTACCAAATCCCCATACTCTGCTCTCTGGAGTCCCACCATCTGCCAAATTCTTCACAGTTATTGACCTGGCCAATGCCTTTTTCAGTGTTCCACTGGACCCATCCTGCCAATACCTGTTTGCCTTCACCCATGAGATGCAACAGTATACCTGGACTGTCATGCCCCAAGGGGCACAAAATTCTCCAAGTCAATTTGCAAAGGCCATGGGTACCATCCTTGACCCATGGCAAACTGAGCACCCAGAAGTTGTCCTGCTTCAGTATGTGGATGATCTACTGCTGTGTGGAGATGATTCTCCCACTACTGAAAGGTGTTCAATCAGCCTTCTTTCCTATTTGGCAGAACAGGGATGCAAAGCTTCACTCATCAAGCTACAATTCTGTCAATCTTCGGTGATCTTCCTTGGACATTGCCTATCTCAAGGTACCAGACATCTTACTCGGGACCGGGTAAGGGCTGTTCTGGACATTCCACCTCCAAGGACTTCAAAGTCTCTTCATGCCTTCCTAGGCCTCATTTCCTACTGCAGAGCATGGATCCCAGAAGCCTCTCTGCTTATGCAACCTCTCTATGATGCTCTTAAGTCTGACCCGTTCTGTCTGACCAATGAAGCCCTGGCCAATTTCGATGCTTTAAAACGTGCCATTGCTTCTGCTCCTGCCTTGGGCCTACCTGACTACTCCAAACCCTTTAAATTATTTGTCTCTGAAAGACAAGGCCACGCAACAGGAGTTCTCACCCAAACGAATGACTTAAGAGGCCGCCAGAGGCCTATTGGATATTTCTCATGTCAACTAGACATTGTGGCCAGAGGGACTCCTTCCTGTCTCAGGGCTGTTTTTGCCGCCAGAGAGCTCATTGAAAGAACCTCAGACCTGGTCCTTGGCCACCCTCTGGTTGTTTTGGCCCCTCATGACATTTCTGCTATTATCAACCAAGTCCAGCTCAAGCACGTGTCTCCAGCCAGACACCTGCGCCTACAGTGTCATCTTCTTTTGCCTGACAACATTTCCATCCAAAAATGTCAAGTGCTTAATCCGTCCACTCTTCTTCCACTCCCTGAGGGGGGTATCTATTATGGATTTATCACAGATGAAACCTACATCTACCTGCTCTGTGGATGTATCAAGAAAGTCATGCATCCACATTTGTCATTTCATGAAGATGAGACACCTCTTTGTGAAGGCCCGGATTACGCCTTCTGTACCATGTGGTACAAGCCAAATATTACTCCCGAACCTTGCTATGAAGATGAGCTTTACCACTGGACCGATGTAAAGCTCACTGCACAAGACTTTTATTGTGACTCTGAAGGTAATAGCATGGTCTTGGTCCAGCTACCTCAACAACTTAACTACCTCTACCGCCATTGGGATACCACTATCCCACATATTCCTGTTACCAAGTTGAAGACAAGGTCATGGAATGATCTTGGGCCCATGGCAAAACTATGGGCCACCATGAATGAAGAACAGCTACAGGAAAATGGTATTGCCAAATACCCAACAACTGACCTTCTGGAAGCATGGCCACGCCATTTCCTGGAAAAGGAATTTCAAGACCTGGTCATAAAGAATGATTATGACCCAGAAACACCTCATGACTGTTTTGAACAGATGAAAATGGAAACAGTGCACTTACCAACTGTGCATGAGAATCCATTACCAGATCTACCTGCTCTGTGGATGTATCAAGAAAGTCATGCATCCACATTTGTCATTTCATGAAGATGAGACACCTCTTTGTGAAGGCCCGGATTACGCCTTCTGTACCATGTGGTACAAGCCAAATATTACTCCCGAACCTTGCTATGAAGATGAGCTTTACCACTGGACCGATGTAAAGCTCACTGCACAAGACTTTTATTGTGACTCTGAAGGTAATAGCATGGTCTTGGTCCAGCTACCTCAACAACTTAACTACCTCTACCGCCATTGGGATACCGCTATCCCACATATTCCTGTTACCAAGTTGAAGACAAGGTCATGGAATGATCTTGGGCCCATGGCAAAACTATGGGCCACCATGAATGAAGAACAGCTACAGGAAAATGGTATTGCCAAATACCCAACAACTGACCTTCTGGAAGCATGGCCACGCCATTTCCTGGAAAAGGAATTTCAAGACCTGGTCATAAAGAATGATTATGACCCAGAAACACCTCATGACTGTTTTGAACAGATGAAAATGGAAACAGTGCACTTACCAACTGTGCATGAGAATCCATTACCAGATCCGGATTTTACCCTGTTTGTGGATGGATCAAGATATGCCGATGAAGGAGGAACATATCACACAGGATATGCCGTAACCACAACAGACGAAGTCATCAAATCATCATCCTTACCGCCAGCAATGTCTGCACAAGAAGCTGAATTACAGGCTCTGACTTCAGCATGCAAAATTTCCGAAGGAAAACGTGCCAACATCTATACAGATTCAAGATATGCTCTGGGTGTGGCACATGACTTCGGCCTAATCTGGAAGACAAGAGGATTTCTTACCACCGCCGGTACACCAGTCAAACACAGCACTGCAATTAAGGAGCTAATGGATGCCCTCCTACTTCCCGAAGAAGTGGCCGTTTTGAAAGTCAAGGCCCATGGGAAATTGGATACAGATGAAGCAAAGGGCAACCATTTGGCTGATCAGGCTGCTAAGTTAGCGGCCAGGGATCTGCAGGAAGTGGATGAAGAAGTGTCCGGACAAGAACAAGAAGAAGTCCCTATTTTTGCTCTGCAAACTCTTCCTACTGATTTGCGAATTTTACAAGAACAGCAAGCTGCAGTCACTCCTGAAGAAATCCAGAGATGGAAAAAGAAAGGAGCTGTCCAAAAGGACGGAATATATTACAACAACTTCAAATTTTGTCTTCCCAGAAATTTGTATCCAGCAGTTGTCCAATGGGCACATGGGCCTGCACACCTGTCAAAAGAATTGATGGCCGCCCTCATACAGAAGTATTATGAAGCACCTGGAATCACAACATTGATCAATAGCTTCTGCAAGGCCTGTGTCATTTGTGCAAAATGCAATCCAGGAAGACCAGTTAAAGTACCCGCGAAACACCTGGCAAAGCCCATGTACCCCTTCCAGCGGATTCAAATTGACCACATCCAAATGCCCAAGAGTGGGCCCCATGAATATGCACTAGTAATAGTGGACATGTTCTCAGGCTGGCCAGAAGCCTACCCAGTGGCCAATATCACTGCAAAAACAACCGCAAGACGCCTACTTACAGATATTGTATGTAGATTCGGACTCCCAGAAGTCATTGAGAGTGATCAAGGCCCAGCCTTTACAGCAACTGTGACTAAAGAAATTTGGACTGCCCTAGGGGTGACTCTAGCCTTCCATACCCCTTACCACCCACAAAGTAGTGGTAAAGTGGAGCGCATGAATGGCACTCTAAAAACCAGAATGTTAAAAATGTCACAAGAAACAAAGATGCCCTGGCCAGAAAGCCTACCAATAGCTTTATTTAGTGTTAGGCACACACCTAGAGGGAAGCATTCACTGTCCCCATATGAGGTTCTATTTGGGACAGCACCCAGGCTAGGTTGTTATTATCCGCAGCAGTTGCAACTCCAATCAGATGTTTTAGTAGACTATGTAACTGAACTTGCAAGTGTCCTAAACAAAATACATGCCCAAGTTTTCTCTTCAATTCCAGATCCCGAATTGGATACAGGTTCCCATAACCTACTTCCCGGAGATTGGGTCCTGGTCAAGAAGTTTGTGCGGAAAAATACCCTAGAACCAAGATTTGACGGTCCATTCCAAGTTCTCCTGATTACCGCAACCTCCGTCAAATTGGCCGGTAGGCCAAATTGGGTCCACGCTTCCCACTGCAAGAAATCTCCTGCCCCAGAGGAAGCGAATATCGCACAAACATGTATCTCTGGTACATCTTCTCCTTAATTAGCCTTATGAAGGCCCAGCAAGTAGCCATTACCAAAGACACTAGTGGGTACACTTTCTGGTATAATTCATCGTGCACCCAGGTGGCTACTTATACCTTTGACTACTGTGATATTGTAGAATGCCCATTTCCCACACCACAAATCCAGAGCATCTATAGAGATATCCCTCATTCGAAAGACCCATATGTTTGTGTAGTTGACAGGCAATGGGGGCACAATTGTGACCATTGGGGGGCGGCGGGATGGAATGCCGGGCCTGCCTGGGGTTACAAACCAAAAAGTGCCGTATCTAAAGTAGATGATCATGGTAGATCCCTCCTCCAGAGAATGACTTTGAGAAAGCCCGGGGGAAGTACACCAATGAAACTAATCCTTAACATTGAGCATCCAAGCCCAACAGATGCAGACCAGTATGTGATGGGAATGTATTGGAAAAAGGGTTCCTATAAAAAGTTAGGGCATTTCTACCTCAAAGATATGTGCAACTCTTCTGAGTGGCAAGGGGCCACCCATATGGTCCCTAACCCATTAAAACCTCATATCCAGACCTTTCAAGACATGATGGCCATTGCTAACCCCACTTTTGAAGATACCATGGCCGCTGAAACAGGTTTTAATGATGTAAATCTATGGTTAGAATGGATGAAATATAATGCTAATAAGCATAATAGAACTGCATGTTATGTGTGTGGCGGTGCCCGGCCCCACCTGGGTACCGTGCCTTTAATCCTACCAGTAGATATAGAAGAATGTGTTTTAAGCCTTTTTGCCTATCACTATAATTTTAACAGGTCCATATGTATTGCATGGACAAAGGAGTATCCTCTCCTAACCCAGGATGTCAAACCCCCAGATGGTATTACCGTGTATAAAGGTAATTACACTTGTTATGCTAATTACGATGGAATAGGTAAATTCTTGGGTAACTTCTCCAAGGGGTATTGTGCTACCTACAGAAATGTCTCTATGGACTTGTTGCAGTTTCACACCAGGTCATTAGGGGATATCTACTGGTTGTGTGGGGATTTACAGCTAAGATCCAGAATGGACAAACAGTGGTGGGGGGAGTGTACTTTGGCTAAAGCTATTATGCCTATACATATCATCTCTGACACACACCTCGTCACCCATGGGTCCAAACACACTAAGGTTAAGCGTGACGCCCCAGTGAAAGGAAGTTTTAATCCTCATGTGTATATTGATGCCATTGGAGTGCCTAGGGGGGTGCCCAATGAGTTTAAAGCAAGGGATGAAGTTGCCGCAGGATTTGAATCAATTTTTACCATAGTTACCGCAAACAAGAATTTAAATTGGATAAATTACATTTATTATAATCAACAGCGTTTTGTTAATTACACCAGAGACGCCCTCCAGGGGTTGGCCGAACAGCTGCAGGCCACATCCCAAATGGCTTTCCAGAATAGAATGGCCCTAGATATGATCTTAGCCGAAAAAGGAGGGGTTTGTAAAATTTTGCCCGACACCATGACATGTTGTACATATATCCCAGAAAACACAGGCCCTAATGGTAAAGTTACATTAGCCATAGAAAAACTAAATGACCTGTCTGAAGAGTTAAAAAGGAATTCTGGGATAAAAGATCCCTGGGAAAGATGGTTTGGTTGGATGACAGGATGGCAAAAGGCTTTAATGCAGATTGGTATGGCTATACTAATTTTTCTTTTTATCTTTGCTCTTCTCTTTTGTTGTATCCTCCCATGTCTGAGAAAATCCCTCATGAAGACTGTTGACCAAGCGGCACCCACTTTCACCCATCTCGAAGTTGATGACCAAGAATTCCAAGACATCAATTCACCCTGTCTGCCGCTGCAAACATTCCCCTTTGTTGATAAAGTGCAGGAATTCTAGGAAGGGACTAGCTTAGGGACAGCATCTGTCAGTGAATGGTAAAGGCCCCGTGTTGGAGAAGTGGTGGATTAGCTGCCATGGGATACCCATGGGAGTGAAGTGTTCGAGAGCCATACTGACGGATGAGTTAGCCTATCAGGGTCAGATCTAGGGACAGACTTGCACTTTGCATTAACACCTAGCTAGCGGCCATGGGGTTTCTGTGCCTTTGGGTTAACACGTCTTCTGATACTAACATAATAAAGTTTTTATCTCTTAGAATCTAACATTTCATAGGGGGGACTGATGTGGAATTATTAAAAATTACTATTGTACTTGTATTGAATTATTGTACTAACTCCATTTTAACCTTATACTGTGACTTCCTCCTCCATTTTGTCCCCCTAACCTGACTTCTTCAATCCTCCATTTTGTCCTCATGACTTAACTTGTTCATTTTAAAACTACATTACGTGACTGAACTTCTCAACCCAATTAGTACAGCAGACAAAGACTGTGTTTTCCTACAAGGACAAATACCAGGAGGTGCTGGTTACTCCTTAAGACTTGCCGGCTACTCCTTAGAATTTGTAAGATAGTATAGTTTGAAGGCCACAGAACACAGTAGTAATGAAATGTTCTATTCATAAGAGACCTTGCACCTGGACATGAAGCCTGATATCATTGACCGTGTAAAATGACGTTTAGGACCCCCTTATCCCCACCCGTGTCCAGAATAATCCCACCTCTGATGGGTGGGCACGGGACTAACCTTTTTTATTTTTGAACCAATAGGTAAGACACTAACACCGACACTTAACAATTAATCCAATTGATGGTGTTTATTTGCTGATATTCTAATAATCAATGATGACGCAAAATGCCTCTTAAAAGGGCCTGCGCGCCCGCTTTTTCTTCACTTGCCAATAAACTTTCTCGAAGTTATTTTAACCTGAACCTCGTGTGTCAGACTTAATTACTTCAGCGTATATACGCAATTTAATTTTATTGATTTGGACAGGAACAGACAGACATTTGAACATTTTGGTTTACTTTCAAAAAGTACCATAACAACCCTATGTAGGGGGAACAGTCTCTATTCTGCTCTGTGTCAGTGTGTATCAGGGGCTCTGAGGACAGGTGTAAACCCATATCTGCCAAGTGACCCTATGTAGGGGGGACAGTCTCTATTCTGCTCTGTGTCAGTGTGTATCAGGGGCTCTGAGGACAGGTGTCAATCCATATTTGCCAAGTGACCCTATGTAGGGGGAACAGTCTCTATTCTGCTCTGTGTCAGTGTGTATCATGGTCTCTGAGGACAAGTGTCAATCCAAATCTGCCAAGTGACCCTATGTAGGGGGTACAGTCCCTATTCTGCTCTGTGTCAGTGTATATCAGGGTCCCTGAGGACAGGTGTCAATCCATATCTGCCAAGTGACCCTATGTAGGGGGAACCGTCCCTATTCTGCTCTGTGTCAGTGTGTATCAGGGGTTTTGAGGACAGGTGTCAATCCATATCTGCCAAGTGACCCTATGTAGGGGGAACAGTCTCTATTCTGCTCTATGTCAGTGTGTATCAGGGATCATTAGGATATGTGTCAATCCATATATGCCAAGTGACCCTATGTAGGGGGAACAGTCCCTATTCTGCTCTGTGTCAGTGTGTATCAGGGATCCTTAGGATAGGTGTCAATCCATATCTGCCAAGTGACCCTATGTAGGGGGAACAGTCTCTATTCTGCTCTGTGTCAGTGTGTATCAGGGGCTCTGAGGACAGGTGTCAATCCATATTTGCCAAGTGACCCTATGTAGGGGGAACAGTCTCTATTCTGCTCTGTGTCAGTGTGTATCATGGTCTCTGAGGACAAGTGTCAATCCAAATCTGCCAAGTGACCCTATGTAGGGGGTACAGTCCCTATTCTGCTCTGTGTCAGTGTATATCAGGGTCCCTGAGGACAGGTGTCAATCCATATCTGCCAAGTGACCCTATGTAGGGGGAACAGTCCCTATTCTGCTCTGTGTCAGTGTGTATCAGGGGTTTTGAGGACAGGTGTCAATCCATATCTGCCAAGTGACCCTATGTAGGGGGAACAGTCTCTATTCTGCTCTGTGTCAGTGTGTATCAGGGATCATTAGGATAGGTGTCAATCCATATATGCCAAGTGACCCTATGTAGGGGGAACAGTCCCTATTCTGCTTTGTGTCAGTGTGTATCATGGTCTCTGAGGAAAGGTGTCAATCCATATCTGCCAAGTGACCTTATGTAGGGGGAACAGTCCCTATTCTGCTCTGTGTCAGTGTGTATCAGGGATCCTTAGGATAGGTGTCAATCCATATCTGCCAAGTGACCCTATGTATTGGGAACAGTCCCTATTCTGCTTTGTGTCAGTGTGTATCATGGTCTCTGAGGAAAGGTGTCAATCCATATCTGCCAAGTGACCTTATGTAGGGGGAACAGTCCCTATTCTGCTCTGTGTCAGTGTGTATCGGGGATCATTAGGATAGGTGTCAATCCATATCTGCCAAGTGACCCTATGTAGGGGGAACAGTCTCTATTCTGCTCTGTGTCAGTGTGTATCAGGGGCTCTGAGGACAGGTGTAAACCCATATCTGCCAAGTGACCCTATGTAGGGGGAACAGTCTCTATTCTACTATGTGTCAGTGTGTATCATGGTCTCTGACGACAGGTGTCAATCCACATCTGCCAAGTGACCCTATGTAGGGGGAACAGTCTCTATTCTGCTCTGTGTCAGTGTGTATCATGGTCTCTGAGGACAGGTGTCAATCCATATTTGCCAAGTGACCCTATGTAGGGGGAACAGTCTCTATTCTGCTCTGTGTCAGTGTGTATCATGGTCTCTGAGGACAAGTGTCAATCCATATCTGCAAAGTGACCCTATGTAGGGGGAACAGTCTCTATTCTGCTCTGTGTCAGTGTGTATCATGGCCTCTGAGGACAGGTGTCAATCCATATCTGCCAAGTGACCCTATGTAGGGGGAACAGTCTCTATTCTGCTCTGTGTCAGTGTGTATCATGGTCTCTGAGGACAGGTGTCAATCCATATCTGCCAAGTGACCATATGTAGGGGGAACAGTCTCTATTCTGCTCTGTGTCAGTGTGTATCATGGTCTCTGAGGACAGGTGTCAATCCATATCTGCCAAGTGACCCTATGTAGGGGGAACAGTCTCTATTCTGCTTTGTGTCAGTGTGTATCAGGGGCTCTGAGGACAGGTGTCAATCCAAATCTGCCAAGTGACCCTATGTAGGGGGAACAGTCTCTATTCTGCTCTGTGTCAGTGTGTATCAGGGTCTCTGAGGGCAGGTGTCAATCCTTATGTCAAGGTGTCAATATGTCATATGTCAGGTGTCAATCCATATCCATTGTGATTTAGGAATGTTAGGTGATTTATGCCCTTCGTGGATTAAAACCAGACTCTGCATCAACTGTGTAATTTTCCATGTGAGTTTTGCCATGGATCCCCCTCCGGCATGCCACAGTCCAGGTGTTAGTCCCCTTGAAACAACTTTTCCATCACTTTTGTGGCCAGAAAGAGTCCCTGTGGGTTTTAAAATTCGCCTGCCCATTGAAGTCAATGGCGGTTCGCCCGGTTCGCCGGTTCGCGAACGTTTGCGAAAGTTCCCGTTCGCCGTTCGCGAACCGAAAATGTTGTGTTCGCGACATCACTAATGTCGGGTAATAACTGCTTGATCCAAGGATAAATCTGACTGCCATTCTGGGACCAAGAAGGAATTTCTTTCCTAGCTTGTTGCAAAATTGGAAGTGCTTCAAACTGTTGTTTTTTTTTTTTGCCTTGTTTTGGAACAACAGCAAAAAACAAATGTGAGGAAGGCTGAACTTGATGGACACATGTCTCTTTTCAGCTATGTAACTATGACACCGGCCAAACCATCACTGGCTTGTATATGCAAGAGCTTACACAAGTGACAAAGGCACTTCAGGTGTTTTCAGAATACTCAGCTGATTGTTAAAGGGACACTATAGTCACCAAAACAACCTTAGCTTATTTAAGCAGTTTTGGTGTATAGCTCATTTCATTGGAGTGTCACTGCTCAGTTATCTGGCATTTAGGAGTTAAATCACTTTGTTTATGCACCCGAGTCACACCTCCCTGTATGTGACTTGCACAGCCTTCTTAAACACTTCCTGTAAAGAGTCAGCTAATGCTTCATTGCAAATTCTATTTAATTTAAAATGTATTATCCCCTGCACTGTTGATAGTTTGCTAGACTCTACAGAAGCCTCCTGTGTATGATTAAAGTTAATCATAACTTAAAGGGACACTCCAGGCACCCAGACCACTTCTGCTCATTGGAGTGGTCTGGGTGCCAACTCCCACTACTCTTAACCCTGCAAGTGTAATTATTGCAGTTTTTTATAAACTGTAATAATTACATTGCAGGGTTAACTCCACCTCTAGTGGCTGTCTACTAGACAGCCACTAGAGGGCACTTCCTGATTCATAGCAAAGATTTTCTTTGCTAGAGCGTCGCTGGACCTCCAGCATCTCTCAATTCCCCATAGGAAAGTATTGAAAATCTTTTTTCAATGCTTTCCTATGGGGAGACCTAATGCGCGTGTGCGGCATTGCCGCACATGCGCATTAGGTTTCCTCAGCCGGTGGGCAGGATCAGTCTCGCCCACCGGCTGACGCGATTACTGGGAAGAGCGACGCCGACCCAAAACCACCGCCGAGGGACATCGGCGGGGTCTCAGGTAAGTGACCTGAAGGGGATTTCACCCCTTCAGCTACCTGGGATGGGGGTTGGGAGGGAGAGGGTATCTGAAGTGCCAGGAAACCGGATTCTTTTCCTGGCACTGGAGTTTCCCTTTAAACTTAAAATTAAAGAGAGCGGCCAATAAGAATTTGTAAAGTTAGTTACATCTAATTGAAATTGAAACCTTTCCTTTCATTTATGGAGTGTGAGTCACATCCAGAGGAGGTGTGGCTAGGGCTACATGGACAGAAACAAAAGGGATTTAACTCCTAAATTCCAGAGAAGTAAGCAGTGAGACTGCAGGATTATGATCTATACGCTAAAACTGCTTCATTAAGATAAAGTTGTTTTGGTGACTATAGTGTCCCTTTAATTACAGTTCTCACTGCACCAATAATATTTAACAAAATTCATAGTTGTGAAAATAATGACATATTTGCCATATTAGTTCACTAAAATGTTTCAAATAATAACAAGACACATTGATATTTTTGACTTCCAAAGAATGTAGTAGAAAATATTAAAATATTCTTTCAATCTCAGCATGCGTTCAGTTTAAAACCAAAATCATGCCTCCTTCACTTTTTACACGCCAATACATCTGTGCTTAGATATGAGAATATGGCAATGGTTTCCACAAATACTTGACAGTCAATATTTCATTCCCAGAATGAATGCCATCTTATTCTATAACCCATTATCATACATGACAGAATATATTAGATGGTTTACTGGAGCCAACAGTTACATCATAATGTTTTGATAGATACAACATGAACAACAAACCAAAGAAAAACATTTGTAAGGCAAGGAGGTACATTGGAAGTTTAAGATGAACAACATATATATTGAAAAGCGTAAAACAAAAATTAAATGTGTGAGTTATGAGCATTATTTTTAACACAAAGCATGCTGGTGACAGGTTATCAATGGCAGTACGCTACCCCATGCAAACCAAATCATGCCCTCAGTCTGTCCTTGGGTTTATACCTGCTCCTTCAGTTAGTAATAGTGATGTCACCAAAGGAGGATCGAGCTGCAGGGATAACTTGGCATCCACATAAAAAGTTTTTATTTGTTTATTATCTTTTTCTTTATTTGGTGAGTATTCCAGAAAGGGTTACTCTAACTAAATACAGTATTTTGCAAGAAAATTGCCAGAGAAAAATACATGATTTAATACATAAGTCCATTTCTCCATTTAATATTTTCATTTTTTACCCATTTATTTTTATTCTTAATAATGTTATATTTTTTTCTTGTTATTACATTATTATAATAATATTTAATTATCTTAATGTGTTAAAAAGTATTTGAAATGAAGTGCTACCCTGCAACATGTAAAATAAATAAACTGTAACAGGGGAAACATATTATTCCCCTGGGATGCCTGCTTGCTTGATTGATTAATTTATTTCACTTCTGCTGTTTATGAATTCTACTTTCCGCAAACTGCACATTTCCGCCCTACCCATCAGCATTAATAAGTGATTGTTTGTCCCATAAATAATGGTGGATATGTCAACACTATCACTGACCCACTATCCACTAACTGCAACCTCTAAACATAAATGCTGATTAAAATTGATATCACTAACTGCTAGTTGTATAGCTCTAATTTCCTAAATTGTGGTGCCACCAAACCTAATTGATCTGCTTCATAATATTATCAAAAATAAAAATACATTAATAATAATTATTAATAAGATATAAATATTGCTAACTGCTATATACCTATATATATATATATATATACCAAGTAGAAAAGATGGTCTGCACTCACGGTCTTTTAACTTTTAATACAACATAATTAAAAAACAGCAAACTTGATGCTAAATAGCATCAACGTTTCAGTCCCCGATCGTGACTTTCCTCAGGACAACAAATATATATATATATTTGTTGTCCTGAGGAAAGTCACGATCGGAGACAGAAACGTTGACTCTATGTTGAGGCTAAAATATGTGTACAGATTTGGTTACAATATCCATACCCAACAAAACAATCAGGGAGGGTTTGTTGTGATCTATGCTGAAAGTGGAAAATCAATATAACATTTAGAACATGCATGGTTAGACGTAGCGTAGTGGCTATTTAAAATCCAATTACATGTTTGTCTGAATCAGGCGCATGTTGTGAATTAAAAATTACTATAGGTTTGCAGCCCATTATTCATGACAGATTAAGCTGTGACTGACCTACAGATGCAAACTGAACATGATAAGATCATTTGTCTTTTACCGCAAATGTGTTGATACTAAAATGCCTATATGATCAGAAAAAACTTAATTATAGCTAATTGTATAATAATCTCCCTAAGCATTCAACAACCTCTGCTATTTTCCTAGAGTGGTATGCATTTACCCATCATGTTTAAACAGTCTTTATTATCGTTGTACCAATTCCTAACATGCATTTTTAGAGACAAAAAAATATATATATTTACTATACTAGATGCCTGCAGCAACAGAGTAATCAATTCATCTACCAGGTGGCAAGTCCTGTGTTCTACTGACAAGCAATACAAACATGACAATTCTTTATGAGAAATTAGCACTATGACCTTTAACAGCACTGAGACCCAATGTCTGGGTGGTTCAAATCTTGTCCTCCCCCAGGGGATAATATAGTTTAATTAAAGCTAAGGGAAGACATATTGTACTTCCTTAACCTTTGATTTATATCAGCAGACCAGTTAGGGCAAATACATCTTATCTATTTAACCAGAATGTGAAAGGAAAGATCAGATTGATTACCTGTAATTATAATTCTGTTAAACAAAGTGCAGGACCTTGCTCAAACATTCACCTACTATTGAGGTTTACACATTTACTGTGCTACAATATGTATCGACATTCTGTGGAAAAAATCCAATACTACTTACTCCATCCCCCATGGAATGTTCATCTGGACAAAACACGGTCTTTAGTGACAAACCCTGTCGGTATTATTTTCTTCCTCATTTTATTCTCACTATGTACTTACAAACATGCTGCAGCCATGACTGGCCTTCTACCTCAAATATTACAAAAGGTTTAAGTTTTACTTCTATCCTTTTACATATGGCGTACACATGCTGCACACACTAAAGGTACACATCTGTTACACCCACAATAAGAAATACCCAAGAATGCAAAGATTTATTTCACCTCTGTGAAGTACCATTTCCCCATCAGTTATAGAATAGGAAGTTTTTGCATTATGGTATGTTTGAACTTTATTCCCCATTTTTAAGTTCATGTTGTGTCTGGATTTTACGGCATTTTGTTTTTTTTAACACTAATCTCACAGTTAGATTATCCTAGTCTTGCCTTGATATTGCTTGTCCTTACAACATTTTTGTTTAAATCTGTCCCCTTAAACAGAAAATAAATAATTACTTATATATTCAATGTATGTTTATTTTTTTTTATTTTTTTTTTATTATTGCTTGAGGTTAAGGACTCCATTTGCAAGGCAGTGCTTTTAAATTACTATTACTATTTCAAACTCTACATGGATTCCACATTTGAATGCATGGTTAGATCCCATTGCTGTGACAGTCTGCATCCCACAAGACACCAGTGGCGTCATCATCCAGCACCAAAAAGGAAGACAGACAGGAGGGTTGCTAAAAACACCATGCATATATTGCTATATGTATGTGTGTCTTTGAGTGTACTTTTGTCTGATAATGTGCATTTATGTGTGTGGCATATTCAGGGCCGGATTAACGTAGGGGCTGATGGAGCTGCAGCTCCAGGCCGGTGCCTATAGAATAGGCCCATTGATTTAAAAAAAAATCAAACATATATTTTTTTTTACTACGCTTCACATGCTCTTGCTTAAGTATGGAAACTTAAGGGGGATGTAGGGGGACAAAACTGGTGTGGACTGGCTGTCACTGAAATTAGTTAAGGTAAAGCTGACTTTAGGCACTATGCAAATGCTCTAGCTACTTCAGTCTCTCTAACAATGTGGCTTGCCCTCTTTTTTCTGCACTCACTATACTTTTTTCTCTGTCCCAGACTGTATAACAGGAGCTTATGTGTGCTAGTAAGAAGGTTTGGAGAGGAGTGCACCAGCGAGTACTAGGGGGCAGTCCTTAGAAAGCGTAGGGCTAGTGCATCATTAGACGCATTTATGCCTAGCTCAGAGTGTTGTCTACACAGTATGCCCTTGGTTGGTCATCCTGCATGAGTGGCAGGCAGTCTGGCGTGCATTCACCCCCAAAGAAACAATTCTCAGGTTCCACTTACTCATTCAGCATCTACCAGGGTGGTGCCCTGTGAGAGCAGTAGACACCTCAATCTGTTCAAGTCAAACGAAGTAGCAAATAACACAGGCGACACTCCAAGGTCTATGGTGGTTGTCTTTATTAGAGGGTAAGTCACAAATAGGTGCACAGTTTCGGCTCTATACAGCCTTAATCATGCATCGTGCATTCACTGACCATCTGCCAGTCCCTACATTGGCTTCCAGTTAGATAAAGGGCTCAATTTAAGATTCTGGTGCTTGCTTACAAGTCCCTACATAATTCTGCTCCAACCTACCTATCCTCCCTAATACACAAGTATGTCCCATCGAGGCCCCTGCGCTCTGCTGAAGAACTAGGTCTATCCTCTATCCATACTCCCACATCTGATGCTCACCCCCAAAATTTCTCCGGGGTTGCACTTCCCACTTCTACACTTCTTCATACACTTCTTCAGGATAGCATATCATTTAAACTGTTAGTGGATTTTTATCCCCCCCCCCCCATGACTCCTCTCCTGCAACTGTCAAAGATAACCTACTAAGTTCCCAGTGATTACTTTTATAGCAACCTATTTCATTACCCCTACTTATACCCTTTGTGTCACTATACCCTACTTCCTCTAGCATGTAAGCTCATTGAGCAGGGCCCTCAACCCCTCTGTTCCTGTACGTCCATTTGTCTGGTTACAATTACGTGTCTGTTAGTCCACCCATTGTACAGCGCTACGGAATTTTGCTGGTGCTATATAAAGAATAAAATACAAATAATAATAATAATGAAATCGAGAGATTATACATGACACTTTAAAGTTTTAATATGTTTTAATATTTTCTGTCGATAAGATTCTGTAATTAGGTCCATCATAATTGTCAACACCAGGCCCAATGGGCTCTTAATCCGACCCTGGCATAGAGTAACTGTGTGTGTGTGTGTGTGTGTGTATGTGTGTGTGCTTGTGTGTATATATATTTGGAAGTGTGCATTTAGATGTGAGCATCTATGGGTGTGCATCTGTGTGTCTGGGAATGTGTCTTTGTGTATGTCTAGAAAGGGGGTATCTGTGTTGGTGTGTGTACTAGTGCGTTTTTATCTGTGAGTGTTTACCTTAGGGAGGTGCCAGTGGTTTTGTAAAAAACTCCAAGATTCCAGAAGGAAAATCTAGACACTATTAACATTAACAGGGTTAATGAGTACACACCTAATGATCAGCTAGCTGCAGAAATTGCATTTCTGCTAGCGCGGTTACGTTCTAAGTTCAGCAAGACAACCCTTGCCCTGCCTTCCATTACATTGAAGTACGCAGGAGGTCTATGTATTTTGCACTTAGGAAGCAAACCTCCCAATAGCCTCTCATGGTACACTGTCTCATACAACATCAAGAGATGTATATGCATTACTCTACACATTGTATAAGGTAGCTTTTACAGGATTGAAATGTAGACCTGAGAAGAATGCTTACTTGTTAAATCATACCCAGACCTCCTGGGAAGGAAAGTTAAACAATTGGATCTTTTTTTTACATTGTTGGTGATGACAAAAGTGACTGAAATGCTGGGATAGGATGTGAATGAATGATGCTTGGTGGAAGGAGTTATGTCACTGATGTAACTCCTTACACAATAACGGGTGTAAATGTGTGTACTTTGGCCCAAAGCCCTCTGTCTCTCTTTTCTATCCTAATACCCCTCTTTTCTAGGAGCTCTATATTGTTGGTGTGTCTGAGCTCAACAACGATAATACTCTCAGTAATGTCTCTCTAACTACAATAAACATGTTTAGAAACAAGTTTGTGTAAATAAGATACATTGTTCTTTCTCTAAATTGCATATCTCTTGCATAAATTCATATTAGTAACCCACCTAACATTTTTCAGAACAGCCCGCCCCTGGACACACGACTACTTACACCTCTACTCATACTCCTAAAATGAAAGTGTTCCTCTTTTTCCATTTGAATTTTGGGAGGGATGTAAGTAGGTGCCTGGAAACAGAACAGAAAAGCCTTAATTTAATACTTTTAAATAAACTTTTCAAACAATTTAGTATGTTTTAAAATATATTAATATTTTATTCATTTTGTTTTATATAATTTTATATTGTTATATATTGTATATTTTGGAAAATGTTTAGATTTTGAAAACAACACATACCTAAAGTGTTAAACAATTTAAAAAGCTTAACTAACAATACAAAAAAAGGCTATAATCAGATAAAATGGGGCAAATTATTTGGCAAGTGAGAGATAAAGAGGTAAAGTAGCAAAGAACATGAAAAACATATTTCTCGTGTATATTGCAAGCTTTTGATTAAGATGGTGTGACATCTACTCTGCACAATGGGATTTAAAACATGATTTGCATGCCTGTATATTAATGGGTACAATCAGGGCCAGCCTTAGGCCTTTAGGCACCCTGTGCGAAAAATCTTCACAGCGCCCCTATCCCATCTCCCTTCATCTATGTATAGTGTGTGCATATAGAGGTGTAGTGTTTGTATAGGGGACTTAATACATTAATAATGATTTAAAAACCAATATTCATTCCTCCTTTCCTGATGTAACCTTATTCAGAGAGGGGCATGCTGATCTCTGGTATTCCACTGTATTGGGAATCTGGTCAACCCCTCCACTGGGTGCAGACCATGCGTGACTGTGTCGTATGCTCAGGTGCTTTCAGTGTCAGAGCTTTCCTGTGGTAATCTGCAGCAATGCTCTGATTGGTCCGAGCTACAGGCAGACAGACACACTCACACACAATTACAGGCAGACAGTAACACACAAAGAGTTACAGGAATGTCACACACACAGCTACAGGCAGACAATGACAAATACACACAGGTACAGGCAGACAAGGTACTGGTGCCACACCTACAGTCACCTACTGACACACACACACACACACACAAAGACAGTCACACACAGAGATACAGGTAGACAGTCACACACAGGCAGTACTTGTCTGTGCAAGTCGGTTCCTGCCTATCATGCCTATCATGTCTCCTTAATGTTAATTATTTCTCTGTCTTGAAAAGTCTATTATTTTTCTAGTTGAAGACCTAAGTCTTGAGGCAGATAGCATTATTAGACAATGAGAAATAGCAGAGTAGTGTAGGTGAATTTTATGTTATAGCTTCAGGAGATGAAGCATGATGCTAAGCTCTAATTTTCCCAAATTGTTCTTGACATGATTTATTGAGCAATTTGTGAGTAAAATAAACAGTGGTCTGAGGAGGTCAACAAGTGTATGGAAAAAGGGAAAACTAATTTAATTTGAGACTATAGATTATATTTCTCTGTCTTCTTTTAAATAATGTCTGCCCTGCTCCTTCTAACTCAGAGATTTCCATCTCTTTGAAAACAGAGACAATTTCAAAGAACAGCTTGTTTTTACTTTTATTAAGGTGCTCTGCATGTATAGTACATTCCAGCACATCAACTGTATTGTCTGTTGCCATATACGCAGACCGTTTTAGGTAACATGCTTATTAAAAATACATCAGGGTCGGGATGTGTGACTCAGTGCAAAAATGTCAGTTTAAATTAACAGATATGTATATTCTTTTATCTACCCTAATAGCAAATATTTCACTCTTTTAGTCAGTTTTTTTCCTATTCTATCACTCCACTTGACCAATTTCCTCCTTTCTTTCTGACTGTCTTTTTCCACCGCTCTTACTGTCTGTCCAATATTTTCATCTCTTTATCTTACACCTTATTCATATGAGACATAGTACTCATAAAATAAAGGCTATTCCTTCTACAAGTAGAAAAATTAGTGCAAGACCCATTATCCTTTTGCTTTGTGCTGTTGACAAATTTCAATCCAGCATGTTTTTATGCCAAGGGATCTCAAATTCTGGCCACCCAGATGTTGACGGCCTACAGCTCCCAGAACTAGAGATGTCCCGAATAGTTCGCTGGCGAATAGTTCCTAGCGAACATAGCTTGTTCACGTTCGCCACGGCGGGCGAACATATGTTCAGTCCGCCCCCTATTCGTCATCATTGAGTAAACTTTGACCCTGTACCTCACAGTCAGCAGACACAGTCCAGCCAATCAGCAGCAGACCCTCCCTCCCAGACCCTCCCACCTCCTAGACAGCATCCATTTTAGATTCATTCGGAAGCTGCATTCTTAGTGAGACGAGGGACAGTGTAGCTGCTGCTGATTTAATAGGGAAATCGATAGCTAGGCTAGTGTATTCAGTGTCCACTACAGTCCTGAAGGACTCATCTGATCTCTGCTGTAAGGACAGCACCCCAAAAAGCCCTTTTTAGGGCTAGAACATCAGTCTGCTTTTTTTTTTTCCCTGTGTAATCTAATTGCAGTTGCCTGCCTACCAGCGTGTGTGTCAAGCTCACAGCGTATACTGTGCCCACTTGCCCAGTGCCACCACTCATATCTGGTGTCACAATAGCTTGCATTTAAAAAAAAACTAAACTTTTTTGACTGTAATATAATAGTAGTTAGTTTCCTTCACACATGTGCGTTTCAGGGCCTGCCAGGGCACAGTGTCACACCAGTGCAACTCATATCTGGTGTAACAGTAGTGTACATTTAAAAAAAAAACACTTTTTTGACTGTGAAATAATAGCAGTCAGTTTCCTTCACACGTGTGCGTTTCAGAACCTGCCAGGGCACAGTGTCACACCAGTGCAACTCATATCTGGTGTAACAGTAGTGTACCTTAAAAAAAAAAAAACTAGAAATTTGACTGTGAAATAATAGCAGTCAGTTTCCTTCACGCGTGTGCATTTCAGGGCCTGCCAGGGCACAGTGTAAAACCAGTGCAACTCATATCTGGTGTAACAGTAGTGTACATTAAAAAAAAAAAACTAGAAATTTGACTGTGAAATAATAGCAGTCAGTTTCCTTCACACGTGTGCGTTTCAGGGCCTGAGAGGGAACAGTGTCACACCAGTGCAACTCATATCTGGTGTAACAGTAGTGTACATTTAAAAAAAACAACACTTTTTTGACTGTGAAATAATAGCAGTCAGTTTCCTTCACGCGTGTGCATTTCAGGGCCTGCCAGGGCACAGTGTCACACCAGTGCAACTCATATCTGGTGTAACAGTAGTGTACATTAAAAAAAAAACTAGAAATTTGACTGTGAAATAATAGCAGTCAGTTTCCTTCACACGTGTGCGTTTCAGGGCCTGCCAGGGAACAGTGTCACACCAGTGCAACTCATATCTGGTGTAACAGTAGTGTACATTTAAAAAAAACAACACTTTTTTGACTGTGAAATAATAGCAGTCAGTTTCTTTCACACGTGTGCGTTTCAGGGCCTGCCAGGGAACAGTGTCACACCAGTGCAACTCATATCTGGTGTAACAGTAGTGTACATTTAAAAAAAACAACACTTTTTTGACTGTGAAATAATAGCAGTCAGTTTCCTTCACGCGTGTGCATTTCAGGGCCTGCCAGGGCACAGTGTCACACCAGTGCAACTCATATCTGGTGTAACAGAAGTGTACATTTAAAAAAATAAAATAAAATTTGACTGTAATAGATTGAATAGCAGTTAGTTGCCTGCAAGCGTGTGTTTCAGGCCTACAGCGTCTACTCTGCCAACTTCTGCCAGTGCAGTTGTCACAGTAGCTTGCACGCATAGTACCACTAATCGCACCATCCTCCTCCAGCTTAGCTTCGGGCACCTCTCAAGTTACCACTCTCCCGCCTGCCGCCACCACCAACAATAGCACCACAGCCGCTTCACTTGATCTGTCAGAGGAGTTATTTACACATCAGTTGGAAGAAATGAGTGATGCGCAACCATTATTGCCAGAGGATGTAGATAAGATGGATATGTCTCAGTCAGGCAGCATTACACACATGGACGTACGGTGTGATGATGATGATGTTGTACCCACTGCTCCTTTGCTGAGTTGTCAGATACAAGTGAAGCGGTTGGTGATGATGATGCGTCCGTGGATGTCACGTAGGTGCCCGCTGGAAGAGAAGAAGAACAGGGGGAAAGTTCAGATGGGGAGACAGAGAGGAGGAGACGAGTTGGAAGCAGGGGGAGGTCGTCGCAAGGAGCTAGTGGCACAGTCAGACAGCATGCATCAGCACCCGGGGTCAGCCAGACAGCAAGCCTCCTCCTTTGTCCAGCATCTTCAGCCACGTCAACCACTGCTGTCCCTCTTGCCCCCTCTCAACCATCCACCACTCCGTCTCTCGCCTTGAGCAGTTCCTGCTCATCTGCCCACAGTCAGGTGTCTATCAAGGACATGTTTGAGCGTAAGAAGCCAATGTCACCCCCTTGCCCGGCATCTGACAGCTGGCTTGTCTGAACTCTTATCCCGCCAGCTTTTACCGTACAAGCTGGTGGAGTCTGAGGCGTTCCAAAATTTTGTAGCTATTGGGACACTGCAGTGGAAGGTACCCGGACGAAATTTCTTTGCACAAAAGGCAATCCCCAACCTGTACTCGATTGTGCAAAAGGAAGTAATGGCATGTCTGGCACACAGTGTTGGGGCAAGGGTCCATCTGACCACTGCGCATTGGGTAAACCTGCTGACGGCTGCCAAGCATGGAATGCGTGGCTCTGCAGAGGAGTTGGTGACACCGCCACGACTACCTCCTCTACTCCTCCTACTCCATCCTCTTCCATAACCTCCTCGGCTGAGTCCTCTTCTGCTGCTGCGTCTTGCTCCACATCAACGGCACCCCCCAGCTCCCCAGGTACTATTCCACATCCCGGATACGGCAGTGTCACGCGTCTTGGGGTTGACTTGCCTGAAAGCAGAGAGTCACACCAGACCAGCACTCCTGTCCGCCCTGAACGCACAGGTGGATCAGTGGCTGACTCCGCACCAGCTGGAGATCGGCAAAGTGGTTTGTGACAACAGAAGAAATTTGTTGGCGGCATTGAATTTGGGCAAGTTGACACATGTGCCGTGCATGGCACATGTGTGTAATCTGATCGTACAACGCTTTGTGCATAAGTACCCAGGCTTACAGGACGTCCTGAAGCAGGCCAGGAAGGTGTGTGGCCATTTCAGGCGTTCCTACACGGCCATGGCGCACATTTCAGATATCCAGCGGCGAAACAACATGCCTGTGAGGCGCTTGATTTGCGACAGCCCGACACATTGGAATTCAACACTCCTAATGTTCGACCGCCTGCTCCAACAAGAAAAAGCCATTAACGACTATTTGTATGACCGGGGTGCTAGGACAGCCTCTGCGGAGCTGGTAATTTTTTTGCCACGTTACTGGACGCTCATGTGCAATGCCTGTAGGCTCATGCGTTCTTTTGAGGAGGTAACAAACCTAGTCAGTCGCACCGAAGGCACCATCAGTGACATCATACCATTTGTTTTCTTCCTGGAGCGTGCCCTGCGAAGAGTGCTGGATCAGGCCGTAGATGAGCGTGAAGAGGAAGAAGAAGAGTTGTGGTCACCATCACCACCAGAAACAGCCTTATCAGCATTGCTTGCTGGACCTGCGGCAACGCTGGAAGAGGATTGTGAGGAAGAGGAGTCAGAGGAGGAATGTGGCTTTGAGGAGGAGGAGGAAGACCAACCACAACAGGCATCCCAGGGTGCTCGTTGTCACCTATCTGGTACCCGTGGTGTTGTACGTGGCTGGGGGGAAGAACATACCTTCAGTGAGATCACTGAGGACGAGGAACGGGACATGAATAGCTCGGCAGCCAACCTGGTGCAAATGGGATCTTTCATGCTGTCGTGCCTGTTGAGGGACCCTCGTCTAAAAAGGCTGAAGGAGAACGACCTGTACTGGGTGTCCACGCTACTAGACCACCGGTATAAGCAGAAAGTGCCTGAAATGTTACCGAATTACCGCAAGTCGGAAAGGATGCAGCAGTTCCAAAATAAATTAAAAAGTATGCTTTACGGGGGCGGGGCCGGACCGCCATGCTGACCGGTCGCATGCAGGAGAGGCTCCGGAGAAATCGGGCCTCTTAGGCAAATACTGCGCTCTGAGACACCCGCATGGAACCCAAAACAAGTACCCGCGGCTGCGGACAAAGCAGCAGAACCCGAGATCGGGTGTTTCGGATCCCAGGAGGGAGGCACGAGACTTCGGGGACTGCGGCCTACTCGGGAGGGAGCGGGGTGGACGGCCGCTGCCCAGTCTCCCTACCCGGACACCGCAAGCCGACCTCATGTAATGCCTGCCGGTCCCGTCCCCCCCCCCCCCTTGGGTTCGGGGGGGGATATCCCGGTCCCCATATCGGAGGGCTCGGGAAGTGTGGAGACCACGAGGCAGGATGCTCCCAGGGCCAACCTGCTAAGATGGCGACGTCGAGGGGCACAACATCAGCAGCTCCCGCCCTTTGAAGCCCCAGGGGAGAGAAACCGCACCATTCACTGAAACATGTAACCGCCAGATCAGCCCAGCAGTGAGTCCTCTACTAGTCTTCACCGGGTGAACACAGCCAGCCCGCGGCTTACACAGGCACCAAGCCCGCCAAGCAACAGCATGCCCCTCAACCGGGACAAGGTAAAACTCTGCTACTGCCATGACAAAACAGCCACAATATGCCGCTACAGAGCCCGCCTGGCCCCACACAGATGCCTGCAGGATCACAGCAGCTGGCTGACGACAGTGCAAACAGCGACCGTCGCGGGGGCACCAAAGGGGGATCTGAAGGATCAACTGGAGGGGCTAGCTTGAGTCCTGACAACCCTGGACTGCTTTCCCCATACAGGACTCACTTGCCATGCGGCACTGCAGATGACACCGGACCAGGCGACATAACAGAAGAACACTACACTGAAATGTACTCGGCACGGAGGGTATTGGTTGGTGCCCCTGCCAAACTGAACCCTGGTGATTCCCTTCTGCAACCTTCTAAGCCGAGATAATTGTTTAACACTAAACTGTTATATACCGCTCAAACGTTTTTGCTCGCCGCAATTATTACTGTATGCTCTTATTATTATTATCGCTGTATGTTCTTGCTAGGTCTTCCTAGGCCCCCTGGCGGTGCTCCTGGATGGCCGGCTACTGGCCATTCCCATGCCAAATAGCTGGCGTTTCTGGCAACCTGCCTGCCTCCCTAACCTCTCGGTTACCCGAGACTTAAAAGCATGTTTTCTACCTATATACCTACTCGTAGATAGTCAATTTACCCTGTCCACCCTGTCGTAACAAATCCATAGGACATGCATGGACAGCGTGTGAATCAGCAACTTACCTATAAGCGATTTAATGAGCATGTTAAAAAAGTATGTTCCAACTAAACCTACACACTAAGCAGCCCATAACTGTCAAGCTGTATTAACACTATGCTAAACTATTACTTAATGCTTTAAAACAACGTCTCTCTTGATCCACTAACACAAAAATGTGCGCTGATATGCTATTACGCCTTTTTCTGTTCAATTCATTGTTCACTCTTTTCTTGCTATAGCTGGCAAGTCATAATGAGAATGTTTGTAACCCTCATGCGCTTCAAAAATAAAGAATTAAAAAAAAAAAAAAGTATGCTTTACACAGCGTATAAGGGTGATGTCACAGCACAACGGGAATCTAACAGGGGAAGATGTGGAGCTTTTTAAGTCCTACGCATCGCCACAGCCCTTCGGGGTCCACCCTCAGAGAACGACTCGACCAACAGGTAGCAGGCTACCTCGCCTTAACTGCAGATATCGACACTCTTAGGAGCGATGAACCCCTTGACTACTGGGTGTGCAGGCTTGACCTGTGGCCTGAGCTATCCCAATTTGCGATAGAACTTCTGACCTGCCCCGCTTCAAGTGTCCTGTCAGAAAGGACCTTCAGTGCAGCAGGAGGTATTGTCACTGAGAAGAGAAGTCGCCTAGGTCAAAAAAGTCTAGATTACCTCACCTTTATTAAGATGAATGAGGGATGGATCTGACAGTGGGCGATACATTTGACTAAAAAAGGCCTGATGAGGGGGACGTAACAAGGATTAAACTGATAAGAAAAGTACTACTTAACACACCAATCCTATCTGGTGGCACATTAGATTGCACGTGCAGTGCCCCAAATTTGAAGTAGGGGGACCGACCAAGCATCTTTTTCCATCTCCCGGTTCCTAAAATCGATGCCATATACACGTCCCCTGATAGGGGACGTAGCAGGGATTAAACTGATAAGAATAGTAACACTTAACACACCACTCCTATCTGGTGGCACATTATATTACACGCGCAGTGCCCCAAATTTGAAGTAGGAGGACCAACCAAGCATCTTTTTCCATCTCCCAGTTCCTAAAATCGATGCCATATACACGTCCCCTGATAGGGGACGTAACAGGGATTAAACTGATAAGAATAGTACTACTTAACACACGACTCCTATCTGGTGGCACATTAGATTACACGCGCAGTGCCCCAAATTTGAAGTAGGAGGACCAACCAAGCATCTTTTTCCATCTCCCGGTTCCTAAAATCGATGCCATATACACGTCCCCTGATAGGGGACGTAACAGGGATTAAACTGATAGGAATAGTACTACTTAAAGTTAACACACCTTATAATAACGCAGAGAGAGGCAACGCAGAGAGAGGAGTCTGAAGAAGAGGAGTCAGAGGAGGAAGGTGGCTTTGAGGAGGTGGAGGACCAAACACAGCAGGCGTCCCAGGGGGCTTGTTGTCACCTTTCGGGGACCCTTGGTGTTGTACGTGGCTGGGTTGAGGAAGAGACCTTCAATTACATCAGTGAGGAACGGGCCATGGCTAGCTTGGTATCCAACCTTGTGCAAATGGGGAGTTTGCGGTTGTGCAAATGGACTGTTTGCTGTTGTTTGCGGTGCGTTAAACGTGGAGTTTGGTCTGTCACTGTGAAGCGGGCGTAACCCTTACACTACCTGATCGATACAACATCATACCTGATGTTTTAAAGCATGTTATTCCAAACAATTTAGGAATGTTAGGTGATTTATGCCCTTTATGGATTAAAACCAGACTCTGCATCAACTATGTAAATTTCCATGGGAGTTTTGCCATGGATCCCCCTCCGGCATGCCACAGTCCAGGTGTTAGTCCCCTTGAAACAACTTTTCCATCACTTTTGTAGCCAGAAAGAGTCCCTGTGGGTTTTAAGATTCGCCTGCCTATTGAAGTCTATGGCGGTTCACCCGGTTCGCCCGTTCGCGAACATTTGCGGAAACAGGGGACACATTATACAGTAATTATTTTTCATATAGACTGTGTATGTTCTGCGGAATCTGCATTAAAATGTATCTTCCAAACTACTGAACGGATCTGGATGAATTTTGGATATGTGGTTCACCCAGATCCCCCGGTTCGAGGATATACTTATGGCTTTATTGCATGTTTTAGGGTCCCTGTGATATGTTTTATAAAACTTTATTTCTCTGCCTGTGATGATTATATTACCCATTGTGTTCAGTAATCATATCACAGGCAGAGGGGGGGGGGATTTTGTGTGGGAGTATCTGTGTGTATTGTACGGATTGATTGGTTGTATTTCAAAACCCTGTGGGCAGTACTATGTTTGTGGATTGTGAATAAAAGAGGCTGTATGTGCCAGTACAGTCAGTTCTGCTTGACCTCAAAACGAAGTGTCGTCTCGTTATTGGGGGAATTGGATTGTATGCTGATTGCCAGGAGTGTAAGCTGATTGTATGCTTTTCCTGTTCAGCTGTTTACAGCATTCATATGCTTGAGAGCATTCGTATGCTTCAACGGTTCGGTTGTTGTGGTGTCTACTCCAGTGCTTGGAGTCCTCAGGAAGCGCTAGGAGCATCCTTCAACGGAGGTAACCAGTCGGGGAGCCAGGTGATCCGTTACACACCATATGTTCGGAAAAACTCTAATTTTACTTACCGTAAATTTCTATTGGTGGCAGTACAAGTTTCACCCCCTTATTTTGATAATAAATTAAATTTTTGCAGTAAGAGGACTCTAGTGTTTTATTGTTACAAACTGTGGGATCTTGGAAGGTTAGTGCTTTATACCCAATGGGGGAGGATCTTTCTTATGTTAATTTCTTTCAGATGCTTGTCCCAGGGAAGAGCACATCCCTATTGTACTGCCAC
Source organism: Pelobates fuscus (assembly GCF_036172605.1). Classification (NCBI taxonomy): domain Eukaryota; kingdom Metazoa; phylum Chordata; class Amphibia; order Anura; family Pelobatidae; genus Pelobates; species Pelobates fuscus. The sequence goes on from NC_086317.1 coordinate 133,169,088, forward strand.
CATATTAAGGAAAAGGAATTTACGGTAAGTAAAATTAAAGTTTTCTGCTGGTTCCAATTGTGATAAAATGTTTCAAACAAAACACTCTATTTCAATAAATGGATTGAAATCTCATTAATAAAATCACATTCATGTACAACTGTTTTACTCTTTTGTTGCTCAAAATGGTACTAGATTTTGGTCCATATGTGAATATTCGAGAAAGTTACATGGCAGTCTGAAGGTGGTAAAAACACATAGGGTTACACAATAAAGTGAGAAATGTTGGAGATTCAAAGTAAATTTAAGTGAATTTAAAATTTAAGGCCAAAATAGCCAAAGTAGAAAAAATCTCAAGTCAGCTGTGCTTCCAATTTGGCTAGTTTGAAATTTACTTTAATATTATGTGAATTTCTGACACATCTGACTTTAGAAAATAACCCTGACAATTTTTAGACCTGCTGTATCTGATGCAGCATGAATTTGTGATAGATGTTGCAGGAGTTACTTTTTATCTTACCACCTATTGATGGTTCTCTATAGAAAAAAAAAATTATATTTGTTATGTAATAAATTAGAGAAAACCTCTGACTTGTGTGGGTGTGTAGTTGTGTAAAGCAACATTTTATTAACATTTTTCTGTGTATACAATATTGATTTTCTGTTATCCTTTTAATCAACATAACGGTTCCCGCAATTTTCCTTAAGGATTCACAATCAAAACATATTAAAAGCATATGACCAAATCAGAGATGTCCATGGATATAGCAACTGTTTACAGACATACACACTATATATAAATATACACAGGTGTTCAAATGTTTGCATAATCTGGCAGAAATTGTGACATTTTGGCATCGATTTTTAAAAATATGACTGATCAAGCAATTTTTTTTTATTTTATTGAAGGATAGTGATCATATGAAGCCATTTATTACCACATAGTAGTTTGGCTCCTTTTTAAATCATAGCGATAACAGAAAGTACCCAAATGGCCCTGATCAAACTTTTACATACCCTTGTCAGCTTGAATGTTTGGCCTTGTTACAGACACACAAGGTAACACACAGGTTAAAATGGCAATTACATTTTAAATTGCAATTAGTGTCTGTAAATAAGTAGTAAATGAGTTTGATAGCTCTAATGTGAATGCACTAAGCAGGCTAGATACTGAGCCATGGGGAGCAGAAAAGAACTATCAAAAGACCTGTGTAACAAGGTAATGTAACTTTATAAAGATGGAAAAGAATATAAAAAGATATCAAAAGCCTTAAAAAACGCCAGTCAGTATTGTTCAATCACTTATTAAAAAGTGTAAAATTCGGGGATCTTTTGATACCAAGCCAAGGTCAGGTAGACGAAGAAAGATTTCAGCCACGATTGCTAGAAGAATTGTTCGGGATACAAAGAAAAACCCACAGGTAACCTCAGGAGAAATACAGGCTGCTCTGGAAAAATATGGTGTGGTTGTTTCAAGGAGCACAATGCGAGAATACTTGAACAAAAATTAGCTGCATGGTTGCATTGCCAGAAAGAAGCCTTTACTGCCCCAACATAAAAGCCCGATTTCAATACCCGACAACACCTTGACACGCCTTTCAACTTCTGGCACACTGTAATTTGGAGTGACGAGACCAAAATAGAGCTTTATGGTCACAACCATAAGCACCATGTTTGCAGAGGGATCAATAAGGCCTTTAGTGAAAAAGAATACTATACCCACTGTGAAGCATGGTGGTGGCTCACTGACGTTTTGAGGGGGTGTGAGCTCTAAAGGCACAGGGAATCTTGTGAAAATTGATGGCAAGATGAATGCAGCATGTTATCAGAAAATACTGGCAGACAATTGACATTCTTCTGCACGAAGGCTGTGCATGGGCCGCTCTTTGACTTTCCAGCATTACAATGACCCTAAGCACAAGGCCAAGTTGACCCTCTGGTGGTTACAGCAGAAAAAGGTAAAAGTTCTGAAGTGGCCATCACAGTCTCCTGACCTTACTATCATCAAGCCACTATGGGGAGATCTCAAACATGCGGTTCATGCATGACAACCAAACATTTTGCAGGACCGTGGCATTTTTCCAAGATGAATGGGCCAACTGCAACAATTAGGAGCCTCATAGACAACTATTACAAAAAACTGCATGATGTCATTGATGCTAAATTGGGCAATAGACAGTATTAAAAAAATATGGGTACTGTTCCTGATGAAAGTCCCCTTGGAGGGACTTAGACGTCAACTTATTTTAAGATGAATAATTAAAAGTTAAGTATCACTTACCTCTTCTTGCTAGAAGTCCTTTGTTTGAGTGCGGACATTTTTTTTAATTTTGTTGTACTTTTTGTATTTTTGTCAGACCAGCACCAGGCACATACAGCAAATTTACCAGGAGTGCAAATATATTGGATTATTATTTATATATATATACTACAACACAATGTAACTCCAAGTCAATCACACTTCTGTGAAATCAAACTGTCCACTTAGGAAGCAACACTGAGTGACAATCAATTTCACATGCTGTTGTGCAAATAGGATAGACAACAGGTGGAAATTATAGGCAATTAGCAAGACACCCCCAATAAAGGATTGGTTCTGCAGGTGGTGACGACAGACCACTTCTCAGTTCCTATGCTTCCTGGCTGATGTTTTGGTTACTTTTGAATGCTGGCGGTGCTTTCACTCTTGTGGTAGCATGAGACGGAGTCTACAACCCACACAAGTGGCTCAGGTAGTGCAGCTCATCCAGGATGGCACATCAATGCGAGCTTTGGCAAGAAGGTTTGCTGTGTCTGTCAGCATAGTGTCCAGAGCATGGAGTCACTACCAGGAGACAGGCCAGTACATCAGGAGATGTGGAGGAGGCCGTAGGAGGGCAACAACCCAGCAGCAGGAGGCCTTTGTGCAAGGAGGAACAGGAGGAGCACTGCCAGAGCCCTGCAAAATGACCTCCAGCAGGCCACAAATGTGTATGTGTCTGCTCAAACGGTCAGAAACAGACTCCATGAGGGTGGTATGAGGGCCCGACGTCCACAGATGGGGGTTACAGCCCAACACCGTGCAGGACGTTTGGCATTTGCCAGAAAAAAACAAGATTGGCAAATTCACCACTGGCGCCCTGTGCTCTTCACAGATGAAAGCAGGCTCACACTGAGCACATGTGACAGACGTGAAAGAGTCTGGAGACGCCATGGAGAATGTTCTGCTACATCAAAGTTGGATCAGCCTGTAGTGTGTTTTTCCACTTTAATTTTGAGTGTGACTCCAAATCCAGACCTCCATGGGTTGAAAAATTTGATTTCCATTTTCTTATTTTTGTGTGATTTTGTTGTCAGCACATTCAACTATGTAAAGAACAAAGTATTTCAGAAGAATATTTAATTCATTCAGATCTAGGATGTGTTGTTTTTGTGTTCCTTTTATTTTTTTGAGCAGTGTATATCTGCAAGAATTCATATAGTGCCGGTTGTCAAAGTCTGGGCTCAGGCAACTATAAATCTAAAAGTTAGGCTGCACTCACAATACTTTATTTCAAAATTATTAAAAAGATCAACGTTTCAGTCCACATCTGGGACTTTCCTCAGGATCAAAAAAAGCTATATTTTATATATATATATATATATATATATATATATGGACTGCCTGATGGGAAGGGGGTGGATCTATTTATACCAGTTTCAGAGTTCTATTTCTTGTCCTTTCTGCTGTGAGGGGAACAGCTAACCCATGAATAAATGCATGCATGCCATATTTGTTTAGGAAATAGAAGTTGCATTAGCCATATAATCCATACCTTATATTTGTCGTGAGATACATAATATTAATTTTCCTAAGGTTTCTGCACTTGTTAAATGGCCCTTTATTGTTTCAGTTGTTAGAAGGACCAACTAGAACAGGTGCTTGTCTGAATCTTGTAATAACTAATAGGGTTGACCTATTTTCAAATAGTCAAGTTAGGAAGCACTTGGGAAATAGTGACCATAATATGGTGTCATTTGAGATCAGCTTTACAAAACAAATGTAAATGAGTATGACAAAAATGCTTAAAGGAACACCCCAGTGCCCAAATACAAAAATAAGTCAATAAATAAATCACTGTTTAGTCGATATATCCTGAATGAAAACATGCATGCATTTAATTATACAATTCAAAATCTGCAGAACTCTTGTCTGTAACCTTTGCAAGCCCTCCCCTTCTAACCCTGCCCAATCAGAGACTTTCCAATGCAGCTCAATGAGAAGTCGTTGCAAGGAAAGTGCTCTGGGAAATTACTGCCTCTTGAGTTTAGCTCCACTGAGCTAAACAAACCTGGAAATAACAGGACCTGCTATTATTAACAGGACCTGCTGTTATTGAAATCTTCATATTTTGTGCTTTGGGGTTTGGAGTGTCAATAATGGATCTTTACAACAAATTGACTGACAGAAACCATTCACCGGCAAAAGCACAAAGGATAAAAGGTCTTTAAACAAATGTCATAAAGTACATTTATCAATACATACCTTTGGGAAACAAGTATAAAATAAGCAAATTAAAACCAATGTGGCTTAGTAAAAGGGTCAGTCGAGTAATAAACAAGAAAAGGGTATTCAAAACATGTAAGTGAGATGGGTCAATATCATTCTATAACAAATATAAACATGCTAACTGGACTTGCAAAAGGACAATTAAATGCACTAAGCTATAAAAATGAAAAGCTCATGGCCACACAGATGCTAAACCAGCCTCAAAATTTTTTTTGTGAAGGTTTTTATTAGTAATTATTAGAAATATTAGTAGATATATATATAGATAATGGTAAAATAAATACTGTCTGAACATGATATAACTTCTCCACAGAGCGCTTTGTAAAAACTGGGGGACTGCGAAGGCAAGTGGTAGATGAGATTCAATAAAGATGAGTGCAAAATCATGTAGCCCCAAGGAGAAAATCGGAGTTTAGCAGAGGGGGCCTTGACAGTGCTTGGAGGCAGGCTTAGGGGGAGCCTGATGGTGATTGATGTTTAGGGTTTAGGAGTTGGGCTGATATAAATGTCGGCCATTTTAGAAATCCCCATTACTAATTTGACTTACCAGGCTGAGTTGGTGGTTGTTGCATTGATTGGGCGTGGTAAGTTTGTTTTTTTCTTTTTCAGGATGGCTGAGCGGTCTCTGGAGGAGCGGATGGCCCGGATCCAGGAAACAGCATGAGACAGGGGGATGGCGTGGCTGCGGGAGTAACTTGAATAGGTCAGACACGGGGCAGGTTTGGGATCCGGAGGCGGAGGTCCTCGTGGTGGCGGAGCTAGAACCACAGAGTGCTGCAGTGGAGGAGTCATCTACCGTGGCAGCGGCTGCAGGTTCGGCGAGTGAGGGGGCAAAGTTGGCGGGGTGAGTGGCGGATGCGGCGTGCCAGAACAAATACATTTAGTTCGCGGGCACCCTGGGCATGCACCTCAAAGAGGACATGAAGGACAGGATCTGGAAGCGTGAGTTTGTGGAGGTTTTTGCGCTCCTCCCTTTGGAGGAATATATTGACCTCAAGGAGGAGGATAAGAAGGACGCCAAAGAGGAGGAAGAGGAGAAATGGAAGAGGTATTGTAAGATCCCTAAGTCATTTGGGAACTGGCTGCGGGCGTTTTGTATACTGGCCAGTCTCCGAGCACCTGCTCCTCAATGTTCTGCTATCTGGATGTGATCTGGGAGGCGTACCGGACTAATGGGGGAATGGCGTGATGGAAGTACGACGAGCAGTTCCGCCAGCAGTTGTCAGGTAATCCAGGGATGCGGTTGGATCAAATGGATCTCCCACTGTGGATGAAGCTGATGATGTCTCAGAGGTCGCCTCTCTTTCGGGCCTGCTTAGGGAAAAGAAGAGCAAGAGTAGTTATTTGGCTGGTTAATATGGTTAGTTACCTGTTCGTAAGATGATGTGTTTTGAGCTTGTTGGTAGCTCAGAACCCGGGTGGTGTAGGGGTATCAAGGTATACCCCTGCCAGGATCATGTGGAAAATGTTGGATCTTAATTATGTTATATTTACGTGATTGTTATACTATGTTATGTTATATATTATGGGTCATTGCCTTGTGATTTGATATGTGGGGAAGTGATAATGTTGGATGGCTGAGGATTTGGTGGTGGGCAATGACTTTAAAAAGTTATTCATATTTAATTGTTATTATTATTATTATGATTATAATAAAATTAAAGCTGTGAACATATTGACCCATACCTAAGAGTGTCAGTATTTTATAAGGGGTGAGTTGGTATAGGTAGTAGACAGCTCCTCCTGCCCATATGGTGACGATGCACCTGTCATGCATTTTGGAATAGGGAACCCACAAGCAGGGCCGGCCTTAGGGGTGTGCGAGCTGTGCGGCCGCACAGGGCGCCATGGAGCAAGGGGCGCCCTGACAGCCGACACAGCCCGCACATGGCCGGTGTCAGGGTCTATTAAAAAAAAAAAAAAAAAAAAAATTGCGGCAGAGGGGGCGGGGCTTACCGAGCTGCGGGGGCGGGGCTTATCGTGAGGCAGAGGCGGGGCTAATACCTCCCGAAGCCCCTGCTGCACAGGAAGAGGGAAGGAGTCCCTGCTTCCCCATCAGCCAGCTGCATCCACTGGATAGAGGTAAGTGTGACTGTTTGCCTGTTAGCCCTCTTTTCCAGCCCTCTATGTGTCCCACTATTCCCCCCTCCCAGCCCTTCATATGCTCCTATACCCCCCCTCCAGCCCTTCATGTGTCCCTATAGCCCCCCCAGCCCTCCATGTGTCCCTGTACCCCCTCCCAGCCCTTCATATGTCCTTATAGCCCCATGTGTAGCCCCCTCCCCAGCCCCATGTGTCTCATTATAGCCCCCATGTGTCCCTATAGCCCCCCCACATGTCCCATGTGGCTGTGTGACTGTGTGTGTGTGTGTGACTGCCTGTCTGTGTGTGTGTGTGTGTTACTGCCTGTGTGTGTGTGTGTGACTGTCTGTCTGTGTGACTGCCTGTGTGTGACTGTCTGTCTGTGTGTGACTACCTGTCTGTGTGTGTGTGTGTGACTGCCTGTCTGTGTGTGACTACCTGTCTGTGTGTGTGTGTGAGACTGCCTGTCTGTGTGTGTGACTGCCTGTGTGTGTGTGTGTGTGTGTGTGACTGCCTGTGTGTGTGACTGCCTGTGTGTGTGACTGCCTGTGTGTGTGACTGCCTGTGTGTGACTGCCTGCCTGCCTGTGTGTGTCTGTCTGTTTGTAACTGTCTGTCTGTCTGTAACTGTCTGTGTGTGATTGGCTGCCTGTGTGTGATTGGCTGCCTGTGTGTGATTGGCTGCCTGTGTGTGTGTGACTGCCTGTGTGTGTGTGTGACTGCCTGTGTGTGTGTATAACTGTCTGTCTGTGTGTGTGACTGTCTGTGTGTGTGTGTGTGTGTGACTGTCTGTGTGTGACTCTAATTGTGTGTGTCGCTGTAGCTGTGCCATTGTGTGTGCCTGTGCCTGTATGTGTGACTGCCTTTAACTGAGTGTGTGTGTGTGTGTACATGCCTGTAACCAAGTTTAAATTTCCCCCACCCCTTCCTGTCAAGGCCGCACTTTGACTGACAGACGCTCACTCACTGACAGACGCACACTCACTGACAGACACACACTCTCATATACACTGACAAACAATGACATACACACACACACACACTATTACTTGGACACACACTGACAGATGCACACTCTCACTGACAGGCGCATGCACTCACTGAAAGACGCACGCCCCCACTGACCGACACATACACACTCACTCACTGACACATACACACTCACTGACTGACACATACATTCACTCACAGACACACACACACACACTTACAGACACCTACAGACACACACACACACACATTCACTCACAGACACACACACACATTCACTTAGACATACACACTCACAGACACACACACACACAGACATTTCCACTAACACTCACAAACTAATATTTTTTTAATTTTATTTTAAATCCACCCAGCCTCCATGGGAGAGCTGGAGTGGATTTCTTGCCTGCAGTCTTTTTTCTTGCCTGCTTGCCTGCTGGGCGGGCAGGCAGGGGGCGCACAGACTGAGTAGGCGGCTCTTAGTGATGCCAGGAGCCGGACTGACGTCATATTCCGGCTCCCGGCTTCATTAAACGGCGCAGAGGGAGCTGAGCAGGAAGAGCTCAGGTGAGTATGCTCCTTCGCTTGCCCGCTGCCAGCCTCGGGGTGGGGGGGGTGCCTTGTTTGCCTTGTTTGCCTCACGATATACACGTCCCTGGTGCCTGTGTGTGTTACTGTATTCAGGCAACTTGGTGGGGGGGCGCCATGAAGACTTTCCGCACAGGGCGCCTATTTGCCTAAGGCCGGCCCTGCCCACAAGCAACTTAAACATTAAAAGGACTTTGGAACAATAATAGATTACAAACTAGGCAACAGAAATGTTAGTCTGCAATTTTTTTTATATAAAAAGGGGTATTGATTCATGTGATCAAAATATAATTTTGCTTCTTAATAAATCAATGGTAAGATGTGTTTTTAAGGTTGAATTCGATAGACTTAAATCCATTTTTAACCTAAGTTACTATGTAACAATGTAAACATAAAAATTTGAATTCCAAGTGGAATATTCTTGTCATACTTGATTTCTTACGCATGAAATGCAAGGCACATATGCTGCTGATATACCCTTAATGCAAATTATCAACCATGGAAACATTTTGTAAGAGCAAAATGAATCATATTAAACTTTAATTGATGTTTCATTACCGACATATTAGACATGTCAAGCAAAACGCATATATTAGGCTCATTGTAGATACATGCAAAGTTAATAAACTACTTAACAAAGTTATTAAATGATTTAAAAAAATTTCCCTTTAAAGCGGCACTGTCGTGCCGAACTTACCTTTCCCCAATAGCTTCCTCTTCTCTCTCTCTCTCTCTCTCTCTCTCTCTCAGGATCTGTTCTTTTTTTCCTATCTGCTCTAGTTTTCTTTAAAACATAAGACAAAGTAGGGACTATTTTGTCTTATGTATATTTCCTAGGCTTGACCAGCTCTGACCTACTTCCTGTGGGTCAGATACAATTTCCCACAATACTCACCCGTTCCTCTGTGATCTCGCAATGCCTCTTTCACTATTCCAGGACATCCTGTCATTTAGACAGAACGCCGGCAAAACTACCGAATTTCGCGCTAACAGAATGAGAACAGTTTGTTCATTCATGTTAGGACGGCATTCGGTACTTTTTTACACGGTATCAGGGAGCTATCTACTAAAAGGTTGAAAGACCAAGATTGGTCTTTCAGACAACTTCACTAATACTAAGTAAAAATTGCTTAGTATTAGTATCTGCTCCTACTCCTAATAACACAAGTAGGGGCATATCTAGTAAACAGTGAGCAGGCTGTGGCTACTTACTGTTTTTAAACCCCCCACCGCCCACCCTTTTTCATAAATGGCCCCATGGTGCCATCTATTAACTAGCAGGGGGACTCCACCCGTGCCCTGAGTGGTGGATGAGGGCCCTAGAAGACAATGGGGAGGGCTATTGCTTTCACCCTTGGCCACCACCCATGAGCAGCGGGTGGGGGCCCTAAATGACAATAGGGGGGACCTATTGTCTGCCCCGGCCCCCACCCATGAGTGGTGGGTGGGGACCCTAAAAAACAATGGGGGGGAGACCTATTGTCCCCGACCTCCACCCATGAGGTTGGGGCCCTAAATTAGAATAAGAGGTGTTCCCCCAGCCCTCACCCATGCGGGGCGGGTGGGGGCCCTCAAATACAATGTGGGAGGACCTATTTTCTTCCCCCCGGCCTCCCACCACGGCCCCCAACCATGGGCAACGGGTGGGGTCTAAATAAAAAAAATACCCCCCCCCCTACCCAGATGACTAGGGGTCCCCAAGCCCCTAGTCACCATCCACCCAAAAAAAAAAAAACTAAAGCTCTACATGCTCCCCTCACCCTAAAAATAGTGAGGGGAGGAACAATAAAATTAAATACCTGTAAATACAAAAAAAACCTTACCATTTGATGTCTTTTTTTTTTTTTGGTTACCTTACAGGTAACCAATCAGGTAAGGCTCACTATTTACCTATCAGAGCACTCTTATCGGTTGGCTTAAACCAACCAATCAGAACGCCCTGAGTTGAATTGCAGGGCATGAAAAGGCTTTATAAGCCTTCCCCGCCCTGTGGAGCTCAGTCTGCGCGGTGCCCTCCCTGGGTGAAAATGGATTTATTTATTTTTGCATCATTTTTATTATGTTTTTGTGTTTTTTTTTTTTTGCTCTGGTCTATTTTTTATTTTATTTTATGTTTTTTTTTTTTACAAACATATTAAGGACTGATAGGGCTTCCTTTTAAGTACTGCTGCTCCATATACACATACATTTGGTAATGTTGACCACACTGTTTCTAGTTGTTGCATCCCTCACTGTAACAAATGTACATGAAAGGTCCTTATTTAAAACATGCATTGCATGCATTACATGAGATATCCCAAACCAGTGGATGCCTCGTGCATATAGGTTAATCTCATAAAAGCAGAGATTAGGTTGTTAGAATTGGACCTGTCAAAAATGGGCTACTCAGTAAATAGTGGTAGGTTTATGCATGTTACATATACAGTATTCTAAATCCCCCAATATGTATGTCTCACTCTAGTGTTTTAAAATAACTTCAAAAAAACTTTGTGGGTTTCAATCTTTTTTATTCTGTTAAACATAGCACGTTTCTCCCAAACAGGATATATTAATTTATTGCATATGTTGCAGCTGTTACAATTAACATCCCAAATTGTGGTCAATTTATAGACTACAGATTGATGAAGGACTGAATGACTTGACCAGGAATTAAATCTGCTTCCTTGAGTTTGAAACATGTTCCTATAACCAGGGATGCCCAAAAGGTAGATCCCCAGATGTTGTAGAACTACAACTCCCATGATGCTTTGCATTCCTTTAGAATGCTTTTCGAATGACAAACCATCATGAAACTTGTAGTTTTAAAACATCAGAGGATCTACCTTTTGGGTACCCCTGCTGTAAACATTCATTAGGCATCTGGGATACGTTACTAGGTGCCGGAGGCTCTTTAATTAGACCATGTTAAGGTTATACAATTCTTTATTGAAAATAAAATATTTATTCTCTTTTGCCTCAAAATATTAATACATATATGTGGTTGCACTGCAGATATTTTTCAAACGGGTTATTTTAGCCTAAAGTCAGGTGTCAACTAAACATAACTCAACATATAATGGATAAACCCCTTAATCTACTTCTATTCATTCTCTTATGTTAGTAAAATTGGTCAACAACAGTGGCAGTGAAATAAATAAACTGGTTAAACTTAGCTATGGATGGTTAAATTGCTATGCACTTGATGCTTATCCAGTCTGTTTCCTAATCCCCTGTATAAAAGGCTAGGTAAATAGCATGGTTATCTTTAAATCTTAAATGAATAGAATATAGACACAGAATATAAAAAAAATAACTTCATATAACAAGATATTTAGCCAGGGGGCAATCCATTGGTTTGTGTGATCAAAAGGATTTGAAAATAAGACAGTACCAGCTCAATTTATGTAAATGTTGTTGCAAAGTATTTTCCTGTATTGAAAGAAGTAAGCCGCTAAGAATTTACATTCCCGTTTTTCTTTTCCCTTTGGTGGGATTCTTAAGACCCACTATGTGTATTTTCTTTCTTATTTTCTTGAAATTGGTACAATAGATACATTTACTACTGCTGTGCTGTTATGTCTGGTTTCCTCTCAACAATCCCCTTTTCATACTAATATTTGACTATGGAACCACAGCCTTTTGAAGTGAATAAGCTTTGCAGATGGAATCCAAAGGAGTGGCTGTTCTTTAAATTTGTATTTTAAAGCACACCTGTATCCTCAAAAGTACAAACTTTCAAATGAAGATACTTTCTTTTCTTTCTTATTGTATTTAACAAAAGACTAAAAGTGAGTTTAAAGCACTTTTCAAGCATTATAATAAAACAATTGAAATTGCCATTGCAGACAGTGTTACTTTTTGATTTTGAAATGTTCATGTAGGATCCAAAATATAAATGTTACTTTTTTTTATTGTAATAGGCAATAATATTATCAATTAGATAAAATAAAAGGTACAAGTGTAGCTCTTGTTATTCTCTGTGGGTGGTATTCGATCCCTGTCACTTTTACCAGCTGCCACTAAGCCTCCCAATTGACTAACCTATAATGTGTGTAGAATCTTACTGTTGGTAAAGGAGTTATAGTCAGTGGCGTCTCCAGCATTCATATTTACGGGGGGCACATGGGGGGCCAGGGACAAAAGTAGGGGAGCAATTATGAAACGTGTGTGCATGCATATGAATGTGTATATATATATATATATATATATATATATAAATAAAGATGATTCAGGCACTCACCCTTAAACAACTTTAAGTGTTCTTGCCTTCGGTGCTACCAGCGTCTGAGATATATATAGCCAAAGATGAAGTAGGAGCACTCAAAATAACTTTTTCGTGATTTTAATGTGGTAAAAAGGTTTACAACAAAGTGTAACGCATCAAATCAATCGACGTTTCGACCCCTAAGGGTCTTTTTCAAGATACATACATACATACACAAAAACGAGGAGAACATTTAAAAGTTAACAAAATTCAGATTTCTAGCACCTTGTTAAATATGCTAAAGTCTATCTGCTTTAGATATGCCATGGTAACAATATCTCATGATGCCAGAATTGTCGCAAAACTATAGTTTTTAAAAAATATATATATTTATTTTTAAAATAAATATTTCACAAATAGTGATGTCGCGAACCCGAAATTTTCGGTTCGCGAACGGCGAACGCGAACTTCCTCAAACGTTCGCGAACCGGCGAACCACGCGAACCGTCATTGACTTCAATGGGCAGGCGAATTTTAAAACCAACAGGGACTCTTTATGACCCCAAAAGTGATGGAAAAGTTGTTTCAAGGGGACTAACACCTGGACTGTGGCATGCCGTAGGGGGATCCATGGCAAAACTCCCATGGAAAATTACACAGTTGATGCAGAGTCTGGTTTTAATCCATAAAGGGCAGAAATCACCTAACATTCCTAAATCACAATGGATATGGATTGACACCTGACATATGACATATTGACACCTTGACATATGGATTGACACCTGTCCTCAGAGCCCCTGATGCACACGGACAGAGCAGAATAGGGACTGTTCCCCCTACATAGGGTCACTTGCCAGATATGGATTGACACCTGTCCTCAGGGACACTGATACACACTGACACAGAGCAGAATAGGGACTGTTCCCCGTACATAGGGTCACTTGGCAGATATGGATTGACACCTGTCCTCAGAGACCCTGATACACACTGACAGAGCAGAATAGGGACTGTTCCCCCTACATAGGGTCACTTGACAGATATGGATTGACACCTGTCCTCAGGGACCCTGATACACACTGACACAGAGCAGAATAGGGACTGTTCCTCCTACATAGGGTCACTTGGCAGATATGGCGTGGTCGTGGGAGGAGGAGGAGGATGACTTTCACCTCTTCACCTGTTAGATTCCCGTTGTGCTGTGACATCACCCTTATACGCTGTGTAAAGCATACTTTTTAATTTATTTAGCAAATGCTGCATCCTTTCCGACTTGTAATTTGGTAACATTTCCGCCACTGTCTGCTTATACCAGGGGTCTAGTAGCGTGGACACCCAGAACAGGTCGTTCTCCTTCAGCCTTTTTATACGAGGGTCCCTCAACAGGCACGACAGCATGAAAGACCCCATTTGCACAAGGTTGGATGCCGAGCTACTTATTTCCCGTTCCTCCTCCTCACACAGAGCAGAATAGAGACTGTTCCCCCTACATTGGGTCACTTGGCAGATATGGATTGACACCTGTCCTCAAAACCCCTGATACACACTGACACAGAGCAGAATAGGGACTGTTCCCCCTACATAGGGTCACTTGGCAGATATGGATTGACACCTGTCCTTAGGGACCCTGATACACACTGACACAGAGCATAATAGACGCTGTTCCCCCTACATAGGGTCACTTGGCAGATATGGCGTGGTCGTGGGAGGAGGAGGAGGATGACTTTCACCTCTTCCCCTGTTAGATTCCCGTTGTGCTGTGACATCACCCTTATACGCTGTGTAAAGCATACTTTTTAATTTATTTTGCAAATGCTGCATCCTTTCCGACTTGTAATTCGGTAACATTTCCGCCACTGTCTGCTTATACCGGGGGTCTAGTAGTGTGGACACCCAGAACAGGTCGTTCTCCTTCAGCCTTTTTATACGAGGGTCCTTCAACAGGCACGACAGCATGAAAGACCCCATTTGCACAAGGTTGGATGCCGAGCTACTCATTTCCCGTTCCTCCTCCTCACTGATGTCATTGAAGGTATGTTCTTCCCCCCAGCCACGTCCAACACCACGGGTACCATATAGGTGACAACGAGCACCCTGGGATGCCTGTTGTGTTTGGTCTTGCTCCTCCTCCTCCTCAAAGCCACATTCCTCCTCTGACTCCTCTTCCTCACAATCCTCTTCCAGCGTTGCCGCAGGTCCAGCAAGCGATGCTGATAAGGATGTTTCTGGTGGTGATGGTGACCACAACTCTTCCTCTTCACGCTCAGCTATGGCCTGATCCAGCACTCTTCGCAGGGCACGCTTCAGGAAGAAAACAAATGGTATGATGTCGCTGATGGTGCCTTCGGTGCGACTGACTAGGTTTGTCACCTCCTCAAAAGGACGCATGAGCCTACAGGCATTGCGCATGAGCGTCCAGTAACGTGGCAAAAAAATTCCCAGCTCCCCAGAGGCTGTCCTAGCACCCCGGTCATACAAATATTCATTAACAGCTTTTTCTTGTTGGAGCAGGCGGTCGAACATTAGGAGTGTTGAATTCCAACGTGTAGGGCTGTCGCAAATCAAGCGCCTCACTGGCATGTTGTTTCGCCGCTGGATATCAGCAAAGTGAGCCATGGCCGTGTAGGAACGCCTGAAATGGCCACACACCTTCCTGGCCTGCTTCAGGACGTCCTGTAAGCCTGTGTACTTATGCACAAAGCGTTGTACGATCAGAATACACACATGTGCCATGCACGGCACATGTGTCAACTTGCCCAACTTCAATGCCGCTAAAAAAAATTTTCCGTTGTCACAAACCACTTTGCCGATATCCAGTTGCTGCGGAGTCAGCCATTTTTCCACCTGTGCATTCAGGGCGGACAGGAGTGCTTGTCCGGTGTGACTCTCTGCTTTCAAGCAAGTCAAACCCAAGACGGCGTGACACTGCCGTATCCGGGATGTGGAATAGTACCTGGGGAGCTGGGGGGGTGCCGTTGATGTGGAGCAAGACACAGCAGCAGAAGAGGACTCAGCCGAGGAGGTTATGGAAGAGGATGGAGTAGGAGGAGTAGACGAGGTGGCAGCAGGACTGCCTGCAAGTCGTGGCGGTGTCACCAACTCCTCTGCAATGCCACGCATTCCATGGTTGTCAGCCGTCAGCAAGTTTACCCAATGCACAGTGTAGGTGATATACCTGACCATGCTGGTCACTCCAGGTATCAGTGGTCAGATGGACCCTTGCCCCAACACTGTGTGCCAGACATGCCATTACTTCCTTTTGCACAATCGAGTACAGGTTGGGGATTGCCTTTTGTGAAAAGAAATTCCGGCCGGGTACCTTCCACTGCGGTGTCCCAATAGCTACAAATTTTTTGAACGTCTCAGACTCCACCAGCTTGTATGGTAAAAGCTGGCGGGCTAATAGTTCGGACAAGCCAGCTGTCAGACGCTGGGCAAGGGGGTGACTTGGTGACATTGGCTTCTTACGCTCAAACATGTCCTTGACAGACACATGACTGTGGGCAGATGAGCGGGAACTGCTCAAGGCGGGAGACGGAGTGGCGGATGGTTGAGAGGGGGCAAGGAGGACAGCAGTGCTTGACATGGCTGAAGATGCTGGACCAGGAGGAGGATGGCGGCTTAGAGTAGGCGTGCTGAGCTCTGCAATGACGGCATTCTGGTGGTGGACACAGCATCCGGTGATTGGTGTGCTGTCGGGCTGACCCCGGGTGCCGATGCATGCTGTCTGACTGTGCCACTAGCTCCTTGCGACGACCCCCCCTGCTTTCAACTCGTCTCCTCCTCCTCTCTGTCTCCCCATCTGAACTTTCGCCCTGTTCTTCTTGTTGCCGAGCGGGCACCCACGTGATATCCATGGACGCATCGTCATCATCAACCGCTTCACTTGTATCTGACAACTCAGAAAAGGAAGCAGCAGCGGGTACAACATCATCATCATCACACCGTACCTCCATGTGTTTAATGCTGCCTGCCTGAGACATATCCCTGTTATCTACATCCTCTGTCAATAATGGTTGTGCATCACTCATTTCTTCAAACGGATGTGTGAATAACTCCTCTGACATACCAAGTAAAGCGTCTGTGGTGCTAGTTTTGGTGGTGGCGGCAGGCGGGTGAGTGGAATCTTGAGAGGTGCCTGAAGCTAAGCTGGAGGAGGATGGTGCGTCAAGGTTCCGAGTGGAGGCTGTAGAAGATTGGGTGTCCTGTGTTAGCCAGTCAACTATGTCCTCAGAACTTTTCAAGTTCAGGGTATGTTGCTTCTGAAAACTGGGCATTATTCTAGGGCAAAAGGGAATCACAGCACCACGACCACGACGGCCCCTGTGGGGTGGCCTGCCTCTGCCTGTCATTTTTGGGGGGATTAGTGGTACTATGCGTGCAAGCTACTGTGAGACCAGATATGAGTGGCAATGTGCACTGGCACCGGTCTGCAGAGCACACGCTGAAGGAAGGCCTGACAGAGCCGCTTGAAGAACACTGACTGGCTGCTATTAGCTTACACTGGAAACCTTTTTTATTTGTAAAAGCACGCTATAGAGACACCAGATATGAGTGGCAATGTGCACTGGAACAGTTCTGCAGAGCACACACTGTAGGCCTGACAGAGCCGCTTGAAGGACACTGACTGGCTGCTATTAGCTTACACTGGAAACCTTTTTTCTTTGTAAATGCACGCTGTAGAGACACCAGTTATGAGTGGCAATGTGCACTAGCACCGGTCTGCAGAGCACACACTGTAGGCCTGACAGAGCCGCTTGAAGGACACTGACTGGCTGCTATTAGCTTACACTGGAAACCTTTTTTCTTTGTAAATGCACGCTATAGAGACACCAGATATGAGTGGCAATGTGCACTGGCACCGGTCTGCAGAACACACACTGTAGGCCTGACAGAGCCGCTTGAAGGACACTGACTGGCTGCTATTAGCTTACACTGGAAACCTTTTTTATTTGTAAAAGCACGCTACAGAGACACAAGATAACTGTCAATGTGCACTGGAACAGTTCTGCAGAGCACACACTGTAGGCCTGACAGAGCCGCTTGAAGGACACTGACTGGCTGCTATTAGCTTACACTGGAAACCATTTTTCTTTGTAAAAGCACGCTATAGAGACACCAGATATGAGTGGCAATGTGCACTGGAACAGTTCTGCAGAGCACACGCTGAAGGAAGGCCTGACAGAGCCGCTTGAAAGACACTGACTGGCTGCTATTAGCTTACACTGGAAACCTTTTTTATTTGTAAAAGCACGCTATAGAGACACCAGATATGAGTGTCAATGTGCACTGGCACAGTTCTGCAGAGCACACGGTGAAGGAAGGCCTGACAGAGCCGCTTGAAGGACACTGACTGGCTGCTATTAGCTTACACTGTAAACCTTTTTTATTTGTAAAAGCACGCTACAGAGACACCAGATAACTGGCAATGTGCACTGGAACAGTTCTGCAGAGCACACACTGTAGGCCTGACAGAGCCGCTTGAAGGACACTGACTGGCTGCTATTAGCTTACACTGGAAACCTTTTTTCTTTGTCAAAGCACGCTATAGAGACACCAGATATGAGTGGCAATGTGCACTGGCACCGGTCTGCAGAGCACACACTGTAGGCCTGACAGAGCCACTTGAAGGACACTGACTGGCTGCTATTAGCTTACACTGGAAACCTTTTTTCTTTGTCAAAACACGCTATAGAGACACCAGATATGAGTGGCAATGTGCACTGGAACAGTTCTGCAGAGCACACGCTCAAGGAAGGACTGACACAGCCGCTTGAAGGACACTGACTGGCTGCTATTAGCTTACACTGGAAACCTTTTTTATTTGTAAAAGCACGCTACAGAGACACCAGATAACTGGCAATGTGCACTGGAACAGTTCTGCAGAGCACACACTGTAGGCCTGACAGAGCCGCTTGAAGGACACTGACTGGATGCTATTAGCTTACACTGAAAACCTTTTTTCTTTGTAAAAGCACGCTATAGAGACACCAGATATGAGTGGCAATGTGCACTGGAACAGTTCTGCAGAGCACACACTGTAGGCCTGACAGAGCCGCTTGAAGAGCACTGACTGGCTGCTATTAGCTTACACTGGAAACCTTTTTTCTTTGTCAAAGCACGCTATAGAGACACCAGATATGAGTGGCAATGTGCACTGGCACCGGTCTGCAGAGCACACACTGTAGGCCTGACAGAGCCACTTGAAGGACACTGACTGGCTGCTATTAGCTTACACTGGAAACCTTTTTTCTTTGTCAAAACACGCTATAGAGACACCAGATATGAGTGGCAATGTGCACTGGAACAGTTCTGCAGAGCACACGCTCAAGGAAGGACTGACACAGCCGCTTGAAGGACACTGACTGGCTGCTATTAGCTTACACTGGAAACCTTTTTTATTTGTAAAAGCACGCTACAGAGACACCAGATAACTGGCAATGTGCACTGGAACAGTTCTGCAGAGCACACACTGTAGGCCTGACAGAGCCGCTTGAAGGACACTGACTGGATGCTATTAGCTTACACTGAAAACCTTTTTTCTTTGTAAAAGCACGCTATAGAGACACCAGATATGAGTGGCAATGTGCACTGGAACAGTTCTGCAGAGCACACACTGTAGGCCTGACAGAGCCGCTTGAAGAGCACTGACTGGATGCTATTAGCTTACACTGGAAACCTTTTTTATTTGTAAAAGCACGCTACAGAGACACCAGATAACTGGCAATGTGCACTGGAACAGTTCTGCAGAGCACACACTGTAGGCCTGACAGAGCCGCTTGAAGGACACTGACTGGATGCTATTAGCTTACACTGAAAACCTTTTTTCTTTGTAAAAGCACGCTATAGAGACACCAGATATGAGTGGCAATGTGCACTGGAACAGTTCTGCAGAGCACACACTGTAGGCCTGACAGAGCCGCTTGAAGAGCACTGACTGGATGCTATTAGCTTACACTGGAAACCTTTTTTCTATGTAAAAGCATGCTATAGAGACACCAGATATGAGTGGCAATGTGCACTGGAACAGTTCTGCAGAGCACACGCTGAAGGAAGGCCTGACAGAGCCGCTTGAAGGACACTGACTGGCTGCTATTAGCTTACACTGGAAACCTTTTTTCTTTGTAAAAGCACGCTATAGAGACACCAGATATGAGTGGCAATGTGCACTGGCACAGTTCTGCAGAGCACACGCTGAAGGAAGGCCTGACAGAGCTGCTTGAAGGACACTGACTGGCTGCTATTAGCTTACACTGGAAACCTTTTTTATTTGTAAAAGCACGCTACAGAGACACCAGATAACTGGCAATGTGCACTGGAACAGTTCTGCAGAGCACACACTGTAGGCCTGACAGAGCCGCTTGAAGGACACTGACTGGATGCTATTCGCTTACACTGGAAACCTTTTTTCTTTGTAAAAGCACGCTACAGAGACACCAGATATGAGTGACAACTGTCAAAGTATGCTGGCACAGGTCTGCAGAGCACACGCTGAAGGAGGCCTGACACCCAGACGCTTACAGACAACTAACTGCTTATCTATTACAGGGGAAAAAAAATATTTTTTTTTAAATCTAAAGCTTAAGCTATTGTCACAACAGATATGAGTGGTGGCACTGACTGTGCAAATGGGCACAGCATCCAGCCTGACACAGAAGATGGCAGGCAGGCAACTGCTCTTCTATTACAGTGAAAAACATTTTTTTTTTTAAATCTAAAGCTTAAGCTATTGTCACAACAGATATGAGTGGTGGCACTGACTGTGCAAATGGGTACAGCATCCAGCCTGACACAGAAGATGGCAGGCAGGCAACTGCTCTTCTATTACAGTGAAAAAAAATATATTTTTTTAATCTAAAGCTTAAGCTATTGTAAAAACAGATATGAGTGGTGGCACTGACTGTGCAAATGGGCACAGCAGCTAGCCTGACACAGAAGATGGCAGGCAGGCAACTGCAATTACATTACACAGAAAAAAAAAAAAAAAGCAGACTGATGTTCTAGCCCTAAAAAGGGCTTTTTGGGGTGCTGTCCTTACAGCAGAGATCAGATGAGTCCTTCAGGATTGTAGTGGACACTGAATACCCTAGCCTAGCTATCAATTTCCCTATCTAATCAGCAGCAGCTAAACTTTCCCTCCTCTCACTAAGCATGCAGCTTCAGAATGAATCGAAAATGGATGCTGGGAGGGAGGTGGGATGGTGTGGAAGGGAGGGAGTGCTGCTGATTGGCTGGAATGTGTCTGCTGACCGAGAGGCACAGGGGCAAAGTTTGCTCAATGATGACGAATAGGGGGCGGATCGAACCACGCATGTGTCCGCCCGCCGCGGCGAACGCGAACACGCTAAGTTCGCCGGGAACTATTCGCCGGCGAACAGTTCGGTACATTACTATTCACAAACATAGAAAATGGTCACTTAACAGTGTATTCTCTAGACTCAGAGTTTAAGCATTTTAAAGTTACAGAAAGTTGTATTTTGAAAGACTAACTCAAATTAATTATTCCTGTAAGAAGAGCAGATTTAGCTCTACTTCCATGAACAACTAAAAATGGATGGCACTACAGTTTGTGCCCTGACCTATAGTTGGTGAATACTATACCAACACAAACTAAAATTACTTGTTTCATTCTCATGCTTACAATATGTAATCCTGGGTACATACATATAATTTACTCAAATGCCTCAATTAAAGTTCACGTTACTTACAGTAGTAGTGCCACTGTCTGGAGTGTCTGATCCGCTCACTCAGTCCCTCTGCAAATTGCACTCTCAGGTAGGTAAGGTTTCACACCTTATGTGGGCCGCACTGCAAACTCTCTGCAATCTCTGGTAAGTAAGGTGACACTGTCACACCACTATCTGCAATCTCAGGAGTAAGTGCCAGTGTCATACCACTCACTGTCTGCAATTAGGGGTAAGTAACCTGCAATTAATTCACTTTTCTCAGAACCTAGATGTGGCACATTTGATTTTTACTTTTAAATCACTTTGCATTCTCATTTTAGTAAATAAACCTGATTTTTTTGTATACCATTATGGCCTCCAAAGGTTTAAGTGGTTTTTCTTTGGGTTTGCACTGAATTTTTTATAATCCTAATAAATGCATCTCTATAGGGAACGTTTGACGCTTCCATGGAGAATGTTTAATGACTCCATGCAGAGCGTGGAGACACTGAACATCAGTGCTGCATAGTGTACCCAGGAAGCACCTCTAGTAATCACCTGAGGAGTGGCCCGTGGAGGTATCCCTAGGCTGTAATCTAAATACTGCATTTCTCTAAAAAGACAGTGTGTATAGCAAGTAGCCTGCAAGGACTGACTATACTCACCAGAATAAATACAATAAGCTGTAATTGTTCTGGTGACTTTTTTTGCACTGTATTCTGACCAAACCTGACCCCATGGTCCCCAGCCATAACAGACTTTATTATGCTGGTATCATGTGTAGGTCTGCTTCCTCTGTACACTGGCTGTAATTAATGTACAGATGCACAGTCTTGAAAGCTCCAATAGGTCTGATGGATTGGGTTTATCATCAGCTGAACAAATGCACTTCTACCTTACCATCAAATATCTGAATTATAACAATATTTATATAAATATATTTCCATTCCGCAACTGATCCCTTTTGATACACCTTGGCTGGTATTGAACTGATTCACCATTATAAAAACTGCTCCAGGAATATTACTTTTGAATGAAAATAAATGAATGTCCCACCATATTTTGTATACCTGGAATAAAGTAAACGTTATTGTTATAACTGGAATAAAGTAGACTTTGTTAGGTTACATGACATGGCTCAGCAAAGGACAGAGGTTGCAGAAGTTAACCTTATCCTCACTTCTCATTTTTAGAGACATAACTTCAGATTTCCAAGTGACCTCACAGAATCAAACACCCTGACTGCTGACTCATACAACCCCCCACCGTGGCCCCCCAATAACACACATGAACCCTTCTTATAGTGGATAAGGGTAGTGGCCACAGCTTATATCAACATAACCATTTAACAATGTCCAAAAGTCTGTCAGCTGTTGGGCGGTTGCCCAACAGACAGTTCTCCCAAACTTTTGTTCCACGAGCCTCGACAGCCGGCTACTTGCCATCAGCATCAGGTTTCTCCCTGGAACACCCCATTGTTCAGCGTTACGGAATTTGCTGGTGCTATATAAGTAATATAATAATAATAAGGAAGGGAGAGCATGACTGCTGCCCAGGGATGGGGGGTTTGACCTACAAAGATACTTAGTTTCTATCTGGAGGTCCTGGATAAAAAAGGACAAGGTGGGAGGGGACTTACCAGACAGCGAAGACAAGTTGAGGGATCCTGACTTTTTTCATGAATTGTCCTGACTTGTTGGAGCTTCTGGGAGTCTGTGATCTAAGAAACAATACATTGGTGAAGCTTATTAGTTCCCAGCATAGCAGCTACGATGTCCACCATTTCCAGGGATGCCATGGTGGCATTACTGCAGGCCTACCTAGTTCACTGGAGGAAGCTTTTGTCAGTGTGGAGAGAAAGCCTGGATCCGAGAGGGGTGACTAGACGGTGATGGTGTCTCCAGATAGCAGTCGGAGGGCGAGACAGTCAATGCCATCGACGCGCCTGTCGCCCAGCCCAGTGAGGAGGAGTGGAGCCCTGCGGCGGGGTTGGATGCCTGAAGGGGAGTGGAGCCGGGTAGCGCATGCTTCTCCGAAGCAGTGCAGCTGAGGCAGACCAGAGTCGGAGCAGAAGGTAGGCCCCAAGATGGCGGATCGATGGCGGAAAGATGTGACATCAGTGGAGTGCACCTCGTTGATGCCGGAAGTGACGTGGAATGCCGGAAATCGGGCAGAAGTAGTCAGGGGCGCATACATGACATAGGTGAGGTGCCTTCCTGCTGTGTCACAGGCCCCAGCTTATGGATCGGCTGGTCGGGGGTGGAGGACAGCAGCAGAATGCAGAGGAGCTCTTGAAAGACAGCAGCAGGCCGGATGGAGGTCAGGTGCTGGGAGTTAGGCGAGGCCCTTCCAAGCCCAGAGATGCGGGTATTGGTGGTGCCCCCCAGGAGCGGTGAGTTGGCCTGCGCTAGGTAGGGTAGCACAGGACAAGACAGGGCAGAGGATTTGAGCTACTTGTTTAGGGCTCTTTTGGATAGGCTTGGGGGGGGAGGTAGGCAATGGCATGGGCTCAAGCAGGCAGGTCCATAGGGGTTCCTCTGTGGTGCGTACCGCCCTTGCATGCCAGTCTGCGAACTGGTGCTCCATGTACCGGGGGAGGTACATGAAAAGAGGGGTGAGTATGTTGACTTGCTTACATTGGTTCCTACAGACAAGGAGGAAGTCGACAGGCCGCGGCGAGGTGAGTTACAGGATGCTGAACAAGGTAAGCAACTGCCGCATACGCGGGAACTGGCTTCCGGGCTTGAACATTTTTGCCAGTATTTTGGCACGGCGGTTTCCAGACAGAGCTCCCTCGTTGTTCGAGTACTTAGACTTGATATGGAGGCCTAAAAGATTTACGGGGGACAGTGCCGATTTAAGTATGACTGGCATTTTTGCCAGAGGATGGCGATCTGTCTGGGGATGGATTTTGGTATCCAGGATGGCAGCTTGTGGCTTTTTCTTATGACCCCATGCCATCCAATCTCCATTTCCCGGGACAGCCGGCGTATCTGTCGGTATTTCAGCTGGCGGGAAAAAAGAAGTGTGCTTGCTCATTAACGAGAGCCACTGCAGATGGTACAGTTACTGCAGGTTCAAGCACAAATGTTCGCACTGCGGAGGAGCTCATCCCGCAGTGCACTGCTTTAAGAAAGGGAAGCCGGGATGAGGTACAGGATGAGGTACCTAGGGGGAGAGGAACCCGGTGAGCACGGAAAAGATGTGCCCATGGCTCGAGCAGTATCCTAGGCGTCATGACGCTGGGATCCTGTTAGAAGGGTTCTCCGTGGGGTTTTGGATTCCGTTTGTGGCATCGGAGTCCGGGCAATTTGCGGAGAATCTTCAGTCGGTACAGGGTAAAGAGGACCTATTGATGGCAAAATTGGACACTGAAGTGTGTCTGGGCCAGATGGCTGGGCCCTTCGACTTCCCCCCCTTTCAGTAACTTGAGAATCTCTCCTTTGGGTTTAGTCGTGAAGAAGGAATTGGGCTCCTTTCAATTGATTCAGCACCTGTCCTTTCCCGCAGGTGGATTGGTGAATGATGATATCGACAAGGAGGTGTGCCGGTTTCCATACGCGTTCTTTAACGGTTCTGGGGCGCTTATGGCAAAATCTGACATTGAATCAGCATTCCGATTGTTGCCGGTTGTTTTTACCTGCTGGGTTTCCATTTCCGCACCTTGTTCTATTATGACATGTGCCTCCCCATGGGATGTGCCATTTCATTTTTCTACTTCGTAGCTGCCCAGAGAGCGCTGTCCCCAGGGTTGCCAAAGTGGAGGCGTGAGCCCCAGCAGGATCCCTTGGGCTGTGAGTTGGCTTTACAGCTACAGAAGTCCCGCTGGCCACCTGGAAGTCCATGCCGACCAATAGGAGAAGGAGCACCCACTCAAACTGGGTCCGTGCCATTCTCCTGATGGGTCAGCACGAGTGAGTGCTGATTGGTCGCTGCAGGGTGCAGGCGACCAATCAGAGAAGGAGTGCCCATTCAAATGGGGTTTCGCACCCTTTCTCCTGGTAAACGTATGGAGACCTCGGCTTGAGTTGAGATATGGTCTGAGATAATTCCAAGGCCTTGTTGGCTGGAGGTCCCTCATGCCTGGGGTTTGGAGAGAGGTAGGCGCACGTTGAATATGATGGTGGCCAAGTTCGTGCGCCGTCTGGGAGGAATTGTTGTCCGTCACATGGAGCTCTTTTGATTTTGCCCTCTGTTCTCCCATGTTAATGTTTTTTTTGTTTGTTTTTTTTTGGGGGTAGGGGGAGAAAGGGAGGGTGTATGATTCACTTGTATCTGTTTTCAAAGAAAAGGTTGTGTTTACATTGCTCCCTGGGGACACCTCCAGTGACAGTGATGCTCTGCATGAATATGCTGAACATTCCCCATAGAGATGAACTCAATGCATTGATTTAATGCATCTCTATGATGCCGATTGGCCAACCTCCTTGGCTGAGATCATCAGAATTGACAATCTCAGCCAATACAATGATTTACTCTAGGAAAGCATTAGATTGGCTGAGATCGTCAATTCTGATGATCTCAGTCAAGGAGGAGGATCGGGGGTGTGACCAGCACTGACAATTCCAGCAAGGCACTGCAATGAAGGTGAGTTTTTAACATTTTTAAGGGGGGGCGGGGACCTATATAGTGTTTTTAACACTATAGGGTCAGGAATACATGTTTGTATTTCTGATCCTATAGTGTTTTTTTAATTATACCTAAACAGATAATTCACCAACACCTACAGCAATGTCAAAGGCAAATGTCAATACTAGTTCTGGCTGGCGAAGGAGAAAATGCAGTATAAAGGGCTACCCACACCGGCTATCCATTCTCCGGTGAAATGCAAATTATTCTTCTTATTATTATTATTATTGGCATTTATAAAGCACAATCATATTCCACAGTGCCGATTACCATTTCTTATTTTTGTTTTACTTGGTTTTTTTTTCATTATTTATTTTGCTTTATCGGTTTGGTAAAATTAATGCAAATTTTTATGATTCTAACAGATACTAATAGCAATTCCTTGGTGATATTGATTAAAGGGACACTATAGCTACCAAAATATCTTTAGCTTAATGAGGCAGTTTATGTGTATAGATCATGCCTCTGAAGTCTCACCGCTCAGTTAAATAAGAAAACAATAGTTTTGACTTTATATGAAAATAATTTAAATAAATATTTTCATGATTAAAGCCAATGTAGTACTCCCTCATAAAAACAAATGCAATTTCACATTTTTTAATGTGTATTTTGATTAATGTCATATGTTATTCCTGCTATTTAAAAAAATATTTTTGAACACAAAATGTAGATTTTTTATTTGCCTGATGTGGTTTCCATGTAAAGTGTAACATTCATCCTTCCCATTTTATGTTGATCAGTCTGATAACTCGTACCTTTAAATGTAAAACTGGAAGGCAAATTGGGCAGGGATACAAATGTAAGTAGATGAAAAAAAAAAAAAAAAACTTGGCTCCTAGTTGCAATTCTGCTTAATGAAGAAGTAACCTTAACTGTTAAATCCACGAAAGCTCAATGTGAACCTTACACGCTACATATCTTCATGACAGACAATATTGTAAAGTGACATACCTCACAGACAGAAACTGTCAAATGTGCGGCTTTAGATGATATTGATTCAAGCAACTAGTATTGATCACTTTTCACTTCTGATGAGATAAGTCTAAAAACAATACAGAACACTCTGCTTTCATTTTCGTTCTACAAATCTAGCAATTATATTATCTTACATTGTAAATAATATAAATGCATTTCAAAATGTTAAATTATGACCAGCTTAATAACTAACCTTTGCCAACATGTGTCCACATATTTTTTTCAAATGTACTTCCTTCACCATCAATATTTTCATGAAATCTTAATTTGAGTTTAAAAAGCTACAAAATCATTGATGCATTAAAAAGAAATGTTAAATCATCTATTGACTATCTATTGGTATAAGCACAAATAAAAAATAAAAAAAAACATTCAATAGAATTTTAAAGGTTCTTTTACACATCAGCACATTAGCCTCACATTACAATGTTGGGAGGAATCTCTTAGCAAAGTTAGCGTTTACTTTGCTTAGTGAATAGCAATTGTTCCAAGACTATGGGATAACTTCTGTTAGTATTATACATTTACAGGTTTAAAGGACCACAATAGACACCCAGACCACTTCAGTTCAATGAAGTGGTCGGGGTGCCAAGTCCCTCTAATTTTAACCCTGCAGCTGAAAACTGCTATGTTTCATTGAGAGTTATGTCAGAGAAACTGCTATGTTTCATTGAGGGTTAATCTAACCTCTAGTGGCTGTCTCACTCTCAGTGAGAAAACGCTGGACGTCCATAGAAAAGCATTAAGTAATGCTTTCCTATGGGCGGTTTGAATGCGCGTGCAGCTCTTGTCGCGCATGCAAATTCGGAGTTGACGTCAGAGGGAGGAGAGTTCCCCAGCACCGAGGGAGCCCAGCGCTGGAGAAAGTAAGTGGCTGAAGGGATTTTAACCCCTTCAGCCCAGCAGGAGGGGGCCCATGAGGGTGGGGGGAGGGGGGGAACTAATGACCCTATAGTGCCAGGAAAACAAGTTTGTTTTCCTGGCACTATAGTGCTCCTTTAAGGTTCTCCTTGACCTGGACACCTATCTTCACATAAAATATTTCCAGTTTTTGTCATACCTAATAAGAGAAGAACAGTATAATATATAACCTGCATAACAGAGCAAAATAAACAAACTACTGATTTGCTTATACCATATGTGGGTAGAGAAGTGGTCTGTCAATGGATAGATTGAAGTATACATTGTACTAGATAAGTAACTAAAGTAACGTTTTGTCATGTATTCATCCAATGGGCATGTAATGGATCCCCTATACTCTGACTGAGTATATCCGTTGTAATTCTCCCGAGTCCCAAGGAAAGCAGTGATTATCTGCCAGGAACAAAGAGGCAAACATAAAAATATAAAACATAAAAATGCCCCAAAACATCATAAAACATAACATAACCCCACAAATAATGCATTGTGAAATAGCCCTGATCTGAGCGCCCAAGTTCTCCAAATAGCGCTCAGATAACATTGAGCTGCATAGTAAGCTCAATATTATGACTCTAATCATATTACATTAGATAAGACAATATCAAGTGAGGATGCTAGATGTTTTAAGGTAAAGAAGGAGGATTGTAGTTAAGTTTTCATATTTTGCAGGAGAACTTGAGCTTCAGATGGAGTATTGTGAAAAGAGTTTTTTTTGGATTTCATTGTAAAACGTGAATTCCATTCAAAAGCAGTAATCCTTTTTTTTTGCGGGGATAGCAATAAAATACATTAAAGTAGTTTTTTTTTGTTTTTTTTTTAAATTAGCTCTTCACCACCTGAACATGGCTTATCCACCTCTCACCTTTTTACATACTGTTAGCTATGAAAAAAGAAATTGAAAGTAAGAAAGTAAGAAATAACTGATATACATTAAATACTTGTGATTTGTTCACCAAAAATGTGCATACTTTCATCCAAAAAAAGCAAAGGGAGAAAAAGGTTTAAGTTAACTTAACAGAAAATATTGTTTGTTTGTTTTTTTTTGTTTTTTTTTTTTACAAATTTTTCATTTTTCACATGGTATATATTTGCTAATTATTTTATTATATTAATGCGTGAATATTTTAAATATTGAGTATGTGAATATTTCAAATAAATCATCTGAAATATTTACACACTCAACATCATTATGGTTATATAATTTATGTTGTGCTGCAATTCTATGAAAATATTTTGTAAACAACTATTTCTAATACCGGTATGTATTTACTAGTAACGTTAATAACTTTTTTTTTTTTAATGGAAGAATTCTTTATAATTAATTAAATATAACAATTTAAGATTTAATGAACACGTATATATGTGTGTATTGCAATATGATTTTCAGTGTTTGCAATTCAGAGAAGTTTCCTAGCTTGAATAATATGTTTTTTTCATAGTTTGAACTCATCTGCCCATTCCTTTTACTGGTTGTGAGCTTGGTTAGAATGATAGCTATGATGAAGGGTTGTGGAAAACCCTGCCATTTAAAAAAAAATATGTATCTTGAATGCAAACCATAAAAGGTCTGTTATTAGATTAGCCATCATTTTTGTTGCAGCTGGTTTTCATGGTCTGTAAATTAAATTAGTCCTCTTTTATCTTATGTCTTGCAGGCGGTTGAAACTAGGGATGAGTAAAAACTTGTGTATCTATTTTGAGGGCATTTTGCATCTGTCTTCCGGAATTAGAACATTTTTGTCCAACAGTTTGTTGTAGATTCAGGAAATAAATTTACATTTACAGGAAATGTCCTTCTACTTAAGAGACATTTCCTCTTCACTGTAGCTCCACTGGATTCAAAAAATGTGTCATTTGGGAGAAATACTATTAATGAATGCATTAAATACATTTTGTGGAGTTGGATGGATTGCATGTTTTTGCAAATTTTGCCGACAGGTGGCTTAAGATGTTTTATTGAATTCACCCTAGGGCATAAACATGTTCAATTTTACATTTTTATTTATTTTTTTTCAATGTCCACAAATCAATACAGCAATGAAAGTTATGTATATCTACGTATATCATGCGCAATAATGTCTGCATTATTTACCAATTAAACTTTCTACACAGTTATTTATCCTCATTTATTTCTCTGTCTCTCTGCCTGTCTGCCTGTCTGCCTGTCTGCCTGTCTGCCTGTCATTACATTTTTGTATTTTATCATTAAACATCTCACCATTTTGATGTATCATTGTATGAGTTGTTAGCGGTTTCATTCACTGCTGTCATTCACATTACGTAGGAGTTAAATTTCTTTATTTGTATATTTTTTTTACATATCCTTTCTGTCTGTGGCCTGAATCTCTCTAGGACAGTAGAATCATTATTTCCTTTTGTTTTCCATGAAAGATACAAAAAAAGTTAAGAAGACCGCTAACTTTGTGGTTTCCTTGTTTAATTAGAATTCTTGATGTGGCCTTTTTGCTTCACGCTGTAAAGCATGGCATTTAAATTGACGTACAGCTTTTCCGATCCATGTCTCTATTGTGTTATATAATAGGCCATTATAGTTGGGTTATTAGTTAATAGTTGGAATTTCATAGCAATACATTGCGTGACATCTGCTACACAGAAGCCTTGGAGTGTGTCAAGTCTGTCACTTTCACATTTGTGAGGTAAACTCTCAGTAATAAACAACCTTACAATGCTGTACTCTAATGCCACAAATAAAGAAAGCCGCTGTTCTCAGTGGAATGTGACAACATATATTGAATTCAAACAGAAGTCTGAGATTTTAGGTTTTAGGATGCAATGCACAGGAAATTGAATTTTTTATTTTGTGGGTTGAGATGAATGAGAGGGCATCATTACAACATTTTATTTGACACGCATCAACTTACATAATATATGTTTTTTGTTTTTTTTACATAATAGTTGATTTTCATATATTTTTTAAAACTGTTCATAGGTAATATTTGTATTAATGCTTGAAAAATGGACTATGTTTTGCTAGACCACTGGTTCTTAATTCCAAAATGGAGTCAACGTAGTATTTCACTGGATATCTAATGGTTTGATCAAACATATCATGTTCATCAGCCCCTGGAAATGGACTATATCAAAATGTTTATTGTAGCATCACAATCTTCATCAATGCAGAGGTGACCCTTTCCACTCTGTTTAGAGTGTTATAAGGGGCATGTGAATAATTTATTTTGTTATATATTATATTAAAACTGAATAATGGATCAATGACCTGATTTAACAATTGAAGAATGAGTCGCCAAGTTAATGGCATACATGTAATAATTTAGGTCCTTGTCAGAAGAATTACAAAACCTATTGTCAGAATATTTCTACAGCATTGTGTTATTATTATCCTCGAAGGTATGAAACCAGAAAAAAATACAGTTTTTATTAGACATCACCAATAACTGCTCATGACTGTTTCCTCGAAAACAAATTCCTTTGAGTCCAATTGTGAACAATTGATCTGTCCAGAATGTATCTGTGGAGTCTGAATATTTAGGAATCTGGGTAAAACACTACCAATAAAGATGTTTAGGTATTGTGATGAGTCACACATTTATAAAATATCTGGAATTAAACAGAATATCCATTTACATTAGTGAATTTAATGTAAATAAATATCATGGTTATCAAAATGTCTATACATAAATAGGTTGAAAGACATTAAAAATTACAGTTTTATAATGTAAATACCGATTTTAGACTTTATAGAATATAATACTATTGCGTAGTTCAACTAATAAATAAGAAAGTCTCTGGAAACCACCCAAAGTGGAGTAGTCAAGATAGAAGGGGAGAGTAGTATAAGGCAACAAAGATGCTCCTCATGACAGCCTGTTTAAATGCTGAAATGAGCGTCAGGCAGTTTTGTTCACTTTCTGTTTTGGTCTGAGCACATTTTGGGTAGTAATTCTTAGCTTTGATTACACCTTCTTTTTTCAAGATTGAGGGCTAGCAGGTTCAGGTAGGCACTATTAGAACAGTCTGTGGTGCCGAGGTAATCAGGTCTTTTTTTGTTGTAGGCTTGGCTGGTGGGAGCTTCCTAGATTATTCTCGGCCATGCAGGGATTTCCTTTTAACAAAAACAGAGAATATGAAAACTCTGAGAGCAGACAAAATGTAAAAATTGAGAACTCAATTGGTTGCCCTTCTGTAAAGACCTGATCAGGTCTCAAAGTAGTTTTTGCTGACTTGTGCCATTACAGAGAGAACCTATTTCAAGGCATATCAAACTGATCCCACCCATAAGGTCTGTCAAGAACGGAAATGACAGCAAGTTCTCTCTGTAATGGCACAAGTGAACAAAAACTATTTTGAGACCTGAGCGGGGATTTACCGAAGGGCGAGCTACTGAGTTTCTCTAAGCTTTTGTTGGTTCTCAGAGTTCTCATATTCTTTGTTTTTGTTTCAATGCAGTAACTTCTCTCTCCCCAAATTACAAGAGTTATCCAGAAATGGACCCTGTGCGTAGAGGGGTATCAGCTACACCTCACTGAAGAGGCCTAAAGAAGGTCGAAACATTTGACCTCTCATGCAGAGAGAACGTGCTGACATTTTGCTTCTTGACTGCCTTTATGGGTGGGATGTGGGTCAGTCTGAGATTATTCAGAATTTGTTCTCTTGATAATGGACCAAGTGAGAAATAACTTTATGGAGACATGAATGGGAATTTACCAAAGGGCAGGCTGCTGAGTTTCTCTAAGTTTATGTCCGTTTGAGAGTTCTCTGTTTTTGTTGCAAGGGATTTCTTTTTTCAATGTCCTACCATATCAAATAAAATTCTATTGTGGTGTATCATTGATTATCACACACTCTTGTCTGAGCCATACAATATAGGTAGTGACCTTTTTTGTATGCTAATATTCATTATCACCAGTTAGTTTTTCATTTAATTTTTTTTGGGGGGCCAGCTTATAGCTTTCTAGCTTATGGGGAAGGTATTTGGATATTTTATTTGCTCACCCTGTATCTGGGTTATTTCCTCCCCTCCCCCAACATCCCTCTATACCTAACTTTGATTACTTCAGCCTGCAGCTCTAGCCCTGATTTAAGAAATCTGATGTTGATATGATACTGACACCCTAATCTGTCAAATCTATTTTCAATGTTCTGATGGATGTTATCTAAAGGGTCAATGTTTCCATTTCCCTCTCTCTTGCTAATTTGTATGATTGTTTCATACACTACTCACCCCCTTTATTTGAGTAAATTTGCTTTTTTTGGTCCTTACCTTACGAATAAAAGTTAGGGTTTCTTTGATACTTATAGTGTTCTCACCTCCTTTCTTGATTACTCCCCTTTGGGGGGTTCCAGAGGCTTTTTTATTTATTGTTTTTTCCTATAAGCATTACCCTCTATATATAGGGAACACCGTTTAGGCGTATATGTGACGGGTGGAGGTTGCCCACCAGCCCCCCTTGTTTGGGTTTGTTTGACCACTTCCTACAATTCTGTTTATTAAACTATTCCATAGTTAATTTCTCAGTAAATCTTCTTGGTATATGGCATTATTTTTGTTTCGAAGAAATAGCTTTCTATTTATTCTAGAATCTGATTCTGTCATATGCTCAGTTTATTTCTAGGATATATTTGACATTACAAAACATGTGCTGTTTTATTTAGGAGGAATGGCATATTTGTTCTTTTTTATTTCTTTCTTTTAGCAGATTATACAAGGGAATTGCAGATGGCTGAATGCGTAATGCAGAATGTGAGAGACACGACAAAAACAAGACAGTCCTTTGGCATTGCCTTTCTGAAGGACACAATATTGAATGTTATTTATGTAGCAGATGCATCCACATAGTCCTTCTCTTGGGACAAGTGTTTTGTAATCACTATACACATGATATACACAAGGCAATTTCTTTATAAAGAAGAAAAAAAAATGAAAAAAACAAACAAAAGTAAATTCACCATAAAGTGCAGTTTGAGCGAGTATTGACAGCCAGGGCTGGCTTTTTTCATTAGGCAGAGTAGGCACCTGCCTACAGGCACATGTCATTTGGGGGACACCTATTTACAGCATTTATAATGTGCCTTTTTGAAGCTTAGGGCTTGGAGGAGAGATAAGTACTACGAGCCTTGCCCAGTGTATTCCGTAGCGTAAAAACCAAAGAAAAGTTACCTGCGCTCTCTCCTAAATCCCTATGTATATTTAAACAAATGGAGGTTATCTAGTTACTCCAATGGCCTTTGGAAGGAATGCCCGACTGCCACATCAAGGCTGACCTGTCACCTTGCTTCCTCGAGTTTCTGGCAAAGATATCTCTATTGAGACAGAGAGGGGTATTTTTTATATACACCCCTTCATACTTATTAACCCTTAATAGGGAACATATATGGCAGGGCGGAAGAATAATTACTTTCGCTGATTTGTTGTAAGTAATACCTCATATTCCATTGAAATGTTGGTGGATCAAGAGGACCTCAAAGGTATATATGTAAATATGTAATAAACAAGTACTTCTCTTGATGTTTTGTGAGAGAGTAATAAAGAAGAGGCAGCTGCAAGTCTATCTGCTTTTTTTTGTTTTTGTTTTTTAATATAACAACTCTAGGCAAATGCACGGCGGCATGAAATTCCATCAAGTACTAAGCAGATGGCTTTTTTTTTTTTTCAAAGCCTCTATCAAATACATGGGACTGTAAAAGTTACTGAGGATTTATGTGCAAACTTGAAATATGTTTATATTTTTGTATCTACTATATGTATATGTTGTAAATAAAATGCATTAAAAACATAGCTAAAGAATGTATTAGAAGAAAACGAAATCTGCTAAATGTACTTTACCATATAATGCACCATATAATTAAACTATTTAATAGTTTTTAGGTTTTACAATATAAATGATAGTATATTATTATTTTATAAGTACCAAATTATTCTGCAGCACTTTGCAATCATAGAATGAGGATAAATTGCAACAAGTAAATAACATCCTAATATACAAATAATAACAGATAAAAGGAGAATAAAACCCTGCTCAAACAAGCTATATGATCAAGTTCACACCCTATGTGAATATATCGAGTATTCTTCTTAATTAAACATGAATGCTATCAAATTATTATTACTTTAATTATTTAATTATTATTGGTATTAATAATTTGTACAATATAAACCTTTCAATAAATTGTATTTTCTATTGCATTATACAAAGAAGTAAGTAGAAGTATAGATCAGGGTGTTGCGGTGGATGTGATCTACTTGGATTTTGCCAAGGCATTTGATACGGTTCCTCAAAAAAGGTTAGTCTTCAAACTAAAAGAAATTGGTCTATATGAATATTCTTGTTTTTGGGTAGAACACTGGCTCGAGGATAGAGTACAACGAGTTGTCATTAATGGTACATTTTCAGGCTGGACCAAAGTGGTAAGTGGTGTCCCTCAGGATTCTGTTTTGGGGCAGCTTCTATTTAACATATTTATAAATGATCTTGAAATAGGCATTGAAAGCCATGTTTCAGTGTTTGCAGATGACACAAAACTTTGTAAACTAATAAAATGTGAGCAGGGTATTGCTTTGCTGCAGAGGGATTTGGATAGATTGGGGGACTGGGCACTAAAATGGCAGATGAAATTTAACATAGAGAAATGCAAAGTTATGCACTTCGGGGTCAAGAATGCACAAGCAATTTACACCCTAAATGGTAGTGAACTAGGGATAACCACACACAAGAAGGATTTGGGAATTGTTATAGACAACAAGTTAGGCAGCAATATGCAATGTCAATCTGCAGTTGCTAAGGCCAGTAAGGTTTTGTCATGTATATATAGGGGCATGCATTCTCAGGATGAAAATATAATTTTACCTCTTTATAAATCGCTGGTAAGACCATACCTTGAATACGCTGTGCAATTTTGGGCACCTGTTCTAAAGAAAGATATCATGGCACTAGAAAAAGTACAGAGATAAGCTATACAATTGATAAAAGGAATGGAGCATTTTAGTTACGAAGAAAGGTTAAAAAATGTAAATCTCTTTAGTTTGGAAAAACGGTGCCTGAGAGGGGATATGATAACATTATACAAATATATTCGGGGTCAGTACAAAACTTTATCTGGAAATCTATTCATAAACAGGGCTATACATATGACACAAGGTCACACATTTAGGCTGGAAGAAAGGAGATTTCATCTAAGACAAAGAAAAGGTAAGGATACAGTAAGGATATGGAATTCTCTGCCTTAAGAGGTGGTTTTATCAGAGTCCATACAGATATTTAAACAGCAATTGGATAAATACTTGCAAAAACATAACATACAGGGACATCATTTCTAATTAGTGGGGTAATAGCTGCTTGATCCAAGGAGACATCTGACTGCTATCTCGGGGTCAAGAAGGAATTTTTTCCCAATTTGTTGCAAAATTGGAAGCGCTTCAAACTAGGTTTTTTGCCTTCTTTTGGATCAACAGCAAAAACATATGTGAGGAAGGCTGAACTTGATGGATGCAAGTCTCTTTTCAGCTATATAACTATGTAAATATGTAACTATGAAGTTCTTTAAAAGTGTGTTTTCTCTCATAATGATGTTTATTCAACATAGTTGAAATGAGGCTCCTGTTTGTTCTTTAATAAATAAATTATGACTTCCTCCAGGTTAATAATGACCATGAGAACTAGACACATGGTCTGAGAATCCCATCTTGAAATAATTGCTTTGAATGAAAGCTTCATGCTTTATGTTGACTATGTTTTTCTGTTTGCCAGCCTATGTGAACAATAGCGTGCATTAAAATGGACGTCGACTGTACTAATATCGGTATTACGATGATTGCAGGGTCCATTATTTGGTGAGTCACCAGATCTCAGCTGAAATTAATTGTTTGAACAGTTCTGAATGATTGATCATGGCTGTCATCAAAAACATGGTGGACTTCTATTTTCTGAGATACCCTGTGCGTATACAGTCATCACTCTTTATCAGATGAGACTATAGGTGCTGAAAAAATCTCTCTTTCATGAAAATTAATTATTTTAACAGTTTCCTGATTTGTAAGGAACTATATCAACACACATTGTAGAATATTTCATAAGTGTAGAAAAATATGTAAAGAGTATTTTTGTGTTTTCAAGGTTATATAAACTCTACAAAATTTGCAGCAATAATCTTGTTTTTTGTTTTTATTTGAAAAACGGCTTTATACAATTTAAATATGTAGCAAAATGTGAAAATGTGTGGCTTGAAATCTG
The DNA here is from genome assembly GCF_036172605.1 of Pelobates fuscus. Classification (NCBI taxonomy): domain Eukaryota; kingdom Metazoa; phylum Chordata; class Amphibia; order Anura; family Pelobatidae; genus Pelobates; species Pelobates fuscus. The sequence continues at coordinate 133,205,834 of NC_086317.1, forward strand.
AAGTTTATTTGTGCTATCAACTCGATATCTATCTGATTTAAGATTTGAATATTCGTTTAAGACTTGATTTTTATTTATCAAAATAAAATTGCACATGGTTCTATGAATTAAATGACACATGCATTTACAAGATGTCCATGTATTTTATCTTGTAAATGATAGCTCAGTGTGAAACACTCAGATTGCCGAATCACTCCAAACGATAGGTCCACATTTTTATTTGAATGTAGCAATTAGTAGCCTATGTTGCCTATTCTAATGCATGCAGTGAAGCTGATATAATGGATATTGGCAAATATCTTTTTAATAAGGCTAAAACATTACTTTTATTATGTACATTTAAATTTCTCTTAAAAGAACACTCCAAGCACGATTACCACTAAAGTGAATGGAGTCTGAATGTGCAGTGTTATAATAAGAAATGTTGAACATATAAAGTTAAAGCCGTTTGTTGGTAGTGGTATAACTCCATTTCCAGCAGCCTGGTGACATTTTAACCTTTTAATAGAAAATTAGCGAATATACCAATAAATCAGTTTAATATGACTCTTAAAACACCACTAAAGTCACCCAGACTACTTCATCTAATTGAAATGGTTTGGGTGCAGTAGTCGTGTCATTTTAACCCTTGCAGTTTAGTCGAAACTGCAATCCTTACACTCTAGGGTTAATTAATAATACCTCTAATTAATTATACGTCTAGAGGCTCTCTTCCTGACAGCCACTAGAGGAGCTTCCTCTTTCAGAACCAAGTGAAACGGCCCTGGAATAAAATGTGTCTAATAGCAGCATTTGATTGGAGGAGCACAGTTTTTGGCTTTGCATGCCTAATGTTAATCCATTTAATCCATTTTAATCCATTGCTTCTCATAGATTGGATGAGATCATAAGTGATGTCAGCTTAGATGCTAACATCATTGGTGGAGGAGCTGAAGGTGCTGGAAACCAGGTGTGTAAACTTTATTTAAAGGACATTTCCACACCCATAAAGCACTCCAGCTTGCTTGTAATTTGTACAACAATGAAAACCTTACTTCAGCTTGCTTGTAATTTGTACAATGGGTGAAGAGTGTCTCACAATAATGACAGTTTGTAAACGTGAGGATTTCTATTAGACAGAGTCACTTTTATAAATAGTTAATGAAATGGAAGTGGCAGACACATTCTACTTTAAGGGACACTCCAGGCACCTAGACCATTGGAGTGGTCTGGGTGCCAACTCCCACTACCCTTAACTCTGCAAGTGTAATTATTGCAGTTTTCATAATCTGCAATATTTACCTTGCAGGGTTAACTCCTCCTCTCGTGGCCATCTACTAGACAGCACTACAGGGAACTTCCGTTATTATAGCACATAAAAAGTGTGCTATAGTGTCGCTGGACGTCCTCACGCTATGTGAGGACTTCCAGCGCCGCTGAAATCCCCATAGGAAAGCATTAAAAGCATTTGTCAATGCTTTCCTATGAGGAGGTATAATGCGCATGCGCAACATTGGCGCGCATGTGCATTAGGTCTCCCGCGCAAGCGCAATAGGTCTCCCCCACTGGATGACGTCGGTGGGGGAGGAGCGTGGGCGGACTCTGACCCAGCGCCGAGGGACATCGGCGCTGGATACAGGTAGGTCACTGAAGGGGTTTTAACTCCTTCAGCAACTTGGGATGGGAGGTGGGAGGGAGAGAGGACCTGCAGTGCCAGGTTTGTTTTCCTGGCACTGGAGAATCCCTTTAAGCTAGCCTGCCTTTTCCCTGCATACCTCAGATCCAAATTCAGACCAGTTCACAGACCTCAGATCAGCATGCTGAAGTGCAAACTCGTGCACGGGCCTGGCAAGGACATATACAGCAGGCACGCTTGTGCACAGAGACTTCAGAGACTACTGAAAGAAAAGCCTTTGACTATTTCACCTTAAAGATAGGAGGAAAGTCACTTCTGGGGAAACGTTGAGGGCTTTCAAAGTCTGCAGTTTCTAAGAACTGCAGCTTTTGCAAACTCTTTTAAGATAAACCCCCAATGAAAACATTCATGCATGTATTTATTAGGGCATATTTACTAAACAGTGAATTAACTTTTTTTGCCAATTTGGGCAGTGGAGTGTTCATTTAATTTTACAAATTTACAAAGGATGGTGAACAGCAATCATATCACAATAAGGCAGCCTAACATCTACCAAAATAACGATTGTTATTTTCTGGACTATAGGTTCCCTTTATATGTCGGATTAGTAATAGACAGTTACACAGACAGACAGATAGATTAATTATAATTATACGTAAATCATTGGAATTAAACATTGGATATTTTGCTTTCTGGAACTACAAACTTGCATTGTGTCTGTCTCACTGTATATAAAGCAATTAAATACATTTGGTGATTGCAATGTAATGGTGAAACTGTTGTCTCTTTTAAAGTGCCATCCTATCAATATTAAAGATGGCAAAATGACAGACATGTGACACCAATGCAACCTTCTTTTTACAAAAGTCACTATTTTTTAAGTTCAAGCAGGTTACTTCAAAGTCTCTCTGGAGCAGTATTAAGGAATAATTCACTGAATTCAGTTTCTCAGTCATATTTTGTTTCATCCACTTGAGTGCAAATGTAAGTAAACTTTTAGACATTATTCTGGTAAGGCAGCGCCTTGAATCCCACAGGGCTGGCTTGTGGTTTTTTTCTTTTCCTATTTTGGCATATAGCAGCATTATTGTCTGTGTTGATTGATGGCTTCTTCGGATTATGAACAGCCGTTTGTTCAGCTGTTTCATGCTTGTGTTGGAATTGCAAAAAGAGTGTATTTTTGAAAGCAAAAAAAGAATGAATATCCTAAAACTACAAATGCACCTTATTTTTTTTTGTCTTTATATCATTAGCAGGAGAAAAATGTTAAGCCCGATCCTTAGATTTCTATAGAAATCACCATGATGCCTTGCTCAAGTTTGTCTCTGCCTGTCTCTCTCTCTCTCTCTCTCTCTCTCTCTCTCTCTCTCTCTCTCTCTCTATCTATCTATCTAGCTGTGTGTCTGTCACATAATTCAATAATATTCTAAATAGAAAATTATTCATACCTGCACTGCAGGGTGATTTTGGACAGAATTAATGGTGGCAACTGCTAACAGCACAAATATGACCCTGTACTAGCCCTAACATTAGCCCTAACCTTAACCTAAACCTAGAATGCATTAAGGAACACATTATACAATCTGTGTGTTATGTAGATATTCATAAGCCAGTGGATCTATCAATTTCTAGAACCCAAAATAAATTAGTGTGGTGTAAGCATTATAAAATACAACTTTTATTGATTGGCGTTAAAATATCCCCCCAAAAAGGTGGGTATTAAGCTATAGTCTGTAGATAAATACATAGAAAGAAGTAATATATAAAGTAGAATATATAAATACCACACTCCTGATGATCCCGGCGATGGTCTGCCGGGGGAAAAGCGCATCAAGTGCATACCCTGGAGCTTTCCGAGTGGGGGGTCTTTTTACACTGATGACTTATATTTAACTTCACTACTCCCCCCTCCTGGGGGTCCTTCTATATAGGATCTTTCTAAGAATTAGACGTATTCGGGAACTGAGGCATTTTTCACTAATTTGTACACCAACTTTTACTTGGGAACATGGAGGGGAAGTGTGCCGGTTGCTAAATATGTAGGGATTAGAACTCTATATTTAACGAGACTAGGGATCAACCGGTGCATGCACCCTCACTGTTAATCCACAGATATTAGTCTGCAAGTTTAACCATTTCAGCCTATATTACTATTGCTAGTACTCTGATGCAAATATTCTAAACTCGTTGGTCTATCTGCAAGTTCAAATTCATTGGTCACTCTGCAAGTTTAACCCTTTCTGCCTATAATACTATTAGTTTAACGGAAATACTCTAAACTTGTTGGACACATTACCAACAGCTTTCTGCATAGAGCTATGTGATACACAGTTGCAAAAGTTACCTGTGCAGCCCGTAAGTGGTATACTTGATACTTTATTATCCACTATTCTACTAGGAAATATCTGTGCCTAAATGTGTGCTACTTACTTTTGACTTCTTTTGTATTCCACCTACTTAGAGAGATACTTAGATTTTTAGCATCATTTTGTATTACTATATTTTTTTCACCCCCTTGTTCTACTTGATATATTATTTCTTTCTATGTATTTATCTACAGACTATAGCTTAATACCACCCTTTTTGGGGATATTTTAACGTCAATCGATAAAAGTTATATTTTATAATGCACGCTAATTTATTTTGGTAGTACAATTACAGGGTTCAAACCCCTTGACAAAGTAGGGAAGCAAAGTTTCTCACTTGTTGTCAGTTAGTGGTGGACGAGATAGATCTCCCTTTTCCTTACATTTCTAGAACTCCAAACATTCACATTCAATCACACATAGCATAAGTTTGTCACACCATCTATGTATTCGAGTCTTATTCAGTCTTTATCTAATGATTTGTTTTGCAAACTTAAACCACTTACAACTGATATCCATTCTCTTGGGGCTCTCTGCATGCAAGGTTAAAGTAGTGTCCCGTAATTAGATTCCTATGACGGGGAGGGATGCAATGCTCCCTTATAATAAGAATAAGAAAGCTGTCCTTACCAGAATATAATTACTTTATAAGTGTGCTGGTGGGGCCAATTGATGCAACTACAAGATACAGCAAACACAACCCTTTTTTGGAAATCAGTTATTTTGCTATAAATGTTAAAGCTGATTATGAATTCACAAGGGATACACTGGCTAACACCCAAAATCATTCAAGGACATGGGATATGCTTTGAGCGTTTTTATTTTGCTGCTATGTCTTGAATTTGTTCATTTTGTAGACTATTTCAATAAATGTTAGTTTATATTTTTATCAAGGACTGCATCTGCTTTCTACATCTTTTGTGGTTTTAGCTTGTGTCTCCCTAGGGATTATGCTGAATTAGTAACATGCGTGGATTGACTACCCCTGCTCTGGATGCTGGGCTCCACTGTCCGCTAACTGGTGAGGGTTCATATTAATTTAAAATATGTTATGTGCATCATGATACATTTACATTGTGGCTTTTTTGAGTGAGTCTGGCTGGATTCTGGGCTTATTTCTAGACTCTTGTTTTATGACTATGAATTCACAACAACACATTATTAATTGAATACAGTGGCAAGAAATCACATGTATATACAAAAACAATGTGTTTAAGCTAACAACACGCAAACAATTATAATCGATTGTGTCTTTATTGAACAGATCCCGTTAAACATTTACAGTGCTGTGAAAATAGTAAGTGAACACTTGGATTTAATAGTTAATTGATTATCTTTTGGCAGCAAATACCTCAACCAAGCCTTTCTGGTTGCTGTGGATTAGATCTGCACAATGTTCAGGAGGAATTTTGGACTACTCTTCCTTACAAAACTGCTTCATCTCAGCCATATTCATAGGATGTCTGGTCTGAACAGCTCTCTTACAGTAATTCCACAGCATCTCCATGGGGTTAAAGGGAATCTCCAGTGCCAGGAAAACAATCCGTTTTCCTGGCACTGGAGGTTCCCTCTCCCTCCCACCCCCCAATCCCCAGTTACTGAAGGGGTGAAAACCCTTTCAGTCACTTACCTAAGGCAGCGACGATGTCCCTTGTCGCTGTCTCCTCCTCCGCGCCGCTCCTCCTTCTTACTCCGTCGGCTGGTTGGCGAGACTGATCGTGCCCACCGGCCGAAGAGACCTAATGCGGATGCGCGGCAATGCTGCGCATGCGCATTAGGTCTCCCTATAGGAAAGCAATGAAAACAAATTTCAATGCTTTCCTATGGGGATTTGAGCGACGCTGGAGGTCCTCACACAGCGTGAGGACATCCAGCGATGCTCTAGCACAGATAATCTGTGCTATAGAGCAGGAAGTTCCCTCTAGTGGCTGTCTAGTAGACAGCCACTAGAGGTGGAGTTAACCCTGCAAGGTAATTATTGCAGTTTATAAAAAACTGCAATAATTACACTTGCAGGGATAAGAGTAGTGGGAGTTGGCACCCAGACCACTCCAATGGGCAGAAGTGGTCTGGGTGCCTGGAGTGTCCCTTTAAGATCTGGACCCTGACTGGGCCATTCCAAAAGATGGATTTCCTTTTTGTAAAGCCATTCTGTACTGGATTTACTTTGATGTTGCATCACCCAACTTCTACTGAGCTTCAGCTGGCATACATCCACCATGATGTTATCCTATATGATAACTTGAAAAACTTGGAAATTAATTTTCCTTTCGATGATGGCAGGTGGTTCAGACCCCAGAGATGCCAAAGCAGACCCAAATCATGATGCTCCTTTCACCATCCCTAAACTGTTGGGTTGATGTTCTTGTTGGGATGTGGTGCTCTTTTTACATCATACATAGTGATGCATGTTCTTCCCAAACAGCTCAAACAGCTTTAATTTTAGCAAACCACAAAACATGGTGTTGCAGAGTGTCAGTGTGGTCTTTGGCAAACTTCAGGTGTGCAGCAATGTTTTCTTTCAGAAAGCAATGTCTTTCTACAAGGTGTTCTGTCATGGACACCATGCCTGTTCAAATACACCTCAAAATGGTTGAAATATGAATGCTCTGAACCACTGAATGTTACTCTTCAATTATGATGCCTAATTTGTTCAGCATGTAGGAAGCTGTTTTATATTAGTTCATTTGTAGCTCTTCATCCTTACCAGAATATTTTGGCAGTTGAAATGCTGCAAAGATATTTGTATCAGTATCCAAGTTTCAATAACACAGTCCATATATTAATGTTATGCATATGTAGCCAACATTATTGTCCAAGCCAGCAACAGTGTTAAAAAAACCCTGTATGGTTAAGTAAAAAATCATTGCACTTTGTATACCAATGACTTACAATCACAAAATTATATGCAGCTATTTCATACTTAGAGATGTCAGAAGCTATTTTATATTCTGCCGGCTGTCACAGTATTGTTATTGCTCAGGCCAGGAAAAATCGCTAGAGGAAGTCTCTTTTATTGGCACACTGCTGGGCTAGTGTTGGCTGCCTCACAAGTGAGACAGCCCAGCAGTAGGGTTTGATTGACTCCCAGGCTGTGCAATGGCCCTATGAGCCAAACCAGTGCATGGCTAAGGCAATATGATCATTAACATTGATACTTACAGCAATTGAGAAAAATAGGCCTATCTGCCTATTTACTAAAGAGTAATTAGAGTTAGTGTTAGCTAGGGTTAATTGGGGTTAGCTAGACTTAGATAGGGTTAACTAGAGTTTACTAGGGGTATCTAAGTTTATATACAACAAGAAAAGCATCTAGCACTAGAGATACTTTTGAAATGGAGACAGGCAACTCATCAATCCAATCCAGAGTCTCTCTTATGCAGCATATAGAAATGTATTTGAAGGAGAGGTAGTGCTTTGGGTTGTCCTCTGGTATAGGTGATATGAAACAATAAAAATGGACAAGGAGGAATCAATAGTGTAGTATGTATGTTGGGGTAGGGTTAGGGATATGGATTGGGGGAGGGTTAGGGGTAGTATTAGGGGTAGAGTTAGGGTTAGGTTAGGAGTAGGGTTAGGGTTGGGTTAGGAGTAGGGTCAGAGTTAGGGTAGGGTTAGGGTAGGGTTAGGAGTATGGTATGGTTAGGTTAGGGTTATGGTTAGGGGTAGTTTTAGGGTTAGGAGTAGGGTTAGGGTAGGGTTAGGAGTAGGGTTAGGGTAACTCTACCCCTAACCCTAACCTATCCCTACCCCTAACCCTACTCCTAACCCTGCCCTAACCCTACACCTAAATCTAACCCTACCGTAACCATAACACTAACCCTACTCCTAACCCTAACCCTATCCTAACCCTAATCCTAAACCTAATCCTAACCCTATCCCTAACCGTAACCCTACTCCTAACCCAACCCTACCCCTAACCCTACCCTAACCCTACACCTTACCCAGCCCTAACCCAACCCTACCCCTAACCCTACTCCTAACCATACCCTAACCCTACTCCTAACCCTACTCCTAACCTAACCCTAACCCTACTCCTAACCCAACCCTAAGCCTACTCCTAACCCAACCCTAATCCTAATCCTAACCCAACCCTAACCCTAATTCTACTCCTAGCCCTAACCCAACCCTAACCCTAACCCTACTCCTAACCCAACCCTAACCCTTCTCCTCACCCAACTCTAACCCTGACCATAACCCTACTCTTAACCCTAACCCTACTCCTAACCCAACTCTAACCCTAACCCTACTCCTAACCCAACCCTAACCCTACCGTAACCCTATCCCTACTCCTAACCCTATCCCTAACCCTACTCCTAACCCTACACCTAAGTGCCGAACCAAACCGAACTGCCAAATTGCCGAATTGTCGAAGTCCCGAATTTTGGAAGTGCCGAACCGAACTAAATTGCCGAAGTGCTGAATTGCCGAAGTCCCGAACTGCTGAAGTGCCGAACCAAACCAAATTTTTTGGTCATGCACATCCCTAGTATGATCCCTATTTTAGGATATTCTGAACAGCCACAATATTAAAACCAGTGACAGTAGAAGTGAATAACAACTTTCCTGCACATAATTAAAAAACATAAAATGTGTTTTTATCTTGGTTGTGAGGTCCATGGCGTTCATAATGGTATGTGGATGGAGACGTCTATCACCAGCATTGCAATCACAAGTAAAAGGAACCTGAATGCCTGTCACCTAAGCATTTTGAATAAATCTTAACATCATAATCGATTAAAGGTAAGGGGTGATAGTTTGCACAAAGGGTGAAGTCTTGCATGTGTGGCACTATAACTCTAGCTACCATAATTTCAGATGGCAAGGATGTTCATTGCAATTAAATATTGTGGTCAACTGGGGTACAATATATTGTAGTAAAAGTTCCTGATTCCGTTCGGACCTTGGGCGCTAGTTGTGTTGAGTCCTTTCATAACCCCCTGTGCTCTTCCACAGATGAATTCAAACTCAACATTACATTTTGTGAATTATTTTAGCTTTTAGGAATGACTCCCTGCATTGGGAAATGTGCATAAAATGATTCATGGACTATTTCCTATGGGTCATATGTAATTTGTCATTCATGCATTAGAGAATGAATCTGTTGATATTCGCACCTTTGGTGTAGCAGATTGGTTAACATGGTATTTAGACTTGTTGGCTTTCTCGAAGAATCATTGACCAGCTTATTAATGTTATATAGTGTTCTTTCAGACATGCAAGTGTTTAAAATCATCCTTGAATTTTGCAATTTTGCTTTTTTAATGTGTTTTTAGAAATGTTGCTGTTTCCCCTCTAATTTCTTCAAAGACAATGTCAGGGTTCACTCTTTTTCTACATATTTAGTTTTATCGACTGCTGTAATTTCCATGAGGACACCATAGATGTAGGCTTTGCTAGAACCATTATTTATGGGCTAATCTCCCTGTTTAAAAATGTCCTTATTTTAGTCTCTATTTCTTTAGCAAGAGCAGGTGAAGAGAATATGTGTTCATTAAGTTTCCAATATCTTATTTTAGAATAGATACCAAGGTCTCTGAAGGTGGCTTAAATATGTGAATGGTCCAACCGTGAGGGTTCATTGATGAATGACCACACCAGGGAGGCAGTTTGAGGAGGATTGTTAAGAATATAGTTGAATCCCAGGTATGAATTATGCGTGGTTGAATAAAAAGAATAGTGATTATTGACAGAGTATAATATATACTAAAAGATAATATGCACTTTAGAGTTTGTTTAATTCAAAAGTATTTCCAAATTATAATAAAAGGGTATGTAACACAAAAAAGACAACACAAATTTAGTAAAAATACCTCAATAGGATTAAAATGTTGTGTAGAGTAAAAATGTAAGAAAATAGAGATTTGATACAAATTAAGAATAAAAAGGTCAGCTGAATTACTGATAATTTATGTTTATTTTTAGATTATATTTGTGTGTTTATGTGACTATTGACACTGATTATAATATACACTTAAAGATAGTATGCACTTTAGCGTTCATTTAATTTAAAAGTATATTCAAGTTATAAAAATAAAGGCATGTAACACAAAAATGCTAACACAAAATTGGGGAAAAAAATACCCCAAAACGGTTAGCACATTGTGTAGAGTAAAAAGAAAATTAAGAAATTAGGGATTTGATACAAATAAGGGTAAAGAGGTTCTTGAGTTGTAAGATCGGTAGAGATATTTTTACCTTGGTTAACTTTTATGTACCATACCAATCCCCAATTAAGTTTATAAAGAAGATATTTCTTAAGATCGATAGAATAAAACAAGGTAGTCTGTTTCTTATGGGAGACTTTAACTGCACAATGGATCTAAAGCTTTGTTTTCATGGGTGAATGCTGTAGACCATTATGGCTCTGTACTCTGGTCCAACAGCCTAAGTACTGGGGGGAGGCTTTAGCTCTGACTGGTTCGACCTGGCAAATGGTACCAGGCAGGGTTGTCCGCATTCCCCGATTCTATATATTCTGCCATTGGAACCGCTGTCCTCTCAGATCAGAGAAAATAAATAGATTAAAGGGTTCAGTACAAATTCTGGTGAACTGAAACTGAACCTGTATGCAGATGATGTGATAGTGACCTTAGAGGATCCCAAAAACTCCTTAGAATAAACTATTAAGGTTTTAGAACAATTCTCTGAGGTGTCTGACTATATGCTTAATTTTAATAAAACCACAGCTAATAAATAATGTCACAGTAAAAACTAAAGAGTTCTTGAAAGCAAAATACAAATTTGACAAGTATGAATATTTGGGTATAACGATATGTTCTGATCCAAATAAAATAATGGAAGCAAATTTCATCCCTCTCCCCAAACAAATGACTAAATAGTTAAAAGACCAGGGAAAGATGGAATTCTCATTTTGGGGAAGAATAAATATTTTAAGATTATATGTTCTCCCCAGATGGTTATACCTATTCCGTATGGTACCCCTTTCAGTTCAAAGCAGCTGGCTTTCTATGATCCAGACGTCACTTGGGAATTTTGTTTGATGCAGTAAAAAATTCAAGGCTAAAACTAGATTATCTTAAATTGAAACCTGCACAAGCGGTCTTTCTATGCCAGATATACATGGATATCATAACCCAAGCATGCTGATGCATGCATTTATTACACAAAAGTAATCATCAAGAGAAGAAAACTGGTACAAGGTTGAAAAAGACCTAACAAAACAAAGACTTTGGGTTTAATTTTTTCAAAGAAAACAATTCAAAGAAAGACAGAGGCAAAAGCCATGCTAGTTTTATGCAAGTAACTGTTAAGATTGGGGGAAAACAAACTTGAGTAGGGTCACTGAGAAATGTGAAAGAGACATACAAGTTAAAATTATCCAAAATTATTTAATAGGAGCATTCCAGAAAGCATGTAAATCAGTTAAATGTCTGAACTTAACAGAGATGCAATTTAAACTCAACAATCAAATTTATTTGATTCCAAGCCTTCTCAACAGGATTTGGTCTGGCCATACAGATAGGTGTTGGAGATATCAATCACAAAAAGACGATTTGTTACATATTTGGTGGAAGTGTGAACCGATTCTGAGGTTTTGGGGACAGATAAAGGATAAAATCCAAATAATTAGTAAGATTAACCTTCCACTGGAACCCAAATCATATCTACTACATCTAAATCTTCCAAAAATGTCCAAAGCAGAATATGACATAGTATATATAGTACATGTTTTATTAGCAATAAAGATTACAATAGCCAGAAAATGGAAATCTGGTATACCTCCATTGTGGACCGAGATTAAAAACCAACGCCTCTTCCACTTACATATGGAAATAGGAATAGATAAGTATCCAAATTTTACTCAGAAGAGGAATCATAATTGGGATCTGTGGATAAAATTGATCCCTGAGGGAGCAAGACAAATAAATAACCCAAGTATTAGTCGAGAAAATATTTAACCTCTCTAGGAGCTGTCCCGCTGGTATTTATGGTGTTCTACATGTAACCCCTTCCAACAAAATGGGATAATGTCATATTACGAATGTGAGGTTTTTTAGTAGGGGAGAAGAATTTTATAAAATTGTATGTTTATTATGAATTTTATGTCTTGTATGGTTCTGGGTTTTTTTTTTGTTTTTTGTGAGAAAAAAAAAACGAAAATGAAGAAAGAATAAATAAATGGAAAAAAAAATAATAGTCACTATCCTTAACAATTGGAATTGTCCACACATCACAAAGATTCAGGTCATTAATAAAATAGTGGTGTGCAGATGGGATAATTATTTTTTTTTTTACATGGCAGGTAACCTGTCTAATGTGATAGATTGCATTATAGCCTCTACATACTACAACTGTGGGCGAGTGATGTTTACCTAAAAGGCTTATTAATTTGTCATAGAAACCTTTGTTCAGGATATTCAGAGCACAACAAGGCATCAAAGGAAATCCCTATTCTGTTCTTATAAAATATGTATGGGTGAGAAAGCAGGAAATTATGGTATAACAAACAGATAGCAAAGTTGTTAAAAACAGCCTAATTCTTTAGCACATGAAATTTCATAAAATCCATAGTCACTAAAATGTTAAAAATTGAGATGTCATGAGATGAGATGCTAAATTTTGTAGAATGGAAGTTTATTTTTAGGCAAACCATCTATTTTAACCTAAATTTGGAAATGGGTTCTGAATTCACCACAACACACACAAGTGAACAAACAGTGCAAGTAAAACAATGATAGATCGATAGATTGATAGATAGATAGATAGATAGATAGATAGATAGATTGATAATTATACTTGATACACATGGTTATCACTATGGCTAATCATAACAAAGTCAACAAAATGTTTAATACAATTATTCAATTAAATTAATGTATCATTAATATATTCAGTATTACTAACAAATCATTTACAACATATGTAGTATACTGAAAAATCATGTATAAAAAAAAAGTGTAAATTACAACACCTCACATACCACTGATAGTAAACCCCACATTGCTCTTGTAAAAATATTTCTGCCTTTACAAGCAATGTTACAATTTACAGTTTAGAAATGCATTTAGCATAGGATTCTTGGCTACAGATACCAGCTTGTTTTTTTCCAGTTTTCCTGAAGAAATTGAATAGCATCTTGAACTACTGTGGCTTCATTACTTCATGAGAAAAGTATAGAAATTAACCCATGAAACTAGTATGTGAAAATGTATTTATTTATTTAACAATATATATATTTTACCAGGAATTAGGTTTCACATGTTCAATTATTTATTGGAAAGCATATAAAGTCACACATGCAATAGAAAACCTAAATAATACAATACGACTTTAGTGATGAGTATGGATGATTTTGATGGCAGGTAGATAGAGGCTGAAAATATTAAGGACTGTGTCATTTTCTACCAGGTTGCATTGCATTTGTAGAGCTCAATAGGAGAAAGCAACTCAAAAATCTATAGGTACACACGGCTGTCAGTGACCTTCTCCGATCTTCTTCTTGTGCCCATACTGCTAATAGCCTGCCTCCAGCTATCAGACTCTACCCTAGTCTCCCATATTTGAAGAGGTCCCTAAAACTCACCCCTTTTCATAGAAGCCAGTGGGCTGCTGGGGTAACTGTTGTTACTCTCAAAAACTCTTAACTCTTAAGTGGGTCCATTCTCCACTGTACTCTCACTTTCCAACTTTGCTACTTTTCCACCCTGCCGTGTGGTTGCTGTCCCCAATGCTACTTTTCCTATTGTGTGTCCATACCTCAACTTATGTAGATTGTCAACTCCTTCGATCAGATTCCTCATCAACCTATAATTTTTGTCCAACTGTGTAGTAGTTTGTCTCAATTATTCTCATTTTTCTAACATTGTAAAGCACAAATGCCAAATGCCAATAATAATAACCCACTTCATTTTCATAGTGAGAAGAGGAAAGTAAAGAGCCAGATGTGGAACAGAGCACATTCGAAGTGCAGGCAGGTAAAACAAGATCACTGCTTAGGTAGTGTGTGCATTTTCTAGAGAAGTGGTTATGCACCAGATAAGATAAGATAAGAAAGGTGAAGAGTACGTATGTCTGGAATCAAGAGTCAGCTAATTTTGGGCTTAGTTTCCAATGTGTTCTGTAGCTTTTATTGACCATCTGTTATTCACTAAATTAGCTGTTGCTTAATATAGTGAGTAGCAACAGTTACCCAAATGACCCATAAACAAAAGGTGAAGGTTACATCTGCATTCAATAGCTATATGGTTTTGGTACTTCCACAATGACAGCTTTTGTAGGTACATTGGACAACAACGTGATCAAATGAATTGCAGATTGTTAAGTTTAGAGTGATGCATTTTAAAACAAGAGTGTCCGCTTTATTTCCAGTCTAAATTTAGCAATCGAATTTCCTTAGTAGAATTGGAAGGTTTAAGCTGTTTTTTTTTTTTTTTTTATGAGCAGGTCATTGAGTTTGGAGGACAGTTTTTAAATAGGTCAGTCAAATGAGAGTGAGACCTAACCGTACACCAAAATATTTAAGGGAACTGATTGTGACCAGTTACATTTAGACTTTGTCATGGGTGCTATGTTCTGAATACTATTACTATTACAACTTTTTTAACAAGCCTTTAAGGAAAGTTTGTTTTTTTGAAAACCCATCTTTCAACTGCTCAGAAACCACCAGTTAACAAAGCTATAAATTATGTAAGGCTATTGCCAAGTTTCAAAACCACCTGGGACTTTAGCCCAAACCAAAGGCTATTCACTCAATCAGCGCCAAAAATGTATTACTGATGCCACATTTTAATTCCTGAACTACTATATCTCTCAATCCCTAAATACTCTCTCGTTCTTTTCCAAGCATCATCATCAGGTTCCTTTCTATGTCTTTATATATTTTACCCCTTTGCATCTCTTTCCATCTCCTGTCAACAATCATTTGACTTTCTCTCCTTGTATCTCTCTCTCTCATCATCTCCCCTAACTCCCTTTTTTTTTAAAGGAGCTTTTCCCCCACATAGGGGATAGGATTACGCCGCTCTCCATTATTCTTTTCAAATTATTTTATTGAGGTTTTTTTTTTTTTATTTAAAAAATATAGATCAGTCAATATAGTTTTAAACAAATATAAACACAATAAAAAGGGAAAAAAAATACATAAAAAAGGATTATGCAATATCATGTTTTGACCAATATGAAGTCAATTACAATACAGTAGAATTTACTGTGACTTAAAACACGGTGATGTATATAAATAAAATAGCATACATCTTATTACAAAATTTAACAAAATGTATTAAAGACCTTGGAATAGAAATGGTCTAAACAATGCTAATATTGTTAATGGTAGGATAGCACTAAATATCTACTTTTATGCTTAAAATAGTACCTTTCTTTCAGGGTTAAATTAATATTTTAATAAAAGAAATTAAAATACATGTTCAAGAGTGTGAACAAAAATAACACATAATTAAACAAGATGATTGGTGGCAAGGTGTTAGCCACTAAAAGTTGATTTTATTCTCAGATCAAGTAAGAAGTGAGAAATACAGGGACCTCACTTGATTTAAAAACCAAATAGCAGGAACATGTGTCTGTTAGTATAATGCTAAATATATATTTAATATTTATATTATGTATATGTTTTGCACTACACTAGTAGTGCAAAACATATACATATACATATATTAGTCTATTTATGTACTCTTTTGGTTCATCTGATTCATTTTCTGAATATTGTTTTGGTAAACAAAACTTGGGCGAACCAAACTGGCCAAATTCCTTGCATTCAATAATGTTTTTGAAAATATTTTTTTCGGAAGGAGTAGCTTGGCCAATACAATTTTTTCGCTGTGCACAAGTCTGGTTATTGTCTTTGAAAAAGGTCTCTGCCTAGGATTATTATGTTAGGAGGATACTTTCATCTTGGCTCAAGCTAGAACAATATAAGATTCTGGGTCTGCAACAATTTTCCAGTTCTCTTTTTGGTGCAAAAAGAAATAGGTAATAAAATGTGTGAAAAGTAAAATTACATTTTTAATTAGAAACAAGGATCAAATTCAACAATCTGACCAAATAAAATTGTCTTCCTATTGTGGCAGGACATACACATTGTAATACTGAATCACTTTACAGACCTTTAACCCCTTAGAGACCAGAATGCTTTTCAATTTTCTTACCCGTTTTTACATTTCCGTAATGTTTGGCTGTAATTTTCCTCTTACTCATTTACTGTACTCACACATAATATATACTGTTTTTCTCACCATTAAATGGTCTTTCTAAAGATACCATTATTCATCAGATGATATAATTTACTATTAGAAAAATGATAAAATATGATGAACAAATGTAAAAAAACACACTTTTTCTAGCTTTGAGCCCCAAAATCTGTTACGCATCTGCAACCGCCAAAAAACACCCATGATAAATAGTTTCTAAATTGTGTCCTGAGTTTATAAATACCCAGTGTTAACATGTTGTTAGGTTTTTTTTGCACGTTAAAGGGAAATAACTACAAGTAGCACTTTTTCCAAACCATTTTTTTTTTCAAAATTGATATCTGTCAGGAATCCCTGAATAACCTTTCACGCGTATATATTTTGTAAAAGAAGACAACCTAAGGTATTAAACTTGGGGTATTTTGACTCTTTTCATGCAATTATTTTACCACAATTCTATGCCAAATGTAAAAAAAATAACTGGTGATTTTTTTTGACACACATAGCAATTTAAGAATTCATGTACTGAGAACTTTAAGGGTTATTGCAAAAAAAAGCACCCCAATATGTGTTAATCAACATCTCCTGAGTACAGTGATACTACCCATGTATAGGTGTGTTGGGTTCTCTGGGGGCTAAAATACCTTATTTGGAGGGTGCGCATTCCAGTTTTCCAACTTGGAATTTTCACAGCTGTTCATCATGCACCCATGTCCTATTTGGGCCATTTTTTAAGCCGGCCAATGTAATTTGCTCCCCTCATCAAATCAAATATTTTTGAAAAGTAGACAACCCAGGGTATTCAATATGGAGTATGTCCAGTCTTTTTTAGTAGCCACGTTGTCACAAACACTGGCCAAAGCTAGCATTTATATTTTTTCGTGTGTTAAAAATGCAAAAACAATTATGAATGCTAAGTTTGGCCAGTGTTTGTGACTAAGTGGCATTTAAAAAAGACTGAACATACCCCATTTGCAATACCCTGGGTTGTCTTCTTTTGCAAATGGTATGGCATCATGGGGGTAATACTCATTCCTGGGCTACCATATGCTCTCAAAGGCAACATAACCAATCTGGCAAATTTCAATGTGAAAGCCTTTTATTTGACCCTGTAACTTTCAAAAACACTTTAAAACCTGTACATGGGGTTACTGTTATACTTGGAGCCTTCGCTGAACACAAATATGAGTGCTTGAAAACGGTAAAACATATTATAACAATGATATCATCAGTGAAAGTGAAACACTAATATTTCTGTTCAGCAAGATCTACCGAGAAAAACAGAACCCCCCATGTACAGGTTTTATGGTGTCTTGGAAAGTTACAGGGTTAAATATAAAAAGTAGCAAATTAAATTCTCTGGACTTCTGCCTGGGTTGTCAGGCAGGTCACTCAAATTGCAATAAATAAAATTACTTAATTGTGTAAAAATATTACATAAATATGCACGTAGTATTTAAATATATATATATATATATATATATATATATATATACTTATTTATATATTTGAAGTCTACGTGTATATTTATGAAATTATTTATATATCATGTATATGGACATATGTATATTTCAAAATACAAAATATAGTAAAAATATTTATTTTTATAATAATATATATACAATATATATAGTTATTATATATTACATATATATATATATATATATATATATATATAAATATATATGCATATGTGTGTAATTTTACTCAAAGTGTATTTTTATATTAATATATGTATATAATAATAATAATAATAATAATAATAAAATACACTTAGTATGACATTATATCTCATATATAGATACATGGAGAGGGAACGGTGGCGATCGGATAAGTACATATCGAGGGAGTGAGAGGGAGGAAAGGGAAATTTTATTTTTTTATTTACTTTTTTATTTTTTAAATTTATTTTCTTCTTCACTGAGTGCCTCTACCCCTCAAAGCACTCAGCACAGGCAAAGCATGGGAAAACTGCCTGATGGCTTCTGATGCTCTGCACTATACTGCCGGCAGTGAGGGGGGTATTGCACAATGCCTCGAGGCATCACTGCAATACCATTAGAGCGGCTAGAAGTGATCATGATCGCTTCCAGCGCTTAATTAGCTGCAGAAGTATCAGGTACGTCCGCAGTCCTTAAGGACCGTTTTTTTGTCGGACGTACCTGATACGTCTGCGTTCCTTAAGGGGTTTATGTCCTACAACAAAGGAGCCACAATGCTGATTGAAGAGTACCATACACAGTATCAGCATCTCTGTATGTTGTATTAAATAGGCATTAGTTAGATCATGTGGCGGGATACCGCCACTAAGTGCCATGCCTACTGAGTATTCAGATGTTTGGTTTTGTATTTTGTGTCCCGATTGTGTATTGTTATGATTTTCCCTTGTTGAATATGTGTTTCCCCTTGTATTTTACTTTTCAGCCACGCGGAGCGCTCCAGCACATGGAGCCATGTGCGCTGGACCACCCCGATACTCCATTTAGAATGTGCTTTCCCTGGGTGGCTGCCGGTTCATATAGACGAACACCACCAGAGGGCAGCATTTGTATCCCGAACTGGCCTGCGCACCCTGTCTTCAGTCCCCATGTTGGGGACTGTCCTACCCACTCTCCAACATAGCTACAGTCACTTTTTCCTGCCCCCCCCCCTACCTGGCAGCTATGAGGCTAGGCATGTAGCTGCCCAGGAGAATGCTCTCTCCGGTGGATACCTGCATGGGAGTATCCACCGGAGAGAGGGAAGCGGGTCAGCATTGAATCTCTGGAGCTGTGAGTGGTCACATGGCCGCAGAGTCCCACTGGCCACATGGAAGTCCATGCCGAAACAATAGGAGAGGGAGCGCCCATTCAATTTGGGTTTGCGCCATTCTCCTGGTTGGTCGGCTTGAGTAAGCGCTGATTGGTCACCGCAGGGAGCAGGCGACCAGTCAGAGAAGGAGCGCTTGTTCAAACTGGGTTTCACGGTCTTCCTTCTGATAATGTGGCAAAACCCCTCTCGTCTCCGGCGAAACTCCTTCCTCCCCTAAACACTGATTGGTGTGATTTGGTTCCTGCCCTTTCAGCTGATTGGTTGTTGCTTGGTTAGTTGCGAAGTTTGAATTCGCCAGACTGAACCAAGCAACACCATGGAACTAAGTTCGGAGATGTACAGAGCCTCGAGCCCCAGACATTCAACGCTGATATCTCGGGCTCTGTACATCTGATCGCACAGCTTTTTTCAGGGATCCCATATGGGATCAACCCTGTAACCGTTTCCCATCCTGAGCCCCAAATTGTAACCGCCTGAATGTAATATGGGTTAATGTGTATCCCTGTCTACTTTGGTATCTCCCACGGCGGGAGATGGCTCTCTGTAACCAAACCCCCTCCTGCCTGGGACTAAGGGAAGTGTATTGTGTGGAATGGAGTCCCCCTGCTGGGGTCTGTGCCTAAAAGAAGCCTGTGTTGAATAAAATGTGTCAGTCTGGCAGAGTCCAGTGCTTAGACCTCCAAAACTGCATGTCGTCCTGTTATTGGAGGGAAGGAAGATTTAACCCCTGTGTCTGCTGTTCCAGCTTGCAGGGGATATAACGGGAAAAGTCCTTGTAAGGACTAAGAGCTTTCAGGGCTGAGTGCCGTCCCTGCCTGGGAGTGCATAGAGCTAGGTCCCCTAACCATGCAAGAGTTCCTGATCGGCTGAAGGAAGGGAACTAACAGGAGGTAACCGGTTAACCGGTCCGGGTTAACCGGGAGCAGAGGTCCCGTTACAGGTCCCATGTAATTATTACTATTCAGGGGATTAATCAGCCATGCAAGTACTAAAAGCAGATTAGAATTTGTCTACCTGGTGATCTCTAACTTAGTGGCACCATAGACACATAATATTTTGCTCTTTGTTTACTAAACCGGGAGTTGAGAACCTATTTTCAATATTTAGCCGATTTCAAGAAAGTCTCCAACTCTTGAATACTGTATTTAATGAATAAACCCAAAATAGTTTCCAGTTTTACGTCCCATGTAAAAATTCAAAGGACCTATTTGTACACATATTGGTTATGCAAGAATTATTTCTGCTAAGGATAAAACTAAAATAGTCATTCACTTTGTTTAGATGCTTAGTCATCTTAAATACCAGTCAGGTATAATAACAGGAGAAATTGTGATTCATACTATGACTTTTTTAGTAATGTCAGACTATTCCATAATTTTCTCCTATAAATGTTAGTCAGACACTGGATTGGTATGCTTCAGGATATTGCTAACATGACAATGAAAGCAAATATTGTCTCTGAAATTTATAGGATACACGCTCATTCATTGCATTGATCCAAAAAGCAAACTGACCTTTTATTTTGAGTATGGTTTCCCTGTGTCACAGAGTGCAATGATGCACCGTGCCAAGATTACAGAGACTTTCTGAGAAGTGAGGAATCTGCAAGAGGGAAAAAGTGTTTTACAAATGACAGGTCAACAGAAAAGGCATTTAACAGTTTCGTAAATACAAATGTATGAAAACTTAAATACGGGGGAACTCAGGCCCATGGTCATTGCTTCCATAAGTGAGTTTTGTCATATACGTGTTGGGGTAAGAGGTGAAGAAGAAGAAAAATACAAAAATGTAAAAAAGATGAATGTTTAATATATGTATGCAGGCAAGGGGCTATACCCCAAAAGATTTTGGAGATGCTTAATACTTTGACTTGTAATCAAAGAAAATTAGGGAATATTAGCCAGATAACCAGGGATGAACTCATGATGTTCCATTTTACCGTGTAACCATGCTGGGCACACAAATCCTGATACGAATAACACCAACAATTAGTTATTAATTATATTTAACCCCTTAAGACCGCAGCCAAATGTACCAGTTGTGATCAAAACAAAACGTAAACAAAACCTGGCATTTACGCTATATGTCTGTCCAACCATAATTCACCTCTTTCATATTAAATGCACCCACCCTTATTATATATCATTTTATTCAAGGGAAACAGGGCTTTCATTTAACATCAAATATTTAGATATGAAACATAATTTAAATGAATAAAATATTAAAAATACAATTTAAAAAAAAAAAAAATCTTAGTTATACGTGACATTCTAACTGTGAATGTCAAAATACTGTTTGCGTTTACTGCAATAAAATACACATATTTGTATTCAGCGATGTCTTACATGTAAAACAGTACCCCCATGTACAGGTTTTATGGTGTTTTGGGAAGTTACAGGGTCAAATATAGCTTGTTACATTTTTAATTTTTTTCTCATTGAAATTTGCCAGATTGGTTACGTTGCCTTTGAGACCCTATGGTAGCCCAGGAATAAGAATTACTCTCCTCATGGCATACCATTTACAAAAGTAGACAACCCAAGGTATTGCAAATGGGGTAAGTCCAGTCTTTTTTAGTAGCCACTTGGTCACAAACACTGGCCAAAATTAGTGTTAATATTTGAAAATGCAAAAAACGAATTTGAATGCCGATTTTGGCCACTGTTTGTGACTAAGTGGCTACTAAAAAAGACTGAACATACCCCATTTGCAATACCCTGGGTTGTCTACTATTGCAAATGGTATGCCATCATGGGGGTAATTTTCATTCCTGGGCTACCGTACGGTCTCAAAGGCAACATAACCAACCTGGCGAATTTTAATGTGAAAAAACTAAAACGCAAGCCTTATATTTGACTTATTTGGAGAATGAAGTCGGATTGTAACCCAGTTTAGATAATAGCGTTCTGACGTGAGACCTGAATTTAGCAGTAGTAAGCGGGTGCCCTTGTATTAATAAGACCGGAGAGTCTGGTAAGTGTGCGTGAAGGGTTGACCGTAGGTGGTCTAGCGCCTTGACCGGACACCAGGCATTATCAGTAGGAAAGAGAGGAATTACAGTGGAGTGTAGTAAATGGTTGGTTTTAGTTGATGGGATCGAAAGTAGATAGTGATCCTCCACCTTTGTAAGGTGCGATGTTTTTAGGCTGTGCGTGATATCCCCTTGACGAACAACCGTGAACTCTCTAGGTCTTTGATCACCAGGTTAGTGTCGGGATCAAACAGGGATTCGTCAAGGAGATTGCTAAGTGATCTGAAGATAGGCCCATCTATAGGTAGTCTTGTGATAGTGAGAGGAGCTGAACCTTTTAACATACCTTTCAATACCTTTTTAATGGGATATGATGACAAGAAGAGGGTGTTTTTGTGAGGCTATGGTGCTGCACCCCAGTGAGATAAAGTTTTATGGTGTTGTGGGAAAGTTTAAGATGTAAGTGGCAAAAAGACGCAAAAGCCACCATGGTGTGTATAGAAAGGTCGCCTTGTAAACCGAATTCTGCAGTAAATTTGTTAAATATGGTAAGTGCCCTATTATAAGAGATAGCTGTGTTAGGTGAAAGTGCTTGGTGAGTGAGAGTCCTAGCGTGATGCATTACTATGCTCAATCCAGGATTAGTTCGTGAAACCGTGGTGTCCTGGATGGCTGGTGGTGAGCCGTAGGGAGTGCCTGAGAGAATACCTGGAATTGAGAGCGAGAAAGAGCGTCAGCTGCAGTGTTGAGGATACCCGGGATGTGACAACAAACTAAGTAAAACTGACCGGTTGCTGCTAGCCAGGTCAGTTTGTGAATCAGCCGCATGATGGTCAGGGATCATGAGCGCCCCTTGTTAATGATTTTGCAAGCATCCGAGTTGTCAGAGTAGCATTTAACTGCCTTGCCGGACCAGAGATGACCCCAGGTGTGTGCGGCCGCCACAATGGGATATATTTCAAACAGGGCTGAGGTCTCCCTGAATCCTGGCAAGGCATCCGTCTCAGCGGGCCAGTGACCCCTAAACCAGTGGTTGCCAAAGATGGCTGCGAAACCAGTGTTGGCTGCAGCATCTGTGTGAATGATGGGTGAAGAAGTGGAGAGAGGGGGGATAAACATGGAGATACCGTTCCAATCTGCCAAAAACTTCCCCCACATAGCTAAGTCAGCCTTGGCTTGGGGGTCCAAAGAAATTGGGCAAGAGTCCGGTACCCCATGGAGCAGGCAAAGGAGCCTGGATATAAAAGACCTTCCCTGCGGGATGATGCGCATGGCAAAGTTCAGGGATCCCAGAAGGGACTGGAGTTCCTTCCTGGTGCAAACATCATTCCGCAGGAACATGTCTATCTCCCCTCTCAAGTGGTTCAGTTTGTCATGGGGAAGGCTAGCTCTGAGGGTAACGGAATCTAGCACTATCCCCAAAAAGGTTAATTTAGTAGTGGGGCCAATTGTTTTAGATGGGGACAAAGGTACTCCAAGTGTGGAAAAAAGTGCTGTAGTGTGGCTGATAGCGGTGGGTGTTTGTGCCCCTGGCTCTATCAGTAGGAAGTCGTCTAGGTAGTGAATAACTGAGTGACACCTGAGGACGTTCAGAAGCAGCCAGCATAGTGTCTCCGTGAAGATATCGAAAAGTTTGGGGCTGCTTCGAGAACCGAAAGTGAGTCGTGTGGAGAAGTAGTACTTTCCTTGCCATTTAACACCGTGCAAGTGCCAGAGTGAGGGGTGCATGGGTAGTAACTTAAACGCGTTTGTGATGTCTGTTTTGCTGAGCCAGGGGCGATTACCAGAAGAGATGATGGCTTGTATAGCGTCGTCAATAGTTACATACTGGAGTGAGAATTCGTCTGCTGGAATGAGTGCGTTTATGCTGGGAACTAGTGTGGTGCCGATAAATCGATAATTAGACGTTTTTAATTAGAATATTTGTGAACTGCGACACCGATTGGGTTAGTGTGCCAGGAGGAAAAAGGTAAAGAGGTGAAAGGCCCGATCATGAAACCATTGGTAATTTCTGAGGAAAGGAGAGTGGCTGTGGAGACTGGGTCTAGACGTGCTGACAGTAGATTAGGACATTCAAGTGTACCTGAGGGGATGGCTACTATACCTGTGAGAAACCCCTGTGTGAAACCTGTGGCCAGGTGCCTGCTAGGGTGTGACCTTAACCCCTTAAGGACACATGACGTGTGTGACACGTCATGATTCCCTTTTATTCCAGAAGTTTGGTCCTTAAGGGGTTAAGTAAAAAAAACAGGTTGTCGACATTAATGTCGGTTAGTCATTTGTTAGGGGACAACCTGGCCGGACACATGGTCTTAGTATGTGCCCTGAAGCAAATGGAGCAGATGTGCAATAATCTACATGCGCTGAAACTGCAGGAGCCTGCATTGAAATTATTGCACACCTGCGCCTTGCCTAAGAGGTGGGCCTACCCAGCTTGTCACGTAGACCACCCGCTGGCTTGTTGTGAGGGGTGAAAGAGGGATGAGGGGTGGGAGTGGAGGTGGTGGGATCTGCTTCAGAGGGACATAAGTCCGCCATGTGGGATGTGGAATTACATATGGCACAAGACGGGGGCCTGAGACCAGCGAAGTGGCGACAGAATAATTCTGTATCCATCTGACACCAGTTAATTCTTATGTTGAACTGTTTCAGATGGGTCGCCGCCTTCGCTGATACTGACTTATGGTAGTCGTAGAAAGAAGAGCCCCCGTACTTGATGCCTAGATCCACCACCTTGTGAAGGTAGAGGTCTAACTCCTCTCATCTGTGGGGATACACCATGCAGATGATGTCACGGTATATCCCGAAAGCTATCACGAACTGGGGAATTGAACGTTTTTTTATTGAGCCTAGGGTCTCTTGTCTTGAGCACTACTGAAATATCCCCGTAATTGTAAGCCTTGTTCTCCAGTATGTCCTGTGAAGCTATAAGCAGAGACACCAGACACACGTCCTTCCCGTCTAGGATTTCTTTCCTAATAGAGTCTGGGACGGAGTGAGCTGGTGACTCAAAAGGAGCTATAGCTGTGACTGGAGTAGGTGAGGGGAGTATGGGGGGGCATGCTGGTACAGCGGGGACAGCCGGGGTGGAGACTGGGAGGCCCGGGGTATTACCTGGGGAGGCGATGGCGCTCTCCAACTTAGATAGCCTGTTATTAAGGGTCTGTAGGTTGGCCAAGATTGCTGCCAGGGTATCCTGGGTGGCAATGAAATTACAGATAAGAAAACAGAATTGTAAATAAATAACATTTCTTAATATGTAATATTTATATACTTTATTTATATATTATAAACTTCTCACATATATATTATACAATATGCACTCAGTTCTCAGTTGTGCATTTATGTGTACATAATTCAAGATCGGCTTTACAAAAAAGCCCCCCCCTTGGGCACAGTAACTCGAAAAGCCATGTTTCCACAGCTATCCCAGAGTTCCCAGCTTGACATGCAAATTAATACACAGGCATTGTGTTCCAGATTAAATGTCAAGCTTTTGTGCTCAAGGGGAACATTTCTTAAAGTACAATTTGAGATATGCACCTGGTGCATAGCAGTGTTTTTTCACACAAACACATATAAGCACTCTGATACATGCACACATATACACTCACAAACACACTGATGCACAGAGACACACAATGACACACAAACACACACAATGACAGACACACAATCACAGTGCGTGTCTGACAATGTGTAACTGTGTATGTGCCTGAAAGTGTGTGCCTGGCCGTAAATGTATTTGTATGTCTGTGAGTGTATATATGTGCATGTGTAACTGTGACTGTGTTGGGAATGCATATTTGCATCTGTGTGAGTCTACATATCTCTGTGTCTGGGACTATGTCTGTTTAGGGGAGCTGATTTTAGTATTTTGTGTGTATTGAAGGGCTGCATATAGTTCTGATATGTGTTTTTATGGAAAGTCAGTTTTGTGTATTTATAGGGCCAGAGTTGACAGGGTCACTATGTGTGCGGCAGTGACTATGTGTTCTAGAGTAGATTGTGAAAGGGGGAGAGTGCATTTCTCTGTCCAGCATCCTCACACAGTGCTTGCAATGAGAGGGGCTCTAACCTTTATTCCCTGGTGGTCCAGTCGGTTGCCAGGCAAATCAGCATCTACGACTCAGTGCAGAGCCAACTGAATATTTTCTTCTGGCCACTGAGTAGGGGTGAAGCATCTGCAGCAATCTGCACCCAGCCGTAGGTACGGTCTGCACTGAGAGCAGGTCAGAACTGTGCAGATGTGTAGATCCACCCAACCGGCCCCTGCAGATGTCCAGCTTTTAAAAACAAAATGTCTTTGCTATAAATGAATGTAATTTGCAATACTTTAAATGGTGTATACACAAGTGACGGGGTTAATATGACCATTTGAAGGAATGATAGATTATTAATTAAAATTAATATTTCTTCTTCTCACTCTTCTTTTTCTCTAGGGATCCATTGTTTCCTCGCAAGATTGTTTGCCTGATTCCTTGTTCTCTTACTAATTCTCATATTTATTTATTTATTTATTGCTATTTTTGTCAAATTTTCTCTGTTACTGCTAATCCCTTCTCAGAAAGAAAAACTAAATAGAATGTTTTAAGTAACATCATCTACAGATGACAGAAGATCTAGAGGAGTCAAAGAAGAATTAGTGGTCCTATTCTCCGAATAACTATCTGATATCTAATTTTGAACATTGAAATATTATTTATTCATTAACAATATGTAAACCGACATCTTACGTTATCATTTATGCTTTGGGTGGAAGAACCGATGCTACATTCTGCTAAGAATAAACAAAAAAAACTTTTGGCTCAAAGGTCAGCAAGGGTTTTCTAGTTCCCTCTTGGGTCATAAAATTATAAACAATTTAAAAAAAACTAAAATGATAATCGAATATAAAAATAAGTATATTATAAAACAAAACAAAAATCAGAAGGGACAAATCCTATTTGTCCAGTGCACACGTCTATAGAATGTCTATATTTAACATAATTAAATGTCATATAATGTAACTAATGTGTCAAAGCACTTCTTTGCTTGGGTACATATAAGCCTATAGAAAACTATAAAAATTAACATATTTTGACTAAATACTAATATTTTACTATTTGTCTATAACAGTGACTTATGGCGAGTTGAGGACAGATTGTCACAATTTGACAGATTTCCAAAAAGTTTCCAATCCTATTAAGGATTAAAAATTAATCTATTCTTCAAATCTGGCTACTAAAATTTGGCAAGATGGCAATCACCACCTGGTATGATAAACAAACTCCAATAAACCTGTAGTTTATTGTCCTATTTGCACATTTAAACCTGCTAAAACCATTTCTATACCAGCATTGTTATCTAAGAATTATTTCTGCTGTGGATAAAAATGTGTGTATATATATATTAAGTCACATTCTGGTAACAGGAGAAAATATGAATCTTACTATAGTTTTTTTTTAGTTATGCCAGACTTATTTTTTATTGTAAACAGGATAGAAACATATGTTCGAGAATGTTGCTCACATAAAGATGAAAGCAAATATTGCTTTTCAAATCGAAGGACCTGTGTTTATAATAGAAGTCTTGCAAATACTTTGTTATTCTTCTGTTTTTGAATTTCCATTAGGGACAAGAGTTTGTATAATAGGATTGTTACCCTCATCACTTAGGATTTACCTGACAAGAAACATCTCATGCTAAATACACATGTATCGGACACGATCTACTCATTCCACTGATCCTAAAAGCAAACTGACCTTTAAATTCGAGTATGGTTTTCCCGTGTCACAGAGTGCAACGATGCACCGTGCCAAGATTAAAGGGACTTTCTGGGAAGCCAGGAATCTGCAAAAAGGAAAAAAAAAAGTGTTTTACAAATGACAGGCCAACAGAAAAAGCATTTATTAACAGTTGGGTAAAAGCAAATGTATCCCACCCTCTTTTGTGGTCCAGCCATGTGTGACCCATACTTCACATGGTAGCCAGAAGACTTTCACAACAGAAACCTGTCTATAGGGTTTAACCTGTAGCTGGGAACAAGATTACATCTGTTTTCTCAGAATCTAATTTCTCAATGACTTTGCGACCATGAAGCCCTTACATGAGACACTAAATTTCATACCAAAGAGAAGTTCAGAATGGGAGTGCTTGTGCTATTTGCGTCCAATACTGGTTGGAATGAAGTCAACATTCTTGTTATTTCCCACTGATTTAACTCCCATCTTCTACTTGTTCTTAGTGAAATAAATATGGTTTGGTGCACTCTCTCCGGGGCTTGGAGGCATGGAAGGTCTCAAACAAACTGGTGGGAAAGTGTATCTAACTGTACAAATAATAAATATAAATTATTGTTAGGATTTATTTTATAGTACATTTAAACATAGTAACTTAAAAGCATACCAGTAGTGTGGTTTAACGTAATTATGTCAAATTATATGAAGGGATACGCTGTATGAAAAAAAAAAAAAAAAAACATTTTCTTAAAGAATGGCAGAAGGTTACAAATTGAAGATTAAGTGACCACAAAAACTAAAGAGAGAATGTGAAGTATTATGACAACAGCACTCAAATGCATAAAATAATGGTTGTTTTTTCTGTAGCCATCCTTATCAAAATAAGGAGTCATTTTAATAAATGCTTTACTAAGCCATAGTTTAATTTATGATAAAAAAGTTGATTGCTGTATCTTGCATTCTTAGGATTTCTGGGAGCACACTACTTCTTATTTTATTTAGAAAGAGAGTCAAAGAAGTATTTGTTTTCAATTGTTTTGCACATATATATTTCTTACTGGCGAAATGGTTTAAACTGCCTGTAAACATATTGTATTCTATTTATTCTTATATGGTTGGCCCATTTATCTCTTGATATTGTACTAGTATTATTGTACTTGGGTTTATTTAGCTAGTTTTGTGTAAAACCTGATATTTTTGTGTCATACCTTTTATTAGCTTTATTCGTACATCTTTTCGTAGACAGGCAGCTTCTTAAAAACCTCTTCTCTCTATCTCTTATATAATACTGTGTTATTTGTTTGATCTTGTCCTGCAGATTTGAAGTTGGGCTTAATAGTGGATATCCGTTTTCCTGGGTTGGTAAATAATTTGACAAGTTTTCCTCTTTTTTTTTTTTTTTTACTTTCGCTTTTTTCTCAATTTTAACTATTAAACATTGGAAATAAGCAGCAAATCAGTGAGAGAAGGTTACATGACTAATGTAAAATATTATCTTTGCACAAGGCTTTGTAAAATCAGATACAATGTACTGATTATATTATTTGTTTTAACATTAGGATTATTTCAAGAAAGGACTATTCAACCTTTCATTGGCTTTATTTTTCTGTTAAAAATGGGGTGACTGGGTTGGTTGTTGAAGTGTATGTGTTGTGATTTTTCCAGGTTGTAGGTGATTTGTCATGTGTGGGGCATGGACATTGCTTGTTTGGCTAACAGGGGCCAGAGATCTGAGTGGGTCCTAATAGCATTGTCTAATTACGGCACCATTTGATTGCTAACCCCAAGTACTCAGTAATACTGAAAGAGAAAAAAGTTAATACAAAAAAGAATGGCTTGAGGTTAATACTGTGATTGTGGGGTTTATGAATTTAGGCTCATGTAATACTCTGAAATCTTTCAGAAATTTGTTGTCACAATTTGATATGGTTACATAGTTACATAGTAATCAAGGTTGAATAACGACTCAAATAAATCGTGTTCAACCTTTAAAAAAAAACGTTTTTTTTTTATTTTGTTGATCCAAAGAAGGCAAAACGACTTTAATTTAAAGCAGTTCCCATTGATGCTGCAAAAAAGGGGGAAACATCCTTCTTGATTCCATAATGAAGTCAAATTTTTTGTTGCTCAACAACCTGTTGAACCACATACATATTAATTATATCCTTGAATATTCTGTTTTCCAAAATATATCCATGTCGTTTTTAAAAAAATATCTATAGAATCCAAAAAGACAAACCTCATTGGGTAGAAAATTCCACATCGTATTCTTACTCTGAAGAACTCTTTCTTCTGTTGTAAGCTAAAATGCTTTTCCACCAGCCTTAATGGGTGACCACTTATCGATTGTATATTCCTGCTAAAAAACAGGCTAGAGATTTCTACTGATCCTGTATATATTTTTATAGTGCTACCATATTCCCTTACATTTTTTCATTTTTTTTTAAAAGGAAACAAATGCATTATTCTAGCCTTTCTACATAACTAATGCTTTATATCCCCCTTGTAATTTTTACAGATCACTTCTGCACTTGTTCTAGTTCTGCAATATCCCTTTGAACGGGTGCCTAAAATTTCACTACATAGTCAGGGTCGTGTCTTACCATCGATATCGATTTATAAAGAGGAAAAATAATATTTTGATCACATGAATCAATAACACTTTTTATATACGTCGACACCTTGTTAGCCTTTGCAATAGCAGACCTGCATTGCATACTGGTACCAAGTTTGTTGTTTATAATTGTTCTCAAGTCTTGTTCATTAACTGCTATCCCTAACTCAACACCATTTAATGTTTGCGTGGCTTATTCCAAAATATATTACTTTGCATTGATCTGTATTGAATGTCATCTGCTACTTGTCTGGCAAGTCACACAGATTATCTACCTCTGTAGAAAAGTTATATTATGTTCAAATGTTATCTTAACTAGTTTAACCCCTTAAGGACAAAGGCAATTGTATACATTCTGATCAAAACAAAATTGTGATAAGGTTGTACAGACTATATGTCTGTACAAATGTAATTCATCTCTTTTATATTAAGTAAACCCACACTTATTATATATAATTTTGTTCAGGAGAAACAGGGCTTTAATTTGACATCAAATATTCATATATGAGACATAATTGAATATGAGGAAAATGTAAAAAAGAGAAATGTTGAATGGCATTTTAACTGTGAATGTCATAATACTGTTTGTTTTTACTGCACTAAAATACACATATTTGTATTAATCAATGTCTCATTTGTACAACAGCAGCACCCATGTACAGATTAAAAATGTTTTGGAAAGTTACAGGGTGAAATATAGCTTGTTACATTTTTCAGTTTATACACTTTGAAATTTGCCAGACTGGTTTTGTTGCCTTTGAGACCGTATGGTAGCCCAGGAATGAGAATTACCCTCATGATGGCAT
The DNA here is from genome assembly GCF_036172605.1 of Pelobates fuscus. Taxonomy (NCBI): domain Eukaryota; kingdom Metazoa; phylum Chordata; class Amphibia; order Anura; family Pelobatidae; genus Pelobates; species Pelobates fuscus. The sequence goes on from NC_086317.1 coordinate 133,236,904, forward strand.
ACCATTTTCAAAAGTAGACAACCCAAGGTATTACAAATGAGGTATGTCCAGTCTTATTTAGTAGCCACTTGGTTACAAAACACTGGCCAAAGTTAATGTTATTTGTGGCTGAAAGATGCAAAAAACAAATATGAATGCTAATTTTGGCCAGTGTTTGTGGGCTACTAAAAAGACTGAAAATACCCCGTTTGCAATATCTTTGGTTGTCTACTTTTAAAATTGGTATGCCATCATGGGGGTAATTCTAATTCTACTTTCAACGCCCACTTTAAACAAATTAGGGTTTAGGGGTTTGACCTAGGGCAAGGTATAGAGTTATTTTAGAAGGTACTTAGGTTTATGTATGTGGGAAAGGCCATGCAATAAACATTCTTTTGCACCTGACAATGTCCATGGTAAGAGAGTGAGTGTCAGTAAAAGACTAGGTAGGTGACTGTGGCTGTTGGTATTTGACTTGGTATGTGGCTGAGTAACCATAGGTGGGTCACTGGGAGTGACTCTCAACTGGGTAAGTGATTACATTTGACTTGGATGGTTACTGTGTGAGTGACCTGGAAGGTGAATACTGGGTGCCATGTGTGAATGGGAGAGTGGCTCTATTGATAGGTTCGTTGTTTTATATGAATGGAAGGTTTGCAAGTACCTACCTCCCCAGACTTTTTCCAACATATTTTCTCTATGGCTCCTGCCACGGCTTAAAAGTTACAATTAAAATCATCATATAGAGCATATGAAAGTTGTGTAATTCTGCGTGAGATCAATTGTGATGCACGTGAATGTATTTTCCCTGTCTTTATAAACAAGGAAATTTTTGCAAACCTAGACTTTACTAGTCTTTTAGAAATGTCAGAGCTACTTTGATCTTTGTGCATTTGGGCCTTAGGAAAAGCACATTATCATTTGTTCTCATTTTGCCATTTGTTTGTAGCTGTATTGATACCACATTATGTGTGTGTATATAATTATCTTACCAGTTCTTCAGAGTAAATTGAAAGCAACAAAGTCAACAAATCCATTCATTAAATTGACCTTTTTTCCCTACAATGTGGCTTTAATATTAAACAGTGCTGGAGGATATACACTGTGTACTCCGAGAGCCTCAAATTGTTTTCAAAATGGAAAGTCATCCATGTGTGTACATCGGGCATGCTTCAAAATAATAATATAATAAGCATTTGAGTTATTTACTTACTATTTTAATTGAGTGCAGGCCAAACATTCGGGGAAAGGACATGATAATATATACAGCTGTCCCACTTTGGGTTTATTGATTCATACCATAGTAAATGTATTTATGATATAGCTTTCATGAATGGAGAGGAATATAAATATCAAACATTTATGTTGCATAGTTAAGTCCCTGCAACTATACATTCAAAATAAATATTATTCCCTTTTCTAGATTGAAATGGCCCACCTAAAAAGATCAAGCTTCCAACAAATGCTTTGAAAATGTCAGAAACAAGTAATGAGCATAACAAAGTATACTAGAAATTGCCTCTCTTAAAGTGAAACTTATTACCTATCTTAAAGTGAAAAAGTTCATTCCTTGTTAAGTATCAAACAAAGAAAAGGCAGGAGGATTCCTGTCGCTAAGGGTGAAATCGTAGAAATTGGTTGGTACCCAATATCTGTTCTTGAATACAAGTGGAATGATACCTACTAAGGTGAATAAAGACTGAGCAAATAGATTAAAACTTAACCTTTAATGCTAATATTACTAAAAATGTGAGATTCCCTAATAATATCATGAGGGAAAATATCTCCACCAAAGTCGTTAAAGGGACTCTCCAGCCAAGCCTCTTTACGCACCTGGCTCCAGCGCCGGGAGCCTCGTGAAGCCGTGCCCCCTATTTTGTCAAAATGACGAAATAGGCGGGCGCGAGCAGGGATCAATCAGACGCTTCCATTTGGAAGCGTCATTGCTCCCTTGTGCGCATGCGCTGCTTTGCCGCACATGCGCACATACTTCAGAGGGCGACATTCATGCCGCCCTCTGATGTCCTGAGCGCACTACCGCGCATGCGCGCGGTGTTCATGGCCGTGAGCTGAGCTGAGTGACAGCTCAGCTTGCGGTCTTTGCCCGCCCCCCTCCTCTGCTGACAGGCTGGAGAGAGAAGGCGCGCACACAGTGCCTTCTCTCTCCTGCACACGTCAGACGTATTTTAATACGTCTGACATGTACAGGGCCTTTTTAGGGCCCTGCATGATAGGAAGTCCCTCTGGTGGCCATCTGAGGTGGCCACTGGAGGTATTCCTATCAATCAATGTAAACACTGTATTTTCTCTGAAAATACAGTGTTTACATTAGATTGCCTGCAGGGAGCTATAGATCATACTTGAACAACTACATTAAGCTGTAGTTGTTCAGGTGACTATAGTGTCCCTTTAAATAAGCTAAATAGATGAACACAAAAAAGACAAAAAAGACCAACTACATAAACACAAATTAATGATAAAAATGTGGTATAAATATATGAGGTGTAGTTCTACTAAATGGTGCAAAGTTATTGAATCAAAATAAGTTATTGAATCAAAATAAGTGATGTGCTATTATGATGGTTCATAGACATCTCACATTCCACCTAAAACAGTGTAGAGGTGTATGTGTCCTCAGCCTCTAAAGATCTAGTAAAATACTAGAGTTTGTAACCAAACACTCAAAGTTCACACAGGCTGCATTTGGGCTAAAACTAGATACATGGGATGTAGTCAGTATAAGGGTGCAGCAGTATCTAATCTTGATATAACAACTAGTTACAAATTGGATAATGTATCAAGTGTAATCCTGTCAAGAGAGCTGCCCTTATATAGGATCTGGCTATGTTGGTACATTCAATCTAATGGTATAATCTCACTATTGTGCCTTCGAGGGCACACCTTAACAAAAGCTATCCCTAGTTTTTAAAGCTTGATAAACACCCGCCCAACAGGTCCCCATCCTAAGCATCCGTCTGGTTACTAGGTAGCTTAAGAATGAGTGGAGCGGTATCAACACCTGAGACCCTTCCTTATGCTGTATAAGTCAGCATGTGAATCAATAGAGCGGTTTGAGCGTCTAGACCCCTAACACGCGTTTCAACTTTTGTCTTATCAGAGGGGAAACGGACTTAGATTGTGTCTGGCATTTTCATAAGTATCTTAAATGTGATTGGATGAGGAGATTTTGAATGGACCAATCATCACTTAGGAAGAAACATTATAGTGCGAATAATTTGATTGGGATATGTTATAAACCACCTAATGTAAATATTAATAAGGAAGAACAGCTGTTAGAGCAAATTGGGAAAGCTGCAAATCAGGGTAACACGTTAATTATTGGAGATTTCAATTACACGGACGTAAATTGGGATAGAGTGACTAGTACTTCAGCAAGGGGAATCAGGTTTTTGAATGTGTTAAATGACACCTTTATGTCACAACTGGTACAAGCACCAACTAGAAAGGATGCTTGTCTGGATCTCATTATAACAAACAATGTTGATCTTTTGACCAACATTCAAGTAGGGGAGCATTTGGGAAATAGTGATCACAATAATATTTGCAAAAAGGCAATTAAAGTGGCTAAACTAGAAAATTAGAAATTGATAGCCAAAGAATGAAAAACCAACCCCAATTTTTTTTTCAAGTACATCAATTCTAAAAAAACAAAAAATGAAAGTGTAGGTACACTCGAAACAGAGATGGGTATGTTAGCTAATGAAATTTGAAATAACTATTTTTTTCAGTATATATTAATGAGGATCCTATGGCAAGAGATATGCAGATGATTGCTGCAAAAACATGCAGATAACTTGTAATTGGATGACTTGAGACAAGGTGCCACAGCAGTTAAAGAAAATTAATGTAAATAAAGCTCTAGGGCCTGACGATATTCACCCACAAGTACTTAAGTGGGGAAATAAGTGAACCTCTGTATTTAATTTTTCAAGATTCTTTTGTTTCAGGTATTGTATCGGAGGATTGGAGGAAGGCAGATGTCGTTCCTATATTTAAAAAATGTTCAAAATCCTTGCATGGAAATTATAGACCTTAAGCTTAACGTCTGTGACTAGGAAAATATTTGAAGGGCTTTTGAAGGATAATATTCAGGAATTCATTGGGAAGAACTTTGTTATTAGCAATAATCAACATGGTTTTATGAAACATAGGTCATGTCAAACTAACCCTTATTGCTTTCTATGAAGAATTAAGTAGAAGTATAGATCAGGGTGTTGCAGTGGATGTGATCTGCTTGGATTTTGCCAAGGCAATTGATACGGTTCCTCACAATAGGCTAGTCTTCAAACTAAAAGAAATTGGTCTAGATCAGGCATAGGCAACCTTCGGCACTCCAGATGTTTTGTACTACTCCTCACAGGATGCTTTGCCAGCATTATGGGTGTAAGAGCATTATGGGGGATGTAGCCCACAACATGGTCTAGATGAATATTCTTGTTCTTGGGTAAAACATGGCTTAAGGATAGAGTACAACGAGTTGTCATTAATGGTAAATTTTCAGGCTGGACAAAAGTGATAAGTGGTGTCCCTCAGGGTTCTGACATCAAGGCTATCCAATAGAGTATATGGGTGCACTGTGAGATCTTCTAAGATCAGAAGAGTCTTCTTGGTATCTTGTATGTGGGGTGAGAGATTGGTTACAAATTAATGTAACAATTTCTCCACAAATTGGCTGGCATTTTCTGTGAAGAACCCATTACCCGAGACAATAGGTCTACTAGGTGGGTTTAGTAGATTCTTGTGGACCTTAGGTAAGCAATAGAATGTAGGGATAGTTGGAGTGCTATTTGGTAAAATTAATTTAGATTCCTCTACTGTGATTACTTCTTCCACTATTGCTCCAGTTAGAATCTGTCTTAGTTCATATAAAAATGTTGTTGTGGGATCATTTGTTAGTAGAAACATAGAATCATAGAATGTGATGGTAGTTAAGAACCATTCGGTTCTTAGGGCTGAACCATTCGATCAAATAAGAGAAAGATAAAGTATAATGGCTACAAAAAAGATCCTAAAGCGGGTTCTAAAAAAGAAAAGAAAAATGATAAATCAAATAAAGGCCTGTCAAAATTATTTTCCCCACAAGCAGATATGCTAGAAAAAAAAGGATCTCTGGCGATTTCCCTTTAAATTCTAACTCCTCAAAAGATATTGATAACACAAAAGACACGATGGAATTGAGAAATTATTTAAGCAAACTAGGATAAGGACTCAAGAAATCTGAAGAGCTTATGGGAAATCTCACATTCCAACTTAATACACAGAATGGCCGAATTAAATCCTTAGAAAAAAAGATGGAAGAGATAGAAGCAAAATCAGTGGAAATGGAGGATAGAGCTAGATGCTGAGGTATTCCAGAACATGTGATACAAATCAATTTGGAAAAATACTTGACAGAATTTCTCACGTTCTTAGGATTACCCTCGAACAAAGAAGTTAACTTTCTAGAAAGATTTCATCGTGTTCCTAAAGTTGCAAATCGAAATATCAATACTCTAAGAATGTTCTGATATGCTGCCACGCTTTTAGATACAAAGTGCAAATTATGAAAGCAATGTTTAAAAAGAATATATAAAAGGATCCCCATACCAACAAATAAAGTTTTTTTCCAGATTTGTTGTTCCATGCAAGATCCCTGCGGAGAACTTTTAATCCATATACATGGATATTGAGAAAATTGAACCTCAAATATGCTTGGATATTTCTATCTTGAATCACCTTATACCACGAAGGGAAAAGAGAGTCCTTCGATACAGCAACGAAATGGAAAACTTGAATGCAAGATAAGAATTTGGAAGCTTCAATGTCAGGAGAGAAGGTCTGAAGACAAAGAAACTCTAAGTTAAGAACAACAGAAGAAGAAGACAAGTGAACTGGTTTTCTCTCTCTTTTTTTTTTTTTTAAGTTGACACAGTAAAGATTTGACAATTGAACTCCAACTAAAAGGAATGTATCCCATGCTCAAGAAGCATGGCTAATTGAATACTCTAGCAGTTTTTTTTTATTAGTTTTTTTCTTCTCTTTATAACTTAATGTACTTTGAATATAATTGGATTTCATAGTTGATTATTGCACTTTATCAAGCAGTGCATTTAGTGTTATGGTTTTATATTTTATACTATTACACTATTATTCTATGCATTTTAAATATTTAATGCACTTTATGGATTGGTTTTTGCACCTTAAAAATACAGTGCACTTTTGTATTTTGCACTTACTTGTTTACTGCAGATGAGAATAAGGGAATATATCACTAATACTATAGATTGACTAAAGAGATAGATTAAATTTAAAGGGGCAATTAGAAACACCATAACCACTATGATGTGCTTAAGAAGGGAAGAGAAAAGAAGGGGGAAAGAAGTGAATGTCAAAATTAGACACAAGGACATGGTAATAGGAATTGAAGTAGAATAAAATAGGAATTTTGTAATTTTGTAGTTACCTCACACGAACTCTTAAGAGAAATAAAAATAATGTAATATATAAGGGTGAAGTACAATCTAGGCAGAACACACCAGACTATATATGTCTTATTTTTTATTTTTAAATTGCTTATAAATCTGTCTAATAATATTCACGATAAAATAAGATATGGGATTAAAGATATAAAGGGATATTTGGTATATTTTTGCAGGGAAAATTAATACGCAGAACGAATAGAGATAAATCAAGTACTAAGGGGTAAGTTTAAAGAAAATAGCACTAAAGAACTAGATAAAGAGAACACAAAAATATAATAATAATAATATATTACAAATTGTGTAATTTGTATTTGTAACACATTCTAAGTCCTAAGTTGAAGCTCAATTTACCATAGTTATTAGAACAGATCAGAGTATATAGATTGGTGCACGTTTTTTATTTATTTAATTGTTATTTTTTTTCTCTGGGTCTTCACTTCTGATTGTTTATGGCTGAACATACGGATGGAAGTGTGTCAGCCATAAAGGGGAGTTTTTACGCCTATGTGATAGGGTTGTATAAAACTCTAGGTTATATGTTTATGTGTGTGTGTCGGTACAACTATGTGGTTATTGTAAAGATGTCTCTGCCAGGGACCAGTAAGAGAGAGAAAGGGCTGTCATCTAAGAACTTTCCTGTTACGGTTGCCCCCAGGCTGGCTGAGAGTTGGACCGCTTAGGTGTCCTGGTTCCCAATCTTGGAGAGTAATAGCAAAGCTCCAAACAGCATCCAGCGGTAATCCTGTAAGTGTAGACATCCAACTAGTTATAGGTAGAGCTAGTATAAAGCATTTCAGTACAACATGAGTCGAGGCTACGAGTTGAGGTTAAGAGGAACTCGTTTATTGATCACTCATGCACTGCTTAAATACATATTTTCAGGCCAGAGGAACACCCAGGATAACAACGAGCAGCCACCAAAGAGAACAAAGTGCATTTTTCAAAACACTCCCCTCTAGCCTGGAGATAATTGGTCTCAATGGTAACAGTAACTAAATTATCTCCAGGTACATGCAATAATATAATTTTATGGTTACACGAAAAATGAATAAAAATATATAAATATAACATAGTTTTTAATAGTCACATTCAACCCATCCCCTGACAGCTTGGATCTGAGTGCACAAGATACATGAAAAGCCCTCAGATCTCACGAATTGTATAGGAACGCCATAGAATTGGATGTTTTAAATAATCAAAATAAATGAAATCCCTCTAACACTACCACAGCGAATATAATGGCAACGGAAAAAATAAATAAATGACTTGTTAATCACCAATGCCAACAGAGCACTGGAATTCCTTAAAAGGAAGTGGTATTATCAAGGTAATAAAGTTACTAATTGGATGACTAATAAGTTAAAAAAAAGAAAAAGCAAAGAGCTTTATCACAAAAATTAAAAATGGGGACAAATTGGTGATGTCACCCAAAGAGATTGGAGAAACCTTTAAAAACTTTAATAAAACACTGTACAATCTTCCAGATCCAGGTCCGAACAAAGCAGTTAAAATACTTTGAAAACCTTAATCTACCTAAGATCTCTCAGGTTCAATTAATAGAACTAAACCAACCTTTTACTGAGGAAGAAGTTGAACTAGCCATTGTAAAATTCAAGAAAATAAAACTCCTGGCCCAGATGGGTATAATAACTTATTCTATAAATTGATGAAAGGCAACACCATAAAGGATATTACTAAAGTATTTAATGATTTTGGGAAATCTAGAAAGATTCCAGAGGAAATGATTCAAGCCCTATTCCAAAACAGGGTAAAGACCAAGATAATGTTATAAACTACCGACCAATCTCATTATTAAATGTGGATATCGAACTTTATTCATCAATCCTAGCGGAAATATTATACCCTCCGTGATACATTTGTACCAAATGGGATTTGTCCCAGGAAGATCCTCTAGAAATAATATTAGGAGATTGATAGACATTCTAGATAAGGTCAAATCAGACCAGAAGCCCTTGTTGACCCTGTCGCTAGATGCCGAAAAGGCCTTTGACTGGGTCAACTGGGCCTTTGTGAAAGAAGCATTATTAGCTTTTGGCCTACGCGATGAGATAATGGACAAAATCATGGTACTCTATTCTAGCCCCTCAGCTAGGGTAGTGGGGCATGGTTTTAATTCTAATTGGTTTAAACTTATGAACGGAGTAAGACAGGGATGTCCCCTTTCACCTATTTTTTCTTATATCAGTTAAGCCTTTAGCAGTTTCTATCCGTTGTAATCAAAATATAAGAGGTTTTGAGAATAAAGAGGATAATATTAAGATCAACTTATATGCAGATGATACTATTCTTACGTTACAAGACCCCTGTAAATCTATGGAAGTATAGATGAAAGAGATTAGAGCATTTTCCCTTTGTTCTGGCTAGAAGTTAAATATGGAAAAGTCAGTGGCTCTTGCAAGTAATATATCCCATGATACTAAACAATTTTTGAGTAGTAAATATGGTTTCAGTTGGGCAGACCACTATATCAACTATTTAGGCATCAAGATCTGTACAGATCCTAAGAAGATTATAGAAAAACATTTTCTACCCTTACTGACTCAAACGAGCAAACTGAAAGAATGGAAACCATTAGGTTTTTCTTGATGGGGAAGAATTACTATTATTAAAACGCATATGCTGCCAAAATGGTCCTATTTGATTAAAATGATACCCCTCAGGATCCCATCGATATGGCTTAAAATGATCCAAACCTCAATTAATTAATTTGTCTGGCAAGGGAAACGTCTTTGAATACAAATGAGAATGCTGGCCTTAAAAACATAACAAGGAGGACTTGGTATTCCAGAAGTAGAACAATATCATAGGGCCAGTTTAATAACACACACTATTGCAACCCAAAAAGAAGATTTGCAAAAATAAAGTTGGTATGCTATTGAAAAAGAATTAACTGGCATACAAGATTTAGGTGCCATTTTTCGGGGGTACCAACAATATAGAAAAAAGGGTGTTGGAAGGTTCATTAATAATTCAGGACCTTAAATTTATTTGGGATAAATTGAGGAAAAGCCTAAATATAAATAACAAAATATGAATGAATAGGGCTTTCAAATACATAGCTAATAATATACCAGATATAAATCTGAAAAATTGCCTAACTAAACTAACTAACTAAAATTAATGATTTGATCAACAACAAAGAAATAAAGCCTTTCAAGTTATTATGTAAAGAAAACAACCTGCCTAACAATTAGTTTTTTTTACTTATCTAAGATTAAAGAAAAAAAAACATCTCCTTGTGAATAACTCTACAATTCATAAAAATCTAGAAACTCTGATAGAACAGGTTGACATGAAATACATGATATCAAAATCTGTAAAGTTATTATGAGAATGTAAGCCTGAAGTATCCTTTTTGGCTCTTAAAAAATGGGAAGGAGACTTATCTATAGTAATCTCCCGTGAGAGCTGGTTGGGATCTTTTTGAAAAGTACAAAGAGCAATCCACTATTTGAATTTGGTTGACCGATGATACTTCGTGACGTCACGGATTATGAGGATGCTCCCTGAGTGGGGGATAGGTGTTGGAGATGTGAGAGATATAAAGGGGACTTTATGCATATATGGTGGCAATGTGATCAAATTCAAATATTTTGAGAAACATATGAAATAAAATTGTGACAATATGCAAATTCACATTAAGCTGTAAACCAGAGATTTGTCTCTTGTATATAGATCCCCAAAAATGGGCGACACATATAAGACACATACTTATTCATATTCTGGTAGCAGCAAAAGTAATAATAGCAAGGTACTAGATATCTTTACTAACCCCCACCTGGCCCATGGTTATAAATCAAGTGCTATTCCAGCTCAAAATGCAATCGGGAATTCTAATCAATCATTTTTTTAAAGGGGGGGAGGATAGGGATAAATGGATTAAAAGAATAGAGGAAATTGAAAAAAGGCCTCTGAGGGAACAGCAAACTGTAAATAAAGAAAAGAAAAAATAAAGTAAATAAAGGCTTTCTTTGAGTAGATATTGACTGCGCTCTTGTTTATTTTTATATCCTTTTACCTTCTCTCTATGAAGGTACTGAGGAAGGGGCAATTGGAAGTTGGGAAGATTATTCGTCCCTGTCAGAGACACCTAATGAGACACTAATGTAAATTATTTTTGTTAAGTGTTGTCTTACGTTGAAATAGATTTTATAGTCTGAATTCATATGTATAGACTTAGGTATGAAAGATTGAACGTCTGCAGATAGATTGTTATTTATAATTTTTTGGGAAAACCGTATTTCAGTATAGACTAACTGGACAACAGCCTAATTAGGTTTATAATTTGAGTATATACAATGGTATACACAGTTATGTGCCAAGATTGTGTGTATTGTTATGCATTGTTTTTTTGTTTGTTTGTTTGTTTTTTCAATGTGTTGTATATGTCTATTGAAGAAAATTAATAAAGAAAATACTAAGCACAACAAAAAAACAAAATCATTCTTGAAATTAAGTCCCATTAAAATGCGTATACAGCGTCATCTATCTCAAAACATTCTCTCTGACAATTTTTGCAAAAACTTGATTTCAAGGTTGTACCCTTCTTGCAGCTGGTCAGGCAAATGCAAGACTACAAGTCCCACTAACTGCAGAGGATGATGTTCGATAGAGTCTGGTTGCAGGTGCAGGGTGCAAATTGGTTGCTGTAATGAAATGTACTCATTCTTTATAATTTGTGTCTATAACAGCAGCTGTAGTGTTTTTACAGACCATCAATTGAACTTTTCAGAGGTTGAACCCATAGACCTTCCCAACTTTCAGTTATTGAAATGAATTTAATTTACTACAGATTTGATGTTAAGTATGATTTGAGTGTAATATTTTTTATTTTTTTAATGTTATTTGTCACTTTAGGTGATTGCTGCTTGAAGTAAAGCTATAGTGCCAGGAAAACAAACTAGTTTTCCTGGCACTTTAGCTTCCCCGTCTGTCAAGGCCCCCTCCCATGGCGCTGGAGGGGTTAATAACTACTACCCCCGCCGATGCACGCAAAATAGGTAGTGATCTCCATATACATTATCAGAGACATTGATTGTACGTCTAACAGACTATGAAATCTGTTTGCGTAATAGTAAACATAATTGCATTTTAAACATTTTACTTGTGTTCTTTTGAGCGCTCAGAAATACAGTTTATAATGTTTGAAATGTTATTTGGTAAAGCGAAACGTGTTGGAAATTCAAAGTGAACTTAAAATTTTAGGCCAAGCTATAGCCAAACTGAAAAGATTATCCATGTTATATATTGGTTAAATTATCCCCTAAACCAGCCCTATATCATATCCTAAATCAACCTTAACCCCAACATGTCTTATAAATTAAATTGTGACACCGAATAGTAGCAATACCACTCTGTGCTGTATAATTTACTTCAGAGTGCATCAAGGTGACGCTGTCACGAATAATGTAATTGGAGGTGTTATTTATCTCTCACTTTTACATGGGACTCAAAGCCAATAATGAAATTGTACCAAAATGCGACCCAGGACTTCTCATGACCTCGGGGCTACAGTCGCTATCAGGCTCCCCCCAAGCAATGACCATGCACTTGAAATTCATTTAAAAAGAAGTTAGAAACATGAATGTGAAATTCAACAGCTAAGTCTGTATGGAAAAGTTTTACATGCTTACATAAGTTGTATGTTTTTTGTCTATCATATGGAAGACATATATAGCAGTTTCTCTTACTACCTAATGTAATTTTTTTGTTTTAATAATACATTTAATTTAGTATAAGTGAAAAGCAAATGCTTTCATAAGCAAACTTATTTCATATTTTGCATTATTACGCTTTTACAAAACCACCATTCATGATCTGCAATAAATCTGCTGCTCTTCACGCAAGTACTGTATTCCCTGTTATTGCTAGACATTGTATGTTTGAGTAAATCTGTCTGCTTACCCAGAATCCCTAGTGCTTGAAATATTGAGATACTTGACAGTAGAAGTTATGAATGAATTATGAATAAGTACTAATGACTGTGAAACTGACAGATGTAAATTCTGCCTTTTTATACCATGCCTGTTGATATACTCAGAGGCTGACACCTGCTTACCCTGCTTTGCCAAGGTGCTTATAGTACAATAGTTTCATCCTGTCGTCTGTGTCCACATAGCGTGTTTTCCTTTCATTTGATATAAATTTGAAACTGAAATAGTAATGTGAGTACACAGTTAAAACAATGGCTGTTAAGATTCAACTGCCAAACGTGAACAGAGCGTACTTCAAACAAAACAAACATTTGTGTGAAATGTTCATTAACCCCTTGGCTCCCATTTTTATAGCATACATTTTGCATCTCCATTTTCCATTGCTTCCGTTCATTCAGTAATTTACTTATATACAATTCCAATGTTTAGGAAACATTGACATGGTCTTCTTCAGCTTCACTAACTATTCGATGAACTTGTGTATAAACAATATCAACTGATTTAATGTCTACATTAAATGACTATCCAGTTGTACCAGCTTTATAAATGGCCTCATCGTTATGATTTCACTTATTTTGATGCATCTGTCATTAACAAATAAAATGGTATCCCTTTATGGACATGACAGGCTTGTCTATACATTCTTCTAGCTGTACTAAAGATTTGACTTTAAATTATTAACTTGCTTAAATTAAATGCAATTTTTTTTTATCTTACAGGATATAGTCTATATAAGGGGTACACAAAAGATAGATCCCCACATGTTTTAAAACTAAGCTTCCATGATGTCTTGTCATTCTAATGGCTTGCAAAGTCCTGAACTACAAAAAAAAGGTCCATCCAAGCATAATCCACGGGATAGATCCTAAGATTCCCTATGTTTATGAACTGCCCAATTTATTGCCTAATCAATCTTGATGACTCCAATGATTGCATATGCCTTTTTTTTATTGCAGCTACAAATATTTAAGATAAATTACTATATCAAACTCTACATTTAAAATAATAATTTTTTCCAAGACTGATTTATAAAATTATGTTTTCTTTATTAAGTTAGCATTGCTTGTGTTTTCAGGATAGTTTAAAACTAGACTTGTGCATGGCAGAAAAATTTGGTTAGTCCGAAAAAAACCCGAAATTGTTTCAGTTGGTTTAAATTTTGTCCATGTGGTGTTTTAGTTTGGACAAATTTCCCCATACAACAATTTCTGTAAAAAAAAGAATTGGACGAACTAAAATTACATTAAAATGCACTTATTAGTGTACTCTGAATCACAAAACAAACACATCAGCTTGTCCATTGTTAATTTTGTTTGTTTTGTGATTCATTCATATGGTGTTTATGGAATTTGGACAAATCAAAAATTACCCAAAATGTATATAAATCAAAATACATTCAAAAAAATAAAGAAAGTCAGGGGGGAGGGGGAAAGAGGGAAGCAAGCCAAGCATGTGAGCTGAGCACACACGTTTGATGAGAGCTCCAGGCATTCAGAGATATATACACATCATTTGGAACCCAAAACCTCACTTTACCCCGGACACTCAGGCAACATGATGGGCTGAAAATACAAGAAATGAAAGCCTGACAAGCGGCGGCCTGACAAGCCGTGGCACATTGAGGGCCACCGGGGGCAAGCAAGCGGTGCTACCCCGAGACTTAGATGGCCAACTACCCCAAGACTTACTCGGAGATGTCCGACGACGTCTTCCTCGAGGATAAGGTGGATGAAATGCCCACAGCACAGCCCCAAAACTGGCCTCTGCAGGCTCCAACTCTGCCCCAATAACCACGAGGTCCTGACAACACTCCTAGCAGGCCTCCAGAACACCACATTGGTGGACACAGCAAAGATCTGCGAGGACCTTAAAGGCCTTTCAAACAGGATAACTAACACTGGGGAGCAAGCCCTGCAAATTACCTCCCTACAACACTTTGCAGATGTGGAAGACACAAGGCGCAGAACAAATGTGAAAATAAGAGGCATTAGGGAGGAAGTACAGGCAGCTGAGATATCTCACCTTCTTAATATCACTGGCGAATGGCGCACAAGCTCCAGGTACTTAAGGAAAATGATAAATATGAGATACATGACATCAGAGAAGCAAAGGTACTTCTGGCCAATCTGGGCCTACCTCATGAGTCTCTGGCAACCACAGGGCATGGCGCGACAGAGCAAGTCCCACAAAGATGGAATCCAGCTACAGTGACACTGTGTGTCCCTAGAGTGTCCCCGCCAGACCTCACTGCAGTGAACATTACTTGAACAACCTGGAGTATTGGTGACCACACCAGGGTGCAATATCAATACCATTACCCATTCTCATGTTTAGTGCTCAGTTTTCAGTTTTCTATTCTTTTAATGTATCCCTTTTTTTTCTTCTTTTCATCATTTTATTGCATTATTGTTGGTAACATAACTCCAATGCCTTGCAAACCCTCAGCTCGAGGGATTAGCTAACCAAAGATCTATTCCCCACCCCTGCCTTTTAACAGCATCATGGGATAATAGTGCTACATAGCCTCATCAAAGGTGTTAAATCCCATAATTCCTCACGCACATTGTACTAAAGACCAGGCACTCCCAATCCACCAAACAAGACCCCTGGATTGTCCGCACGTAGGGGAACGATAACCCCTAGCAATTCACACTTCTAGTACTAACACTTAGTTTAACTCTTGTAAATATAGCCTCTACATCATAACACATAAAATGTCAATTCATTAAAAAATCCCTGACTATACGGATACTGAACACAGCAAAACATATCTTGCCCTATATTAGAAGACAGACACACCCCCTCTGTTAACAACCTGGTTTGAGAAAATGGAGGAACTGCGAGGACTGGAAGACTTGACGGTTACAGCTCAGGGCCGCTCACAAACATACCTAGATATATGGACACTTTGGATTGTAACAGCATACTGCCCATATTTCCGAAGCATGCTGACATACGGCCGACAGGGGGCTGACAGGGGGAGTGGGGAAGAAGACACCCAGGCATTGACCCCGACGTAGACAGGAACCTCAGGTCGCTGACCTACCCAGGATGATGAACGAAGCTCCTACACCCTGGCATGCTGCCCATGCCTATACCATCACAAACCGGGGGCGAGGGGAGAGGCGGGAGAAGGGACACACATGAGAACCATCCAGACGGGCGGGTAGACTGCAGTGCTAGGGGGCACAACTGTGGTAGGGAAGCTGGACATAGGAGTTACATCACTAATTCAAGATAAATTGAACACTACTAATGGTACGCTATTATGAGATACCATAGACTACATCATGATATTACCAATAACATTTAAACACAATTTGCTACACATTGATTCAACATATTTGTGGGTTTTCAACCTTCCCGATATATATGATGCACAGTTGAGAATGTTTTTCCCTTAACTGTTTGATTTGCCTCTCGTAGCCTTGCGTGGCTAACTGGTTGACGTAGATCTGCATGCCAAGGACCTGTGAGTCCTACCTATTTACGGCTACTTAACAAGTATCGAGAAGTTTGATGAAAATGTCCACATTGTGGGCTATTGTGAATGAACATGACTCAACGATCACTACTACGCATTCTAAAATATTAACCACACATATTGCTTAATATCTAAGTTCCTTTTTTTTATAATTCACCTCTGCATGTCGGAATAGTATTATCTGTTATTACGCCCATCTAACGTTACACATTCAGCTTACTATATCATGCTAAATTATGTACTGACTTTCTCTTTCTTCAAAGTTAGCTATACATGATGAGCCTGTTCCTAAGCTTATATAAGAATGTGCAGTTACTCTGAATGCCATGTCTTGTAACATTTGTCAGTATTATACTTGTTTAAGCTGTCGTGGCTGTACAAGCTTGTTTTTATTATATTATGCACACCTAAAGTAAAGAATAAAAAAAAAAAAAATCCAGTGTGAACTGAATCTGCTTACATTTCTTGAAGTTTCTTTTTGTTTCTTTCAGACACTCCAAGTTTTTTGCCTTGCCTTGATCTGGCAAAAGGCATTGAGAAATATAAACAGACTAGTAACAAAGCGCTAGGACTAAAGTAAACATAAAGTTAATGAAAGCAACAAATTGGTATGAGCTCTACTGAAATATTTAATTAGAGAAATCCCAATCATAGTTAAGTACATCTTTACAACTCATTTGGGTAGGCAGAATCTTTAGTAAGAAAGCATCCTACAAAGGATAAAATTAATATCTTTAACATATTATTATAAAGTACATGTGGTAAAGATGTACGCAGAGCTGCAGATTCCTGGAAACAAACAATATACTTTTTTTATTATAATATTTTGGAAATAATACATTTACATATTTCTCTTCTCTGAAGTTTTATCATAAGTCATAATATTATATGATATAACATTAGATTCATCAACAAGTAGCACTGGAAAAAAATAATTATATATATATATATATATATATATATATATATATATATATATATATAAAGATAGCAGATAAATGGGCTGCACTCACGGTCTTTCCATGTATAATGTTCTTTTATTCTATCATATTAAAAGCAGATCAACATTTCGGTCCGCTCAGGGACCGAAACGTTGATCTGCTTTTAATATGATGGAATAAAAGAATATTATACATGGAAAGATGGTAAATGCAGCCCATTTATTTGCTATCTTTGAATATTCATACCCCTGGACTGGCACCCGGCAGTTAAAGTTAATATTTAAGCCTGCAAGGATTAATTAATTAATTAGTGCAAGGATTATCCAATTTCTTGTATATATATATGTATGTATATAGTAAGTAGATAAAGGAAATGCACTCTTCGGTCTTTATACAAAAATCAGTGGTATTTAATAAATTAAATCGGAAAAAGGTTTACATATGTAATATGTAATAGTGCATTTCCTATTTCCTTTATCTACTTACTATATATATATTTAGCGTGGGATTGCACCAGGAAATATAGCTGGCTTTTTACCATCTGAAAATGTGAGTGCAATTTTATATATATATATACTATACAGGGCCGGCCTTAGGGGTGTGCGAGCTGTGCGGCCGCACAGGGCGCCATGGAGCAGGGGGCGCCCTGACAGCCGTCACAACCCGCACATGGCCGGTGTCAGGGTCTATTTAAAAAAAAATCACGGCAGAGGGGGCGGGGCTTACCGAGCTGCAGGGGCGGGGCTTATCACGAGGCAGAGGCGGGGCTAATACCTCCCGAAGCCCCTGCTGCACAGGAAGAGGGAAGGAGTCCCTGCTTCCCCATCAGCCAGCTGCATCCACTGGATAGAGGTAAGTGTGACTGTTTGCCTGTTAGCCCTCTTTTCCAGCCCTCTATGTGTCCCACTATTCCCCCCTCCCAGCCCTTCATATGCTCCTATACCCCCCTCCAGCCCTTCATGTGTCCCTATAGCCCCCCCAGCCCTCCATGTGTCCCTGTACCCCCTCCCAGCCCTTCATATGTCCTTATAGCCCCATGTGTAGCCCCCTCCACAGCCCCATGTGTCTCATTATAGCCCCCATGTGTCCCTATAGCCCCCCCACATGTCCCATGTGGCTGTGGGACTGTGTGTGTGACTGTCTGTCTGCCTGACTGCCTGTGTGTGACTGTCTGTCTGTGTGTGACTACCTGTCTGTGTGTGTGTGTGTGTGTGTGTGTGTGTGTGACTGCCTGTCTGTGTGTGAGACTGCCTGTGTGTGTGTGTGTGTGTGTGTGACTGTCTGTCTGTGTGACTGCCTGTGTGTGTGACTGTGTGTGACTGCCTGTGTGTGTGACTGCCTGTGTGTGTGTGTGACTGCCTGTGTGTGTGACTGTCTGTGTGTGTGTCTGCCTGTCTAACTGTCTGTCTGTGTGTGACTGCCTGCGTGTGTGACTATCTGCCTGCGTGTGTGTGTGACTGCCTGTGTGTGTGTGACTGCCTGTGTGTGTGTGACTGCCTGTGTGTGTGCGTGACTGCCTGTGTGTGACTGCCTGCCTGTGTGTGTGACTGTATGCCTGCCTGTGTGTGTGTGTGTGTCTGTCTGTAACTGTCTGTATGTGACTGCCTGCCTGTGTGTGTGTGACTGCCTGTGTGTGTGTGTGACTGCCTGTGTGTGTGTATAACTGTCTGTCTGTGTGTGTGACTGTCTGTGTGTGTGTGTGTGTGACTGTCTGTGTGTGACTCTAATTGTGTGTGTCGCTGTAGCTGTGCCATTGTGTGTGCCTGTGCCTGTATGTGTGACTGCCTTTAACTGAGTGTGTGTGTGTGTGTGTGTACATGCCTGTAACCAAGTTTAAATTTCCCCCACCCCTTCCTGTCAAGGCCGCACTTTGACTGACAGACGCTCACTCACTGACAGACGCACACTCACTGACAGACACACACTCTCATATACACTAACAAACAATGACATACACACACACACTATTACTTGGACACACACTGACAGATGCACACTCTCACTGACAGACGCATGCACTCACTGAAAGATGCACGCCCCCACTGACCGACACATACACACTCACTCACTGACACATACACACTCACTGACTGACATACACATTCACTCACAGACACAAACACACACATAAACACTTACACACACATTCACTCACAGACACACACACACACACACTTAGACACCTACAGACACACACACACACACACACACACACATTCACTCACAGACACACACACACATTCACTTAGACATACACACTCAAAGACACACACACACACACAGACATTTCCACTAACACTCACAAACTAATATTATTTTAATTTTATTTTAAATCCACCCAGCCTCCATGGGAGAGCTGGAGTGGATTTCTTGCCTGCAGTCCAGTGTGGCTGCTGGGCGGGCAGGCAGGGGGCGCACAGACTGAGTAGGCGGCTCTTAGTGATGCCAGGAGCCGGACTGACGTCATATTTTGCCCCCCCCTGCAAAGTGCCACCTAAGGCAGATGCCTTGTTTGCCTCACGATATACACGTCCCTGGTGCCTGTGTGTGTTACTGTATTCAGGCAA
The DNA here is from genome assembly GCF_036172605.1 of Pelobates fuscus. NCBI lineage: Eukaryota > Metazoa > Chordata > Amphibia > Anura > Pelobatidae > Pelobates > Pelobates fuscus. The sequence goes on from NC_086317.1 coordinate 133,256,311, forward strand.
CTTGGTGGGTGGTGGGGGGGGCGCCATGAAGACTTTTCGCACAGGGCGCCTATTTGCCTAAGGCCGGCCCTGATACTATATACAGTTTGTATATAGTATATACAAACTGAAGTGAATTGCTAGCACCTTAGTTTAGAATACAAAAGCCATCCCGTACACGTATTATTCAGAGAGACTGCAGGGGCATGATCTATAAAGTGAAACCACTTCATTAAGCTAAAATTGTTTTGGTGCATAGAGTGTTCCTTTAAATATGAAGATATATAATACATTGGATGGGGTAGGTGTATTTCTACTACAACTTGCTAGTAATTTGACCAAAAAAATAATTTCATTGTATTTTGTTTTCTAGAATAGCTATATACTACCTCATTAATTATTTTTCATACATGTATATTTGATTTTTTTTTTAAAATAAATAATTTGCTTATATTCACCACTCCCCCACACCTTATTGTTGGGTTAGTTATCTAAACAAGTGCTCACGATTTTGCAACTGTCCCAACTGTTTTAATAATGTAATGTACTAAGTGATATTTTTCAGATAAAAAAAAACTCCTCTTTAACGTCTGACAAATTATTTAACATTAATTGTGTTATGGTAAAGTCCTTTGGCTTAATAATAATGCAACTTTGCCTATTGCAAGACAGTATTATTCTCATTCTGTATTATATTCATTTATTGCCAGTGATAATATGAGTATTACATTATTGTGCTTGCTGTTAGTGAAATCCGCTAACTGTTAGTTTGGGAACAAGTGGCCTGTGTATGTAAATCAGGCTTTTGCAAATGAAAGAACCCCAGCTAGTGGGGGAACAACAGCTAACACGTTCTATCATGTTTTTATCAGCCATAACGTGGCAATTCATTATGGGAGCTATAGTTTTGCTATAATTTGGGATCAAATACCTGGCCACCACTGGTCACAATAATTAGTATTTAAACAACTTGAGAATACAGTACACATACGTATACCCAGGGCCAGATTTTCCTATAGGCTAACTAGGCTTCAGCCTATGGCCTCAAGATCAAGAGGGGCCTACATTCAAATTGTTAGCAAAATGAAAATTACACTATTCTAAAACCAGTGAACACTAAAACACTGAACCGAAAATAAGGAGAAATTCTACGCATATGATATGACCAGTAGCGTACTAAGGGGAGGTGGGGGGGGGTGCCCCGGGTGCCGCTTACTAGAGGGGTGCCCGGGGCAGACTGCAATGCCCCTCCTGCCGCGATCACCGAGACCGGCGGTCTGCAGCTCCGCAATGTGCAGAGCTGCAGACCATGGATCTCGCGTGCACTGCCCAATTTGATTGAGTCTCGCGAGATCCATGGTCTGCAGCTCTGCGGAGCTGCAGACCAGAAATGAGGGCCACCGGACCACCAGGGACCCCACCGGACCACCAGGCAGCCCCCACTGGACCACCAGGGATTTAAGGTCATTTTTTTAGTCACCCCCCTCTCCTCATCACCCCCTCCCTCTCACAATCACCCCCCCTCTCCTCATCACCCCCTCTAACAATCATACCCCCTCTCCTTATCACCCCCCTCCATCTCACAATCACCCCCCCTCTCCTCATCACCCCCTCTAACAATCATCCCCCCTCTCCTTATCACCCCCCTCCATCTCACAATCACCCCCCTCTCCTCATCACCCCCTCTAACAATCATCCCCCCTCTCCTTATCACCCCCCTCCATCTCACAATCACCCCCCTCTCCTCATCTCGACTTTTTTTTAATTTATTATCCGTGCCACATTTTTTATAAAGGTTAGTACCAATCTCAACATGTTTCATTTAACATATTGATATATATCACAGTAATGATGTATTTTATTGTCTCTCATGTAATTTACAAACTTAAAAATGGGAGGTGAAAGGGCTTCATAAGTGGAATAGCCTAGGGCCTCGTTTCATCCAAATCCGGCCCTGCGTATACCTATTTGAGTCATTTAATCTATTGGTGTATTATATTTTTTAATGAAAACAATATGCTTTATTATGAAACGAAATGACGTTAAACAGTTATTGTCACATACATGACATAAAATTACAAACTAGATGCCCTACTCCATGATAGTTTATTGCTGTACATATCAGCCATGCACCCATTGTATCCCATATGTTTACTATGAGAGTAAAGGGTGTTTCAGTAAGAGTGACATTTCCAACCTACATTCCTAGTTATATTATGAGCAGTCCAATATATGTTACCATTTACTGCCAATCAAAAGGTTACTCCAATCACCACGATCACTTAATTGATTTGATAACTCCCAAATACATTCAGAGAAGCATTAGTATCACCATTTGGCCGCTGATCATAGCATTTATATGTGCAAACCATAATGTGCCAGGACAGTCTTGTCCTCTATGCACAGTTTTCTATGATTGTCCCGGCATGTCATGTCTTGTGTCACTGCTTTTTCTCCGAGCAAGGCCAGTTCTCTGAATAAAGGAAGCTCTGCATATTTATGAGGACATCAGTGTGCTTGAGCTAAAAACTATTCCTTTCATGGCGATATCATCTATTATTTTAAGAACTTCTATCAGCCTATAAATTGTTATGAGACAGAGAGATACAGAGTTATGGTACAGAGAGATATTTAGAGATGAACACTTATTTTTCTTTTGAATTGTTATAGGACCATATTTAATTTCAAACCACTGTCCGAGATCCAGAATTTATATACTGCTAATTATTTTTTGCAATAAATCATTTTCTAAGCAGAAATGAAAATTGAGAATAAGTAGCTGCTACGCTCTATAAGATTAACCAATTTATTTTAAAGAAAAAAAAAATGTCATTGCTTGAATATCACTGTCACATTCCAAGTGTTCTCTGTGATAAGGCTTATTTTTTTATATGACAAAGTGCAGCTTTTGTGATATCTTTCACATAAAATAGACAGATGACAGATCACACATTATTATTCAGAGTGTTATGCCTCTTCACAATATTTTCTCAGAGAACTTCACACACGTAACATAGAAAAGAAAATAAGTAAACAATTTAAGCAACTGGAAATTATGATTCTGCCACAGTGGAAAGGCAGCAGAAGCTTAACAAGGTTAATGCACGAAGGAAGTCTCGCTGTAGGAATTACGTTTCGGGGTTTTTAGAGCACTGGGCTGATTTTGCACTTGGTAACAATTTTTATAACTTTGGTGGGTTGCATCTGAACAGAAGTGAGCCTCCTGGGTTAGTGGAGAGGATAGCTAGATTTTTAATATTATATTTACTTATCCTCTATGTTTAACAAATGTGTTTTTGATTTGTGAAAAAGAAAAAAGTCACCCAACTGCTAATACCTCTACTCTGGAACTGAGTGTTTTCAGTTTGTTGTGTTATCCCTCTTGCTGTGTCATCACTGTTATAAGCTCTTCCCTTCACACCTGTATGTCAAAATACAGAATTTAGAGAGAGAGAAGAAGATAGAAGGTTTTTTTTTTTGTTCCCCCTCTTTCGTAGGAATGTGTGCCAGAAATGAATTGGGTTGTGGTCTCAATCTCTAAATCTTTTATATGCTTTCAAAAGAAATGGATGGTCTCATAAAAGAACAGATTACAGGTGGTTTTCAATGGTTTGGTCAGTGGCATAATTGCAGAGGAAATATGTATTTTATATACTTTTATACTCTATTGCCCTTCTTGACTTCCATTATTTGTTAAATTAAATTGCACGTTGCTATAGTGTTTATTTTGAGTCCTGAACTCTCTTTTAGACATTGTTATTCTTAATAACCTGGAGTTATATTCTGTAAAGTCAATTTAATATATTACCTCCCCGCCCCCGAGAGGGGGCAAGGAGGACAGCAGTGGCTAATGTGGCTGAAGATGCTGGACCAGGAGGAGGATGGCAGCTTTGAGTTTGTGTGCTGCTTGTACTCATGTGTTGATCCCATAGGTGTTTGTGATGTGCGATCATGTGCCTACGCAAAGCAGTTGTACCTAGGTGGGTGTTGGACTTCCCACGACTCAGTTTCTTTTGGCACAGGTTGCAAATGGCATCGCTGTTGTCAGAGGCAGACACACAAAAAAAATGCCACACTGCTGAGCTCTGCAATGACGGCATTCTGGTGGTGGACACAGCATGCGTTGATTGGCGTGCTGTCTGGCTGACCCCGGGTGCCGATGCATGCTGCCTGACTGTGCCACTAGCTCCTTGCGACGACCTCCCCCTGCTTCCAACTCGTCTCCTCCTCCTTCTCTCTGTCTCCCCATCTGAACTTTCCCCCTGTTCTTCTTCTCTTCTAGCGGGCACCCACGTGACATCCACGGACTCATCGTCATCATCAACTGCTTCACTTGTATCTGACAACTCAGCAAAGGAAGCAGCAGTGGGTACAACATCATCATCATCACACCGTACGTGTGTAATGCTGCCTGACTGAGACATATCCCTGTTACCTACATCCTCTGGCAATAAAGGTTGCGCATCACTCATTTCTTCCAACTGATGTGTAAATAACTCCTCTGACATACCAAGCGGCTGTGTTGCTAGTGTTGGTGGTGGCGGCAGGCGGGCAAGTGGTAACTTGAGAGGTGCCCGAAGCTAAGCTGGAGGAGGATGGTGTGTCGAGGTTCCGAGCGGAAGCTGTAGCAGATTGGGTGTCCTGTGTTAGCCAGTCAACTATGTCCTCAGAACTTTTCAAGTTCAGGGTACGTGGCCTCTGAACACTGGGCATTATTCTAGGGCCAAAGGGAATCACAGCACCATGACCACGACGGCCCCTGTGGGGTAGCCTGCCTCTGCCTGTCATTATTTTTTTAATTAGTGGTACTATGCGTGCAAGCTACTGTGACAACAGATATTAGTGCCACTGGTGTGACACTGTGCCCTGGCAGGCCCTGAAACGCACACTCGTGAAGGAAACTGACTGCTATTTTATTACAGTCCAAAAAGTTTTTTTTTTGTTAAATGCAAGCTATTGTGACACCAGATATGAGTGGTGGCACTGGACAAGTGGGCACAGTATATGCTGTGAGCCTGACACACGCTGGCAGACAACTAACTGCTATTCAATCTATTACAGTCAAAATTGTATTTTTTTTTTTTTAAATGTACACTGCTGTTACACCAGATATAAGTTGCACTGGTGTGACACTTGTCAGGATCGGGACAGGGATCCAACACGCAGAGTACAAACAGTAGCCAGATACGAATACCGGACCTTAGAATGGCCGGACTAACGTAAGTAGTACCGTATTGAATTGTCAAAGACAAGCCGAGGTCGAGGGTAACAGAAGACAGGTAAGCGAGAGACAAGCCGAATCAAGGGTAACAGAGATAAGCAGAGTAAGGTAAACAAGCCGGGTCAAAACCAAAAGGGATAATAGAATACACAAGCACTGAGTGACTAGAACAAGCTAAAACCACGACAGGGCAATGAGCTAATGAAGGAAGCTCTGTTAAATACCCTGTTCAGAGCAGTAACCACACCTCCGAGACGTCCTGATTGGTCCTGCAGCAATTGACTGACAGGTCGATCCGGGGGAGTGTCCTGATGATGACTTCCTGCCTAGATGGTGTAAAAGGCAGTCACTCCCTCGCGGCCGGCCTTGCATGACCGGATAGACCGCGGGGAAGGGAGTCATCAGACCGTCTGAATGGTGGAACAGCTAAGTCTCTACCTCTTTTGGAGGTAGAGACCACAGGTACCCTGACAGTACCCCCCCTCTCAGATACGCCCACCGGGCGGAATGAACCGGGACGAGATGGGAAGCGAGAGTGATACGCCCTGCGGAGACGGGGAGCATGAACATCCTCCTGAGGTACCCAACTCCTCTCCTCAGGACCATATCCCTTCCAATCAACCAGATATTGTACTCTCCCCCGGGAGATTCGAGAATCAATAATAGAGTTGACCTCATACTCCTCCTGACCCTCCACCTGAACGGAGCGAGGAGGGGCTATTGTGGAGGAAAATCTGTTACATATGAGTGGTTTCAGCAATGAAACGTGAAACGAGTTCGGAATGCGTAAGGTATTAGGAAGAGCTAAACGATACGCAACAGGATTGATACGGGTCAGCACCCTGTAGGGTCCAATATACCGAGGAGCGAACTTCATGGAGGGCACTTTTAAACGGATGTTCCTCGTGCTCAGCCATACCCTATCACCTGGAACAAAGACCGGAGCCGCCCTTCTACGTTTATCAGCGTGTTTCTTGACCAACATAGAGTTGTGCACAAGGATTTGTCGAGTTTGATCCCACAACTTCCTCAAATTGGCAACATGAACATCAACCGACGCCACCCCCTGGGAAGGAGAATCCGAAGGAAGAATAGACGGATGAAAACCATAATTCATGAAGAAGGGGCTTGAATGAGTAGAATCGCAAACGAGATTGTTGTGTGCAAACTCCGCCCAAGGAATCAAACCGACCCAATCATCCTGGTGTTCAGAAACAAAGCATCGTAAATATTGTTCAATTTTCTGGTTGGTACGTTCAGCAGCTCCGTTAGACTGAGGATGATAGGCAGAAGAAAAGTTTAATTTAATACCAAGTTGAGAGCAGAAGGACCTCCAAAAGCGGGAAACAAATTGGGAGCCTCTGTCCGATACAATTTGAGAGGGTATCCCATGTAGGCGAAAAATCTCCTTGGCGAATATCTCTGCCAATTCGGGAGAAGACGGAAGTTTAGGCAGGGGAATGAAGTGTGCCATCCTAGTAAACCTGTCAACCACGGTGAGGATAACAGTCTGTCTTTTAGAGATAGGTAGATCGACAATAAAGTCCATGGCCAAACAGGACCATGGTTTCACTGGAACCTCCAAGGGTTGCAGGAGTCCACATGGAAGCGTATGGGGTTGTTTGGTTTTAGTACAAACTTCACATGCAGCGATGAACTCCTCAACATCCCTCCGTAAAGTAGACCACCAGAAGTCCTTAGAGATCAAGGCGTAAGTTTTGCGAATACCAGGATGTCCCGCCATCTTGCTATTATGTAAACACTGTAAAAGTTCCAGTTGAAAAGCAGGAGGAACGAAATGACGACCCGCAGGGGTCTGTTTAGGTGCGAGATGTTGCAACTTAATGATCTCGGCCAGTAATGGAGAATGAATCCTGAGATTCGTATTAGCAATGATATTGCACTTCGGAACTATAGAAGAAAGAACTGGTTCAGGTACAGTAGAAGGTTCATATTGGCGAGATAATGCATCGGCTTTAGAGTTTTTAGAACCAGGTCTGTAAGTCAGTACATAATTGAAGTGAGTCAGGAATAAGGACCAACGAGCTTGTCTAGAGGATAAGCGCTTAGCCTCCCCAATATATGACAAGTTTTTGTGGTCTGTCAAAATCGCAATAGGGTGTAGGGTCCCCTCCAACAAATGTCTCCACTCCTTTAAGGCTTTAATGACTGCTAACAGTTCCCTGTCTCCGATGTCATATCTGCTCTCAGCCCCAGAAAGTTTCCTGGAAAAAAAACCACACGGGTGTAATGGTTTATCTACCGCTAATCTTTGTGACAGAACCGCACCTACTCCTGTCTCAGAGGCATCGACCTCGAGTAGAAACGGCAAAGTCGTATCAGGATGGACTAATATTGGAGCAGAAGCGAAAAGTTCTTTGAGCCTCTTGAAAGCAGCGAGAGCTTCAGGAGACCACGTCTTAGTTTCTGCCCCCTGTTTGGTCATATTGGTAATGGGCGCAATAATAGACGAGTAACCCTTAATGAAGCGCCTATAATAATTGGAGAAACCAATAAACCTCTGAATAGCCTTAAGTCCCTTAGGTAATGGCCAATCTAAAATAGACTGGAGTTTGTCAGGGTCCATCTTAAAACCTTCCCCAGAAATCACGTAACCAAGAAAATCTATCTGAGACTGATCAAAGCTGCATTTTTCCAATTTACAGTATAGACCATGTTGCAGAAGTTTCTGTAATACCGCTCTGACCTGTCTATGGTGGGTTTCAATCTCCCTAGAGTGTATCAGTATGTCGTCTAGGTAGACAATGACACAATCATGTTGAAACTCCCTAAGTACCTCATTAATCAGATCCTGAAATACTGCAGGAGCATTGCAAAGTCCAAACGGCATAACTGTGTATTCATAGTGACCGTACCGAGTATTGAACGCCGTCATCCACTCGTGTCCCTGCTGGACTCTCACCAAATTATATGCCCCTCTGAGATCTAACTTGGTGAAGATTTTGGAGCCCTTAAGACGATCAAATAACTCGGTAATAAGTGGAATTGGATAGGCATTTCTGACAGTTATTTTATTCAAGCCTCGGTAATCGATACAAGGTCTCAGCGTGCCATCCTTTTTCTTAACGAAAAAGAACCCAGCCCCGGCCGGGGAAGAAGACCTCCTAATGAATCCCTTTTCTAAGTTCTCCCGAATATACTCCTCTAGAACCAAGTTTTCCTGAACAGACAAAGGATATACATGGCCCCTCGGAGGCATAGTCCCAGGTAGGAGCTTAATTTTACAATCAAATGGCCTGTGTGGCGGCAAAGAATCGGCATTCTTCTTGTCAAATACTGCCTTTAAGTCTAGGTAAAGGTCTGGTATCTGTCTTTCTGTGGACTGAATAGGAGTCTCAGGTATGTTAACATTAGCTAATGGAGAAACCTTGCATAAACACCTATCCTGGCAACCCTGGCCCCACGAGAGTATCTCCCCTAACTCCCAATCGATAATAGGGTTATGTTTCTTCAACCATGGGTACCCCAGAACTATGGGAACGGAAGGGGATGAAATGAGCAAAAGAGATAAATTCTCCACGTGTAGGATACCAACATTTAAACTAATGGGTATGGTTTCACGAAAGATAACAGGGTCTAGTAGTGGTCTACCATCTATGGCCTCAACGGCCAAGGGTGTCTCCCTTAGCTGGGATGGGAAATTGTTCTTAATAGCAAAGACTTGGTCGATAAAATTCTCAGCAGCACCGGAATCTATCAATGCCATAGCCCTTACTACTTCCTTCTCCCAAGTTAAGGAAACTGGTAGCAGAAGCCTGTGATCTTTATAATTAGGAGTAGAGGACAAAATAGAAACACCCAAGGCTTGTCCTCTAGAGAGACTTAGGTGCGAGCGTTTCCCGGACGGTTAGGACAGTTCGAGAGTAAATGACCCTTGGCTCCACAATACATACACAAACCCTCTCTTCTCCTGTACTGTCTTTCCTCCTCAGAGAGGCGAGTATAACCTATCTGCATAGGTTCAGGAAGCAAAGATACCGTGGAGTCAGGACTTGGAAAAGCGGGGGCTAACCTAAAAGAAGGTCTCCGGTTCCTCTCTCGAGTGTTCTGTCTCTCTCTTAAACGTTCATCTATACGAGAGATGAACGAAATTAAATCTTCTAAATTCTCAGGGAGTTCTCTGGTAGCAACCTCATCAAGGATTACTTCAGATAGGCCATTCAAAAATACATCCATATACGCCTGCTCATTCCACTTGACTTCTGACGCCAGAGACCTGAACTCTAGTGCATAATCCACCAGTGTTCGGTTCTCCTGTCTCAGGCGCAACAGTAATCTGGCTGCATTAACCTTTCTACCTGGAGGATCAAATGTTCTTCTAAAAGCAGCTACAAATGCGTTATAGTTATACACTAATGGGTTATCGTTCTCCCATAGTGGGTTGGCCCATCTCAGAGCTTTCTCAATAAGTAGGGTGATAATAAATCCTACCTTTGCCCTATCTGTAGGATAAGAGCGGGGTTGCAATTCAAAGTGGATACTAATTTGGTTTAAAAAACCACGACACTTCTCAGGAGCCCCACCATAGCGTACTGGGGGGGTAATGCGAGAAGAAGCACCCACTGTGGCTACCTCTAGACCTAAACTGACAGGAGAAACAGGGGTATTACGTATCTCCTCTGGTGGGTTATTGGCATGAGATAATAGAGCCTGTAGCGCAAGCGCCATCTGATCCATTCTGTGATCCATGGCTTCAAACCTAGGATCAGGAGAAGCCAGCTGACTGTTTGTACTTGCAGGATCCATTGGCCCTGTCGTAATGTCAGGATTGGGACAGGGATCCAACACGCAGAGTACAAACAGTAGCCAGATACGTATACTGGACCTTAGAATGGCCGGACTAACGTAAGTAGTACCGTATAGAATGGTCAAAGACAAGCCGAGGTCGAGGGTAACAGAAGACAGGTAAGCGAGAGACAAGCCGAATCAAGGGTAACAGAGATAAGCAGAGTAAGGTAAACAAGCCGGGTCAAAACCAAAAGGGATAATAGAATAAACAAGCACTGAGTGACTAGAACAAGCTAGAACCACGACAGGGCAATGAGCTAATGAAGGAAGCTCTGTTAAATACCCTTTTCAGAGCAGTAACCACACCTCCGAGACGTCCTGATTGGTCCTGCAGCAATTGACTGACAGGTCGATCCGGGGGAGTGTCCTGATGATGACTTCCTGCCTAGATGGTGTAAAAGGCAGTCACTCCCTCGCGGCCGGCCTTGCATGACCGGATAGACCGCGGGGAAGGGAGTCATCAGACCGTCTGAATGGTGGAACAGCTAAGTCTCTACCTCTTTTGGAGGTAGAGACCACAGGTACCCTGACAACACTGTGCCCTGGCAGGCCCTGAAACGCACACTAGTGAAGGAAACTGACTGCTATCATTTTACAGTCCCAAAAGTTTTTTTTTGTTAAATGCAAGCTATTGTGACACCAGATATGAGTGGTGGCACTGGGCAAGTGGGCACAGTATACGCTGTGAGCCTGATACACACGCTGGCAGACAACTAACTGCTATTCAATCTATTACAGTCAACATTTTATTTTTTTTTAAAAATGTACACTACTGTTACACCAGATATGAGTTGCACTGGTGTGCACTGCCCTGGCAGGCCCTGAAATGCACACTCGTGAAGGAAACTGACTGCTATTATATTACAGTCCAAAAAGTTTTTTTTTTTTGTTAAATGCAAGCTATTGTGACACAAGTGAGTGGGTGGTGGCACTGGGCAGGCCTTGAAACACACACTCGTGAAGGAAACTGACTGCTATTATATTACAGTCCAAAAAGTTCAGTTTTTTTTAAATGCAAGCTATTGTGACACCAGTGAGTGAGTGGTGGAACTGGGCAGGCCCTGAAACGCACACTAGTGAAGGAAATTGACTGCTATTATATGACAGTCAAAAAAGTTTAGTTTTTTTTAAATGCAAGCTATTGGGACACCAGTGAGTGAGTGGTGGCACTGGGCAAGTGGGCACAGTATACGCTGTGAGCCTGACACACACGCTGGCAGACAACTAACTGCTTTTCAATCTAGTACAGTCAAAATTGTATATATTTTTTTAAATTGTACACTACTGTTACACCAGATATGAGTTGCACTGGCTTGACACTGTGCCCTGGAATGCCCTGAAATGCACACTAGTGAAGGAAACTGACTGCTATTATATTACAGTCCAAAAAGTTTTTTTTTGTTAAATGCAAGCTATTGTGACACCAGATATAAGTGGTGGCACTGGGCGAGTGGGCACAGTATACGCTGTGAGCCTGACATACATGCTGGCAGACAACTAACTGCTATTCAATCTATTACAGTCAAAAATGTATTATTTAAAAAAAATGTACACTACTGTTACACCAGATATGAGTTGCACTGGTGTGACACTGTGCCCTGGCAGGCCCTGAAACGCACACTCGTGAAGGAAACTGACTGCTATTATATTACAGTCCAAAAAGTGTTTTTTTTTTTTAAATGCAAGCTATTGTGATACCAGTGAGTGAGTGGTGGCACTGGGCAGGCCCTGAAACGCACACTAGTGAAGGAAACTGACTGCTATTATATTACAGTCAAAAAAGTTTTGTTTTGTTTTTTTTAATGCAAGCTATTGTGACACCAGTGAGTGAGTGGTGGCACTGGGCAAGTGGGCACAGTATATGCTGTGAGCCTGACACACAGGCTGGCAGGCAGGCAACTGCAATTACATTACACAGAAAAAAACAAAAAAAAGCAGACTGATGTTCTAGCCCTAAAAATGGCTTTTTGGGGTGCTGTCCTTACAGCAGAGATCAGGTCAGTCCTTCAGGACTGTAGTGGACACCGAATACTCTAGCCTAGCTATCAAATCAGCAGCAGCTACACTGTCCCTACTCTCACTAAGAATGCAGCTTCACAATGAATGTAAAATGGATGCTGTCCAGGAGGTGGGAAGGTCTGGGAGGGAGGGTCTGCTGCTGATTGGCCGGAATGTGTCTGCTGACTGTGAGGTACAGGGTCAAAGTTTACTCAATGATGACGAATAGGGGGCGGACCAAACAGCGCATGTGTTCGCCGTCCGTGGCGAATGCGAACAAGCAATGTTCGCCAGGAACTATTCGCCAGCGAACAGTTCGGGACATCACTAGTAGCCACACAATTATGTGATAATAATAGGCTTCATATGATCACTATCCTTCAATAAAATGTTTTTTTTTTCATGATCAGTCATATTTTCAAAATCAATGACAAAATTTCACAATTTCTGCCAGGGTATGCAAACATTTGAGTACAACTGTAGTATCAAGACTAAAGTCCATTGAGATCAACCTTAAAAACCAATCCGTATAGCTTTTCTTCATTCTGGTTAGTATATCACTATAAAATCTAGCTGTATTTGAACTATAGTTGTTACTTGTCCTGGTAAATAATAACTAAAACATAATTTCTTATGAGATAAACGCAAAAACTAACTGAATTTATGGAGGAGTATCTTTACAGTCCTTTGCCTGGGACAAACTATTGCAAAAGTGATATTTTACAAATAAAATTGAATGCAGCTTGGCACATCCACCTTGGTTTACCGGTCATCTACTATCCTAAACTCTGTCATTTACACATGGCAGTCAGCAGGGAAACAGCATACGAAGAAGAAGATAAATTAAACACTGTATCTGTTCTCCTGCGCGTTTGCATTGTGTACCATGACTGTGCCTGGACTGGGCTGTGATTTTTTATTTGTTAGGCTTTAAAATAACTTTAAATGGAGAAAATTGAGCTTTTCATTCAAAAAAAGTTAACACGTGTTATAGGTGATTGTCAATGGTTTTGGAGGTGTTATTTCCAGAGATATAGCAATAGCTTTCTAAAGTCTTTATGACTTCAGCAGATGCAATGCATTTTAGGATTTTTATTTGCATAATGAAAATATAATTTTATTGCATAAACAAATCATTAGTAAGACCCCAACATAAATGCAGCAGAATTATAAACAACTATCAAGGCTGGTCTAAAGAGTCAGCTGAACCTTGTTTGTTACAATTAAAAAAATCTATTGGTGTGGTATGGACTGATGATGAGAGTGTATTAGCAAAAACAATTGTGTCTGTCATCATGATTAGATCTACAATTTCCTCCCCATGAGTGATGAATTAATGTGCAGCAGTGAGGCTGATCAATTAATCATGTTAAGATTTTAATGATTTTTTTTTTTTTTTTTTTAATTCCCATTTTGTGTGTACAGACTGAGAGGCTTTGCACGGTTGTCAGAGAGAAGATGCCCTAAAAGAAAGGTTTGAGTGTTGTCCAGTTTTCTTGGACTGCCATTGAATTATTGCATCAGGGACAGTGCTGGACTGGGAACAAAAAGCAGCATGATTATTTTTTTAGTTTTATGCCAGCCCTATAATGCATTGTGATGCATAGTGTATAACATATATATATATATATATGATTATATATATGATTCAGAGTACTCAAATATTAAAACAAATAAGCAAAAGCATTGCCTTATTTCAAGCAGACATGCACAATATATAGTCGATTTTTCACATCCATTTACCTTGAAATAGGGAAACACAGACTGTAAAATAAGCATGGTTACTTTGGAAACTTTACAATGTTGTAAAAGAAAATCTAAATTGCATGACGTGCACATAGTCGTGCTTTTTGGCATATGACAAAACAAATATGTAACCATACATCCCCCAAAAAGACACCAACACGAAAGTCAGAGTGGATTAAATATCACAGCTTTAATAATATATATATATATATGTAAAGATAAATAACAAAATGGGTCATTGCCAAACACACCCAATTTTAACATAGGCACATAAATATGTTACCCACCTGTTACCCACCTGTAACACTACTATACCCACTGGCACGACCCATAACAAAAAAAACATAAATAAATCCATATAACAATATATGAATAACATAACACAAAAACACAGCCACAAGAGACATCCTATTCCAAATGATTTAACATTTTAGGTGTATGCCGAAATCCTCCAAAACTCCAGGTTGTTAGCCACCAACGGGCTCCAACCTACCAAATAACAAATTCCTCCATGTGAATATTAACGTGTAATATAAAAATGGGATAAAAGAAAATCTATCTCACCCCAATAATCCTGTAACTGGCAGTTTTGCCTGTGGCAGATGTGTCACCTGCAAGTTTATAAAAAAAGAATCTAAAAAAGTGAAGGACAGTGAGGATATTGTCACCATCTCTTCCTTTTTTAACTGTAATACAGCCGGCATCGCATACTTACTCACTTGTCAGTGTAATTTAAAATATGTCGGAAAGACCTTCAGGCCATTTGAGAAGCGCATCCAGGAACACGTGAGATCTCCTAAAAATCCATTGGATAATCTATAATCTAGGCATTTTAAGGAACATTATGATGGAGATTCTAAAGGGTTGCGCGTCTGTGGCCTTGAATTAGTGAAAAAAAGCCCCAGGAGAGGTAATTACAATATATTTTTGAGGCAAAGGGAATCCTTTTGGATTTACAGATTAAAAACCCTAAGCCCAAAAGATCTCAATGAAGGCTTCTCGTTCTCTCCTTTTTGTAATGGCTATGTCCACATCTGCATGCCATGAGATCTGGATAATTCTACAATGACACAATTGTGGTGACTTGGAAAAGATGGAGCATAATTCTTCTCCACTCTCCACAAATACATTACTGGTAAAACCCACGGTAAAACTCTAAAGGGCTATCTTTCCATAATTTTTTTCATCATTTCTTTAAGGATTTTATTATCCTAGTATTTACATTTATATGATACAGGTTTCTTCTGTCCTATCCTTTTTTATACATAATAGGTTCATATACACCAAGCTCTGGGAAGAATTCTATTTCTATCTGACAACATCACACCTATATAATCTAAATTAATAAAAGGTAGCACAAATAAGTAAATATATGAATAGATGTTAAATATCCATACTTGACATTTCTTTGAAATTTCACCAGGGATCTATTTGATATCTAAATTATACAGATAATATATTTGATTTTAAAAATAAAAATAAATAAATATTCTATTAAATCCTAGCTTTTAGCTATCATTTATTGTCTTTTCGTCATGTATGAAATGTAACTTGATTTGTATATAACAGTGGCAGTCAACCTTTTTCTAACTAACGCCTACTAATGCATCTTTTTGGTTGAAAAAATTTCCTTACCGCCCAACAGTTTTCGCGCAAGTGCGGAATTTTTTTCGAAAAGAGGGGGTTTTAAAAAAAATAAATGTACGTACATTTATCTTTTTATTTCAAATTAACGCATGTTTGTAATGTTTTTAACTTTAGAAAGTTTAATGAGAAAACAATAAAGTAAATTGAAATTAGCTTTACTAGTGATTAATGAGATCCTTGAGGTTGATGCTGCAAGACTAAATATTTGATATCTGGTTCGATTTTCGTAAGGAACAAACGAAGGTCTCCTCTTTCGGTGATATTCGGACGACTTCTCTGTTTGCGCATAATATGATTTCTCATCTGTGCGTCAGCTCCCCTCTTCTCCCTCCTCAATTCCCCTCCCAACCTTTTTTTCCCCTTTTTTTAACCTTCCTTATAGCAATGCCAAGTAGGAAGGCTGAGCTAGGTATCCCACTATAACAGACTGGCACACATACATACATACATACAGACACACAAGACACACATACAGACACACACACACACGGCACATACATACAGACAGGCACACATACATACATACAGACACACACATACAAAGACACACACACAAGACATACATACAAAGACACATACACACATACAGACAGACACAAGAAACATACACATATACAGACAGACACACACACACACGACACATACAAAGACACACACACACAGACACATACAAAGACACATACACACACACACGCAAGCCATACATACAAAGACACATACACACACACACAAGACATACATACAAAGACAAAACACACATATATACAGACACACACACACACACACACACAACACACATACAGACACACACAAGACATACATACAAAGACACATACACAAACACACACACACATTATATTTAAGTCACCCTCCTGTTTCCTACCTTTAAGGTGCAGGAGGGTGACTTTCCCTGGGGTCCAGTGGTGGTTCAGGTGGATGGGAGTCAGAGTTCCCACTCTGACTCCCTCCTCCTCCTTCCTCCCGCACAGGCTCTCTGTATGCTGGGAGGAGTGACCGGGGAATCACTTCCTCCCAGCAGAGATGATGTAATCACAGGGGGCCCGGTCGCGCTGTTAAAGCGCCCAGCGCTGACCGGGCCCCCTCACAATCCACATCCATCGGGTGGCCTTGACAGCATGGGCCACCCGATGGACCCCTCCATATGCGGCCCCGGCAGTTTACCGCCCGGGCCGGGGCCGCAAGTGGTGATGGCGGTACCCGGTCGCAGGGGTACCGCCGGCTCGCACCCGCCCGCTCACCCAATCTGTAAAAAAATTTGAAAATCCCTACCGCCCACCTGGAATCCTCAAAATGCCCAATAGTGGCCGGTAGGGACCAGGTTGACGACCCATGGTATATAACAACAGACTGTTAATTCTCCAGATCTATAATATATTAAATTTAATCTTAGCTCCCAGCAATAACTATTGCTCTCTGCTACATATTCAATCTGTACTGAACTGTGTACAATATAATGTATTTTCAAGATACTTGATACTACATTTCTATGTACAGTATATATCAAGTGATTTGACACTGTATCTTATATTATCTTGTGCCTTTTAAATATTAAATACCAATATGTAACTTGGACATTGTAACTTTGTATCTTACTATATCCGTCTATGGACGTTTCCATTTATATGCAGGGCTTTACTTTCAAGACTCCCTGACCCTCAAGGACTAATTGGACGTCAGATACAAACATAGTAACACAGCCTATCGCGGATACTTACCATAGGCGATTGGCTCGGTGATTTCGCGTTTGCAAATTGTATCTTTGCAGCCTCCGTTTCTCTGATGTCATGGCACTGGGCGTGGCCAAATGACGCACTGTTTGGAGGCGTGTCCTATCCCCTTAAATGACCGGGCAGGCACCCAGCATGGAAACACTCTTGAAAAACGCGCGTCGAGTTAGACTTTTTTTAAAATTTAGATTAGTCATCTGATTCAGCCTTAATACTCTGATCTACTTAGGGACGTTTTTAGGCAGTGTACCTGGCAACAGCTTTAGGAATTGTACCTCTAGGATCTGCTATCTATTTCTAACAGTCACTTTGATAGGAAGGCTATCACTTTACTCCAATTTACTTCAGTACCTATCCAGGCAGCATTAGTGTGTCTGGTGATTACACTAATTTGGACTGCATTTATCCTCTGAATATAGTGCCTTCCCAAATAGGACCTAGCCTTAAGGGGGATTTTCTTTATCTTCCCCAAGATTTAGGTGTTATCTCTTTGAGACTATAGGACAGGGGTAGGCAACCTACGGCACTAGTGCCATGCACGGCACTCGAGGTGTCTTTGCACGGCACTCGAGGCTGCTAGAGCCAAACAGGCTCTGGCCTATCAGGAGTCCCAGTAAAACCTCAGATATATGCTAATCCGAAAAGGTGGTGAAGGACAATCCTCAGTTTATGCATTGCAGCACATAGAGGAAGTGACCTCAGATCACCTCCTCCCAGCAGAATAACCCTCCCCTCATACAAATAATACGGACAGCCCACACACAAACATACACACAATCCGCACAAACGAAACACCACTAACAATCCACATACATGCACACAACCCCACATGCAATACCCTAAACAGCCCCCACACACTACCAAACACACACTGTGACATATCCATCCCCACACACACAATTCCACAAGCAGCCTCCATACACAGCCCACATTCATATGTATCATACACAATACCATAAACTACTCATGAACATATACAATATAATAGCTCATATACGCAGGGCCGTCTTTAACGTGGGGCAAACTGGCCAGCTGCTCCGTGACCTCTGCTAACCTCAACTATTTCTAACCCTCTGGACGGTAATCCGCACACTAAGGAGGCCCACCGGGTGGCCCATGCACAAAGGACCACCCGGTGGGCTTCTGTCAGCAGGGGCCCGGTTGCACGCTGAGGCACTTTAACAGCGCAAGCGGGCCCTTTGCTTTTCGGCAGCAGGCTGGGAAGAAGTGACGGCCGCGCATCACTTCCTCCCACAAAGAGAGGAGCGCGCGGGAAAGAAGAGTAGGCAGATTGGAGGGGGGGCTGGCCAAGAGCGCCAGACCCCAACTCCCAACACCTTCAGCCACCAGCAGGAAAGGTAGGAAACTGGAGGGTGGGTTTTAAAGTGTATGTCTGTCAGTGTGTGTGTCATCTGTGTGTCAGTATGTTTGTGTGTCAGTATGTCTTTGTGTGTCAGCATGTCTGTGTGTGTGTCAGTATATCTGTGTGTGTGCAAATTTCAGTGTGTATATATCTCTGTGTGTATATGTGCATACATCTCAGCATTCACACACTAACACTACACACAAATACACCCCTGCATTCAAATTTCAACACTACTTACAAACACATGTCTGTGTTACACACCAAAATTATATGTAAATACACCCCTGCATTCAAAAACCAACACTACGCAAATACATGCTTGCAATCACGCCAACACCACATACAAACATATTGCATACAAAAACCTGTTTACATTAAAACACACAAAAACTGCTTAGTGCTAAATACAGACCTGCAAACATGGGTAAATGATAGAGCCCCAGCTGTCAATGCATTTCTGGAGTTGCACGACAGAAGGGGATCTACCTTTTTAATCACCCGGGCAACAGGGAGATCCCCGAAAATTCTTGCACCTCTCTACTTTAGGTCCGCCACTGCGTTGAGGTGGAGGACGTGATTGCATGCCTGGGGAGGGGGGACATGGTCCAGGGGGCCCCAAGCAAATGCTTTGCCCAGGGTCCAGTTACTATTAAAGACGGCCCTGCATTTACGCACAAATACAACGATACAAAGTAATTACAGTAAAAATAACACGGCAGAATACGGCAGCATACACACCTCAATTAAAAAAAATAAATAAATAAGACCGGCACGCTACTGGACATCACATTCCTATATCGGCACAGTGCTGCTAAAAGGTTGCCTACCCCTGCTATAGGAGATTCTGATCATTAAGGGCATTGGGATACTCTCAGTTTGCCATTTACCATATTGGCTTCTGACCTTCCCTGAATCCCCTTCTGACTGATTTTGCCTTAATAGACTGTATGTAAAGGGTGTGTCTATTATATTTTGAGGTTTTTGTTAAGGCTTCTTATTGGGTCACTGTATGCCTTGATATTGAGGTGTGTTTTCTGTACTATTGCATTTGATTTGCGTGGCTTTTTTCCTCCCCTTATTCATGTGGCTGCAGTCACCCTAGAAACCTACCCTCATTTTGGCATTACCTACAGTAACATATAGTTAGAAACCAGATCTCTTTTGTACACCATTATACTAAATATATAAGACAAGAGACACTACTTTGCATATAGTTCAGTTTATTTATTAAGAACTAAAGATATACAGGTTACAGTATACTTAGCTCCTATCACTTATTTGTAGTTCCTTACTAATTGGATAACTGCAATCGTTTACCAGATACTATCTCTTGATCTTAAGCTCCTAATTAGACGCCACTAGGCTGAGGCGTTGACTGTATAAATTAATTTACTACTACATTGCTTACAGCCATTCATACACATATAAGAGACTATACATGCCGAGTCTTTCCTTTTTAATATCACTAGCACTTTTGGTTTTGTGTTACACTATTTTTTTGTTATTTGTTTTGACGTGTCCATAGACTTTATAAAGTATAATCTAATAAAGACACTTTTAACTTTTCATATCCTATATTCTGTTTCCTGTGAGTTGCTATTACTGTTACTGTGGGTATACCTGGGGGGAAATTATAGAGGAACGGCTTTTTAGTCCCCTGAGGAACTGTTTTTTCGTATCACCCCAATATACACTAAAGGAGGGAAGGTGGACAACAAAAGGTAAGTCTAAATGATTAAAATGGCCCTCAACCTAAAATGTCGGTAACTATTATATGACACGAAATAAACCCTGCCCCCACAGGGAACTTAATCAATAAAAAAAACACCCAACCTTTATGCCTGCCTCTGTCAAGGCCTATTCTTTAGCTTTGCTGGTCCATGGGCTACGAGACTTAGACTAACACAGCCTGTCAGATTTTCATTCGCCACAATTTTGAATGTAGTTAATAAACCTGTGTGGTATGCGAAACCATCATTACATTCATTAAAATTGTTTAAAGTGAAAAACACAAACAGGGCACACATACATAACATAACATTAAGCAACCTACACACACAATACCAAAAACATCCCACACATACACAACTCCACCAGCAGCTTCCACCACACACACATGTACACAATGCCACAAACAGTCTACATATATACACAAAACTTAGAATCAATAAATGAAAACATTCTTCGTTTAGTTTGCACCTTACTGTGCTCACTGAAAGCTCAGTGCCTGTTGCCACTAAGTCTTGCTGCAGGTCTTTTGCAATCACTTGAGGGTTTTTCACAACCTAATGGAAGTACAAGGACTGGTGCAGTGCCTAGAGTGTCCATAAAAATATATATAAAAGCAGGGAGAAAAAGAAAAAAAAAGGGAAAATATATAGTGTAGTATGTCACTGTGCAAATAAATAGAATAAAACAAAAGAAATACACTCACAATTTCATGGAGCTAAAATTGTAGCTCTAACTTGAACGCTTGGACGGAACAATTCCTGCCTATGTATATAGTCTGGTTCTTGGTGGTTGCAGTCACTCATATGGTGGAAACATAAGCAGCTCTGTGGATATGGGCTTAGGATATTATAGTGTAGTGCCCATTTGTATGTATATGTGATGACCTTTTCCCTTCAGAAATACAGGAGAGAAAAAAAAAATAAAAAAAAAATAGTGTGCCGTAAGGCACAGAATACAAATAAAGTGGTAAGAAATTAACTCACATTTGATGGAGCAGCTGTGGACTGCTCTATCCGTCGGGCTTGGTTAGTACAATCCCCACCAAGGATACAGTAGTTTAAGCAAAATAGCAGCAAAGGTAGGTCCAATAAAAAAGTATTTTTTTGAAAAGGTAATTATTATAAAAATATAAAACAAGAAAAAATACACTCAAATTGAGGTAGACAATAATAATAAATACACTTAACATGTTTCACCTGGCAAGAGACTTTCTCAAATGTGTTTAAAACAAGAAAAATTACACTCAAAGTGAGGTAGATAATAATAATAATAATAATAATAAATACACTTAACACTTTTCACCTGGCAAGAGTCTTTCTCAAAAGTGTTTAAAACATACTATATCCATAGGCGGGGAATGTTCCGCCCAGGCGTTCAAGTTGGAGCTACAATTTTAGCTTTAGGAAATTGTGAGTGTATTTCTTTTGTTTTATTCTATTTATTTGGACAGTAACATACTACACTATATATTTTCCCTTTTTTTCTTTTTCTCCCTGCTTTTATATATATTTTTTAAGTTCACTTTAGGCACTGCACCACTCCTTGTACTTTTATCTGTTTGTGGACGGGACGAGAGACCCCGGCTCCGGTGATTTAGCTACAGTTTGGACAGTTATTGCTTAGCGCTAAAACCCCTTTCGATTGTTTTTTACAACCTGCCTTCCCAGAAATCTAGTTGCAGACATTGATAGCTACCTTTTTCTACCCCATCCAGGTAGTGTAACCACTGTTTCTTCAACTTGGAACTTGTGAACTGCTTCCAATGCGCTTCCAATGGTGTTTCTATGAACATTCAGTCCCTTCACTATCTTTTTGTACCCTTTTCCTTGTGTGTGAAGGACGATGAGATCTTCACTTAACTTCGTGGACCATTTTTTTGACTTTGCCATATTTCTAATAATTAATAAGACAGTTCAGGTATTTTAAGTGTTCCAGCTCAAACATACCTGGTGCAACTAATGAAGCTCTAATCAAGGTGTTCCATGAGGTGTGCTTGAGACAACACTTGTTTTGCATTCGCGTGCTGTTTTGAGGGATTCTATTTATGGGATCTATTAATTTTGACACAGTCATTATAAGTTGCACATAGTTGAGTTTTTGGAAAACCACTTGTAGCATATGTTGTGTTGAGCTATTTATTCATTGCAAACAGCTGAAAATCTGTAAATTTTTACAATAAACCTTAAACCTGAATTTCAATGGGGTGAATAATTGTTATTTTTTTTATTTTTGTAAATTCTTTATTTTCAGATTTTATCAACTGTAAGTATGGGGTACAGAAGGAAGAGTAGGGGTGGGGTACAAGTACATTCCGATTTGGTTAACAAATTGACACCGGTTACTTAAACGGTGAAGTCGTCTAGCCATCAGTCATGGTATTTCAATTACCAGTTCTTATAGGTAAGTTTGCACATTAATATCATGAGCTTAAACTGTTGAACTATTGTACTTTTGGAATTTTGTCTTTTGTCGGTGTTGTATTGACTTGGGACTTGTAAGTCAAGGGTAGGTTACTAATACAGGTAGGGTGTGGGGGAGGGGGAAGTAGGTTAACTTCCATTTAACGGGTAGGGTCACATTACGCATATATATACCTGTTCTTTATAGCCTAACTTTGAATATGGTAGGTGGGTTGTGAGCTGCTCATCTCGGTGGTCCATGAAGTCTAGTCAGGGCAGGGGGCGTCTTTTGGGAGTATAGTGCCTGTGATGAGGGTCGAGGGGGCATGGGGGTGTCGGTCCTTCATTTGGGTCGGGTGTCGGCTGGTCGATGTCGTTAGGGGTCGTAAGTAAGTTTGGTCTCGTTGGGTCTCATTGGGTGTTGTCGCGTGTACGTGTTTGTGGTTGGTGTTTCCCCCGAGGGGGTTGTATTTATTTGTCGGTCTCTGTGGTAGTCTTGTAGGTCGTCTTCTTGGTGTGGGGTTCCTAGTAGGGTGTCAGAAGGGGTGGTTGGGGTGAATATTTTTTTATATAGCTGTGTAACTGACTACGTTTTAGTTAATAGCGTATTTTTTTATTTTTCTCCAAGATGCTTACTATTTCTAACCTTAAACAAATTGTAACTAATCAGTTAATCCTAAAGTAGACTTTGTAGTATGTTCTATTTAATATGTTAATTAGTTTGAGTATTAGGGAGGTTAAATCAATGCATTAGTGTCCCATGTAAACTATTTTTTTCTAAATTAATATAAATATTTTAAAAGTAGTAGGAGTGCAGATAAAACAAAGTTCTGTGTGAATACTGAATTTGGGCTCATAAAGAGATTATCCAGCGAAAATAAATCTTAATGAATTATGGTTTATATATGCTAAGCAGTATTTTCTTTCCATTTTTAGTCTGTTGAAAACTTTGAAAGATTACTGAAAATTCAACTGCTTAAGTGGTTTGAGCATCTGCATTTAGTAACAGCCTGTACCGAAATGCAGTCTGAATGCCAATGCAGATTTTATGTGTCTTGTTCCAAATTGTAGATATTCATTTCTTGTTGACCACGTTCCACAAACATCTGCTCAGCAGAACGAAGAGAAAATGGTGAGTCCTTTGTAAAGGACCAACTACTTCCCAGCAGCAGGACAGAGACTAACTGTGAGTCTGAGTTACAGTTCATTGTATTTGGCAAAGGTTTGTAGCTTTATCATATTTCTGTTTTCTTTTAATTTAATTTCTTTCCTGCCTTTTGTGTATTATGTTATGTAAGGATAACTTGCTATGCATTCTCCTCTAAAGTCTGCTATGCATAAATTTCAGTATCTCTTGCCATATGCCTTTCTTATTTGAAATAATACATTTCAAAATTATAATATTATGTAAGTAAATGGCTAAATACAATATACAAATTACTATTCTGGTTGCTACCATCTGTTGGTCCTGCAACACGTAAAATATAATAATTATAAGCAACCTCAATCTTTTAAGCTGTTTTGTGCCAGATGACTGATTTGCAACTATCATAAGAGAATTAATAAATAGCAACTGACATAGTTTTTATGGCCAAAATTTTACGCAAGATAAGTGCATAGGTATGTGTGGTTACCCATATTGCCAAACATTTTTGTTCTATTTTCATTAACCAAGTGTTTTTTTTAGTAAAAGAAGTTTAGTATTGCAAAATGCATAAAAGGATATTTTTTCTGTTAACATTGTGCACTATCATTTGTTGCACTCTTATGTGCTTCTCATACAGTGAGTTCCAGTGCTTCTAATAGTTTGATTTATGAGCTGATGTGGAACCCAGTTTATGTTAGGAGTGAGTTATGGATAGAAGTAACCCCAGATGAGTAATTTTTAAAAGAGGGACTCACGAGTTTACTTCCATTTGTGTTTTGTCCAGGAAAATGTGTTAGATTAGCTCAATGGCTGCGCAAAACAGATGAGGAAATAGATGTATATTTCCTAAGGTTAAAATGAGTTCACACGGGGAACTATCTAGTAAAGTTGGATATACAGAGAGAGTGCTAATGTCCTATCCTTTTTAAATAAAATAAATAATAGACTTATGCATTCAGATTCAAAAGAATTGCGATCTGTCTGAATTTGAAATTTGTCTGAATTACACATACTTGCCATTTAAGAGTTCAATCACTTTTATTTATGTTTAAGCTGCCCTAGCCACACCTCCTCTGTCTGTGATTCACAAAGCCTCCGTTAAAAAAATCAGACCTTACAACACAGTTTGTTAACTTTTGAAGTTTTTTTATCTGCTGCTCTGTTTATTGAACTCTAATGACATACACAAGGCGGCTGCTGGCTCTAGCAGGCTATTATGGAGATAAAAAAATTCTAAATTAAACACACTATATAATAAAGGGAATTTAAAAATTAGATCTCTCTTTACAGGATGTTTGAAGGAAGGCTGTGTAAGTCACAGGCAGGGCTGATAACTAGGACTGCATAAATAATGCAATTTAACTCAAAAATGACAAAACTGAGCAGTGAGACTGCAGGAGCATGCTCTATACACTAAGACCACTTTATTAGGCTATAGTTGTTTGGTTAATAGAGTGTCCCTTTAATACATTTCTTATACTGTAATAGGTATTTTTATGGTATATTCTAGTTTTATTTATTTTTTTGTTTTAAACTGTACATATCTACTAAGCTACTCACTGTAATGAAACTTAGCAACTGGGCAACTATTGCTACCCTTTAACTAGCAAAATACTTAGGGGGTTGGTCCTTGTCCATCCCCAGCATGTGCAGGTGGGGGTCACTATTAAAAAAAAAGCCCACCCATAGGCTTCGGTTGGGGGCATTAAAAATAGAAGGCATGTGGAAATGCCATTGCCCACTCTCCAAAATGTTGTGCTGCCTTCCTCCCCTCCAGTGTCTAAGGATCCCCAAGCCTCTTGCCTGCCAATTAAAAATGCCTTTGCTATCTCCCTAACCTAACAATAGTGAGGCAGGCCATTAAATCTAGCTCTTGTAAAATGAATCAAACATACCTTAAAAATTATTCTTGCTTCTCAAGTTGTCTTTTCTTCAGCCCAACTAAAGACAAAAAAAATTATAACCCACACCATTATTAAAATAAGAAAAGATCTTAATCGAAAAAAGAGCCACAAAACATAATCCAAGAGAGCCCTCTGAGTGCTCCACACAGACTGAAAGCCCATGTATAAGGTGTTCCCATGCTTTGAGTGAGGACACCTATACAAAAACATATAACACTAATTGTGCAAAACCTTTAGCCAGTGTATACATACAGAAGATCCTTAATATAATGGCTAGTTTCCACAGTATCCAGATGTATATCTAGAATTTAGACAGATGAAAAAACACAAATATTGTAATCTGTATATAATGATATATATGGTGCTAGATAAGAATCTCACTCACATGAAGAAGTGTCATATTAGGCTCTATATCAGGGCTTCCCAAACTTTTATGGCCCGAGACCCACTTTTCAAAATGGTAATTTTTCGAGACCCACTTGCTTTTTTTAATGCATATTTTAAAAAGTGAACACCATGACAATCCGCTTTAGAGGCATACAATTGGCACACCATAGCAATCCGCTTTAGATGTACACCATGGCAATTGCTTTTAGAGGCATAAATCTGGCACACCATAGCAAACAGCTTAAGAGGCATACAATTGGCACACTATAGCAATCCGCTTTAGAGGCATACAGTTGGCATACCATGGCAATCAGTTTTAGAGGCTTACAATTGGCACACCATGGCAATCAGCTTTACAGGCATACAATTGGAACATTATGGCAGCTTTAGATGCATAAAATAGGCATACCGTGGCAATCAGCTTTAGATGCATAAAATTGGTACATTATGGCAATCAGTTTTAGAGGCATACAGTTGGGCATACCACGGCAATCAGCTTTACAGGCATACAATTGGAACATTATGGCAGCTTTAGATGCATAAAATTGGTACATTATGGCAATCAGTTTTACATGTATAAACTTGGCACATCATGGCAACTTTAGGTGCATAAAATTGGCACACCAGTGCAATCCGTTTTAGAGGCTTACAAATGGCACACTATGGCATCCAGGTTTAGAGGCATACAATTGGAACATCAGGGCAGCTTTAAATACATAAACTTGGCACACCATGGCAATCAGCTTTAGATGCATAAACTTGGCACACCATGGCAATCAGCTTTAGATGCATAAACTTGGCACACCATGGCAATCAGCTTTAGATGCATAAACTTGGCATATCATGGCAATCACTTTTAGATGCATAAACTTGGCACATCATGGCAATCAGCTTCAGAGGCATACAATTGGCAAACAGTCAGATGCATTAAATTGGCACTCCATGGCAATCAGCTTTAAAAGCATACAATTGGCACACCATGGCAATCAGCTTTAGATGCATAAAATTGGCATATCATGGCAGTTTTAGAGGCATAATTTGGCATATCATGGCAGTTTTAGATGCATAATGTTGATATATCATGGAGTTTTAGAGGCAGAAACTTTGCATATCATGGCAATCAGTTTTAGAGGCATACAACTGCTTACTCACAGACTCAGTCAGAATCAGACGTTGTGTCCTGCTCATCCAGGCCCCTCACATTGATTATCCCAGTGGTGGAACTAATGTAGAGAGAGCCCTGGTGCAAGTATGCTTTCTGGGGCCTCCTCTAGTGCAAGTGTGGCCAAAAGGTAGATCTCCATCTGTCGGAGAACTTCAACAATGCTATGCCTGCTGGGAATCTACCATTTGCCCATCGTTGCAGGGTTAT
The DNA here is from genome assembly GCF_036172605.1 of Pelobates fuscus. Classification (NCBI taxonomy): domain Eukaryota; kingdom Metazoa; phylum Chordata; class Amphibia; order Anura; family Pelobatidae; genus Pelobates; species Pelobates fuscus. The sequence continues at coordinate 133,283,765 of NC_086317.1, forward strand.
ATTTGTGAGCAGTGTTTGAGCGTTTAAATGTAAGCATGTTTGTGTATTAAAGGACCACTATAGTGCCAGGAACACAAACTCGTTTTCCTGGCACTAAAGTGCCCCGAGGGTGCCCCCACCCTCAGGGTCCCATTCCCGCCAGGCTGAAGGGAGAGAAAGGGGGTTAAAAACTCACCTTTCTCCTTCGCCAGGCTCCCTCGGCGCTGGGGACTCTCCTCCTTTAGCCGTCATCGTCTGAATGCGCATACGCGGCAAGAGCCGTGCGCGCATATAGCCAGTCTATAGGAAAGCATTCTCAATGCTTTCCTATGGACGCTGGCGTCTTCTAACTGTGAAAATCACAGTAAGAAGCGCTGAAGCGCCTCTAGCAGCTGTCAATGAGTCAGCCACTAGAGGCTGGATTACCCCTTTGTAAACATAGCAATTTATCTGAAACTGCTATGTTTACAGCAGGCAGGGTTAATCCTAGATGGACCTGGCACCCAGACCACTTCATTAAGTGGTCCTTTAAGTATGTGTGTGCATGTATGGGAGTGTTTGTATGTACTGTTGCCATTGGAATGTAGTGGTGTACTTGTTTGTAATGTTTGCGTCTGAACGCAGGGGTGTTTGAATGTAGTGCTGGACTTTAAATGCAGGTGTGCTTTTTGTGTGTAGTGTCGGTGTTTGAATGAAGGGGTGTTTGTATATCATTTTAGTGTTTTAATACATGGGTGTTTGTATGTAATGTTTGCGTTTGATTGCAGTGCGTGTGTAGTGGATGCAGTGTGTGTATATTGTGTATATAAAATATACATATACACAATGTGTGTTTGGATGTAAGCATGTTTTTTGCCTGGAGTATGTGTGCAGTGTATACACATACAGAGACACACAAATACACACACATACAGAGACACACACATACACATACTGACACAGCGATACACACACAATGACACTTATTTTCCTACACACAGATACACATACACTCATGTAAACAGATACACACTGACACACAAATACACACACACTGGCACAAAAGGAGACTCAGATACACATACACGCAGAGACAGGTGAGGGTGACCGTGTGGTAGGGAGTGTGTGTGCAGGTAACAGTGTAGGGGGGCAGGGTGAAAAAGGGTTACAGTGGGCGGCGAGCAGGGGGAGAAAGTGTTACAGTGAGTGGGCAGGGGAGAGAAAGGGCTACAGTGGGGGGGGGGGCAGGGAGAGAAAGGGCTACAGTGGGGGGGGGGGCAGGGGGAGAGAAGGCTACAGTGGGGGGGCAGGAAGAAAATGGGTTACAGTGGGGGAGCAGGGAGAGAAGGTGTTACAGTGTGGGGGGGCAGGGAGAGCAGGGGTTACAGTGTGGGGAGAGGGGCAGGGAGTGAAGGGGTTACAGGGTGGGGAGGGGGCAGGGAGTGAAGGGGTTACAGGGTGGGGAGGGGGCAGGGAGTGAAGGGGTTACAGGGTGGGGAGGGGGCAGGGAGTGAAGGGGTTACAGGGTGGGGAGGGGGAAGGGAGTGAAGGGGTTACAGGGTGGGGAGGGGGCAGGGAGTGAAGGGGTTACAGGGTGGGGAGGGGGAGGGGCAGGGAGTGAAGGGGTTACAGGGTGGGGAGGGGAGGGGCAGGGAGTGAAGGGGTTACAGGGTGGGGAGGGGGCAGGGAGTGAAGGGGTTACAGGGTGGGGAGGGGGCAGGGAGTGAAGGGGTTACAGGGTGGGGAGGGGGCAGGGAGTGAAGGGGTTACAGGGTGGGGAGGGGGAGGGGGCAGGGAGTGAAGGGGTTACAGGGTGGGGAGGGGGCAGGGAGTGAAGGGGTTACAGGGTGGGGAGGGGGCAGGGAGTGAAGGGGTTACAGGGTGGGGAGGGGCAGGGAGTGAAGGGGTTACAGGGTGGGGAGGGGGAGGGGGCAGGGAGTGAAGGGGTTACAGGGTGGGGAGGGGGCAGGGAGTGAAGGGGTTACAGGGTGTGGAGGGGGCAGGGAGTGAAGGGGTTACAGGGTGGTTACAGGGTGGGGAGGGGGAGGGGGAGGGGGCAGGGAGTGAAGGGGTTACAGGGTGGGGATGGGGCAGGGAGTGAAGGGGTTACAGGGTGGGGAGGGGGCAGGGCGTGAAGGGGTTACAGGGTGGGGAGGGGGCAGGGAGTGAAGGGGTTACAGGGTGGGGAGGGGGCAGGGAGTGAAGGGGTTACAGGGTGGGGAGGGGAGGGGGCAGGTAGTGAAGGGGTTACAGTTTGGGGGAGGGGGCAGGGAGTGAAGGGGTTACAGTTTGGGGGTGGGGGGTAGGGAGAAAATTATTTACATTAGGTGGCAGGATCTGGGGGCTGTGTCCTACCTTCATTTAATTCCCTGGTGGTCCAGTGTCTCCCTGGTGGTCCGGTGGGTTACCTCTCCGGTCTGAGCTCCGCCGGGTGCAGAGCTGCAGACAGTGTAATAAAAGTCTCGCGAGCTCCCTGAGTGTTGCCATGGTAACGCTCTGGGAGCTCACGAGACTTCTATCACACAGTCTGCAGCTCTGCACCCGGCGGAGCTGGAGACCGGAGCTGCTGGGCAGACTGACTGGAGGGAGCCCGGCGGCATACAGGGCAAGCCACCGGGCTCCCTCCTGGTGTCAGTCTGCCTGACTGCCCGGCGGCCCCGGATGTGTGGGTCATCGCGACCCACTGGGAATCGCCCTGCGACCCACCAGTGGGTCGCGACCCACACTTTGGGAACCGCTGCTCTATATGATTGCCCCACGGGTGCATATTGAGGCCGTCGTCTCCACTGCAACCTCCAGAAGTATGGAAGTCAAAGAAAGGTATGTATTAAAAATATTAGATTTTATTAATGGAGCATAAAAAAATTGTATATAAAAAAATTAGCAAAACGTAAAACCAGTTCATTGGCATTTTCCCTGACCTTTTAATGGTTTTATATATATATATTTTTATGTTGCATTAATAAAATATAATATTTTTAATACGTACCGCTACTTTGAGGTCTGTATTTCTGAAGGTTGCGGTGGAGACGAAAGCCTGAATAGGCACCCATGGGCCATTCATGTAGAGCAGTGGTCCTCAAACTCCGGCCCCCCAGATGTTGCTGAACTACAACTCCCATGATTTTTTGAATTACATAGATAGCCAGAGAATCATGGTTGAGTTGTAGTTCAGCAACATCTGGGGGGCCGGAGTTTGAGGACCCCTGATGTAGAACCTGATACGGCTCTTCTCCATGTGAATGAGATTCTTAACTGGCACCATATGTATCATTATATACAAATTACAATTTGTGTGTTTTTTCATCTGTCTCATTCTAGATATACTTATGTCTGTTATGGATTCTGTTGACCATATCATTGGGAACCACTCGTTATAATGTGTATGTAATGGGCGCAATGTAGCCCACAGCACTCTGACAGCCAAACTATCGTGAGTCTTGCCTAGTCCAACGTATTACCAATGCCAAACTCTGCTACCCCACACGTGGGTGTTAATCCATAAAAAGAGTACTGTGACAGAATGATGGACTAGAAAGACCTTGACTACTCCAGGACTTATTCTACCATCATAATATTGTTTCTATCAAATTTGTATATTTTAATATTTCCTAATGACAAAATATGCAGAGCCAAGTTTACTCTTCCAGAAAAAAGCTTTGCAAAGCTTATCTATCTGGGATCTGGTGATTTTATATAGTAATCTTTCTTATTTGTCGGTTGTGTTATACAGAGATGAAAAGATGTATGGTATATTAACATTGTATAAGAGTTATATGTTCTGTTTCTATTGAATTTATGTGATGAAGACACACTATATTTGAAGGCTAGCTCATATTTTTAAACGAATAAGGGATTAAGTGGTAGACCAAAAGCTTTGTAAGATGTCATAGAAGGTCACTCTCAATTCATAGTGAGAAATGTCCGTATGAGTCATCATGTCAAGGTACAGGGAATTCTTAACAGAAGATTTAATGCTTGGAGTCACATGTGTGTTATATGCTGGAGAACATCCTCTACAAACTGGTAGCAGAGCCAATCCAGGTGAATTCATGCTTAATCTCTTGAAGCACATATAGTGTAGTTAGGCTGAAATAACATATGTGGTCACCTCTAAATATATTAAGAAGTTACATGGATTGCATAATATCAAATACATTTTGGCACTTTGCATTCCATTACCAATAGTTCATATAAACTAATATATATATTGCTAATTCTGGAGAATAGAGATTTATTTTAGAAACACTCTAGATGGCTTTCCTTTGATTCTTATTGTTCAGGAATCAGTGTCTTACATTCTTCCTTCTCTGAGTCTTTAGCTTTCTTGTTTTCTGCTGGCAGGACTTGGTAACTAAATATATGCTGCAGAAAGAGCAGACATGTAGCAGTCGTATTCTCCATCTCGATCTACTGTCATAAATTTGTTAACATGTGACACCAGGTCTCCCAATGACCAAATTCTCATTTTGCTCATAAAGAATAGGATCTCTCGGGGGTCCAGTGATTTGCTCCTGCGATCAGTCTCTGTGCTGATTATTTAGTAGACTTGTGCACTTTGTCCAAAAATAAAAAACATTTTGGGATGGCCAAATATGGCAGTTTAGTTAGTCTAAATTTGGTTAAAGAAAAAAGATTCGGAAAACAATCCAGGAGAACCAAATGAAAAATATGCATGTCAGTGTAATGAATGATGAAGAAAAATTAACATGTTTATTTATTGCACATTTTGTTTGGTTCTTGATTTGGCTACAATTCGGGTTCAGAATTCAGGAATGTGGATGATTGCCCGATTGGCCGAAATTAAATTAATTGCAGTTTCGAACAAACTCCAAGCCTATTGCCCTGCTCTAAACTGATGCCAGGGATAAGGTGACATCACACCCTGGCACCAGCATTAGTACTGAGAACTCTAGGGGAAATCTTGCAGCCTCCTCAGTGCCTTCTCAGCAAAATTTGAGAGGAGCAGAGCAAGTATCTCCTTGGCAGCAATGTGCTGGTAGGCAGATACCTGCGTCTGTTACCTGGTGCAGGCCATTCCCGTTTCCTGGTAGTATGCTTCTGATCATTAACCATTATGATTGCCTGTTCTAATCTATTACCTGTTCGTACTTGCTTCTATGACACCCGCCTTAAAGATTTCTCTAGGGCTGAGATTTTCCTATGGAACTCTCTTCCCTCCTCTGTTAGACTCTCACCCATTCTTAGTTCCTTCAAAAGATCATTAAAAAGTCACTTCTTTAAGAAAGCATATCAATTAAACCGTTAATAGCTTTAACTCCCTGCACCTTGGTAACCCACCCTGCCTTCTCTCCTGTAACTGTGTTATCCAGAAAACTAACCCTTCACTGTTCCTACTTTTCCCATATATGAAATACATCCAACCCTTACCTCTTGTACCACTATACCCCGCTCTCTCTAGAATGTAAGCTCGTTTGAGCAGGGCCTTCAATACCCTATGTTCCTTGCGTCCAGCTTGTCTTGATGCAAAGTCATGTCTATTAGTCCACCTCTTGAACAGTGCTAGGGAATTTGTTGGCACTTTATAAATAGTACTAATAATGATAAATAATATATTAATTTCTTTATGAGCTGTTATTTGTTAATGATTCTCAAACTTCCTAGGGAAATCTATATTATGGAGAGCAGAAGGTAATACCTATAGCATGGTTCTCCTGCTCTTCTTTGTCTCTTAATTATCATCATTTTCTCTACTTTTGCAATAGAGGTCAAAGCTAACAATCAATTAACAAGTGAGAGGAGGGGACAATTTGTATACGCAATGGACAGATGATTTTATTTTAATATGTATGCACATATGACTAATTTAATCTTTCATTATTTCTTGTTACAGATAATATATGACAGATGGATAGATAGATAGATAGATAGATAGATAGATAGTACTGTATAAAACATATAGCAATACTTTAAAGGTACATAATCTATATGAAAATTTAGAAAGATTTGTTATAAAAGACAGCAAGGTATTGGAGACAAGCAAAATCCACAAACTGTATAACAAATTCAACATGCTATACTCTTAAATTCAGATACATTTATACTGTTAAACATTAACCAGAAAATATGATAAGTCAATAATTTATTATTTCATCATACCTGTCAGGGGCTAATAAAATAACAAGTATGATTATGTACAAAATATTTTTGAGAAATGTGTTCCTCTAATAAAAAAATATCTGGAGCCTGTCATCCTTCCACCTATATTAGAAAATTCTTGTGATATATCATATCATAATCCACAATGAAAGATATGCTAATTCAAGAAAATAGCTCAGTGCCTTACTAGTCAGAACACGGCTTATAGAATGGTTGAGGCTGGTCTTAAGCCAAGTGTCAGTTTTCCCTGTCTGTGACCTTGGGGAAATAATTGTATATCACTATGCTTCAGGCAGCAACAATAAAGTGTATGTTCTTTAAAACAAGTAGGGATTGTGATGACTTCAAAAGCATAAGAAACACTAGCATCAATTCAGTGGTAAGAATTTTTGCTGTTCTTCTAGAGGCATAGACAACCTGCGGCACCACAGATGTTTTGGACTACACCTCCCATGATGCTTTGCCAGCATTATGGGTGTAAGAGCATTATGGGGGATGCAGTCCCCAACATCTGAAGTGCCGAAGGTTGCCTACCCATTTTCTAGACGCAACAAAAGTTTACATTTAAAGCATAGCCGTACAGAAACATAATTAATTCATGCTTAGACAGATATCACAGTGAATTTGGAAGGAAATATTTTGTCCACTGATCAGCAATTTAATGTGAATAGATCTTATGGCAGGATTACAGTTAAAATACAATTTTATCACATGACAGGAGGCTTCGTATTTTGCACAATCTTTCTCTACTATCTCCATAGCAGCAAAGAAAAAAGAGTGACAAAACTTTGAACCAATCACAATGTAGTATAGGGTATAAGAGGTGTGACATATGACATCATTTCCTCTTTTTTTGCTGCTCCATCACAAGCTAAGTACAAATTTGGAGTTCTCAATATTCAGCATATATTTTTTCTCTATCCTACATTTAGTTCTATCACTGTGTCTTTGTATACTTACCCTAGTATTTCTCTTACCCTATCTGTATACCCTGGGACCTTGCCTCTGGCTGCCCAGGTGTCTTTCACGGCTCCCCCCGCCATCTGTACTTTCTCTCCATACCGTTGTCTTCTGTCAACAGCTTTTTCTGTGCGCTCACGCACAACCGTTTTCGTTTTTTTCTACCGAACACTTTCGTTTGGTAGTTTTGCGCGATCGCCATTTTGACGCGAATGCCCGCGGTCGTTTTCTGTGCGACCGCACATCGACTATTATTTTTTTTTCTACAGAACGCTTCTCGTTCGGCAGATTGACGCGATCGTGTCAAACTGTCGAACGAGAAGCGTTCAACAGTTTAATTACACAAACGGCAAGCATCTAGTTTTGCCGCCCAAACTAGGGGAGGTACTACCCTCCCCATACTAACGGCTGTCAGTCCGGCGGCCATCTTAAAGAGATAGACACTCTCTGTTTTCTGCTCCAGCTATTCCACTGCAAGCAACTGGAAATCCTCTTGTATCCTGCCTTTTTTCCCTCAGTGGGACCAAGTCAGGTTAGTGCCTTGCACTTGTGGTTGGTTTTAGCCAGTTGGTCTGTACCTTATTCTGGCCGGGGTGAGCCCCCATTTTGTGCTGCTAAACGGACCTGTTCATGCAGGATTCCGATTACCTGGGTGAGCCCCAGTGACACAGCCCTCTTTATCCTACTACGACCTACAGGCCCCTATCTCAGGTTATTCATTCCTGATACCATACCACCCCTGGTCCCCAGGCCTCTCCACTAATTGTGCCTAAGTGCCCTCACGCAATTTATCGGGTGAGACCCGAATACCCATTCCATATCATGGAGGAATCACAAACCTCAGACCTCCAGGCCATGATAACAGCAGCTGTGGCTGCAGCTATGGGAAAGGCCGCTTCCAAGTCGCTCCCAACAGATTCTGAGGCCCCCAAGCCCATCTCTAAACGGGTTCACTATAAAGCGGACTCCGAAGACTCCGACTCCTCCAGAGAACGCTCCCATGGCCTAAACGCCATTGGAAGGGTGAAGCCACTGCGCCACGCAAATCCAAAGGAAAAGCCCCTGCCAAGCGCAGAAAAGCCACGGTTCGTGCTACCCACAACCTCACACAACTTTCCTCAGGTGAGGAAACCTGAACCCACTCATGCACTAGCTGTGCTGGATGAATGGCAGGTGGCAATCTCCGACCAGGAGGACTCCGACAGGGATTCCGCTGCCAACTCCGTTACTTCATAAAGGAACAGAGTCTGGGTGAGCCCATGACTCCATGGCGACATCCATGGATAACCCACAGGAGGGCACAGAGATTTTCCTTGACAATTCGGGCCTCCAAATGTTTGACCCGAGAAACATCCGTCATCCCAGTTCAGAAGAATGGTCACCACCTGAGCATTTGGCAAGGTTTATGCACTTCTGGCTCAGAAAATCTCTGGACAAAGAAGTGAGGAAACGGATGAGATCCGAATGCCCTCGGCCTAGCCTACCAGACAAGGTGACGCACCCCCCCGAATTTGACCCGCTCATGACTACGTTCATGTCCCGAGGGGGTCGGGACCCGCGCAAGGGCATAGAGCATGGTTTTAAAGGAGCACAGGACAAACTGCTAGACGCCATTGGGCCGCAGGCTAGAATCATGGATATGGCGGATGACGCCTATGAAAGGGCTGACGCTTTTACCACAGATACGGTGCGTGAGTGGGCACGAGATACCCGGGAATGGGCACAGAGGCGTTTCTGTTTCCTAGGGAACACCAACGTAGCCCTCGCTTCAGAGAGGCGCCGAGCAGCACTTTATTGTATCAACGAAAAACTGGTTGAACTGGGGGATAAAGAATTAGGACCCTTGGCACAGGGTAAATTGTTTGGAGAGGCCTTCCTTTAGGAATTAAATAAAAGGGTCAATATATTCACATCCCTTAATAAAGGCACAAACTTCGATGCGGAAAGTCTTCCGCGGTTCTCACACCCGTGGTGTTTTTGGAAGGGCTGGATGGCAGAGGGGCCATGCCGCCAGCTGTTTTTGGCCATCCAGCCCCCCGTACAACAAGGACTCAACCGTTCTACCCAGGCTCATCTACCCGACATAGATTCCACCAATTCAGGGGATCTGATCGTGAACGAGGCAGCCGAGGATGCTCACGAGCAAGATTCTCCAACGGTAAGTCGAAGTCATACTCTGCCTCTAACCTCCTATCATATCGCAGGTCGTGTTTCTCTTTTTTTCCAGAACTGGGCAGAACTATCTTCAGACACGTGGATACTCCAAACGATGCAGGGCTATTGAATAGAGTTCGACTCGACCCCGCTCCAGCAGGCCCCTCCACGTCCGATCCAGACTACATGGGCAGACGCCCGCCTCATAGACGCGGAGCTACGAAAACTGTGCTCCAAGGGTGCCATCCAACCAGCTCCGGATTCCACCGGTTTCTACAGCAATATCTTCCTGGTCAGGAAGAAAACCGTTGAATTTCGCCCCGTTATCAATCTCAGGGAGCTCAATTCTCACTTTGTATACCGACATTCAGTCTCCGGGACTTACTTCGACGCGACGACTGGTTCACTCGTCTGGACCTCAAGGACGCGTATCTTACCATTCCGGTACCTCCATTTCTTCTGGCACAGGACCCCCTGGCAGTTCACCTGCCTCCCATTTGGCCTCAGTTCATGTCAGGGTACCTGTGGTCTCTACCTCCAAAAGAGGTAGAGACTTAGCTGTTCCACCATCCAGATGGTCTGAGGACTCCCTTCCCCGCGGTCTATCCGGTCATGCAAGGCCGGCCGCGAGGGAGTGACTGCATTTTACACCATCTAGGCAGGAAGTCATCATCAGGACACTCCCCCGGATCGACCTGTCAGTCAATTGCTGCAGGACCAATCAGGACGTCTCGGAGGTGTGGTTACTGCTCTGAACAGGGTATTTAACAGAGCTTCTTTCATTAGCTCATTGCCCTGTCGTGGTTCTAGCTTGTTCTAGTCACTCAGTGCTTGTGTATTCTTTTATCCCTTTTGGTTTTGACCCGGCTTGTTTACCTTACTCTGCTTATCTCTGTTACCCTTGATTCGGCTTGTCTCTCGCTTACCTGTCTTCTGTTACCCTCGACCTCGGCTTGTCTTTGACCATTCTATACTATACTACTTACGTTAGTCCGGCCATTGTAAGGTCCGGTATACGTATCTGGCTACTGTTTGTACTCTGCGTGTTGGATCCCTGTCCCGATCCTGACATTACGACAGGGCCAATGGATCCTGCAAGTACAAACAGTCAGCTGGCTTCTCCTGATCCTAGGTTTGAAGCCATGGATCACAGAATGGATCAGATGGCGCTTGCGCTACAGGCTCTATTATCTCATGCCAATAACCCACCAGAGGAGATACGTAATACCCCTGTTTCTCCTGTCAGTTTAGGTCTAGAGGTAGCCACAGTGGGTGCTTCTTCTCGCATTACCCCCCCAGTACGCTATGGTGGGGCTCCTGAGAAGTGTCGTGGTTTTTTAAACCAAATTAGTATCCACTTTGAATTGCAACCCCGCTCTTATCCTACAGATAGGGCAAAGGTAGGATTTATTATCACCCTACTTATTGAGAAAGCTCTGAGATGGGCCAACCCACTATGGGAGAACGATAACCCATTAGTGTATAACTATAACGCATTTGTAGCTGCTTTTAGAAGAACATTTGATCCTCCAGGTAGAAAGGTTAATGCAGCCAGATTACTGTTGCGCCTGAGACAGGAGAACCGAACACTGGTGGATTATGCACTAGAGTTCAGGTCTCTGGCGTCAGAAGTCAAGTGGAATGAGCAGGCGTATATGGATGTATTTTTGAATGGCCTATCTGAAGTAATCCTTGATGAGGTTGCTACCAGAGAACTCCCTGAGAATTTAGAAGATTTAATTTCGTTCATCTCTCGTATAGATGAACGTTTAAGAGAGAGACAGAACACTCGAGAGAGGAACCGGAGACCTTCTTTTAGGTTAGCCCCCGCTTTTCCAAGTCCTGACTCCACGGTATCTTTGCTTCCTGAACCTATGCAGATAGGTTATACCCGCCTATCTGAGGAGGAAAGACAGTACAGGAGAAGAGAGGGTTTGTGTATGTATTGTGGAGCCAAGGGTCATTTACTCTCGAACTGTCCTAACCGTCCGGGAAACGCTCGCACCTAAGTCTCTCTAGAGGACAAGCCTTGGGTGTTTCTATTTTGTCCTCTACTCCTAATTATAAAGATCACAGGCTTCTGCTACCAGTTTCCTTAACTTGGGAGAAGGAAGTAGTAAGGGCTATGGCATTGATAGATTCCGGTGTTGCTGAGAATTTTATCGACCAAGCCTTTGCTATTAAGAACAATTTCCCATCCCAGCTAAGGGAGACACCCTTGGCCGTTGAGGCCATAGATGGTAGACCACTACTAGACCCTGTTATCTTTCGTGAAACCATACCCATTAGTTTAAATGTTGGTATCCTACACGTGGAGAATTTATCTCTTTTGCTCATTTCATCCCCTTCCGTTCCCATAGTTCTGGGGTACCCATGGTTGAAGAAACATAACCCTATTATCGATTGGGAGTTAGGGGAGATACTCTCGTGGGGCCAGGGTTGCCAGGATAGGTGTTTATGCAAGGTTTCTCCATTAGCTAATGTTAACATACCTGAGACTCCTATTCAGTCCACAGAAAGACAAATACCAGACCTTTACCTAGACTTAAAGGCAGTATTTGACAAGAAGAATGCCGATTCTTTGCCGCCACACAGGCCATTTGATTGTAAAATTAAGCTTCTACCTGGGACTATGCCTCCGAGGGGCCATGTATATCCTTTGTCTGTTCAGGAAAACTTGGTTCTAGAGGAGTATATTCGGGAGAATTTAGAAAAGGGATTCATTAGGAGGTCTTCTTCCCCGGCCGGGGCTGGGTTCTTTTTCGTTAAGAAAAAGGATGGCACGCTGAGACCTTGTATCGATTACCGAGGCTTGAATAAAATAACTGTCAGAAATGCCTATCCTATTCCACTTATTACCGAGTTATTTGATCGTCTTAAGGGCTCCAAAATCTTCACCAAGTTAGATCTCAGAGGGGCATATAATTTGGTGAGAGTCCAGCAGGGACACGAGTGGATGACGGCGTTCAATACTCAGTACGGTCACTATGAATACACAGTTATGCCGTTTGGACTTTGCAATGCTCCTGCAGTATTTCAGGATCTGATTAATGAGGTACTTAGGGAGTTTCAACATGATTGTGTCATTGTCTACCTAGACGACATACTGATACACTCTAGGGAGATTGAAACTCACCATAGACAGGTCAGAGCGGTATTACAGAAACTTCTGCAACATGGTCTATACTGTAAATTGGAAAAATGCAGCTTTGATCAGTCTCAGATAGATTTTCTTGGTTACGTGATTTCTGGGGAAGGTTTTAAGATGGACCCTGACAAACTCCAGTCTATTTTAGATTGGCCATTACCTAAGGGACTCAAGGCTATTCAGAGGTTTATTGGTTTCTCCAATTATTATAGGCGCTTCATTAAGGGTTACTCGTCTATTATTGCGCCCATTACCAATATGACCAAACAGGGGGCAGAAACTAAGACGTGGTCTCCTGAAGCTCTCGCTGCTTTCAAGAGGCTCAAAGAACTTTTTGCTTCTGCTCCAATATTAGTCCATCCTGATACGACTTTGCCGTTTCTACTCGAGGTCGATGCCTCTGAGACAGGAGTAGGTGCGGTTCTGTCACAAAGATTAGCGGTAGATAAACCATTACACCCGTGTGGTTTTTTTTCCAGGAAACTTTCTGGGGCTGAGAGCAGATATGACATCGGAGACAGGGAACTGTTAGCAGTCATTAAAGCCTTAAAGGAGTGGAGACATTTGTTGGAGGGGACCCTACACCCTATTACGATTTTGACAGACCACAAAAACTTGTCATATATTGGGGAGGCTAAGCGCTTATCCTCTAGACAAGCTCGTTGGTCCTTATTCCTGACTCACTTCAATTATGTACTGACTTACAGACCTGGTTCTAAAAACTCTAAAGCCGATGCATTATCTCGCCAATATGAACCTTCTACTGTACCTGAACCAGTTCTTTCTTCTATAGTTCCGAAGTGCAATATCATTGCTAATACGAATCTCAGGATTCATTCTCCATTACTGGCCGAGATCATTAAGTTGCAACATCTCGCACCTAAACAGACCCCTGCGGGTCGTCATTTCGTTCCTCCTGCTTTTCAACTGGAACTTTTACAGTGTTTACATAATAGCAAGATGGCGGGACATCCTGGTATTCGCAAAACTTACGCCTTGATCTCTAAGGACTTCTGGTGGTCTACTTTACGGAGGGATGTTGAGGAGTTCATCGCTGCATGTGAAGTTTGTACTAAAACCAAACAACCCCATACGCTTCCATGTGGACTCCTGCAACCCTTGGAGGTTCCAGAGAAACCATGGTCCTGTTTGGCCATGGACTTTATTGTCGATCTACCTATCTCTAAAAGACAGACTGTTATCCTCACCGTGGTTGACAGGTTTACTAGGATGGCACACTTCATTCCCCTGCCTAAACTTCCGTCTTCTCCCGAATTGGCAGAGATATTCGCCAAGGAGATTTTTCGCCTACATGGGATACCCTCTCAAATTGTATCGGACAGAGGCTCCCAATTTGTTTCCCGCTTTTGGAGGTCCTTCTGCTCTCAACTTGGTATTAAATTAAACTTTTCTTCTGCCTATCACCCTCAGTCTAACGGAGCTGCTGAACGTACCAACCAGAAAATTGAACAATATTTACGATGCTTTGTTTCTGAACACCAGGATGATTGGGTCGGTTTGATTCCTTGGGCGGAGTTTGCACACAACAATCTCGTTTGCGATTCTACTCATTCAAGCCCCTTCTTCATGAATTATGGTTTTCATCCGTCTATTCTTCCTTCGGATTCTCCTTCCCAGGGGGTGCCGTCGGTTGATGTTCATGTTGCCAATTTGAGGAAGTTGTGGGATCAAACTCGACAAATCCTTGTGCACAACTCTATGTTGGTCAAGAAACACGCTGATAAACGTAGAAGGGCGGCTCCGGTCTTTGTTCCAGGTGATAGGGTATGGCTGTGCCCTCCATGAAGTTCGCTCCTCGTTATATTGGACCCTACAGGGTGCTGACCCGTATCAATCCGGTTGCGTATCGTTTAGCTCTTCCTAATACCTTACGCATTCCGAACTCGTTTCACGTTTCATTGCTGAAACCACTCATATGTAACAGATTTTCCTCCACAATAGCCCCTCCTCGCTCCGTTCAGGTGGAGGGTCAGGAGGAGTATGAGGTCAACTCTATTATTGATTCTCGAATCTCCCGGGGGAGAGTACAATATCTGGTTGATTGGAAGGGATATGGTCCTGAGGAGAGGAGTTGGGTACCTCAGGAGGATGTTCATGCTCCCCGTCTCCGCAGGGCGTATCACTCTCGCTTCCCATCTCGTCCCGGTTCATTCCGCCCGGTGGGCGTATCTGAGAGGGGGGGTACTGTCAGGGTACCTGTGGTCTCTACCTCCAAAAGAGGTAGAGACTTAGCTGTTCCACCATCCAGACGGTCTGAGGACTCCCTTCCCCGCGGTCTATCCGGTCATGCAAGGCCGGCCGCGAGGGAGTGACTGCCTTTTACACCATCTAGGCAGGAAGTCATCATCAGGACACTCCCCCGGATCGACCTGTCAGTCAATTGCTGCAGGACCAATCAGGACGTCTCGGAGGTGTGGTTACTGCTCTGAACAGGGTATTTAACAGAGCTTCTTTCATTAGCTCATTGCCCTGTCGTGGTTCTAGCTTGTTCTAGTCACTCAGTGCTTGTGTATTCTTTTATCCCTTTTGGTTTTGACCCGGCTTGTTTACCTTACTCTGCTTATCTCTGTTACCCTTGATTCGGCTTGTCTCTCGCTTACCTGTCTTCTGTTACCCTCGACCTCGGCTTGTCTTTGACCATTCTATACTATACTACCAGGGGAGGGCTGGCAGCCTTAGGCCTGGGGGGCAAAACCAGTCAAGTGGCCCATTGCGCCACCAAATCAGTTCACCATCCATGCCCACCTTTTCCTGGTTTTATAACGGATATTGATGTTATGCTAATCAGTAGCTCTTTGCCATACCCGCTCCTTCACGGCTCTGACTTTCAATGTTGTCAGAGCACAGGCTGAGAATCTCTGAGCCTGTGCTTTGACTCACTAACTGAGCGCCGGAACCACGAGGGAGAGGATATGATCTGACTGCACCTACTGCTGGTGCGCACCAGTGGACCACCAGCGAATCGTTTAAATTAAATATGCTGGTGTACCCAACTTGTGAGCTGTGTTGGCCGCCGGGCGCCTCTATTGTCATGGCACCCTGCGTGACCACACAGCTTGCCTACCCCAACGGCTGGCCCTGCTGACACACACTGATGTTACTACTTAGACATCCCTCAATATTAATACAGAGATGAGAGTAAACACCAATAAACTGTGGAAACAGAGCTGATCCCCCAAATTTATAAAGGTTTGCTTAGAGGATTTATTCAAGATTAAATCATGCCTCCTCCTCTCTCCCCCATGCGCTGCTCTGTAGGCTGGGAGGAAGTGAAGAGTAATCACAGTCTCCCAGCACAACGCCACCTGTGGCTGCATGGGGAACAGCTGTTTAATGTAATGCTTGCAGGACGGCCAGCTGCCGCAGAACCTCTTTGTTTCCGTCTCTGCAAAGGGCTCTAGGCACTGCTTGTTGTGAGTGTGAGCCACTGTAAATTAGGGGCGGAGGGCACTTGCACTGCGGTCAAGACGGGTCTGGGCAGGAGGAGAGTGCAGTGCAATCAGTGCACTCCCCTCCTGTGGGTCACCAGTAGACTGGTGCGCCTGCCCAGGATCAGAGCCGGTGCAAGGATTTTTGCCGCCCTAGACAAAATATAAATTTGCCCCCCCCATATGATCTGCCATATGAACTAACGCCAGTGCTGCACACAGTGTGTGTTTACATTAAAAAGCCTACAGGGACCAGCTATAGACACCAGAACCACTTCATTAAGCTATAGTGTCCCTTTAATGTGATGTAAATTATAGATTAGTGTCACTAATAATATACTAGATTGCCTACTTACAATTAGATGAGGATGATGATGGGCTGGAGTTTGGCTCCACTGGTCTGGTGTAGAACAGGACCTCTGGAGGCTGTTTGCAACTGTGGTCACAAAATTCAACGTTCTGGGAGAATTTGAAGCAGCTCCATTTTTTGGGGCCTCTTACACAGCTCAAGGTCTGGGCCCCAGTGCCTGACGGTGAGTATGCCCATAAGGCCCACTCATAAGTCCACTTATATGTTCCACCCACCCATGAGCTCGCTCACAGGGAGTGGAGTGTGTAGGGGATGTGTTATGTGTTATCTAATATGTGTGCTTATGGTATGTAGTGTATAGGGATACCAGTTTGTGCAGGTGATGCAGTGTGTTTGTGTGTAGTGGAAGCAGTGTGTATTTGTGTATGAGGGATGTATTATGTGTTTCTGGTTGTGTGTGAGGGATGCATTGTGTGAATCTGTGTTTGTATGCATAAGGGATGCAAGGTGTGTGTCTGTATGTGTGTGCATTGAGTGTAAGAGATGCATTGTGTTTCTGTGTGTATGTAAGAAAAACAGTGTGTGTGTTTGCATGTGTGTGTAAGGGTTTGCATTGTATGTTTCTGTGTATGTGTGCAAATGATGCATTGTCTTTGTGTGTAAGGGTTGCATTGTGTGTGTGTGTGTAATGGATGCATTGTGTGTTTCTCTGTGTGTAAGGGAAGCATGTTCTGTTTCTGTGTATGTATAGGGATGCATTGTGTGTTTCTGTGTATGTATAGGGGTGCATTGTGTGTTTCTGTGTATGTATAGGAATGCATTGTGTGTGTGTGCGCGTAGTGTTAAAGAGCTCCCTGTCTTGCCCCCTGTCCTATAGAGCTGTCCCTTCTGTCCCTTAGAGCTCTCCTCTCCCCCATCCTCCCCTAGCGGTCTCTTCTCACCCTTACCCACCCTCCCTGTGCTCTTCTCATCCCCGCTCCCTGTGTTCTTCTTACTCATCCCTCTGTGTGTTCTCACCCCCCCTGTGTTCTTCTTACTCCCCCCCTTGTTCTGCTTACCCCCTTCTTCTTATTACTCCCCCCTTCTGCTTACCCCCCTTCTTCTTATTACTCCCCCCTTCTGCTTACCCCCCTTCTTCTTCTTACCCCCTCTTCTTCTTCTTACCCCTTCCTTCTTCTTCTTCCCCCTTCCTTCTTCTTACCCCCTTCTTCTTCTTACTCCCCCCTCTTCTAATTACTCCCCACTCTTTTTCTTATCTCCCCTCCTTCTTACTTCCCCCTTCTTCTTAGTCCCCCCTCTTATTATCCCCCCTCCCCTCTTCTTACTCCCCCCCTCCCCTCTTCTTACTCTCCCCCCTCCCCTCTTTTTACTCTCTCCCCCCTCCCCTCTTTTTACTCTCTCCCCCCCCCTCTTTTTACTCTCTCCCCCTCCCCTCTTTTTACTCTCTCCCCCCCTCCCCTCTTTTTACTCTCTCCCCCCCCCTCTTTTTACTCTCTCCCCCCTCCCCTCTTTTTACTCTCCCCCCCTCCCCTCTTTTTACTCTCTCCCCCCTCTTTTTACTCTCTCCCCCCCTTCTTTTTACTCTCTCCCCCCCCCTTTTTACTCTCTCCCCCCCTCTTTTTACTTTCTCCCCCCCTCCCCTCTTTTTACTCTCTCCCCCCCTCCCCTCTTTTTACTCTCCCCCCCCCCTTTTTACTCCCCCCCCTCTTTTTACTCTCCCCCCTCCCCTCTTTTTACTCTATCCCCCCCTCTTTTTACTCTCTCCCCCCCTCCCCTCTTTTTACTCTCTCTCCCCCCCCTCCCCCTCCCCTCCCCTCCCCCTCCCCTCCCCCTCCCCCTCCCCTCTTTTTACTCTCTCCCACCCCCCCTCCCCTCTTTTTACTCTCTCCCACCCCCCTCCCCTCTTTTTACTCTCTCCCACCCCCCTCCCCTCTTCTTACTCCCCCCCTCCCCTCTTCTTACTCTCCCCCCCTCCCCTCTTTTTACTCTCTCCCCCCTCCCCTCTTTTTACTCTCTCCCCCCCTCCCCTCTTTTTACTCTCCCCCCCTCTTTTTACTCTCTCCCCCCCCTCTTTTTACTCTCTCCCCCCCCTCTTACTCTCTCTCCCCCTCCCCTCTTTTTAGTCTCTCCCCCTCCCCTCTTTTTACTCTCTCCCCCCCTCCCCTCTTTTTACTCTCCCCCCTCCCCTCTTTTTACTCTCCCCCCCCTCCCCTCTTTTTACTCTCCCCCCTCCCCTCTTTTTACTCTCTCTCCCCCCTCCCCTCTTTTTACTCTCTCTCCCCCCCTCCCCCTCCCCTCTTTTTACTCTCTCCCACCCCCCTCCCCTCTTTTTACTCTCTCCCACCCCCCTCCCCTCTTTTTACTCTCTCCCACCCCCCCTCCCCTCTTTTTACTCTCTCCCACCCCCCTCCCCTCTTTTTACTCTCTCCCACCCCCCTCCCCTCTTTTTACTCTCTCCCACCCCCCACCTCTCTTTTTACTCTCTCCCACCCCCCCCCCCTCCCCTTCTTCTTTCCCCCTCCCCTGTAGGTGGCCGAGCTGAACTCCAGTCCGCGGTCCCAGCCGGAGTGATAGGAAGGTGCTCAGTGTGCACCTTCCTGTCAGTCCGGCCGGGTACAGGAAACAGAAACTCCTGTTCCGCGCGGAACAGGAGTTTCTGTTTCCTGTACCCGGCCGGACTGACAGGAAGTGCACACTCAGTGTGCACCTTCCCATCACTCCGGCCGGGACCGCGGACCGGAGTTCAGCTCGGCCACCTACAGGGGAGGGGAGGTGAGAAGCAGCTGCAGCCGTCTGAGCGCTCTTTACAGAGCGCTCGGCGGCTGCAGCATTTAAAGGGCCGGCCCGCCGCGGCCGGTCCTAAAAGAATTTCGGGCGGCCTGGGGGGCAATTGCCTCCCTGCCCCCCGGCCCAGCCCGCCCCTGTATACTACTTACGTTAGTCCGGCCATTCTAAGGTCCGGTATACGTATCTGGCTACTGTTTGTACTCTGCGTGTTGGATCCCTGTCCCGATCCTGACAGTTCATCCCCGTGGTGCTTCACCAAGATTATGAAGCCGGTAATGGCGAAGCTCAGAGCCCAAGGCATGAGATGCATCATCTACCTCAACGACATCCTGATCTTCGACGAGGATGCAGGGACTCTGCGGAGACACACGAATCACACAGTACACCTTTTGGAGTCTCTAGGTTTCGTCGTCAATCGCCCCAAGTCCGCAATGACCCCTGCTCAATCAGTTCAATTCCTCGGATTTGTAATAGACTCCACATCGTGCACTCTTCACCTCCCGGCTACCAAAATTACGGCCATCCGCAGGGAGATCCGGAAAGTCCTTCGTCGGACAACCAAACCCCTATGATTACTGGCACGGATTGTAGGCCTTCTCTCCGCATCTATCCAGGCCATTTTCCCCGGACCCCTGCACTACAGGGCCATGCAGCGCCTCAAGGCAAGATTCCTTCGCAGACAACCGACATACGACCAAGCGGTTCCAATGTCAGCGAAGTTCGGGAGGAGCTACACTGGTGGCTGAACTGCATGCAGGCTTGGAATGGCAGGGCCATATTCGGGAACCAGCCAGACTTCGTGCTGGAATCGGATGCCAGTCGTTCAGGCTGGGGAGCAACAGATGGAACCACGTCCACAGGAGGAGTCTGGACTTCCGAAGAGCTCTCGATGCACATCAATTGCCTGGAACTCTTGGCTGGGTCATTCGCCATTTGCAGCCTGGCAAAGGACCGATCCAACTGCTGCATCCTACTCCGCATGGACAACGTCTCAGCGGTAAGATACATCAACCGCCTTGGAGGCACTCGTTCTCAAGCACTGGTGGATCTCACAAAAGAGATCTTCGATTGCTGCCTACCATGCAACATCACCTTGCTGGCAGAGCACTTACCAGGAGACTCCAACACGACGGTGGATTGGCATTCACGCCACTGGCGTGACACCAGCGATTGGAAACTAGACCCTCATATTTTCGCACTACTGGATGTACAGAGGGGACCTCTCTCCATAGACCTATTCGCGTCCCGCAACAATCGACAGACAGATGCTTACTTCAGCTGGCTCCCAGACCCGGAGAGCCTCGGAACGGACGCTTTCTTACAACAATGGCCACGGGACGGTGCTTATGCATTCCCACCTTCCTGTTGGTAAGGACCTGCTCATCTGCAGACTTCTCCGCGGCGCCCCCCGGAACCCAAATACTCTAGACTTTGGGACGTGTCTTTGGGACGTTGGCGTGGTCCAACAATTCTTACGAAATTGGCCTCCCAATGAGGAACTGTCACTCCGCCAGCTTACCACAAAATTCACCTTCCTGCTCTGTCTGCTTTCTTTTCGATGGGTATCGGACGTATGCGCCTTTGACGCCGACGCGTTTATCTTCTGTCCGGCGGGTGTTACCTTTCGGGTCTCACGTCGCACTAAGTCCAACTCTCACTCTGTCTTCTACCCTTTCTTCCCTTCTGACCCTCAACTCTGCGTGGTCTCTACTCTCCGTCAATACTTGGAAGCCACCGCGACGTTGCGGCAGTCTTCCACTCATCAACTTCTCATCTCTTACGTCCGCCCTTACGGTCCAGTTTCGGTTACTGCACTGGCCAGATGGGTTAGATGGCTACTATCCCTTGCCGTTGTTGACCAAACTTTTGGAGCACATTCCGTACATGGGGCAGCGGCCTCTTCCGCTTATGCGGCAGGCGCGTCCCTTTTGGACATCTTACGAGTGGCGGACTGGACCAGAGAATCTACCTTTAGGACATTCTACTTTCGTCCTCTTGATAATCCGGTGTTTTCTCTTCTTTCACAGCGTTGAAATTGCAAAATACGAAGCCTCCTGTCATGTGATAAAATTGGAGATTATGCTAGCTTTAGTGTACAGATAATCTTAATTTTAATAATGACAGGAGGCGAGTATTTTCCCTCCCTGCTCTCTTTCGTTCTTCCCTCCCCATTAATTTCATATCTACCTATGGCACGTTGTTTTCTCATATTGTTGTATAAATACCTAACTTGGTAACACTTGTTTTAATGCCTTATTTACATTAATTTGAAGATTTATATATATACTCCTTTTGGGTGGGATATTTATTTAACACCATTAGTCGGGAGGATGTTTAGTTATTATTTTCATTATACTAGATGATATTAAGTTAAATTAAGGGACAGACACTCATTGTTTTAAACAACCAATTCTGGAATCTAATACACTTTATACTTTCGTTTCAGCTTAATCAGAAGCCACACGGAATCATTAAGGTCTCCATACAAGATGTCGTCATCATCGCATCATGGAACCTTATCATCAGGTCTTGGGAGATCATCGTTTGAAAACAGGATGCCTTCGTCTGCATTCTACCTGTTCCTGTTCAATTTACTCAGATTAGTTTTCCATTCTCTTGTTCTATGGACTTTTTTCAGTTGTTCTGTTATTTTTCTGCATGTATGACCTTGTGATGTCGCAATTTTAAAGAGGAAATGATGTCATATGTCACACCTCTTATACCCTATACTACATTGTGATTGGTTCAATGTTTTGTCACTCTTTTTTCTTTGCTGCTATGGAGATAGTAAAGAAAGATTATGCAAAATACTCGCCTCCTGTCATTATTAAAAATTAAGATTATCTGTACACTAAAGCTAGCATAATCTTTAATTTTTACTGAAAATATAAAAAATATAAAATAACAAAGCAGTATACAAAAAGGTACACTCTTCCATCAACAAAATGACATATGTAGGCACCACTTTAGCTTGTTGTCTTTTTCTCAAATATAGGCCTTGATGTCATATTTTTTTATATGTTTTTTAAATGATTTAATATTTTTAATAAACTTTTTTTTTTTAAATACATTTTTTTCAAAATATTTAAATATCAAAAGTATACCTTATATAGAAAATATACCAACATACGCAAAATGTTACAATATTTCATATTATCTTAAATAGATAGCGTTCTCATGGTATATCAGTTCTTTGATATGTTATTTTACTACACTGCCTAATTGTATTATTAACCACATAAACATAAAATAAACAAGTGACAATATGAGCGGACAATACTGATTACCTCTTTTTTTGCCTGGTAGTAAGATTCCTTTAGGGTACAAAAAAATTATAATTCCTAACATTTCAAATGGACAATGAGGGACACTTTAATTTTAAGTGTGTGAACAGATAAGTGGCAACTAAAATGGTATTTACAACAAGAACAATGGATCTTACACAGACTGGCTTCTAAACACATTCTAGTTTAATGACACATTTCTTTATCACTTTGGAACACTGCTTTACACTCAAACACACCAACAATATGGAGCTCATAGAAAAGAGGGACAATTGGGTAGAAAAGATTTGGGACCAAAACAGGGACTGCACCTTCATAGTTATATGCAAACATTAAAAATAGGCATGGCAAGTCAGTAATACAAAAATATATATAAATATATTGACAACATATGATGGCGGTGAGTAAGAAAAGAGTAAAAAGTTACTAGATGGCCATGTCTGCAAGGGCTGGTGCTTTTCCTGTCTTCAACAGAAGCTTACTCTAAAGTTACCTATAGGCGTGTGGTAGCTTTGTACTTTTTTCTTTGCCATCCTCTTCATATCTAGTTATTACATTAAAATATATTTTGCATTATTGACTTCCAATGCATTTATTTAATGTTTGGATATTTAAATGGATAAACAACGAGAAGTTTTTACTATTTCTTTTCTCTCTGAAGTGCTGAGTTTTGTAACCATGTTCTTAATACAGAAGAAGTAGCAATATAACATCATAAAAAAACAAACAAACATGAAGTATTAAAGGAACTCTCAAAGCACCATAAATTGAGTGGTTTGGTCTAGGGAAGATATGGGTAAAGTATTTTTTTTTTGACAAATCATTTTCAAGTGGCAAAATTGCTGTTACCCCATTTGGCATTGCCAAAATAGATACAGTAACCAGGCCTAAAGGCAAATGTGTTCCTACGCCATATAAACAAACGCTGGAAGAATAATGAGGAAGTTTAATATTCTAGACTATGGTTGTTGGAGAGTTCTCTAGTTTCAGAATTTAAAACCATTAAAGGTGCTTTCGGTGGTGGACTGGTGTCATCATGGGCACTCTGACTGATCTGGGGCTACACAGCCCCATACACAGCAGACTGAAATGCAGGGTGGGTACTGACACCTTTCTATTATGGCCAGCATTAAATTTTTCAGCAATTTGAGTGAGAGTAGCCCTTTTGTGTAATCGGACCAAATGGGCTAGCCTTTGCTCCCTGCATGTATCAATGAGACTTGGCCACCCATGAACCTAATGCCAAGTCACCAGTTGTCCTTCCTTTTGGTAGGTATTAACCACTGGACACTGGGAACAACCCACAAGACTTATCATAAGTGATGCTCTTACCCAGTCGTCTCGCCATCACCATATAATTGTGATTATAATGAGTGAATTTCAAAAGATTATATTATTCCAATATCATTTCTATGCAAATGACCTGTCCTCTCCTGATCTCTCCCCATCCCTCTTGACTAGTGTCTCTGACTTCCTCTCTGCTATTTCTAACTGGATGACTGCCCACTTCCTTAAACTCAACTTGACCAAAACTGAAATTCTGGTCTTTCCTCCCTCAAGTGTTGTTACACCTGTGTCTGTCTCCCTCCAAGTCAACAGTGCTACCATCAGCTCCACCTCGCGTTCTCTTTGACTCCGACCTCTCATTTAAGCCTCATGTTCAGTCTATCGCCAAATCCTGTTGTTTCCATCTCAAAAACATTGCGCGTATCCGACCCTACTTAACGCCAGATGCAACTAAGGTGACTGATTCCTCTTTTGCAACTGTCACTAGTCTAATACTATCCTTACCTTTTTGTGTCACTTTACCCCACTCCCTCTAGCATATAAGCTCATTGAGCAGGGCGCTCAACCCCTCTGTTCCTGTGTGTCCAACTTGTCTGGTTACAACTACATGTCTGTTTGTCCACCTATTGTAAAGCGTTGCGGAATTTGATGGAGCTATATAAATAATAACAATAACAATAATAATAATAATTATTAATCTAGATTGTTTGCTCATGTGTTAAAACATTATTTCTATATATGGTGTTGACCCTAAAGGAAATGGAGTCTACATGGTTGATGACCTTTTACAGTTAACTGGCACATAAAGGTAGACACACACAGAAATAGGCACTAGGCAAATATGAGCAAACTGGCAAGCACACACTGCCACAGGCATACACAAGCATATACAGGGAGACGCACAAAGACAGGATACATAGACACAGTCATAAACAGACAGGCATACATAAGCATACTCAAATAAACAGCATGCAACAGATTCCTAGATTTCCCCTATTTGCCCTGGCCAACATCCATCACAGCCCACCTGGCATTTGTCCACTTTGCCTGTTGACTGGTCTGGACCTGCTTGCCAGTAATTTAATTTTAAAATGTTTTCATTTTATTTTTTGCTAAATTGACAATACACTAAATAACATTTTTAAAATGGGGACCTTAGTCTGGCCAAGTTCCTCCCTGGACTGGTGAAAATCCAGGGCTGGGTTGCAATAGCGACCATTCAACCATTGCCTGTCGCCAGCATACTGTGCATGCTAACATAAGACGTCCATTATTTACAGAATTTATAATGCCTCAATGACACTGCTTGATGTGGAGTTACATTGCCATGAGCAGAGAGGTTAAACTCTATCTGTGGATAATTTCAGAGCAAAATGCTGCACATACAGACTCTAGGCACTATGACCACTTCAAATGAATTAAGTGGCCATGGTACTTGGAGTAACCATTTAAAATATAAAAAAAACGAGTATTTTTAAACAACAGCAATAAATATCATAAAAACTTACTTATGCCAGATTCAGAAATATACGGACAAAATACAAGAAATAGTATGAGCTTTATTCTATTGTATTTATTTATTTATTTTTTGAAAGATTAATATGACCGTGCCACAATGTTAGAAATGAATCTGTCACTTGCTGTTGACATTTCCTTTGGAAATCCCTCGCAAATTTATTAGCAACAGATTGAATGGGAACTTGTATCTGAAGTCTGTATGTGTTGAGTGATGAATTTCTAAATCTCTGTAAACATCTTGAACAGTCATTTAGAAGGTTTAAGCAAACTATATGTCAGCCGTTGTAAAGAGACATTGGTTGTAAATGGATCGTACTAAGTGAGCCATTTCCAATTTATATACAGTGTTCCATGTTTAGACTTAATGCTGTCAGCTACTTTCACTCGGCTAGCCATTACTTTTTCTGTCAAGGGTTATTTTTAGAGACTTGTTATCATATTGTCTTGATTTCACATTTTTCACATGGCTTCATAGTTGTCATATTTAAAAAAAAATACTTGTCGAATATGCTCCACAATGTATCAAGTAGGGAACCACTTGGAGTGCTAGATCTTTATAACCTAGGTCCTAGGTGCTACAACTGAGTAGGGACATTCTCAAGCAAAAATCCTATTATTACAGACATCATCAAAATATTTTTATTACAGCACGTGAAGACTACACGACTTGGACCCTAGATAATGACTCAAATGTGTCTATGTTTTTGTATGCAATGAATTTTAAAGGAAAACTACAGACACATAAAGAACTTAATCTTGAAGAAGAGATTTATGTGACAGTGTCTGGAGTGTGTCATATTTGTGACAGTTTATAAAAGTGGCAATTTCAATAGAAATCTGCACTTTTATAACTAATAATATGTTCATGTTCATAATGTTCATGTGTGTGGTCATAGGTCCAGCTTCTCATTGAGTAGCCTCTGATTTGTGTTTCCCAGTCTGTGCTTGGAAAAGAGAGGGGGACTTGCAAAGGCTGCAGATAATAGGTCAGCAGCTTTTGCAAGCTGTTTTTTTCATATATCCCCAAAGAAACACGGAGGACAAAATACATGCATGTTATCTTTGGGGTGATATCTACTAAATTGTTTTTAAAATAAAATCAATGGAGTCTTCTTTAATGCATACAGCACAACTGTCTACAAGATGTTTTTTTTATTTTTTTTTATTGATTGATTGATTGATGTGTTTTGTTTTCTACATTTTGAGGGTTTGTTTGCGTTTTTCCTGGCATATTTAAAATAGAAGGCACTCTTTGCATTATATAATGCAAGTGTTGTATCATTCTTCTACATTCCTTCTAACTTACATAATTTTCATCGAAACATTACCATCAAATAATATTTGATAGTAAATATTATTTAATCAGTACCTTGTTTTTTTAAGTAATACAACAATCACTCTTATTCCCGTGCCTGAAAGTCTACTTTTAACACTCTTCATATGGAATGTCACTAGCTCTGCCAGCATCCCTTGAGCTCTTTAATATTTTTCTTTTCATTGTATCCTAGTTGGCATGAATGTACGTCTGCTTTCTCTATTGTTCTCCTGGGATATTTCCCAACAGCCTTTTTATTTGTGTTAGCATTCTTTGACTACAAAACCACTTTTCATCATTTCAATTCTTCTTTTTTCATTTGTGAAATCACTTATTGTATCACTGTCTATATCACTATGCCCCTCTCTCTGTCATATTTTGATGGTATATGACAATGTACAAAAGATTTATGACTTATGACAAATGCTGATGTCAGAGAACACTCAATTCTTGGGAAGATTATCATGGGGTAATTCATAAAATTTCCAAATGGCACCATACAAAATTGGGCAAAACCATCCTGCTTAATACAAGACATTTTGGGCTGCAAAATCCAGATACTGTTCACGCTATTTAACAATTTTCGGATTTTGCAATAATGAATTTGAAATGCAGACAGAATGCGTCATATCCACACCCATATGCTTCCTATTCAGGCCAAGATTTAAAAAAAAATCTGGACTATTTGCCCACTGTCAGTGTTAGTAGTCAATAGTTAAAAACACTCTGTGGCTCAAGGGTCACTTATATAGTTGCTGGCCAGGATTTGCCATTAAAAAAATTCCAAAATAAAATGGGGGTCTTATTATAAGGAAGGTTTAAAACCTATGGAATTTTTGGCTCCTCTAATTTTTTCCTCTCTTGGTTACTTTTTTGCATTAAAGCTGTGAACCATACGGTGACTATACAGCAAATTATACACATAATATAATTACATAAATATTTATACTATGTATTATTTGTTGTAAATTGACTGGTTCATTTTTGTGTCCTTTTTGGTTTGTCTGAATGTTTCCCTATTTTTTCTTGAATGATATTTGGTGAACCCCAAACAGTCATATGAATCAGCGTTGGACATCCAAAACAAAATTTCAGATTAGGGAAAAGTGATGTGGACAAACCATACATTCTCTGTATGCACAAATCTATTAATACACTATATTCATAGAAGCATTTGCCAACAGGTCCATTGCTATAAGCTAGATTTGGTAAAACACTCACCGAAAAGAATCATATTTATTTGGTAGTTTGTATAAAAATATGAACTTATATTTGTAGATTAAACAGCAAATTTTTATATAGATTAAAATGCATAAGTATAAATAGTCAAACACCCCATTTTAGGATATGTTGGGAATTTGTTGGAATTTTTGGGAACGTAGCCTCCCAAAAATGCCACCACTATGTAATTAAATATGTGGGAAATTGCTCTATTTTGAGTTTGTTACTGCAAGTGAGGTGCAAGAATGTATAGAATTTCAGGGCTCTTTCATGGGAGAAATAAAAAATTTGTGTCCAAACTACCATCATTTCTGTGACTTTATCAGCTTTACCTTTAAAACTGTTGTGAATTAACCCAAACCATGTTCTCAAAGTCTGCACAATCCAACCATAATAAATAACACTAGCAGTATGCAAAAGCCCATTAAACATCAACACTATTCTATCCCTGTTTTACCTCCTCAATACTTTACACAATGTTTTGATTTAAAAAAAGGTAATTAATTTTAAATGCCACAGCACTAATTAGTTATCATTATAGCATAGCTCATTTAATTTATAAATGTGAAAACAATCAATTGTCATTATGGAGAATAATTCTAGTATTACATTTTCAAGCTATGAATATTTATACACACATACATTTATGAATTGCAAAAAAAGGACAGAAAATATTAACGATATTGTAAATGCCTTGAACTAAAGCTCATATCAATTTAAAAGAATATATTATTGTATTGTTTAAAGGCAAAGTATTTTAATAATAGTAGTAATAATTGGTATTAATTAAAGAGTAATTGGTATTAAATTGCTAATTATTTGAAAAGTATTAGATTTTTCTCAAAGTTCCCCTGAAAAACCAGAAAATGGATCAGCAAATGTGTTCTTACTATGCTTCTCATCCCACGACGTTCACAGTTATACTTAGGTCTGATAAATTAGAAGTATCTGCTGATCTGCTGAGTGAGTGTCACTGCGACAAGCTGGTACACTCAGTGTATTTGGAGCCGAGTCTTCCAAAAACGTTTCACCTTAATACTTCTGTACAGCTACTGGACTTCAATGATCACCTGAAAATACCGAATCCATACAAAGAGAGCAGACTAGGGTGGTATTTACTAAATAGGGAATCAGGATATTACCAACTAGATTTTCCTTTATTTATATATCAAAACTCGGGTTAAACATAGCTTTGTAAATCAATCATCAACTTGTGTTAGTAAATACAAGGAAAGGTTAAAGGAACTTAACATGTATAGCTTGGAGGAAAGACGAGACGGGGGGGGGGGGGGGATATGATAGAAACATTTAAATACATAAAGGGAATCAACACAGTAAAGGAGGAGACTATATTTAAAAGAAGAAAAACTACCACAACAAGAGGACATAGTCTTAAATTAGAGGGGCAAAGGTTTAAAAATAATATCAGGACGTATTACTTTACTGAGAGGGTAGTGGATGCATGGAATAGTCTTCCAGCTGAAGTGGTAGAGGTTAACACAGTATAGGAGTTTAAGCATGCATGGGATATGCATAAGGCTATCCTAACTATAAGATAAGGCCAGGGACTAATGACAGTATTTAGAAAATTGGGCAGACTAGATGGGCCGAATGGTTCTTATCTGCCGTCACATTCTATGTTTCTATGTTTCTAGACTCCTAGAACACTAAACGGTGCAGAAAACAAAGATGAATTTACACTGACCCAGCCAACAGAGAGAGAGCACTTCAGAAAATGCCAGTGCTACAGATGGCATAGGTTGATTTGTTTAAGTAAAGAACAGGTCCACACAAGCAGGAGTGAGAAGAAGTCAAATAACAAACCTTTTCACTTTAGGCAAGTTCTAGCAGGAAAAGGATGTATGTAATTATGCCAGGATAAAGTAGCAATACTGTTATTTAGGCCAGATGCATGGGTAGTATAATTGCTTATAAGTTCATAGTACATGCATTCCTCCAGAATTAGCACAAGGAAGTCATAGGAGCACGTGCAGATGTTGTGTTCATGAATAAATATTTTAGTCTATTTTAGACGGTGAATATTTTATAGTTTTATAAATGTATATCCTTTATCACCGGTAGTACGATATGTAGAAGAGAAAAGGAAGAAGGGTACAATACAGTGGTATGCTAATTTGGAGGGATGATCAGCCCCTGGTGACAGGTGGCAAGAGGTGCACAGAGCACCACTTCTCGCCAGAGCAGTCATCTACCGACCAGTACATTGCTAGCAGAGATTCATTGCCGCAGTTGTAACTGACTGCAGTTGTACTGATACTGGGAGCCAAGATGTGTTGTCACTTCAGCTCTAACATCAGCACATAGGAACTGAGCAGTAAGTGCTGAGGGATCTCTGTGTATACATATACCAATGTGAGTGTCAGTGTATATGTGTCTGTTTGTGTATATAAATGTATGTGTATATGAATGTGTGTGTGAAAATCAATGTATATAATCAATGTATATAAATATGTATGCATATGAATGTGAGTATTTACATTGTATTTCACTAAAGAATGGGGTTGGGGGTGCAGAGTGAGACAAAATGAGGCAGAGTGAGTGTACTCAAAATACATATCTGACTCAAGAGCAATGCAACCTAGGTATGCCTCTAGTGCATATAATGAGGTGCAGCGGCCACATCGGGCCCATTGGACGTGATAACATCTCTGGTTGTCATCGATTCCTTGACTCCGCCTATATACATATGTGCAGTCATTGGTGGTATGACAGAGTGAGCAGGAGATTTGTGTCACTGATGTACCTAATTTAACAATAGTAAAATGTGTGAATATAAAGCCACAACCCAGTGTGCTCTGTCTTTACCAGCAGATATGAAGATGGAGCAGAAAAGGAGAATTTCAGGAACTGTCAATGCTTAATTTAGACAATCTGCATCGAGCAGCATGTAGTCTCCAGTAATTACAGGAGCACTGAATTGACACTATAGGTGTAAAAACATAGTTTAGGTTCCTGGCTCCCCTGTTAGAAAAGTAAGAAGTGTTTTTTTTTTTTTCAACACAGTACGGGTCTCGTTGCAGCTGGCTCTGCCCCATTACACCTCCTTGGCTGAGGTCATCAAAACTGATCACTGGCTTTTTCATAGGAAAACAATGAGGGGCGATTGCACATGAGCAGTAAAATGTCGCTATGCGCCAATCAGCAGCTCCTCATATAGAATGCACCTCTACAGGGAGCATTCACACTGGACAACATTGACTCAGGTAGCAACTGTAGGGGACGTCTAAGTGACAGCCACTATAGGTGTTCCTCGGCAGCAATGTAAATATTGCTTTTTCTCAGTATTTAAATTAAAAACCCTGCAGGGACAGGCTGTAGACACCAGAACAACTACATTAAGCAGATGTTGTTCTGGTAACTATAATTTCCCTTTAAGAATTCAAAGAGTATTTCATTGAACACCCTACCCTTCTTTTATTCTTGATAATAAGCATACACAGCATCCATACCAATTTTACAAGGAAAACCTTATTCTCGCCCTGTTTTCATAAGACCAAACATGTGCGAAGTGTCCAACTGGCATTATAAATGACCCTATGCTGAAATACAGACTATATCAATATTTACCTCGGTGGCCAGTTTTAGAATGCAGGTGATTCTCTTGTGTTCTCTTATCAATGGCAGATAGTATGATCTAGTATCTAAGGCTTGGACTTTAATGTCTCAAAGGAAGTTAAAATAGTTTAAAAAAAAAAAAAAACACTTTTATATTTTCAATTCTAGACAAAGAGGAAAAGAATCTGACAACCAAAGTTACATAATGTACAAAATTATACCATACACACGCAATGAAGAGCATCGTAAGCCTGCATCATGCTGTAGATTAGAGCCAGATGAAGTGCTTGTGTGATTAAAAAACAGTAGAGGTCAGCAGTTCAAGCAGTGGAAAATGTAAACATTAGGTGGATTTCATACAGATGTGTGCTTGGTCCAGGAGGATAGATAAATCAGGAAGACAGGATTTAGGAGATGTATCCACAAAAGAGAAAACATAGAAGAAATAGAGAAATAGAGAAGGATGTCTGGGAAGAAATTAATTGTTGTGTAGATTATAGCTAATAGTTCAATGTTGGCAGATCAAACTTTCAGAAAAATGTTGCGGATTTCGGTGTACAACCTTGACTGAGTCAAACCAACATCTGACCTAATGTTGGGTGTCACAGAAACGTTTGTATCTTTGGAAAACAGTATTTGGCAGAACCAAAATTTCTCGACATGGCCAAGTCTATTGTGCACATCAGCATCAAAGGCTCCTGTAGAAAGCTTGTCAAAAGGGCATTCTTGAATTAAAAGGTGAAACTCAATTTAAAACATTTAACCCTTTAAGGACACATGACATGTGTGACATGTCATGATTCCCTTTTATTCCAGAAGTTTGGTCCTTAAGGGGTTAAAAAGACCAGAATTTGCAAAATGCAAGGGGAAAGAAGCTCTCCCATTCCACCCTTACTCCCTGTGTGTCCTCCCTCTCTTCTCCTCCCCACTCCATCCCCCTGCAGGCCTGGAGCGCAACATGTGCTCTGAGGGGGCGAATTTGTCCAATCAAAGACTTCTCTATGATTGGACTGCAGGAGTGCCAGCTGATGCCACGACGGGGTGAGGAAGACCAGTGCAAGGAGCATATTAAGGTAAGTTAAAAACTTTGCTGGTTATAATGAGGGAGTCCTAATAGCAAAGAGAAGAAAATGATTAGGTCCCTAAATAGACCACCCAACGAAAAGGGCCTAACCCTAATTACAAATACAGAAATTAGTTGCCCAAAAAAAGGGAACCCAAAGTATGTTGGATAGCCTTGTCTAATAAAAGAGCTTGAAGTTTAATATCGTTATATATAAGGCTTATAGTTATATATAAGGCAGCCGCTAGTTGGGCTGGAGAGGTTGCTTACTGATCATAGAAGACGTGGGTACTGTGCTTGACCTCCACAGGGTTTGCTTTCCTCCAGACTTTGGGGTAATATCTGCAGGGATTTGTACCTTATAACTGCACACAGGCTATACACTTTTGTGCAGTTGGGAGTCATATCCTTTAGTTACTCAGGGGGGTATACGTGCTGTGTGCACGATCCAGATTGAATTACACTTTTCTTACTCCCATTTGTGCATTTTATTGATCTCTCCTTTGTGACACTATGGATACAGTGTTGCCACTTAGGTATAAGAGGTTAACACTAACAGCAACATTTTGTGGTTCTCTGTGGATAGAGGTATACTCACTTTGACAATCCCCGGCGTAGAGACTAATTTGCTCCTACTATGAGATATTTAGTGGACATGCCACTCTACTAATACCATAGCAATTAAAAAAGGAATTTCCCTTAGCACTGGTTACAAGTGAGGGCATTGTCTTTTAGTTATTTCTCTAATATGTTGCTCCTACATTTTT
Organism: Pelobates fuscus; assembly: GCF_036172605.1. Classification (NCBI taxonomy): domain Eukaryota; kingdom Metazoa; phylum Chordata; class Amphibia; order Anura; family Pelobatidae; genus Pelobates; species Pelobates fuscus. Next base: position 133,316,682 of record NC_086317.1, read on the forward strand.
AATTGTTATTTTGGGTTTTCTTTCAACTGATATTAAACTCCAAGCTCTTTTATTAGACAAGGCTACCCAACATACTTTAAATTTCTGTACCGGGAGTCCTAATAGGTATGCGCCATAAAATATTTATAATGTCAATCAATGTGTTTTAATCAGGGTTGGATTAACCCTTTAACTCCTCCTTTCTGCTTCTTTTTTCAATATACTACATGTGTGCTAGCTTTGCATCTAATGTTTTAAAATAATGCTAAACTAACATATGTGAGTGTTCTTAATTGTGAAAGGGTTAATTATATAATAATAATAACAATAATAATTTTAATAAAAATAATGAATTATGCTGTAAGTCACACAAGTGCTTCTGTAAAAAGTCGAACCATTCCTTTGTTGGCAAAACATCATAGTTTACCATGTGTAAAAAATGAAAATATAATCTACTGCTGTTTTTATTCAACAGTCTAATTCATATCATGGTAATATGTCAATTACGGAACTTTGGGAAATTGGTTACTTCATCATTTTCATGCCCGGAAATGTTTTACAAGATTCTCTATCCAACGTTTATTAAATCCTAACAATATGGCACTTTTTCTTCCCTTTGTACACATATTATTATCCTGCTGTGAGAACAAAGTATTGGAGAGTGGTAAAGTATGCAGTCTTTGTGTGAGTGTTTCTCAAATGAGGTATGTTCGGGGATTATAGGAGTATTATATGAAATCTTGGCAGTAGATTACAAACCACACGCTGAGGCTCCAAAGATGCCATGCTACGGACTGCCAACTTAGTGTTAGTTTGTTGAATGACATGCTTTCTTAAAAACTATAGTATATTGTTTTAAAGCTAAATCATTGGAAGCAAACTGAGCTATATGGTGAGGATATGCAACATATAAAGACATCTACCACTGTACATCTACTGTCATCTAAGCTAGTGGTTCCCAAACTTTTTAGGTTCAAGGCACCCTTAATATTTCCCTATTTTTCCAAATCAAAATGTCTAGGTTGTATATATGTACAGTGCTGCAGCATTTACTGGCGCTATACTATAATGTAATGTACAGTGTTGGTGTTTGAATAGGTTCTTGTATATAGTTTTAGTGTTTTTATAGGGGTGTGTTTGTATGTAATGTGTGCGTTTGATTGCAGGGGTGTGTTTGAATGTTATGTTCACTTTTAAATGCGGGTGTACATTTGTATGTTGTATTTGCGTTTAAGTGAAGGGGTATATTTGTATGTAATATTTGTGTTAGATTGCAGGAGTGTGTTTGTATGTTGTGCTGGTGTATGACTGCTTGAGTGTATGAACATACACTACCACACACACACATACATACATACTTATACAGATATACATACACACAAATTCATATAGACACCGACACATACACACACACTGACACATACCTTAACACATACATACACTAACATATACACACACGCACCCTGACACACACAAACATTGATACTTGCACACACCACGATACAGATACACACACTGACATAAAAACACACACAATGACACACAGATGCACATACACAGACGCATATCCTGACACACAGATGTGTGCGCGCACACAGACACACACTGACACAGAAGCACACTGACATATAGACACACACACAGATGCAAAACCTGACACACACATATATGCACAACTTGACACACCCACATGCACACCCTGACACACACATACATACACACACACACACACACACACATACACAGACTCTCATATACACACAGACACACACTCATAAATACACACACTCATACATACACACACATACATACACTCATACATACACACACACACACTCATACATACACATACTCATACATACACACTCATTCATAAACACACACACACTAATACATACACACACACACTCATACATACACACACATACTCACACACACACTCATACATACATACACACACACTCACGCATACACACACTCATATATACACACTCATACATACACACACACACACACATATACACACACGCTCACTCATACACACACTAATACATATACACACACGCACACACACACACATACACACACACACTCTATATCTCTATATCTCCTGTTTTCTTACCTTGTGTGTCCAGGAGGGTGGCTTGGAGTCCTGCTGCTGGTGGTGGGAGTGAGGGGTCTGGAGCTCTTCGTGCTCCTCACTTCCTCCCAGCCGGCCGATGTTACAAGGGCCCGGTCGTGGTCTTAGAGGACCACAGCACATGACCGAGCCCCTGTTCAGCAGTAATGTTTCCCCGGTGCTATAATTATAGCACCGGAGAAACATGCCGCAGCACCCTTGTGTGCCTGCCGGGCGCCACAGCACACAGTTTGGGAACCACGGATCTAAGCAAATGTTTATATGTGTATAGTAATTTAACAAACTGCAGTGGGTGTCTATATTATCTTATAAATATGGATGACTACCAAAATTTCGGGTTTTCCTATATGAGTCTACCTTAGATATAGGGCTGGTTTAAGGTTTATCAATAGTTAGATTTCTAGGAGTTACAGGGAACCATGGGCTGTTCTCATACACTTTATAATAATCCAAGTTACATGGCTGAGTTAGCATTGTGATCACACATATGATACCAAATAGACCAAATAGATGAGTACATATATACATTTTTGCCTTCATCAGTGTAAATGAATATACATACACAAGTAGAAATATTTCTCCCCTATATCTGCCAATCATAATTCTCTAAAATAATCCCACATTCCTACTCCATGCTCATGTTTTGTCTCGTTCCCTGCCCTATTTCTTTCATTCACCGGCTCTTTTTGTTATTCAAAATACCAGTTTAATTTCTCCTGCAAACGTATTTAACTACATCTCCATCATCTCCGTCTTATTGACATTTTTATCTAGTCTTTCAATTCATCTGCTCCCTCTCATTCCATCTCCCACCCGAATACACCTCTATATTTTATATCTCCTTACTCTTCTTATTCCAGTGAGATATTGGGTTAATTCGATATTCCCTGAGAATATCTAAGCATTCCTAAGTGTGCTGTAACTTTTCCAATTAACATCAATGAGAATTCAAGACACGGTAACATAGAGAAGACACTATTATCTTGGTCTTATCTCACTTTGGAATTCTTCAGATTAGCTGGGACCAACATTGCTGAATGCTAATCTCAATAGCAAATTATTAATAAAGTTTTTTTTTTTTTTTTCCTGATTTTTAAGCATTACATATAGTTCAATGCATACACCAAATTTCTTTAAAATCCTTAAAAATTGTGACAGTGTAGAAGCTCGCTATTAATATACCATTAATTTTATTTGAATTAATATTTTATTTGAAGAAAACGTACATTATGTTAATTCTTATTAAAATGTACACTAAGTTAACAAGTCTAAATTCACACCTGATTCTGATGATTTAAGCATTAAAGATGATTTAAGCATTAATTAATAACAAATGCATCTCTACTTAACGTGTCATTTTAGTTTGTTCCCATAGACCATGACTGACAGCCAGAGTATTTCCAGTGACGCATAAAAAATAAATTTTGTGTCACATCTCTGTGAAACATGTACTTCAATTGCTCTTGGCATATCTTAACTTTGCTGAAGTAAAGTATATTGTGCATGTTCTGTCCTCTTAACATAGGTTTTGTAGTTGTGAGAAAGCCTTTAGCACCAAAAATAAGACACCGAGCACAACAAAGACGGTTTTTGTGTGACACCAAAGAGTAGAAGAATTTCCACAAAGAATGGAAATGATCAGCCTGAAGGGAAAACACATAGTTGTTACTTAACCAATTGCTGGTATAATTTCAATGGAATGGATGCTTTTTTTTTTTGCTTTTTGCTGTTTACAATTTTTGTCTAACACCATGCAAATTATACAGCTATTAGAAATACAGTGTTGTTTTTTTGTCTTTCTGTGTCTCTATAATAATTTTAAAAAGAGTGTATATTTTCACCAACGTAAGATTAGTTCACCCTGGGTTTTATTAAAGGGAGCCTACAGCCATCAAAAACGTTTTGGGGACTATAGGTTGCCTCCTATTACTGTGCCTAATGTGCCTAATGTGCCTAATGTCCCCTCCCCATTTACTGATAAAAATGAAAGTAAAATTAAATTAAGTCTTCTGCTGCAGCTGTCTGCTCCTTTTCCGAGGATATTAGAATGCCTGATGACATCTTCTGTAATCTCCTTCAATCCAATACTTCTCAAAGAGAAGACAAGATAAGCTTAAAATGCCAAACGCTGCCCTGCTCCAATTGGTTCTGAACTTAGTTCTGTCAGGAAGACAATCCACGGTATTTCAAATGAGCCTGTAAGGCTCTACTAAGGCTCTAGTGGACTCTATTCACACTTTACCCTTACCTTTTGTGTCACTATACCCCACCCCTCTAGCATGTTCTGTCAGGAAGGCAGTCATTCCAACCCTTTTTTTTTTTTTTTAACATAGAGGTGTATTTAAGCCTTCAACATAAACATTGATGCTCTACAAAATGGCAATGTTTTATATTGAACAGTTAAATTGAGATGAAGTCTTCTGGTGACTGTAGTGGTCCATTAATGTATGTAATCAATTTCAGATACTTTACATTAAAACCAGGTAAGAATGCTTTATCATAAAACATTAAGAATGTCTTTCTCATAAAATAGCGCAGTTTAAATTATGTGTTTAATGATGAATAGTAAAGAATGTTCTAGATAAACTAGCAGAGAATTTTCTTTTTCAAATTTTTAAGGATTTCAATGGTCAATGTATCCTACCTATATTCTTAGTAGGTTTTCTTTAACATTGTCGTAAATTAGGAATATTCTGCTCTGTTCGTTTTCCCAAGGCAAACCTTTGCCTTTAAATGGTATGATGTTTTTGAACAAAAACCGAATTGTTCATGTAAAATGCAGAAGCATGTCATTATGAAATGTCTGGAATAGTGGGACACATAATGAACTGAGTGGGATGTGAAAAAATGAACTGCACTCAAAATGCATGATAGCACATGGTCGTTAAATCATCAGGATCTGCCTATTGTATTGTAAAACTGCAGTTTGTCATTTAAGGGTTTACTCACTAAATGATGAAGGAGAATTGATAATGTTTGCAAAAATTAAAGGGTCACTCCAACCCTTTTTAAGTGAGTAGTTATTTTAATCAGTAATGCTCTATTGTGCCATTAGGGAGAGAGGGGGTAGATTGGAGGACAGGTAGGCAAGGAGGGTATATTAAAAAAAAAAACAAAATAAAAAACAGCCAATTCAAGCAGGGGTGTACCTAGAGCATTTGGCACCTGTGGCAAGTCCTGTGTTTGGCATTTGGCACAGGCAGATAGTCACACACAGTCACAGGCAGACAGGTACACACAGTCACAGGTAGTCACACACACATAGTTACATGCAGACAGTCCTACACACAGTTACAGGCAGGCAGAAAGTCTCACACACACACAGTTACAGGCAAACAGTTTACAAACACACACACACAGTTACAGGCAGGCAGACAGGGTCACACACACACCCACACACACAGTTACAAGCAGGCAGACAGTCACACACACACACACACACACAGTTACAGCCAGGCAGACAGTCACACACACACACACAGTTACAGCCAGGCAGACAACCACACACACACAAACACTCTTACTTACAGACAGTGGGCTGGAGGTGGGGTGGATTCACTGCAGTCCTTACTTAGAGCCTGTTAGTTGGAGAAGCAGGGATTCCTTCTTGCTGCACCTCCATGTGCAGCAGTAACAGCAGTGGGTAAGGGCTGTATTAAGTCCCCCCCCCTCCCCAATGCTGGTTTGGTCCACCCCCACTTTCCTTCCGTGCGGCCAGTTCAGCTGGTAATTGCTGGTCTCTGCACTTGTTAGCTGTGAAGGCCGCCCGGCACCCCAGCTGCCCAGCAGCACAGCTCACACATCTTCCTCCAGCACCCAGACCCCTGGTGACCCCTGGGGCTGACTGTCCCCCTCCCCCGCCATCCCCTTAGTACGCCACTGGATTCAAGTATAGTGAGACAGGAGGCATTAGATTAAATGAAGAGAGGGAGGGGTTGGCTGCCTGCAAGGAAGAATCTATGTATGTCTATCACCAGCGAGCTGTGATGTACATTTTGCACAGAACTGATATTTTGCAGCCAGGAACAATGTTCCAGGCTACATAAGTCACATGTGCCAGGAGTGCAATTATCCCCCGGCACATAAGTGCAAATATCTCTGTATGTGCAGCATTTCAAGCAGAAACGTTGCACATACAGATTCCTACTACCATGATTACTACTAAAAGCAGAAGTGGTCATGGTGGTTTGAGTGACTTTTTAAGGCCCAAATCTAATATGCGAAAGTTCTACAACTCTGACATTTTGTCATTATTTTCGTCCTCAATTTTAACGTGACCCTCAAAACGCTATTATTATTATTATTAATTTTATTATTTATAAAGCGACAACAAATTCTTGTGGACTAACCGACACATATTTGTAACCAAACGAGTTGGAAACACAGGAACAGAGGCCCTGCTCAATGAGCTTACATGCTAGAAGGGTGGGGTATAGTGACACAAAAGGTAAGGGTAGGGTTTGAATAGAGTCCACTAGAGCCTTAGTAGAGCCTTAAAGGGCTCATTTGAGATACCGTGGATTGTCTTCCTGACAGAACTGAGTTCAGAACCGATTGGAGCAGGGCAACGTTACAAGCTACTTTGAAATACCATGGATGGATTTTCTAAATAGATAATTTTTTTCTTAAAAGAACACACACAGTGAGAGAATCATGCACACATTGTGAAGCAGACACAACCAGACATACACACTCACACACAGAAGCGTACATACCGTGGTCGCAGCTGCAACCGGCCCGCCACTCCAGGGGGCCCAGCCACTCTGTGGACCCCTATGACTTGGTATCCACCGCCATCATCTTCTGCAGCCCCAGCCCACACGGCAAACCGCCGGAGCTGCCGTCCAAGGGGTCCATCGGGTGGGGCCACCCAAATGATGTGGATTATCTGGGGGCCCGGTCAGCGCTGGGTGCTTTAGCAGCGCAACCGTGCCCCCTGTGATTACATCACAAGTTGGGAGGAAGTGACCGCATGTCACTCCTCCCAGCTAACACTGAGAGCCGCACGGGAGGAAGCAGAGGGAGTCAGAGTGGGAACTCTGACTCCCATCCACCTGAGCCACCACTGGACCCCAGGGAAAGTCACCCTCCTGCACCTTAAATGTAGGAAACAGGAGGGTGACAAACATTTTGTGTCACCTCTGTTGTACTTCCATCTCAACTGCCCCACGGGAGCTCAGGAATCTAACAGACAAATACTGACCACCCGCATGACACTCAGAATTTTCTCCACTAGAAGTGTACATGCTGAGCAGGTGCTGTGCATTTTGCACCTCTAGATTTAACTAATTTATAAAGTTTGCCAATACTTGTCTGTATGCAAATAAATCTAAAGAATTTAAGAGAACAAAAAAATTGCACCAAAAAATAGCTAACGTTTAGTCCTAAAAAGCAGTCACGTGACAGTACCTCTTTAAACGTAAATGCCATCTTTGTTATTGATCTACACAAGTATTTTTTTTGTAAGGGGTAACTGATCCCTATGTATATATATATATATATATATATATATATATATATATATATATATATATATATATATATATATTACATAAACCAGTGCACTCGCTTATTAACTAAACAGTGATTTCAAATCCTAAATAGAACTATTTAAAAACACCTCACCTAGGTAAAAAATAATGGGGGTTTGGTTACATTATATGATCATACATTGCATAAGCCTGCCAACTGCATCAAAGTACCCCATTCTTGGCAGGTCCAACTCTAGCAGCCTAATGCTTGCTCTTATGAGATTAATCCACTTACTTGGGAAATGCTTCCTTACTGGGACTCTCTGCAAGTCAAGGCAAAATAGGATCCTGGAATGAGACACCTGTGACAGGGAGGCTTATGCAATGTATGATCATATAATGTAACCAAACCCCCCATTATTTTTTACCTAGGTGAGGTGTTTTTAAATAGTACTATTTAGGATTTGAAATCACTGTTTAGGTAATAAGCGAGTGCACTGGTTTATGTATTTTGTATTTTGGTCCCAGTAGCACCCTATAATGTATGCATGTTTAGGTGAGTGCAGCCCTCCTGACTTTGTATATATATATATAGGTCATTGATGTATCCCTATGGTGCTTCACTATTTGGGATATTTCTTATCTTTTTTATATGGACCTGATATCCGAGGAGAATTTTTTTGGCTCTCCAGTGTATTTGTCCTCTTTAAATGTGCTTTCAAATCTGCTTGGATGCTGGGATGCATATTAATTACATAACCCATGGGTAATGTTTAATTTGGTATAAATTTCAGTGATATCCATTTTGATTAAGAATTTAACTAGAGAGAGAAGTTTATACTTTATTCAATGTCAAAGATAATATTGTCTCTATATTTTCAATACTCTGTCTATAATCTCAGTAAGTAAATCTACTTGTATACGAAGCTCTTAATTGACTAAGCCTCTGTCCGTAATATGAGAGTCTAGAAAAAAGCAGCAGATGTAAGAGAACAGAAGGACTTATCTGATGAATCAATTGAAAAAGCGGGAATATGGTGAAAGACTTGACAGATGAGATAGTCCTCATTGATAAACAGGAGTGTTCCACAGACAAGTATACAAACACAGTGCATGTTCAGATGTTCTGGCAGAAACACTCTACATGCACAAACATTGACATTTACCATCTATATTCAGCTCTCTAAGCCAGCCAGAAGTAGAATAAGTAAACAGATGATTTCAAAGGGTGGACACTTCAAAAACACTCTTTATGTTCTGAGAAGCCCAATTCCTTTCCTCCGTTCAAACTTAAAACATCTTGAAATAAACCACTGCAGACTAAATTAAAAAAACAGCAATGCTTGCGAGAATGTTTAGAAGTGTTTTGTTTGTTTGTTTTTTATTACTACAGATATATAAATGCATGTGGAATGCATTAGGAGGAATAAATAAAAACATTTCAGGTACTTCCGAACCAGTGCATACGATAGCTCTCACCATGAATAGGCAGCCCTAAACTGGCTGAGAGTTGCTGAAAGTGATGTGGGACGCAGTCAGCTGTTAAGAACGAGGAGTTTTTCTAACTCTGTGTGCTGTTGAAAGAAAGATCGAAAACAATTCATGCAAGACGAGGAAAAAAAAATTCAAATGTTAAAATCAGACGCCAGTCAAGTAACCCAGAAGCCACAAATTTGCCATTATTTCCTTTTATAGAAATCCAATTTTGAGTAAGCTGCCACTAAATTCTGGCTGAAAGACAATGCAATTTTTAGAAACCCGTGAACTAAACAACCCACTATCAAACAATCTTGTTTGCAGCTTTTCTAATGCTGTCGTTTGACTGGAAACATATAAACTGGTTTCAATTATATTTTTCATACACATGCTTCACATCTTGGATTTTGGTTATAATCCCGTATTGTACCTCTAAGAGGCCAAGGAGAGGCCATATTAAGAAATGCTGACTAAAGCTGTTCAAATATTTTCAGTACAACATTTAGTTTATATACAGAGAGAAGAAAGAATCTACTGAATCGGCAAAATCTCTCTATTAATATTAGTATTTTCAATCCACTCATGAGGACTCATAATAGATAGTGTTTTTTCTAATATTGTCCATTAATTAGTATACTGTATTTTTTCCTCTCTGTTTGCTATTATTCAGCTTTCTTACTTAACTCTTCACTAGCGAGCAGTTTACATTGAAGCATAAGATTTATTTGAAGCAAGGGAGGCACAGCTAGCATTAAGCATATCATAATACAGCAAATTTGTGTATATATTTAATTACAGACCAGGGGTGTACTTGGAGCATTTGGCACTAGGCACGAATCCCACCCACCTCCCCCTTTAGTACGCCACTGTTCCAGACAAACTTAAACATTTTAATTATGCAAATCTACACAATTTTTATTTTTCATGTTATTTTTTGCTCATCCTTTATAAAACAAATATTTGGAAAATTCAAATATTTAGACAGTACACAGTGCCCTTTATCTTGCAATATTCCACACAGGGTCTGAAATGTTAGTATTAAAGCAAAAAAAGCAAAAACTAATTTCAGATAGAGAAATAAAAATGATAAAATACCTTGCTCATAGTAATTAGCAAAAGACACTGAAGGCCTAACTAGCAACACAGCTTACTAAAAATGGCAAAAGAATGTACAAAGAGTATCTACGTTTGAGCATAATGCCCACATACAGTAAACTCAGTCATGTATTTTTTTTAATGAAGGGTGTTGGAAACTGCTAGCAATCTTTAACAATCTCTGACTCCTAATGTAATAATGACAATAAATGGTAGATTGCATTCACTGCTCCCTCCAACCTGATTGCAAGAATGATATGACCTACTGAATCTTCCTGTATTGTTTGAAAGCCGGGGGTGAGCTCACATTTTCATCAAATGTACAGGCATTATATCAGTGACTAGTGGCTTCTGGTAGAGAAATTCATTCATCTGCAGGATGGTAATCATGACTAGAGTAAAAGTAAGGGTGAGTGGTTCTTTATAGATTAAATATCATACTGTATAATACATGATTTTTTTTTTTTACTCCTGATTGAGAATCACTGGGTGCTTTCCAGTGATTCTCAATCAAATGCTTCTCTTAGAGATCCTTTAATTGACGCAGTGTCCCAGTTTGCCACACATGTGCATTAGCCTTACAATACTTCCCCATCGGGGATGGTCTCGGCCAAGGAAGCAGGAGTGGCATAGCAATGGCTACAAGGTGAGAAAATTACAAGGTGGGGTAAGGGCAGATAACTTAAGGTAGTTAGTATGGTACTATACAGTTATAAATGCCGGTATTCCTAAATTTATAATGCTCCTCTAATTATATTTTTTAAATCATGTATATTGATATTTTTTATTTATTTTTTTGAGAAAATGACACATTTTTATCTGGCTGAGCAGCCATGCTGGGTCAGACTTTACAATTATCTGGCCAACTGATGCTCAACCAAACTTTCCTACTTTTGTGATAGCGCTGTGTAAATCTGCAGCAGCAGGCAGGTTAGGTTGAGCAGTAGTTGGTCAGATAACAGTAAAGTAAAGCAATAAAGGAACACTATAGAGTTAGGAATACAAAACTTTACCCGGAGGGCACCCCGACCCCTATTAGTCTGTGGTTACCAATGAGGTTTTTCAGGACGCTGGACATCTTCATGCAAAGCATGAGGACATCCAGTGTAATTTCACAGTGTAAAATTCATTGAAACACCAGGAAGTGCCTCTAGTGGCTGGGGTTAAACCTGCAAGGCCTTTTCATTTTGAATACTGCAGCTGTAAGCTTCAAATCACCATCCATTCCTGCATCAAGGCCTTTTCATTCTGAATAATGCAGCTGTAGGCCTCATATCACCATCCATCCCTGCATCAAGGCCTTTTTATTTCGAATACTGCAGCTGTAAGGTACAGACTGAGATGGAGAATATTATAATAATAATAATAATAATAATATAAATAAATACATACTAACATTGCATGGTTATACTGTGGCCCAACACGCAGACCTATGTAAAACATGGAAATAATACAAAATATAAATAAACATATTACCGGGTCTTAAATTTGTCAGATAGTCAATAATACCAGAAATATGCATATGCAGGAACCAGCCGAGATTAAATACCAGAAGACAAATTCAAAGAACACGCTGTCACATAACCAACTAGTAGAAACCACAACAGGGCAATGAAAAATAGTAACAGGGGGTTTAAACAGCCCTAAACTTAATTCGATTGGCTAATATGGGTCATATGAGTCCAAAATGTACGTGCCCGTCGATGACGCGTCGACACATTTGCGTGACCTTTACCTGGTCGGAGGTGGAGTTAAAGGTCCCGTCATGCCTGAGATTGTAATTGTGACTTCCAAGCCGCGAGCCATTACAGTTAAGGGGACAGGGGCTCAGCATCCAGACCACTTCAATTAGATTAAGTGTTTTGGGTGCCTATAGTGGATAGTATAATTTTAGTTCCAGTGATGACAGTAACCAATTAGAGAATGTGATTGGCAGATTTGTTTACAGTTTGAGAAGAAGATCCTTAAGAAAGGAGCATTAAATGGTTCTTGAACTTTTTAATGTTGCTCCACTTTCAGGGTCAGCTAGAAATCATGTATTTGATTTCTAATAAAAACTGCTGACCACCTTCAAAAATATTAAAGGAACACTATGACATTTAGAAACATTATGTACTACATTGTACGAGTGCATATTAAAATTAAGCCTCTACCCCCTTTCACCTGGTACCAAAGAGAAAAATGGTTTACTTACCATTTTTCCGCACAAAGACTCACTCTGTGCTGTCGCCCACTCCTCCTCCCGTGATGTCATTCTGGAGGTGTCACTTCCACAGTGATGGTCCAATCGTAGAGAAGCATTGGGGACAAGATGCTCGTGCTTGGCAAGTGCCACGCGGTCCAATTAAATGCTTGTCATAGGGAAGCATTGAATCCGATGGATCCTCATGGATGTCTCACCTATTTCCTGTCTCTCTTATTTTTTACAACCAAATTGCGTTTATCACTTTGAAATGCTATTGCAAACCTTGTTATGCCATTTGTAGGTTCTCATACTTCCTTTCTGGTTGCTCATGTAGTCTCTTTTAACAGATTAGACACCACCCTTCCTCCTTCCATTAGGTATACAACAAAGCCTAGTTGTTGCCCTCTTCTGCTTTTCCTCCATGTCACACAGACTCATATCCTCCTATGGTTTTAATGCTACTTTCTTTGAATATGAAATACACATATGTGACGAAAGCAACTTCGCCACTGGTTTTTGGAGAGGACTAATGGCCAGCCTGTTGCCTTGTGATTATGGCTCTGTGACCATTCTGGCTTGTGGCAGAAAAGCCTCTGCCACGTGTTGCTGGAGGGGCCTGCTGGCTAGCCTCCTGCCCAAAGACTATGGGCCCTGCAAAAAGACATGTTAAAAAGTGACTTCCATGTAAAAACCAAACCGCTGAACTGATCTGGGGGATTTTTGGATATGTTGGTCACCCAGATCAGGGCTATCCGAGGATTTGAGTCTTGTGGGGTTTCCATGGATCGTGGTGGTACTTTTGGGGTGTTTGTAAATTTTGTGTTTTTCTGTACCTGGAGATAATTGAGTTTGTACAGTTCCTGACTCAATTATCTCTCACACACAGAGGAGGAGTATGTTGAATGTATTGCTTGTCTGTGCCTCTGCCCCTCCCCCTTTTTCCTGTCCTATTGTTTCCCCAGCAGGGCGTTGTCCCAGGGACACTGCCAGACCAGTTTAAACTGGCTGCTTTGTCCCTCCTCAATCTCCCATCAGCCCTTGCTATTGTCTGACCCCACCCTTCCTTGTGCTATAGTGCTCTATGTAACCTATTGTATATACATGCGGCTTTTGGGGGTTTAAATGTATGTATAAATTGTAAGTGCTTGCTTGCATTAAACAGACTTGTTCTACCCTACATGAAGTCTTGGCTCATGTTTGGGGTATTGGAGAACTACCTACACTCAGGGGATTGCTATAATCATAATACTCCCCAGAGTATAATCACTAAGCTCTTGTAAGAGCTGTTCCTGTTCATGCTCTCTGGATTTAAGAGAGGTCTACCTACTGGAAGCTGTATCCTGGTCTTGGGCCCAGAGTAGGAGGAAGACGGCGAGACCCCAACCAAGCTGCGGTGGTTCGTGGGGTCTGCGGTGGTTATAGTGTCTAGTGGAGTGCTTGGAGATCTCGGGAAGCACTAGGAGCATCCGTCAACGGAAGGTACCCAGCCGGGGAGCCAGGAGATCCGTTACAACATGTCTTCTCTTTCTCCTCTTTCACACCATTTCTCCTCTCTTTCATCTTCTCCTACTTGTCCAACAAGTCTCTTGAATGTCCTTATGTTTTTTGATGTATGCTCCCTTCCTGTCACCAGAAGCCTGTAAGTTGTGCCCCCAGGCTGGTGCACCCTAAGGTGGCTGCCTGTGCTGTCTTATGGTTATAATGGCCCTGCATACACTGATCAGCCACACAATTAAAACCACCTACCTAATATAGTATAGGTCCCCTTTGTGCTTCCTATCGTATCTAGCATCTGGCACAAACATTGTCAGAACATTGTCCAGAGCATAACACTGCCTCCACCGCCCTGCCTTCTTCCCATAGTGCACCTTCTGCCATCTCTTCCACAGGTAAACGACACACAGACAGCCATCCACCTGATCTAAAATGAACCGTGATTCATCAGACCAGACAATCTATTTCCATTGCTCCATGATATAGTTCTGAAGCTCACGTCCTCACTGAAGGTGCTTTTGGCAGTGGATGGTGGCCATCATGGGCACTCTGACTGGTTTGTAGCTATGCAGCCCCATATGATGCAAACTGTGATGCACTGTGCACTTGTCCTGGTGCCCCCCCATACGTCTACCCCCCACCCCACACATCCCCACCCCCACACACATGCAGTCAAACAGATACAGACGCAGACACGCATGCATGTAGACACACACAGACACACAGACACACATACAAACACACATAAATACAGACACACATACACACAAACACACATACATACATACAGACACACATACATACAAACACACACACATACACATACACATACACACAGAGACCCATACATACATACACACACAGAGACACATACGTACAGACACATAGACATGTAGACACACATACAATCACACACAGACATACAGACATACAAACACACACAGACATGCAGACAGACAGACACACACACAGATATACTGATACAGACATTCTCTATCACACACACACACTTTTAAGTGTGCGTTCCAGAGAGGGAGAGAGGGAGTTTTTCCTTTTTTTTTCTTCCATGTAGTCTAAATGCCAGAGTGTCTCTCTGCTGCACTGTGACTTTGCTACAGTGATTAATTTGTGTTTTTTAGTTTTCTGTGATTTAATTTAAATAAAAATTTTATAAAACAAAAGAAACCATAACGGATTGTCCACGTACTCCTCACATTCCCCCATCAAGCAAAGTGACTGAGGAAACTGGTAGTCGCCATGTCGCTCCTGGTAGTACCATTACTAGCTAGTCCACCAGTACAAGTGTTAAGAGGCAGAGCACAGGTAGTGGTACACTTGCTTCCTCTTCAACTCACCTGAAGCGGAGGCAAATGAAACCACAGGCGCTGCTAGTGCCACCTCCCTCTTTGCCCCTAGAATGCCTACCTTCCCTCCCACCACCCTCCCACAACTACCCCACTACCATCACCACCACAACTCTGGGGGACCCTACACTGCTCTCCCTAGTAGCCATCACTTGCTCTCACTTTGCACTCTCTCACACACAAATTGATCTAACTATCTGCTCTCACACTCTGCTTACTCTCTGCTCTCACACTCTGCTCACTCTCTGCTCCTAAACTCTCCACAACGATGGTGTCTCAGGGGTGGGATTATATAGTGTGCAAAAGTGTTGCATGCTTGGCTGCACTATCTGTGCAATGAAAATGTAATTTTGTAAATTGTATATATACTAAACTAACACTACTAATTATTAACTAAACCCAGACCACTTTTGAAGATTAAGGGGTCTGGGTACTGCTGTGGTCCACTATGCAATGTTAAACATTGCTGTTTAAGAAAAAAACACACAAATGTTTATTTTTCAAAACGAATGACATTCTGAACTGCCAAACAGCCAAATGAATGAAATGAATGGCATGCCGAACTGCCAAATGCCCGAAATGAATGCTGCATGCCCGAATGCCGAATGTCCAAACAGAATGCCATTTGGAAGTTCCAAAGTGCCGAACCTAACCGAATGCCATTGGTCCGAATTGCTGAAGCAGACAAATGTTTTTACTTACCCGAATTTACGAACCGAACCACATTTTTTACCCATGCACATCCCTATCTAAAGCACTCTAACACTCCACTCCAGCATAGTTAAATTGCAGCTCCCTTTTCCTCCTCAACATGCCTACTTATTTCAATGTACAGGCATTATATCAGTGACTAGTGGCTTCTGCTAGAGAAATTCATTCATATGAAGGCTGGCAATCATAACTAGAGTAAAAGTAAGGGTGAGTGGTCCTTTACGGATTAAATATCATACTGTATAATGCATGAAAAAAAAAACGAACCAAATTTATTGCCCATGCACATTCCTATCCAAAACACTCTAACACTCCACTCCAGCAAAGTTAAATTGCAGCTCCCTTTCCCTCCTCAACATACCCTACTTATTTAATTTCACATTCACTCTTTAAAAAAAGTGTTTGTTTTTTAAAAGTCCTTATCTTTAATATATGTATAAAAATCATTGCTGCCTTCCTTCTCCCCATTTCTTATATCCTGCTAAACCTCTATATCAGTGATGGCGAACCTATGGCACGCGTGCCACAGGTGGCACGCCGGGCCCTTTCTGTGGGCACGCGGCCATAGGTGTGGCATCACTGCAGAGTAGGCACCTGCCTGCCCGGAATGGCAGGCGCCTACTCTGCTTCCGGTTCGGGAGGCAGGGGGAGGCAGGGGAGGGATCTTTGAAGCAGCTCCCCTGTCCTCTCGCGAGCAAGCTGTGTGGAGCGTTGCCGCACGTTACCATGGCAACGCCCCACACAGCATCGCGCGGGAGGACAGGGGAGCTGCTTCAAAGATCCCTCCCCTGCCTCCCAAACCGGAAACCATACTTGCCACCACTGGACTACCAGGGATGACTGTGTCCCCCCCCCCTCCTTCATTAAAGGTAAGAAGGGGGGGGGACAAGATAATAATTTAACATATTTTTTTTTAAAAAAACGTTTACACCCCCCCACACCCCATCCCCACAAACACAGCACCCCTACCCCCCAGCAGTACCCCTACCCCCCACACACACAGCACCCCTACCCCCCACACACACAGCACCCCTACCCCCAGCAGTACCCCTACCCCCACACACACAGCACCCCTACCCCCCACACAGCACCCCTACCCCCACACACACAGCACCCCTACCCACCCCCCACACAGCACCCCTACCCCCCAGCAGTATATACCCTGACCATGCTTTGCAGACCAGGTATCAGTGGTCAGGTGGACCCTTGCCCCAACACTGTGTGCAAGAAATGCCATTACTTTTGCACAATCGAGTACAGGTTGGGGATTGCCTTTTGTGAAAAGAAATTTCGTCCGGGTACCTTCCACTGCGGTATCCCAATAGCCACAAATGTTTTGAACGCCTCAGACTCCACCAGCTTGTATGGTAAAAGCTGGCGGGCTAATAGTTCAGACAAGCCAGCTGTCAGACGCTGGGCAAGGGGGTGACTTTCTGACATTGGCTTCTTACGCTCAAACATGTCCTTGACAGACACCTGACTGTGGGCAGATGAGCGGGAACTGCTCAATGCGAGAGACGGAGTGGCGGATGGTTGAGAAGGGGCAAGGAGGACAGCAGTGATTGACGTGGCTGAAGATGCTAGACCAGGAGGAGGATGGCGGCTTTGAATTTGTGTGCTGCTTGTACTCATGTGTTGCTCCCATAGATGTTTGTGATGTGCGATCATGTGCCTACGCAAAGCAGTTGTACCTAGGTGGGTGTTGGACTTCCCACGACTCAGTTTCTTTTGGCACAGGTTGCAAATGGCATCGCTGTTGTCAGAGGCAGACACAAAAAAAAATGCCACACTGCTGAGCTCTGCAATGACGGCATTCTGGTGGTGGACACAGCATGCGTTGATTGGCGTGCTGTCGGGCTGACCCCGGGTGCCGATGCATGCTGTCTGACTGTGCCACTAGCTCCTTGCGACGACCTCCCCCTGCTTCCAGCTCATCTCCTCCTCCTCCTCTCTGTCTCCCCATCTGAACTTTCGCCCTGTTCTTCTTCTTGCCGAGCGGGCACCCACGTGACATCCATGGACGCATCGTCATCATCAACCGCTTCACTTGCATCTGACAACTCAGCAAAGGAAGCAGCAGCGGGTACAACATCATCATCACACCGTACGTCCACGTGTGTAATGCTGCCTGCCTGAGACATATCCCTGTTATCTGCATCCTCTGGCAATAATGGTTGCGCATCACTCATTTCTTCAAACGGATGTGTAAATAACTCCTCTGACATACCAAGTGAAGCGGCTGTGGTGCTAGTGTTGGTGGTGGCGGCAGGCGGGTGAGTGGTATCTTGAGAGGTGCCCAAAGCTAAGCTTGAGGAGGAGGGTACGTCAAGGTTCCGAGTGGAAGCTGTAGAAGATTGGGTGTCCTGTGTTAGCCAGTCAACTATGTCCTCAGAACTTTTCAAGTTCAGGGTACGTTGCCTCTGAAAACTGGGCATTATTCTAGGGCAAAAGGGAATCACAGCACCACGACCATGATGGTTCCTGCGGGGTGGCCTGCCTCTGCCTGTCATTTTTTTTTGGATTAGTGGTACTATGCGTGTAAGCTACTGTGAGACCAGATATGAGTGGCAATGTGCCCTGGCAGAGGTTGGCAGAGTACACGCTGTAGGCCTGACACCCGCTTGAAGACAACTAACTGCTATTCAATCTATAACAGTGGAAAAAGTTTTTGGGATTTAAATGCACGCTATAGTGACACCAGATATGAGTGGCAAAGTGCATTTTTTAGAGGTTGGCAGAGTACACGCTGAAGGCCTGACACCCGCTTTAATGACACTGACTGCTATTAGCTTACAGTGAAAAACTTTTTTTCTTTTTAAAGACACGCTATCGTGACACCAGATATAAGTGGCAAAGTATACTGGCAGAGGTTGGCAGAGTACACGCTGAAGGCCTGACACACCCGCTTGAAGGACACTGACTGCTATTAGCTTACAGTGAAAAACTTTTTTTTCTTTTTAAAGGCACGCTATAGTGACACCAGATATGAGTGGCAAAGTGCACTTGCAGAGGTTGGCAGAGTACACGCTGAAGGCCTGACACCCGCTTTAAGGACACTGACTGCTATTAGCTTACAGTGAAAAACTTTGTTTCTTTTGAAAGGCACGCTATAGTGACACCAGATATGAGTGGCAAAGTACACTGGCAGAGGTTGGCAGAGTACACCCTGAAGGCCTGACAGACCCACTGTAAGGACACTGACTGCTATTAGCTTACAGTGAAAAACTTTTTTTCTTTTTAAAGGCACGCTATTGTGACACCAGATATGAGTGGCAAAGTGCACTTGCAGAGGTTGGCAGAGTACACGCTGAAGGCCTGACACCCGCTTTTATTAGCTTACAGTGAAAAACTTTTTTCTTTTTAAAGGCACACTATAGTGACACTAGATATGAGTGGCAAAGTGCACTTGCAGAGGTTGGCAGAGTACACGCTGAAGGCCTGACACCCGCTTTAAGGACACTGACTGCTATTAGCTTACAGTGAAAAACTTTTTTTTCTTTTTAAAGGCACGCTATAGTGACACTAGATATGAGTGGCAAAGTGCACTTGCAGAGGTTGGCAGAGTACACGCTGAAGGCCTGACACCCGCTTTAAGGGCACTGACTGCTATTAGCTTACAGTGAAAAACTTTGTTTCTTTTTAAAGGCACGCTATAGTGACACCAGATATGAGTGGCAAAGTGCACTTGCAGAGGTTGGCAGAGTACACGCTGAAGGCCTGACACCCGCTTTAAAGACACTGACTGCTATTAGCTTACAGTGAAAAACTTTTTTTTCTTTTTAAAGGCACACTATAGTGACACCAGATATGAGTGGCAAAGTGCACTTGCAGAGGTTGGCAGAGTACACGCTGAAGGCCTGACACCCGCTTTAAGGACACTGACTGCTATTAGCTTACAGTGAAAAACTTTTTTTTTTTTAACAGCACGCTATAGTGACACTAGATATGAGTGGCAAAGTGCACTTGCAGAGGTTGGCAGAGTACATGCTGAAGGCCTGACACCCGCTTTAAGGGCACTGACTGCTATTAGCTTACAGTGAAAAACTTTGTTTCTTTTTAAAGGCACGCTATAGTGACACCAGATATGAGTGGCAAAGTGCACTTACAGAGGTTGGCAGAGTAAACGCTGAAGGCCTGACACCCAGACGCTTGCAGACAACTAACTGCTATTCAATCTATTACAGTAAAAAAAAAATTTTTGTTTTTAAATGCAAGCTTAAGCTATTGTGACACCAGATATGAGTGGTGGCACTGGGAAAGTGGGCACAGTATCCACTGTGAGCCTGACACAGAAGCTGGCAGGCAGGAAACTGCAATTACATTACAAAAAAAAAAAAAAAAAGCAGACTGATGTTCTAGCCCTAAAAAGGGCTTTTTGGGGTGCTGTCCTTACAGCAGAGATCAGATGAGTCCTTCAGGACTGTAGTGGACACTGAACACCCTAGCCTAGCTATCAATTTCCCTATCTAATGAGCAGCAGCTACACTTTCCCTCCTCTATCTAAGAATGCAGCTTCAGAATGAATCTAAACTGGATGCTGTACAGGAGGTGGGAGGGTCTGGAAGGGAGGGTCTGCTGCTAATTTGCTGGAATGTGTCTGCTGACCGTGAGGCACAGGGTCAAAGTTTACTCAATGATGACGAATAGGGGGCGGATCGAACTGCGTATGTGTTCGCCCGCCGTGGCGAATGCGAACACGCTATGTTCACCGGGAACTATTCGCCAGCGAACAGTTCGGTACATCACTACTGTGTAACTATCACCCTGATCAATACACCAACCAGCTTTAACTTATTTTTGGTAATGATCAATAAATATGTAAATAAATTTAATGTAAGATGTAAACTCACAATTGCAGAGTTGATGAAATGATCAATATCTTTCCGAAAATAATGAACATGCAGCACAAAGATACATTTTACATCTTCGTCCAATAAAGAAAAAAAAAGTAAAATAATTAATGGTGTACACATGTGTAAGACATTAAACTCACATAGCGCAGAGAAGAACATAAAACAAATTCATTGAACAAGACATTAATTTGTACATGACAGTCCCTTTAAATCACAAATACATTCTGCATTACTATGCCGCCTCTCATAGAAATGTAGAAGTTAAATCTAATATTTACTTCCAGCAAGCCTTCTTATCTCCTTGCATGTCAGAATAAGGTTTTCAGAGCTGAGTGCCATTCACAAGATCAGACAAGGATGCTATAAATACTCAGTGAGAATTAAATCTGCAGTAGGCTCTGGCAGAAAACACATTGTAGTAATTCTGCAGTGAATAAACCCCAGAAGGATTGAAGGAGGAAAAGACACAGGAAAGAGAATAAAACTCAGGCTACTGTGAAAATAACGGCTTCTGTTCTAATTGTTTTTTTGCCCTTGAAAAGTGGGAGATGATCTGTCTCGGTGCTGATGGAAGCTGGCTTTTGTTGTCTTAAAATCCCAATGTAATGCCTTCTTGATGTTGCATCCACAAGAGGGCACACATACTCCAAGTTGGAATAGATGTCATTCCTTAAAGCACCACGTTATGACATCATAGGATCAGCTATTTGACATTAATATACGCATTTCAATGCCTTGAAATAAAATGATTTACAGTCAATACTAATTTTTGTTTATTAATATAAAAATAGATATTTATTAATGGGAAAAACATTATATTTGGATTTTGCACTCCACAAATAAAACTTGGAAACCAGTGGAGTTTCGTATTTATTTCAAACATATTTTCTGCATCAAAAAAACCTAATAGTAATCTATCAGTTTTTAGCACATCCTGAAAATCCTTTCATTATCATATACAGACTGGTACATTTCACTAAATTATTGCAAATTGTAAAACTATTAACTATTTTTGTTTTAAAACAAAAATAAAACAACAACACTTGGAGTGGTTTTTAATTAACTTACATAAAGTATAAGCTGCTCCCAGTAACTCCTGCATCTCATAATTGTCCAAATGTGGTTGGAATTCGGTGTATGAAATTAAAGTAAAACACCTGCTTTATGTTGATGGCAACACAAGGTAAAAAAAAAAAAGAGGTCCTAAGAGAAGAAAGAGGGGGATATAGAGGGAAAGGTCCAGGTCAAGGGGAGGTTACCATGGAAGGTTTGTATACTTTTGGAAGTCATCCAGATGGAGACCAAAGCAGCAATGATCTCTTGAAAGTCAGATTCAGGAAGGGTCATCCAATGTAGCCATGAGGCCGTATACATTTATTAATTATCTGCAGCCAGCAGGACTAAGTCCTTAACTGACCAAATATCCTCAATCTTCTAAATTCTTGAACATACTTTTCAATATACTAGGCCATTAAAATTAATTATCATTATCACAATTCCAGTGCATTCAAGCAAACTCACGGCCAGGTTACATCACTAAGATAATTGACACTAACTGATCAAACAGTTAGTTGGAATTAATGTCAGCAGATGTTTAATAGTATCGTCTGCTTTACTGAAACCCTGAACCTGCTAAAGAATTCTAGCAACACACATTAATTTATTCTTAAATATTAAAGGACAACTGTCACCTACATACAATGACAACATTCACCTGAAAACTATATTTAACATAATAATAATAATAATAATAATAATAATAATAATAATAATAATTAATAATAATAATAATGTCATTAACTTTTAAAAGGGAATATACACTTTGAAATTAATTATATTTAAAGAAAATTAGATAAACTCATCCCTACCTTTTGCATATGACAGGATCCTTCAGCCATATACATACACCTTAGGTTAGAAAGTGTTTAAATACCGACATTTAGTCTCTATGGTTTTCCCTGCTTCTGTGCAAAGAGTGAAGAAGCAGGTAAGACCACAAAGACCAACTGTAGTGTTCAAACACTGTCTGACCCAAGGTGCATGTACAAGGCTTAAGGATCCTGTCATGTACTAAAGATATGGAGGAGTTTTAGTTATGGTTTTTACATATACGTAATTTAAAAAAAAAAAATTCCAAAAAAAACTTGGCAAATGGATTATTATATTAAATAATAGTTTTGATGTAAAAAGTTGTCCAGATGTCCTTCAACTTATCATGTGTTTAAACACATCCAGGTTCCTGCAGCTTTCATTGTGCATGGCCTTGATTCCCCCTCTTTGCTGAGTTTCTGCAGGGTCATGCCAGGTCAAAAACCTGCAAGAGTTGCTAGTTAAGATGATGTGACCTGGGTTGATGGTCATGCAGCATTGCATGGGGGCAAAGGCCTGTATCGTGCTGAGTGCCATCCCAAATAGTGGTGACGCAATACATTTCTTTTGCGGGTTTGAGGAACTTACCATTTTTTTTATCAGAAATTTCACAAGTGTGAAGTACAAAAGGTTACAAAAATAGTCAAATATGTTTTCATGTGATAATGAGCAAACAATACACATTAAACAGATAGCAATATGTTTGTGCTGGAATGAATACATAAAAAAGATGTGTAAATATGTATTCTGTTACATGAAGCAACACGACTTTTGAAAAAGGTGCATTTTTCACAAACACAACACGCACAGTTGTGCTGGTTCCTTTGAAACGGAATTGCCCTTAGTCATTTACTAGTGTATTCCTGAATCTGAATCAGAGAGGGCTGGATTCATTCATGTGCTGGAGATATATGATCGTAACAAGCCACTTCATCTTCCAGTGCCTTGGGCATCCAAAATAAATAAATAGTAGCCTCTACAGGGTGAAAATGCATGCTGCGGCTGAGACATTCTGTGCAGAGGATTGATATACTGACAGTGCTCTTTAAGACGAATATACACATATGACTGAATGGGAGAGCTGGAATCAAACTAATAATATGTGCCGGAATGTTGCTGATAAAACTATTAAATATTTTTAGGAAAATAGATTTTTCATTCTAATGTACACATGAGAAATACTGAAAATGCATGTCGAATACATGCTATGAATGCCAGAGGCATTTGTAATTCATTTATATGCAAATCCTCCTGTAAGAGAAAGGGTTAAGTCATTGCGACTGGTGATTATTTGAAGGAAAAAAAAAACAGTGGGTTGAAGCTGATAGGCTGAGATGTAATCCTAGTTAAAAGTCTTCCATCACTATAGGGGGGTATTATCAGCTGGTCTGCTGCAGACTAAAAGAGGATGCAATAGAGATCTGAATGCTTACGCGTAAAATTATTGAGCGTCTGTTCTTTCGCAGAATTCTTTAGCCACTTGCTAAAATGTCATTGGAATATAACTGAACTTGCTGAACAGAGACAAAAAAAAATGTGAAGCACACACCTGGTTTATGTCAGAAAGGCACTAGGACCTAGAGGAATTGCCCTGCCTTATGAGTCAGACCTAGTACTGGAGCTCCCTCAACTCTTGAAACCAGTGAATGAGAGAACAGACATGTGAATGGCTCAGCTGGGGTTCAAAGCACTTTGTGGACTAAGCTGCAGGAGGCTACAAATCAACTGGGTCATCCTGAACTTCATCTCTTTCTGGACCTCTGCATAAAGCATACAGGTAAGCATCTACCTGTATACTCCTGTTCCTGGATGTAGTATTATTTACCTTGCATAAAGTTTGCATTAGGAGTACTCTCTTATATTAATTGCTGTTTCATTTCTCTTAAACACATGCAGAGAAAGACACAGCCTGCCCTGTAAGCAAAGCATTTGAATGCATTTATCAGGGAACAGCTGTATGCTGGTTTGAAACCTGCATAAAATGTTTCAAGGGCAAAATTGCTATATAAGGGGAAAATGGCCATTTGCTGTTTCTGTTTATGGAGCATTTAAATACAGCTTTTGTATCTTTCTACCACAGTCTCAGAGAGAATTCTCACACATTATGAGAATTCTATCAACATGTACTGTAATCTATTCCTCTCCCTTAAACAACTGTTCAATCGGGAACAGTGTTCATTGCAGATGCTTTTAATAGTGGTTTATAAGATTTCTTTTTTAGGTTTAACGTTTATGGCTGTTGTTTAAAGAATGTAGCTAAGGAAATACTAACCTACGATGTATTTCTATGTGCACCTCTGGCAGGTGCTTTTGATTTGATAGTACCTGCTTTGCAGTTGATTTATAATACAGAACTTTAAATTGTAGGTGTCGGCCTGTTGCGTACATTTGAACAATTTTCCCATGAACAGGAAGGTGTGGTGAGGATAAATAAAGTGGTTTGCAGCTTCTGGTTCAACTTCTCTGTATTAGAGATATGCAGGCTTGACTAATTATGTGTACTGGTAACTCCTGTGAGATTGCACTGTCTGAAAGATACAGACAGTACTGACACTAAAATCAGTTTTAAGATTATTGAGAAAGATAATAAATACACACACACACACTTATGCAATATTTTTTTTATGAATATCCACATGAAATATATATATATATATATATATATATATATATATATATATATATATATTTGCATAAGTAAATTCTCAATAATTCCATAGTAGTACCAAGGGGGGGGGGGGGGGGGGGGGGGGAGGGGGGTGTTCTGTGTAACTGTATTTAAAAAAGAACACACACACACTCACTTATGCAATATATCTTTTATGTATATCCACGTGAAAAAGATACTTTGCCAAACTAAATTCTCAGTATTTCCACAGCAGTACCAAGGTGGGTGCTGCAAAAATGTTTATTTTTTTTTATTTTTTTATTCTGTGTAACTTTATTTAAAAAATAAAAACAAAGCATATCTTTAAATGTTACACCATAAAATCAGACAGTGTATAATTTAGCTTAGCCCTTATTCTCTAATCCACTTTGGCTGGCAATGTTCAGACAGCAAAAGGCTGGTGGTTACTAATGTAAGTTCTTACAGGATAAATCTTGGGTGTTTTCACGCATTAAACAGCATTAAGATGAAGCTTGAAAGGTATTAGTGGGAGCAAAGTCTGCCAACCATTAGCAACACGTTGAGCTGGGTATGGCTAGATTTTATATAATACTATTTTTATACTGCTGTGTGTGCCTGGCATGCAAAAGTTATTTAGCACTTTAAAGTGACAGACAGTTGTGTAATTTAACTCACCATAAACTCTGCACAGGCTGGCATGTAATAGGTTAAAAAGCAGAGCGCAAGAAAACATTTGACAATTGTTAACCTGTAATTCTGGTTTTAAAATGTGTTGGCCAAACTAAAATTGATTTTCCTGACTGCCTTAGATATTCTTTTTTTATTTTATTTTATTTTTTTCCTGTGATGCTTGTTGATTAAACTGGTTAAAATATACATTCTGCTGTGCGAAAGGAGTATATGAGACCCTTATATGAAGTGAGCGAGCGAGGGGTCATATTACTTAAAGTTTACAAGCTATCAGCTATTTAAACTATTTGTTTTCTGTTTCACTGTCAAACTTGATCAACTTCATGTTTGCAACAAAATGCTTTTATATGTCCCTCTGGCAATAAATGTGTTAACTCTTTAATTGCCAGAGCAATGGAATATAGGCTTTATTATATCCTCTCCTCTGGCACTCAGGGCTGTTGATATTTTTGTAAAAATGTTAAACGAGCAAATACTTAAAGCAACAATAAGAAAATGTATGTGTGAACATACATATACGGGCGTATGTATTGTGATATAAATGTATTAGTGCGTAACTACACTTTATCAGGTTATCATATTTGTAACGTATCAGTAAGAAAATAAGTTTCACAGCAAGTATGCCTACTGTACTAAACATTAGCATGAAAAGATCCACATATTTAATGCCAAACGCACATATTACTGCTTATTTTAACTTGAATCTGTTGCAGACAAGAGTAACAGAGACAGCTTAGGGGATTGGATTGTTCCCATACTAGTCCTGTATTCCTTGCCAACAATTTTAACCCCCAATGCTACCAGTAGATGCTGCCAAATCAGGCAGCAGAGTAAATGTATGTGTTGAAGCACACGCACACACAGACATCAGATATTTTTATGTTTTTGCATGCGAGTTTAAACGTGTGTGTTTGTGTGTATATTTGTTAATAATATGTATTGTATGAATTCACATATTATATCTAGAGCACTTATTGCACTAGAGCTTTATCTAGCTATAAACAATTGGGTTGTTCTATATGGAAATATTTTTTTTAAAACTGTAATATTAAGATTCATTGCTATTTCTGTTCACAAAACAATTAGAATGTTGGTTTTATTATGCTACTTTGTGGGATGCTCAAATCCTCAAATGCCGCTAAGAAAAATTGAAACCTCTTAATAGTCTGACAAATAGTGGTAAATATATTTTTTTCTATTACTTCTATGTCATAGGCTTACTTAAAATAATTTTAGCAGTATCCCAAAAGCATACAAACTGAGTAATTCAATTTAGGTTGAAAAGAGGCTAATATCTGTTGCACTCATGCATGGCGATATATTGCCTGTGGGAGTAATCAGAGCTTATTCAGAGTAAGCCATGAAAGCTTTGTGCACAATTTGCCAATTTCTGTTTGTTTCTAAAAAGGGAGAAAAAAAGACAAATGTAATCTATTTGACCAGTGGTCTATTTATCTTGGCATTTTGAAAAGTCCTCCATATTTACTAAATTATTTTAGCAACTAATCTTTAAAGAAACATTATCATTGTTTAGAAGAAAACATTTTAATGTTAAGATGGTGTAGCATCATGTTTTATTATGTCACTGATACTGTACAAATCATTCAATCGATGTATTGCTGCATGCTTTGAATAACTTTTTCTGTATGAATAGGTATGCAGTTGTTATCATGCCTTATTTTACAGTGGTGTATAATGAGCTCTAATGAACTCGAGTTATTCATACAATTGGTTCTGATAAAAATGATAAGTGAATAGCAAATTTTTAGAGAAACAATGTAAGTCAAGCATTTTGTTAATTTAGCTATTTTGGTTATAGATGGATTTTCCAAATACTGCACGAGGGACACTTTAAAAAGCTGTCCTTAAAACTACAATGCCCAAATAAAATAAAAAAAATCGCTTGTTAAGTAGATATATCACAACTGAAAACATGCATGCATTTAATAATGTTTTTTTTTCCATTGGGTTTATATCTTAAAACAACTTGCAAAATCTGTAGATCTCTTGTGTGAAGCCTTTGCAAGCCCTCCTCTTCTAACCCCACCCAGAAGTTCTGCGGCTGTCCAATCACAGACTTCCCAATGCAGCTCAGTGAGAAATCTTTGCAAGGCAGATGTTCTGGGCAATTGCTGCTTTTTGAGTTGAGCTCAGCAACCAGGAAGTACAAGTACTGCTAGTCTGATTGACAGCCAAGGTTAATTTATAAAATTGCCAATTTCTATTGAAATGCTCTTTCACACATATAGCATTTCAATAAGCTAAAGTGCTTGAGCCTACCATAAGGAAATCTTACTTGATAAATTATAGAGTGGTTATAGGTGGGACAACATTTTGCATACCTATTGGTTTGCTATAATGTTGGATTTCATCTAACTTGTGTGGGAAAATAGATATATTCATGTATATATAGTTATAGGGTTTCAACATGGCTGTTTGAAGCTGGCCTGTACTTGCAATAGTAGATTGTAAGGATAGAATTACAAAGTTGACATGTATTGACTTTAAGACTTATTTTGATGCTGATTGATTGCTTGGAAATGCTCCTTGATATGCAACTTGAAAAACAAATCTGTCAAGGATTATAGCATAACTGACATTGTCAGCGATACTAAACTGTCCAGCAGACAAAAAGTTAAAAATACGTAAAAATGGTTGAGGGACCTGCGATAAACCTGGAAGCAACAATATGGCTTCATCATCATTTCCAATGGCAAGAATGCTATTGACAAAAAAAATAATGTGCTGGAAAAAAATATCGGGCTCCCTACTAACAAAGGAGCCCTGTATTTTGGACTATGTTATACGCTAAATTTCTCTGACCACGCATCCAGTCACTGTCAATCTACTGAAGCTCACAATATTGCATATTTACCTGAACTTAAATAAAAAAAAAACATAGTTGACTAATACCTTATAGTTGGTATTTAATACATGATGTCCTTGTCTTGCTTATGAAGCCAGAGAATAAGTTGGCCGTTAAATTGTCCCTGGCTACATGTATGGCTATAGTGGGCCTTTGGGCGATCGATAAAACCCCCCTGTACTCCGTATGATCCTACAGAGAGTTGAGAAGGTAAGAGAGACGGGGACAGCTTACGGCCTATATTCACACTCTGAAACCATATTTTAGGGTTTAGTACCCTTTGGTTTTTGCTAATATATGACTTTGTCCTATCTTTAACTCTCTTTTATTAGATCCACTGACCAGACTCGTCTGTATCTTTGTTTAATTTTGTCCTTCTCTTTCTCCCTCATCTTCTCTACCCTTGTGCATTTCTAAATGTTTTGTCCTTCTTTTCTTTTCTTTCTTTCTTTCCTATTGTACATAGTTATTTCCATTCACATCCAAATTCCCCTTCAGGTTACCCCTTTAATCCCTTAAGATGTAGCTTGTACTTCTCCATGATTTTGGGTGGGTGTTACCAGAGTCTTGTACATAGTGTCATTGTGTGTCAGTGTTAGTATTTGAATTTGTGTCAGTGTGCAAGTGTGTATGTTTTCCTCTTTGTCTCTTTGTATCTGACTGTGTGTTTGTATTTGTGTCAGTGTGAATCTGTTTGTATCTGTGCCTGTTTATCTGTATGTGTGTAAGTGTATGTGTGCACCCATGTGTCTGTATCAAACGCCAAACGCCAACAATGCGCAAATATACGCTCCTGCGTTGAAACACCAACAATGCACACAAACACAAACCTGCATTGAAACAACACTATATATAAATACACCTCTGTATTCAAACACTACACACAAACAAAGCCCTGCGTTCAAACGCCATTAATGATACACAACAATGTATTCAAATCAAATGTAAGCACTAAATAGTAATACACCACTGCATTCAAAAGACAACACTTCACACAAATAAACATCTTTATTGTGGTAAAAAATGAATACATTACATTTATGACATCATGTGAAGATGTTCTTTGTGACTGATTTTTTTTTCTTGTTTGTGCATTTACATACATTTTCTATACCTATTTCAGTGGACAAGTTGGCCCTCCAGAACAAATAAGTTTGACACCCCTGCATTAGAGCATTTAGAGCTACTCTAACCTCTAGAGCTGCTACAGGTTATTTTTATGGTTTTGTTGTAAAGAGGCTGTGGTATTATAGTTTTTATTAAACTATTTTTGAGCAGTGTGGCAAAAATGGTCTCTCCTGGGTCCTACATCCCAACCCCTCTGGTGCGACTTGACTAATATAAAAAGGAACATTGGCCTCTCCTTGGATGACAATGATAAGCTATGTGTTCTTGGCTGAATTAAATGTTTTATAAAAATCAAATCTTTTGTCTTTTGATTATAAATGTATGGATTTGTTTTTTTGTTTTTTTAATTAGAGATGCCAAAACTATTCATATCTACATTTTGATAATTATTCTGTTTCTAACCCGAAGGTGACATAGATGTGTTTTATAAAAGACGCCAGCCAAAGTTTGCTTAAATACTGTCCAATATTAACAAACTTACAACCTGTGTTTGATATAGCGTTAGTTGATTTTTTTTTGTAAACAAAAATGTAATTTGAAATAATGCCATTCCATGCAGCTGTTTTATGAATGCGATATTGTTTATGTGATAGTTTAGCTATTGTTTTTAGTCCTCTGTCCCCTGATATTATACTCATTTTTCTAGACTTGCCATGTAACACACTTGGCTCCAGCAAAAGACAACTCCATATGAACCCTGATGCACAAGTCCATGTACTCAAGCTGGTTATAATTTGCTGTGCATCATATCTACAAGCATTCCGTATTTTATGTTTGTAAAAAAAAGAAGAGAGCTGCCAAGGACAAGAGAGCAGATCAAGAAAAATAGAATAAAAAATAGTGAAAGGGAAAAAAAAGGGGGTATTATGACTGTTCTAGTTTTAAAACTTCTCTGTGCAGGAGATGGCCATTGGGAACAATGTTTCATTATGTAGTCTGCTCCCCTATGTGCCAGGTAGAAAGAGCAGGAGAAGCTATTTAGTGTTTCCATACAGTAGCCCATATGATTCTGCACCCTAGACATGGTAATTGTTGAATCTACAAGGTCCCCTGGTTATTATGTAGCACCAGATACCACAAAAGATCTTATTTTATCACCAAAGCTATGATGGCAGGAAAAGCGTGCATCACTCTTGCAAATATGTTCTTGCCATTCTTCCCTACTGCCACAGGTAAGATATATACATTCTTATGTAGTGACGTATATCAACTTTACCGGTTAGCTTATATTCTCTACAGCGAGGCACAAGTAGACCTACCTGTAATGTCATCATTGTAATGTTACCCACTTCACACTTTCATGCTGCCAAAATATCCAATTTTGACAGAACAGTCGTGGTTTATGGGTCTTGTCTCACGGTTCCAACTTTGTTCTCTGAGGTCCCATTTTTGGGGACACCAGGGATCTGTCCCCCAAAAAGTGTAACGTGGGTGCATCATTAGATGCACTTGCATTAGACTCAGGGCACTAGGACCCTACAGAGAGCACTTAAACAATCCTTTGTTGGGACAAACCTCCCCTCTAGCAGATCACTTCACTGCCCTACTACTTCCACCAACATCCTGAGTCACTGGGCATTGATATTGGGAGGTATGCAGTTTGGTCTAATATTTAAGTAGATGCAAATAATTGCATTTTACCACCGACTAGTTCATAAATGAGAACATTAATTAAGATTTATCTTTTGTTAAAGGTAACTTATTATATCATATATCAAAAGAGAATAAGAGATACATATAATGTATTTACTATATCACTATGTTCATATTTCTATGTTCATTGTGAAGTCAGCTTGGCATTCAAACCGTTATCTACTCTCATAGAGTGTAAGTGCTCTGGACTAAAAATAATATATTTTCATGGCAATGTTGATATCAATATGCAGGAACCAGTGTCCTCTGTTACATTAAAATCATTAACAGAAGTTGTTCTACAAACAACTCTATACGAGGTTTAATGAAGTGTATGTTATACAATATGTCTGTTCCACAATATTCATTTAAATGTTGAAGCTGCTATTTGACGTAGCCAAGCATCTATCTTGGTTACAGTTTATTTGCACGATTATAGTAAAGACATGCCTTGTTTTTTTTTGTTTTTGTTTTTTTTCTTGGATAAAATTTGAACATCCAATAGAAAGATCAGAACAAAATCCACAACAACTTTAGCTTAAATTGAAGATCCTATAGGAGCAGATATGTCTGTGTGTACCATCTTACTTTCAAGGGTAAGCTCGTTTGAGCAGGGCCCTCTTCAACCCTTCGTTTCTGTATGTTTTCTTGTCCTATTTATAGTCAAATCCCCCCTCTAATAATATTGTAAAGTGCTACAGAATCTGCTGGCGCTATATAAATCGCAATAATAATAATAAAAGGGTTACTAAGGTGCTTTAACCCCAAAGTTGGACCTCAAGAGCCTAACACAGCATCCCCACCTTTTGTGCTCTTTGCTGCCACCATGGTATGAGCAGTGTTTTGTCAGGAGGCCACTGATATGCTGAGAGTGGCAGCTAAATCAAAGAAAACTCTTCCTGAAGTTGAGACAGTGAGATGAAGTTGTTATTGAGGGGTGCAATGTTCATTTGACTGTGTAACCTTTAGAAATCTGAACTTACTACACCAAATTGATGATCAAATATTTGTTGTACGCATTGATGACGTCTTCTCATCTGCTTACGTGAAGTGAGGTGAATATACATGCTATGTAAAAAAAATTAAATAAATAAATCATTTCTTAGGCTACATAACCACTATATGCCAGTAATTTAAAAATATGAAAAATAAACTTTACTGCTACTTATTGTAAAAACAAACAGGAAACAAAATACTAACTGGGACACACGAGATAAGAATGCACATCCAAATCTAAAAGTGATGCCAAAAATATATTTTGAGAAGACTTAAAAAAGCTGGTTTCCTGTTCATAACTCCCCAATAACCACGATATTAAATTAAAGTACAAAAAATATGTTTAACCCCTTAAGGACCAAACTTCTGGAATAAAAGGGAATCATGACATGTCACACATGTCACGTGTCCTTAAGGGGTTAAAGGGGAGATTTTCTAAAAAATCAGAATGGTCCTAAAATGTGAATTTCAGTATCAGTGTGCCATAAAATCTTCTTCTACCCATCAGTTGTAGTGTGTAAGTTCTGTACCTGAGCAATGCCGTGAGGGTTTGAAACATTTCACCTTGTGGTATTCTCCAGCAGTAGAACATGGTCAATTCAATATTTTGTTACTTTTAAGCAAAGTGAATGAGAACCTTTCTAAATACTTAATTTGGGGATATCGGTGTCAAACTCCAGAAAGGAGCACTCGAAACCCCTGTAATCATTAAAATGTATTACAGCAATTATGGTGCAAGGAATTTTGGGTGCTACCCCTCTCTTTTATAGGAGATAATTTTTGAGTGACTCTCGTGACACCCTGCCATTCAATCACTGTTGTGATAATTCAGTTTCACTTCAACATTAAACATTCATTCTAAACCATCCAACATTGAACATCAATGAGAAGCCCCCACCAATGCTTGCAACCTATCATTGCCATTAAACAGGTACACAACATCTTTCACCATAACCACTGCAATAAACTGTAGGGATCATGGCTTTTAAAATATCCCTTGAAGTTACAACTTGCAGCTTTATTTATGTGGAAAGTTATGGAACTTTAAATATTTTTTTTTTTTTAAATATCTGTAATCCGACTTGTAAAATGCTTCTCTGCAGATGGACAGTTAGAGTTTCATGATGTTTATCAAATGCTTGTGCATATTCAGTTATTGTTTATTATTGGTTGCATAAAGAATTTTTAATACTGTGAGAAAATATCAAGGAGTCCTAAGCAAATCCACAGGGTCCTCGAAACTGTGTTAGGCATGCTAGCTCTTCTACAACCATTGTCTATTTACAGAAAATCTCAAGGGTATTTGAAAACATGGGATTTGTACGTCATATTTATTTCGGAGAATGTGAGTACAATGCAGAAGGTCATAAATTGTTCCTGGATATGGGGTATATGTTGCATTGGATAAAGTAGACTCATCATTGTCTCCCTTTTAATTACAAACTAGTTGTAGAGTGTAATAAAAGGATTTCACATTTTTAAAATAGTAGCCACAAATGACTGGTAACATCAGGGGATTACTCAACACATGGCAATCAAGTGATTTGTATATAAAGCATGCTTGAAAAAAGAAATGGTTAATCTTTTTATCAGCTGTATTCTTAGGAGAACCTACATTACTTATAATTTTTATCAATAGGTTTCTGCATATTTCAAGCGATTCTATTCCTCACCAGTCAGAAATAGGTCCTTCCCATTATGTAATTACCATAAATAGTAAGGAGTAGATATTTTACCACCTCTTCCTAAGCAAGTAGATTATGTTCAGATGATTTGAAAGGACTCTCTGTGCACCATAACCACTGCAGCTTGCTGTAATGTTATGGGTCAAAGAGTCTTTGGGCACCACTACTGGTTTGTGTCACTCCAATCCTGTCTAAACCAGGCATCTCTGCTGCAGGGTGGTAATGATGACATGGGCATGATCTAACATTAACACAACACACTCATCTTTGCACTTTTTAAAATGCTCTCGTCCTACTGTTACCACCGAACGTTGAACAGGTAAATGAGGGACACTGGGAGAACTCTTCTCAAGCCACCCAAAAATGGTTGGACTCAAACTGGAGAGATGGCTCCAATAAACTATTTGGTTTTGGTGCCCACTATTCTTAAGTAAATATAAGCAAACTATAGAGGTGAACAGTTCACAGTTAATGCATCACTGTATGCATTTTTCTCCACAAAGATGTTTGTTATGCTAATTGCTTTCTTTGTTATTAAGTTATTCCTTTACTACATATGTTTTTATATATTCAGACATTAAAGGGTTAATCCAACCCCAAAACTTTTTTTTTTCATAAACCACTCGTTTTAGTTAGAATAAACCTTTATAGGGTGTGTGTCCCAACCCAACTTAAAAATAAATAAATTATAAAAACGTTAAATCTCACTTCCATTTCAGCGCCAAATCCAAGTTCTCCCTGCAGTCAGATTTTCTTTTACTTACTTTCCTTGCCAGAGGGTAGTGAGGTCAGAGAGGACAGACTGAGGGTGGACAGGGGCAGCATGGAGGGGGTGTCTATGCAACCGTTGGTTTCTCGTGTTAGCATGCTGTGCATTCTGGCTTCAAATACCAATTTTGCACAGAATTGACATTACCAAGCCTGGAACTTAGTTTTTGACTAGCTAATAAACCTGCCAGAGGTGGAGTAACATCTCTGGCAGCTAAGGGGTTAATTTCTCTGTATGCAGTGTTTCAAAGCAAAATGCTGGATGCAAAGACTCAAGGTACCATGACCACTTGAAATCACTGAAGTAATCATAATGCTTTAAATAACTCTTTAAGGGTCATTGGTACATACCAACATAATCATAAAATGAAAGCTGGTTGGTGGTATTCGTGTTCATTACCAATAAAATGTTTATCATTAAGTTGGGTAATAGTGTCACTAAGACATCATGACATACTAGCAAAAACTACATAAACCTTTGCTTTTACATCCTTTTAAATATTAAATGTCATGGGATTTTGTATTTGTATTTTTTATTTTACTGTTTTTTATGAACTTTATGCTGCTATGTGCTTTATAATGCAGTGGCTATAGAGTTAAACCCTTCTAAAACATAACGCTTGCACTTGTTCCTGACGTTTACTGTCACGGCCTGCTGACAGTGCAGACAAGTATTCTAATTCGTGACACGAGCGGCAGTCAGTGGACATGACACATAGACCTTTTATCAATAGTGGATAGGGATTCCAAAAAGCTTTGGCATTTAACATGTAACAACATAAACCACTAAGTCAATGAGAAGAAAGTACATAATCCGTAGGTCTTACTGCCAACTGTTTTGTCCTTATGTGCTTAACGGTGTGAATTGAACTTGATAACTCATTCTCCACAATCGTGATGTTAATAGAGAGTAAGAAACATCTGGGCTTTTCTGGGGACAATTATGACCACATTGCATTTTGGGTATAAAATGTTACAAACGTATTTTCTGAACAGTGCACAGATACATAAATGGATAGTAATACAGGCTCTCTTCTTTAAGCATCCATCATTCTACGAGAGAGAGAACCAATCTAAAAGCCTATAGTTAGATCAACATGGCTATGAAATGATCAGTAGTCCCCTACTGAAATATGTCAATAGGCATGTTATTATCATTTTTTTGTTGTTGCTTAATGATTAGCAAAAACTTTGCAGAATTATTTAGAAAAAATAATGTAATAAGAATAGTTGATTACTATTACTATTATTGTTTCTCTGATCTATGTGTGAGGACAAGAACGAGATATCCTAACGAAACACGATCTATCGGACTACTAAATATTGTACTATGGTTATTAAAAGCTTTGTAACAGTGATGCTACATTGTATTTACCTGAAGGCAATGTGACTGGTTTCACACGTCATTTAAGCATTTCACCATTGTAGTAAGCTTCTTTAATTGTCTCATTGAGGTAAATGCAAATGACTTATCAGTGTGATGAAAATAATACTTTTAGCATTTACTGCAGCTGTGAAAGCTTGTGAATATAGTGTTATATTGTGACTGAGGGTGTATAACATAAAGCAAGACCCTGCTGAGGCATTATAAGATTCATGTTCTACGTCATTGCAGATGACTTCAAGTGCCCAATGTACAAGGCTTCCAAAATTGACACATAATAATTAAAGTAGTTAAAAACGGTCATTAAATGTATCTCATTCCTTTTTTTTCAGGGCTGTAAATACCTCTTGATATGAGAATCTTTTTTTCCATATGCATAACATTAGACAAGATATCAACTTCTTGAACTCTTTCTTGTACTTGGTAAATAGATATGATTTTGCAGACTGCTTAAGTTATTTATTTGGACTGATTCAAATTCTTATTCGGCCATTGCTTATTTTGTCCTTTATCCTACAATCAAGTTCTTCTGATATGGCGTTCTTTGTCATTATTCATTATCCCGTGTGCATACATATATTTTATTTTAGGATCTAACACACATGGATTTTGTTCTTTTCATATTGTTCTAGATAGATAATTAGATTACTTAAAGAATAGTCATTAATAGCTTCAACGAGGAATAGAGAAGTATTTAAATATTATTTGGAAATTCATTTTAATGCACGAAAATGGCTCCTACCGAGGGAATAGGAGTCTATTTAATGAAGACAGCAACTCTATTGAGTTCCTCTCAAAAGTAGACAATTGAAGAGAACCAGATGGTAAACATCCGAAGAAATTAAGGGGTGTGATTGCAGCTGCATTGGAATTACTATTTAACCAGTTACCGCTAGCAACTGTAGTTACAGATGTTGTCCTACTTCAAGAAAACAAGATGAATCTAAGCAGCTAGAGCTTTGCATCTGTGATAATATGGAGACACTGTGGAAATCAATGGAACAATCACAATTTAAAACCAGGTTAAAAAAAAAAAGAAAAGAATAGGTTCCTAAAAGAATTGATCCAGGCAAAACTGATAGTTGTAGACTGCGCTGTATATCAGGGTTAGTTATATTTTGAATAAGCTTGTGCTGCATGTTGTGCAAGGCAAGCTATATGTAGAAGGGAAGTATGGATTAGCAGAAGATAATTGTGATTCAATGAAATTCTTTGTGTACCAGGGATGCCTCCAGTACAATGAGTTTTCTCAATGACTATAGCTCCTACCCTGTTTCCATTAGCCAGCTGTTGAAAGGGGAGAAGCCATTGTATGATAAATTGTCTAATTGAGAACATTTTACAGCAGTGAAAGCATTTTGCACCATTTGGAATTGGGAATTCACTAATGTCTGCTCCAAGCCATATGCTACAAACCATCTTACATGCCAGGGTTGATTTATACTTGGATATAGATAAAGAGATTCTTTGGGATTATTGGTGTAGCAAGTGAATTAACTGCCAGATAACAATGTATGATCAGCTATTGAAAATGAGGCAGTCTGTATCTGTTTCAGATCACATGATCCCTGATGTGCAAACCACCACAGTTGTGCAATGAAAATGCCTCTTGGCAGCTTTGTCACTGTTCTCCACCACCCAACCCGCATAAAATAAAGGTAGATATAAGTGTATTACCAGTCCTTGGAGTGGCCAGACGTAATGCCAAATAGAGTATAATAAATGAGCCAAGGGTTAGGGACAATAAAAAGGGAGAATAGTCTAGGATGGTGAAAACCAGGGTCAAGAAACCAAGAAGAGAAAGAGATAAATGCACTTTTGGATCACCTCAAAGGAAGGACCACAACAGGGCACAGTGTAAAGTGAATAATAGGATTATATAGTCTGCAGAGGGCAGTGGCAGTGCTAGGTCGGCTGAGGTCACATGACGCCAGAAAGTTTGTCCATGGCGTTGGTGTGATGATGCATTTACTTTTGCATTGTCAATAAAGTAAGAGAAGTGGGTGACATTTAAGAGTTTGGATGCACAGCGGTTAACATCAAGAAGAAAGTCAGGAGGAGGCATTCGGCCAGTAGGCATGGATGGAGGAGGAGGGAAGGACAGTGTTGGATCTGGAGAAATGACAATGCACTGCACTGGTGCCATGACAAGTTTTGAGACTCTAGAAAGCAATAACTAAGCTGGATTTCACAAGTATTAAATGCTTTTACTTTATAGGTCATTCTGATAACTGTTATGGGAAACCTTTTATTATGCCCACATAGTTTTGTTATTCTGGTACTGCATATTGGGTGGTAAAGTATAAGCACTATTATTGTCAAGGATATGGACACTCCCATCATAATATATGTTGGGTAGTACAGAACGGGCACCATTATTGTCGGGGACCTTGGTGATCCCATCACACCGCATGCTGCGTAATACAGAATGGGCATTGTAATTGTCAGGAATATAGACACTCCTATCACACTGCATGTTGGGTGATCCAGTATGAACTTTATTGTCAGGAGGTTGGGCGCCCATAACACTATATTTAGAGTAAACATGTGCAAGAGCACAACACATATGTCTGTAGAGCATCCTATGCGATCACAGGAGCCTCAATAGAAAATGCTTTTCTTTCTTCACAGTCCTCACTAATGACAGCTGAGGGAATTGACAAAACTTAATCGCAGTAGTGCTCCACCTTTTGTAAAATTTTTTAATGTGTAGGAAAAATGCAAAACGCATGTCTGATCATTCCAACACCGCTTCTGTGAGTATTTCATAAAGATTTTATCATTATGACATACTCTTTTGCTTTTTGTTTCATTTATTGGGGGTTGGTTGAGCTGATAGGACCACTTTAGCCCCTTTTGAACATTATAGTGAATATAATTTAAGCAAAGCCCCCAACTCAGCATTAATAAGTCATCACCCTAGTGCACATGGATGTTGATTAATCTCCCTACTTAGCTGACCTCCCGTGAGTCCTCTCTACATTGTTGAACCCTCAATTTCATGGTCAATTGCTCATTAATAGAACCATGTCTGTAGTGTGTTTTTGTCAAGCAAATTAACTGATTGTGTGCCAGCCATTCAGTGCTGTTAAGTGTATTTTTGTTTTCTCTGATAGCACTCTTGATGTTGATTGACTGTTATGTAATACCCCTGCCAAACAACATGAAAAAAAAAATCAGCTATCAAGGAGCAATCAATCAACTCTAAAATAATTGTCAGGGTTGGTTCAAGATGGCATAAATTGGCTTTAATTCAAGTCAGCTACAGTCTGCAGGTTAAAGGGTGCCGGCTTAAACCGACCTGGAAGAACTTTATTTCCATTTAAAATTTTGTTAGAATGTCCGACAGCCTCCAAAATAAGTATGGTGCAAAAGTTTTAAAAAAATGGAGCAATCAAGGTTGAAACTAATGAGTATATTAATTGTCACCTGTTAAGGACACTGCTTCAGAACTCTGTTACTAACTGCTGGTTATCCCAAAGCAAATAGAAATGCATATAGGGCTAGATACACCTAGGAGAGAAAGTATGTATCCAGAAATCTATGGGATGATAGGATGAAGAGGATAAAGAGAATTTAGCCATTATGTGAATAAATGTCCATGGCTAGGCTTGCCTTCCAGATTTAAGTCACATGTATTTATCCTCTGACTCATTATTATTGAAAATGTAGATAAATGAATCATCTAAGCACCGGTACTGTAGTAATTATGGTACTTGGAGTGCCATGATCCCCCAGTGTAAGAAGTCAAACAATTTTAGTACAGTGTTGCTTCCTGCCTCCACTGCTTACCCAGAAACTCTATGTCTGAGCTACGGCCTGTGGTGCAGTGCTGTAATCGGCACTCAGCAAATGAGGTAGTACTGCAGAGTTTAGCTCCGAGTAACTATTGGAGCTCCTGCATAGGAACTTCTGGTTCTCCCTAGGAAGTAGTGGAGTCTGTGAGTAGCGCAGAGTGTATACCAGTTAAAAAGTCAAATTACTCTAAAATGCTTTGACTACATAAAATTAGTGATGGGCAGGGTTCTACTTGCACCATAGTGAATGTAGCTCGATGTAGTGGTTAGCATGCTTGGACTGTTTATTTAAACAGCTTAAGGGCCTGTTTTGGATGCTGATGTAACCCGGCATTGGTCTGGATTCTCTTAGCAGAGTAACGGTTTACTCTGGTTAATACATAGCAGTTTTCATTAAACAGAATAAAACTATTACTCTGCTAAGAAAATCTAGCCTATTGTTTAGAAGTTCATACACACTTGATATTATTTTGTGTAATAGAGAGTTACTTAAAGTGAACCTGTTGTGAAAAAAACAACTTACCTCATAGGCGTGCGCAGCCTATTGCATTAGGGTGTGCACCCTAAAGCACAAGCACACGCCGCGTATATATATGTATGTATGTATGTATGTATATATATATGTGTGTATATATACATATACACATACACACACACACACACACACTGCTGTGTGTGTGTGCTGTTAGTGTGATGTGTGTAAGGGTGCTGGTAGTGTACTATGTGGGTGAGGGTGTTTGTGTGTGCGCGCTTGTGAGGGTGCTGTTAATGTACTGTGTGTGGGTGCTTTTTGTGTGTGTGTGTGTGCACTTGTGAGGGTGCTGTTAATGTACTGTGTGTGAGGGTACTGGTAGTGTGCTGTGTGTGTTTGTTAGGGTCCTGTTTGTGTTTGTGAGGGTACTGTTTGTGTGCTGTGTGTTAGGGTGCTGTTTGTGTAATGTGTGTAAGGGTGCTGTGTGTTTTTGTGAGGGTGCTGTATGTGTGTAGGTG
The DNA here is from genome assembly GCF_036172605.1 of Pelobates fuscus. Lineage (NCBI taxonomy): Eukaryota > Metazoa > Chordata > Amphibia > Anura > Pelobatidae > Pelobates > Pelobates fuscus. The sequence continues at coordinate 133,357,884 of NC_086317.1, forward strand.
CTGTATGTGTGTAGGTGCTGTATGTGTGTAGGTGCTGTATGTCTGTGGGTGCTGTATGTGTGTATGTGCTGTGTATGTGTGTAGGTGCTGTGTATGTGTGTAGGTGCTGTGTATGTGTGAGTGCTGTATGTCTGTGGGTGCTGTGTATGTCTGTGGGTGCTGTATGTGTGTGGGTGCTGTGTATGTCTGTGGGTGCTGTGTATGTCTGTGGGTGCTGTGTATGTCTGTGGGTGCTGTGTATGTCTGTGGGTGCTGTGTATGTCTGTGGGTGCTGTATGTGTGTGGGTGCTGTATGTCTGTGGGCGCTGTATGTGTGTGCTGTATGTGTGTGTGGATGCTGTGTATGTCTGTGGGTGCTGTATGTCTGTAGGTGCTGTATGTGTGTAGGTGCTTTATGTGTGTGGGTGCTGTATGTGTGTGGGTGATTGTGGGGGTACATTACTCAATATCCCCCCTCCCTTCTTGCTTTATGTGGGGAGGGGGGATTCTTGTTCCTTGCTACATTCCCTGGTGGTCCAGTGGAGGTGGGGGCAGATCAGTTAATATCCCCCCTCCCTTGTTACCTGATGCCTGGGAGGGGGGATCCTTGTTCTGCCATCCTTCCCTGGTGGTCCAGTGGTGAGTGAACTCTAGCCTGCGGGGCTAGAGTTCACTCTCGTGAGATCTGAGCATTGCCGCGTCAACGCTCAGATCTCGCGAGAGGAACCCGGCGGAGCTGCTGGCAAGAGCTCCGCCGGTCCTCTCCTGCCTCCCTCACTGCCTGTGGCTCAGTGGGGAGGGAGGCTGAGAGCAGAGCCGGCGTTTGGATAGCGCCGGCTCTGCATGAGCTGACATGGGGGATCCTGAGATCTCCCCTGCCGGTCTCAATACATAGGCATGCAGCGGGGATTAGGGTGTGCCCAGGCACACCCGGCACACACCGTGCGCACGCCTATGACTTACTTACACTTACTCCTATATATATATATATATATATATATCTTATATATAACAAAGATACATGATGTATTCAATGGAAAATATAGAGATTTACTCACCTTTCCTCTGTTAGCACCACTTTGTGGGTGTTATATGTAACACGCACCTGCAGGCCGTCCTCTGCTCTGCCTCCTGTCTTCTTTGATTTGTCCTGCTTGGGGACACATCCTCAAGCAGGGCAAACCTCCTCAGTGATGTTGGTACGTCTCTTCATTCGTATACTCTCTAGTCAGCGCTAGAAGCATGCACTGTGGTTGCTATACGCTGTAGTTGCTATGCGCTGTGGTTACTATGTGCTATGGTTGCTATGGTCTGGAGAGCCGCCTTGACTAATAGCTGGCAGAAAACCCTTTTTTAAATAGGTTTTTCTCCAAATCTATACATTTGCTAGCAAAACTGCTAGCACAGTGTATGGATAGAAGTGTATGCTCAATATGCTGAGCATAGGCTGTTTGGAGCATGGCAGGTCTCCTTTAAAAAATTAGAAATGTGAAATGCTGCTTATACTGTTGATGGTCCTAGAAGAACTGTCAGTTTTTATCTTAGGTCTGACAAACACACATGATCGTGTATTAACTGTGCTCAGTACATAGAACATATGGATCACTTCATCTTGACATTTAGCCCCATACAATATTTTGTTAGTTCCAGAAATAATAGACACACATTTGAACACACGTTTTATAGTATAGTGTAGTTTTAGTGTCTACATCTAGGAAATCATTATTTTCCCATTCATTGACTTTTCTAAAAGTCTACTTGAGACATCAAATCCATAATCACAGACAGTTGTCCGCAGAAGACACTGAACACCACAAATCACATAGAAAAAGTTAAAAAAATAAAATAAAAGCATGTTAAAATGTAATTTTGATTGCCGACTTTCTGAACCTAAGCCCTTTAAAGGTTGAAGTTTGCTGAAGTTCATATTAGGCTGTCACTGTCAGTTCAATAATGCATGACTAATTATGTCCTTAGCATGTTACACACCACAAATAGAACAACTTATTATCAGGGCAGTCAACGCATAGTTTCCTATGGGAAATTGTTTTCCCATTAGGAAAAGTCTGTAGTAGCAAAAATAAATTAATAAACCGCACAAAATACAGGGATTCTGGTCCTGTCTATTTCATTCTGCATTTCAAATAGGAGATTGAGAAATAATGCTGTATTCTTTAAACAAAGAGTATCGCTAAAGGAGATTTTACTGAAGTGGTGGATGCAAAGTTTCACACTTCTGTCATCGTGTGCTCAGTAACTCACTTGTCAGTTTGAAATGAGGCCAGAGCTAGGTTTCGGGCAGCATGTGCACTCATCCACATTTTTCTTGCTTAATCTTGTTGCAATGAATAGTAGCGTGTTTTCACTGTGAGCTCCGCCCTTGATATAATCAAGCACATTATTGCGCTGTAACAGGGTTATTCATAAAAAGTGAGAATTGATAATGATTCAAGTGAGTTTAAGATAAAAAATACCTGAAATTAAAATATTACCTCAGCTATGCTTCCAGTTCAGCTACTTTGGCCTTTAATCTAAAATTTACTTTGAGTTCCACTTGAATTCTCGCTTTAGAATAACCCTGGTGGTGGTTAAGCAAAAAACTATGAACGCTAGCAACCTCAACTTAAGATAACTCTAGTCCTGAGATAATCTGTTCTTAAAAATCCATAAATAAAAATACATTTGAAATATACATTTTAAATACTAAGCAAGGACCTTTGTATTATTTATACAGGTAATAACAAAGTGTTTTTTTCAGATTACTGAAAAAATTGCATAGTTAGCAGATGTGCCACCATCATATTATAAGAGTAATCACTGGATAGTAAATGACCAAACAAGCGATAAGACTTTTCCCACAGAAATCTCACATTTGCAGTGCTGTTACTATTGCAAGGGATTCTGGGTGGGCATATGCAAATGATTTCAGCAAAGAACAACCTTTTTGGCTCATTTATCCCACTGTATTCTTGGATTCCATGGAGTGCAAGGAATCCATGTATAAAGTAGAATAAATGAGGCAAAAAGGTGGTTCTTTTGCTGAACTAATTTGCATATGCCCACCCAGAATCCCTTGCAATAGTAACAGCACTGCAAATGTGAGATTTTTGTAGGAAAAATAAGTCTTATTGCTTGTTTGGTGTGTGCAGATTTGTGTTTAACAATGAATTTACTATACACTGACTTCGGTCAGTAAGACTTAAACTAAAAGCATACTTTAAAGCTGTGTTGAGTAAATTGTTGGCTGCAGACTCGATTCTCCCCAGTTTAGCCTTAAAGTAGGTAGTGAGTGTCAAAGTAAGCACTTTTTATAAGCGTCCCTGATTAAAACTGGCAATGTAATAACCCGAATGTTATTATTGTATTTTCATAAGCATGCATGTCTGCAACACGTGACCAAAGTTTCTTTATTCTCTCCCTTGTAATGTCAGGCAATGAGGACAATGTAAACATGTTTTTGTTTATGTAAAAACACATTTTGCTTGCTTGTAATAGCGTTCTCTCTATTTAATTGGATTATCTAGACTACTTACTGTTGAGCCTTTTGGTTATAAAACCATAGTAAAGTGCAAAAAGTAAGGCCCTATAAATATTTAAAGCTTGGTTAGAGACATTTGCCACCATTTTTTTTTTTGTCAATGGTTTAAAAGGGAGAGATCCTTTAATTTGACTTCTACATGTAAAATAAACGAAGTTTCAAACAACAGAATGTTAAGGCATGCTAAGACAACAGTGACCCCTACTGGTGTAATGCTCATGAATTAAAGTTAAATGTCGTTGTGCATTGGACTAATAGATTTTGAATGTATCAGCCTCAATTCTTTCTTAGAGGATAAAACAAAAGAACATGGAGAGTTTCGCACCAGGGCATCATTGCTTGTATGTATGCCACTGATATCATTGTAACACACAATGTAAGGCAAACTATATCTTAAAATAACTCATATCACACCTGCAATGTTTATTAATAAATTCTACAGGTGTGAGATATACTTTGTAGCCTTGAGCACTTCACAGTCAACATTAAAGTGCATGGGTAACAGCATGTGCAATAGTTATACAGACGTATGGAGAAATACACTAGACTATTATTATTATGTTATTATTTATATAGCGCCAACAAATTCTGCAGCGCTTTACAGTGGGTGGACGAACAAACAACCAATTTGTTAAAATACTAATATATTAGTAATAACATTTGCCTTGCACAGTGTCTCTGTTTGCCTAATGTTTCTCTTCTGACAATCTGTAAGGCTGTCTGCTCTTTTTGCTAATTTTAATAGGGCAAACTTAGTATCTTCCAGACATGTGCATGGTGAAAAATTTATTTAGATCAGAACCTCCGACACTTGTTTAGTTAAAAGTTCAGCTCATACGAATAACATCCCTTAAAAATATTCAGGAATCCCATTTGGAGAAACCAAAAAAAGTGTAAAAATGGGCTAATCAAATTACTGCAAAATATATAGATTATTTTTTTTCCTCACTTGATCTGTAAATATAAACACAATTTAGTGGCTGTTCCTTAGCCATCAGTCATATTTTTTTCCATCAATTATAAAAAAAAAAAAATTGTGCTGCAGACAGAACTCAGAATACCAAACCAAACGAACATGTTTGGCTAGTCGTCACTAGTCGTTTGTGCTGTGATATGTTTGTATGGCACTTTGGAGATATGGAATTCAGCCAGATAGCCGGTGGTCCTAAACTTAGACAAATTGCAAATAGGGCGAAACCACACAAATCTTATGTCTTCTCACTATCTGCCTTTTACTTTAGCATAATGAACTTTACAATAATAAGGAACAAAATATAATAGACATGGTTATTTTAACCTTGGAAAATCATTACATATATTGCACAATGGAACAGCTGAAACTTATGTTTCTTAGTATATTCTTCCATTTCCTCATTTTACTATTACATTGCTATAAATGTTGGAAAGCATTTGAAAAACCTGTTAAGTACTCTCCCATGTGGTAAGAAACACATATTCATAGATGTGTCAGTAAACTGACACTTTTCAAGCTATGCTATTTTAGACTACTGAATTCATAAATGTAGTCAATAATAGGAAATATATGTGATGTTACAACGTTTTTCTGCCTACATGTTCCATCTTCTTAATGATTCATATTTTAGGGCTTATTCAATTTGGATTCTAGTATGATGCTGAGTCAAGACGTTGTCATATTGTTACAGCAATTCATCTGTTCATGCATAGCATATAAGATCTTGGGCTGCTTGCATGTTCTCAGTCATGGATATTTGACATCGTCTGCAAGGAATTGTGCACGTAGATCCTTTTCTTCCAACTTTTGTTACAAACACTGCCAAACATAATATCAAAAATGACAAAATATAACTAGTGCCACCATAAACATGATTAATTTCCAAGTAAATAATGTTTCCAAGATAAAGGGTAAAGCAATAACCAAAGTCATGCATTTATTTTTGATCTCATCACGTACGACCCGTTGATGGATCTGGATTCTACAAGAACCAGGCTGTCGATTTTTTTTTTTCCCACCCCTGTAAGGAAGACAATTATATGTAACTTGGTGAACTCAAATCTTCCCATACTATATGTAACTTTCAAATATGTACCCAATCAAATAAAAAGAGAGATAGGGAGACCTCTTTAGTTCTTATATCCTTCTATCATGGCTGTACCCTAGTCTGTATTGTTAACAGGGGAAACCATGAGACGAGTTAAAAGCGTCCATGTTTGTAGCCTGTTCTCTAAGTGGCGAAGAATGATTTATCCTTCAAGTGATATTTTGGGTGTAACAGCTAAATCCTTTTTTTCTTTTCAGTATTTTATGACAATTTTGATAATGTATTTCTAATCTCTTGTGGGTACTCGATGAAGTTCTCTGAAAGGAAGTTGGAAAATATTTTGTCAGAGTACTTTCATATAATGACAGTCTGACAAGATTAAAGCTCATCCAGTAAAGATAAAATAACATAATAAACATATGAAAAGTAATGGTCGGAATACATTTACTGAATATTTACTAGTTATCTTGTTACTAGATGTGAGTGCGGAGCCACCCAAAAATAATTAGTTGGGAAAAAAAAAATCTGTAGAAATATGGAATTAATTGCTTGTACACTCTCTTCATTCAGATGTATTGACAGGTTTTTATGATGATATTCAAAAATAAGCCTTAAATTGTTTTTGCAAAATGCAATTGGCATAGAGTTAGTATAACGATGTACCTCCTGGCAGGTTGAAACTAGTCTAAAAGATAGGTTTCAAAGAAATGTCCTAATGGGCTACAAAATCTAACTATCCATCACATTTAAGATTATTTACAAAATAAATTTAAAATATATAGGTCTTATTTTCAAGTTGTATATTCTAGTCCTGTCACATCTAACTTGAGGTACTTTTGTCCCATTTAAGAAGTGGCTAAATCGGTGACATTTTTCAGTGATAAGAATATATATTTTAACTTAAAGTCAGGTTATATTAAAAAGTACATTTGGGGAAAAAAAACAATTTTTTTGGAGGTGTTTTTCTTTTTTCTTTTCTGTTACTACGTTAAACTATTTCTTATTGGGGGAAGTCTCCTGCGTGCTTCACTTTACCCTCTTGTATTTGGTAAACATAACGGACTCATTCTCTATAGCCTGTCCATCTCTGAAGGCCTGGAAGAATAAAGCGATACCAATGGCCAGTTCTTTTATGATGCATTCAGGCGACTTGGCTGTGTGTAGCTGATATCATTGCATGGCAATTAAACTGGACAAAGTAGATTTGTATCTGATGACACAAAATCAGTGTAATACACAGCAACATCATTGTGTCTTTACGATGACCGCATTTTTGTGTCTTTGTAATCTTCAAGTAGTGTTTATAGATCACAAAGTAACTGAAATGCCCAGAGCAACTCTAAACCAGTAGTTTGCCGACCAAAATTCCCGCTAATGAACAATGTCTGATAGTGTTATAGATAATTAACAAGCTCTCTAAGTGTTAGTCATTTAACCGCAATTTCTCAATGTCCACTTATAGTACGATATGTCTACATCTAGCCATGTAACATATTGCCTTACATCCTCTGGTCATGTGAGAGGACGCTAAGAAGCCGCACTGTAATTGATAACAAAGTATTCTAGCTTACATTGAATGTATCTCTCAATAATGAGATTCTGCTCACCTTATAGTTTATGTACTGTATGCGACTGTACAGGAAAATAAATTATGGTAATTGAGCGACCTAGCTAATAAATTCTTCAGAGTTTTGAAACATGTTTGGGGAAAGAGAGCATCAGGTTTGATTCAAGCCAGGAGTTTCAAGCTATTAAATATATGTACCATAGCATTACCATAGTGCTAGTATAGGAAAATCTTATTGTAGGGTAATTGAAAAACATTAGCTGATTTGAGATGGCTCAGAAAGACCTCAGAAAGATGCTGACTAGCCAGGAAACCAGTCAAAGCCAAGTAGCAGTAAACATTTAGCTACTAACCAAGGAAGGGATCCATGTTCTTGTTGTCTCCTTTTCTGTTCACCAGTATGAACGGTGGGAGATAAATAAAACAGAACATTCGTTGGACTTCATATCTTACATTTTCAGGGCATCTCAAACTAACCATTTTAATTTATTGCTTGCTATTTTAAATATTCGCTTACAGTTAGCCCTCTAATTACTTTAATAGACTTTTACGCTGAATGCTTGCTTATCTCAGTGCATTGGGGCCACTCACCTTGTAATACCCAATTTGAGGCCACTGACCCTAGTTACAGGAGCCAAATCTTTATGAATTCAACAATAGTATCAGGGAAGCATTCATGCCAGGCCATGGTTAACTGTTCTCTGCCTAAAACTCCAACCAAGTACAATAAAATGTTTAAAGCCCTTAGCTGAATTTAAATAGCCTTTGTCTTAGTGTCCATAAAGTCTGGTCAAGGCTTAACCTCTTCAAATCACTAACTTTGTTATGCTGGACAGTACAAATAGCTGATTTAATGATTTTGAATTATAATTGCTGGAGAATTTGAAATAAGATGATTATAGACAAGGATGATTGTGTATTTAAGTTTATTGAGTACTTGCTACCAATATACTTAATCAGGTTTTAAGGACATGGATTCATATTATCCTCTTTAATGAGCCCTATTTTACCCTATGCCATGGCTTTTATGCTTGTAGCTCATAGCATTGTTGAATGAAAAGTTGTATTTTAGTTGATGTTAGTATAAGCTAAAATAGTAACGTTAAAAAGCTTCTGAAAATACATTGCAATAAACTTAAAAAATACAGGCGTCACAAAATAACCAGCTGTGTTGAGTAAAATATTTCAACTAGAACTACACTTATACAGATAACTGTCAATATCCAAATTACACAATACAAAATTGGATTTTTGTGTTAGAAGTTCCATGAACAAATGAATATTATCCATAGTTGTCTATTTTATGTCTGTCTTGCGTGACTTGGCCAGATTAATATTGAATAATTTTATCTGTTATGAAGCCAACACTTGTACGGAGATGAGGTTTCTTTGGAATGAATAGACGTCTTTGTGGCTAATGAACTTTTCAAATCATCACTATACTTTCTTCGAAGTGGTGCACTGAGCTTTACTTAATGGCTTTTGGATACAACCCCTTAAATCCTTTCCATTCAATATTTAGTGCATAGCTGTGAGGTCAAAGGATGAAAAAAAAAAAAAAAAAGATTTTCTATATACTAATTCCAAGAGGTAATTATAAGATTTGGATGTTGTATTGAGATTTAAAGCTTTTGAAGTAGTTAATCCACTTCTGATTGTGCTTTTTAATAATTCATAAGAAGGCAAATGTTGTAGCTGTTTTATAGCTATTTAGTTTATAGATTTCTAAAAAAGAAAAAAAAAAAAGAAAAAAAAAAAAAGGAAGTGAGAATATAATATTTCCAATTTAGCCTGATTAATTTAGACCTTATTCTCTAAACATTTTGTATAATTTTTTTTGGCAATTTGTTTCAAGTCAGTGTCTGCACTATACTGAATCATCATGTAGTTTAAAAAACTTTAATATACATGTAAAAGAAAATTGAGCATTAAATGAAAAATAAAAGGTTGACACAATGTATAGGTTATTTTCAATGTTTTATTCAATGGTTTCATTTCCAGACAAGCGACCGTTGCCCTTTAAATTCAGCATCTGCAAACAGCAGAACACATCTAATCTCAGGCTTGCTCGCGTAATTCTAATCTAAAGTAAAAGCAAATCCATGGAATTTAAAACTGTCTCATCGGCTGCTGTCGAAAAACAGTAGACTAAACAAAATAAATCATGATTTATAAAAGATAAATACTAGTACTATCATTATCTAATGGACTATTTTCCTAAAATGTACACTTTCAGTGTCACAACGTGTTTTGGTGTTACATATCAGTAATTGTTCATATGGCTGCATGTGTTTATATAATCAACATACATATTTAATAACAAGGCATCAAACATTTATTAGAAATTCTTTAAGGTATATTGTAATGACGCAACACTTTTTTTGAATGTTTATGTTGGAAACACAAGAGGGTTAGAACGGATGCAAGTGTGTTTGACATTCACTGGATCTTATAACTGTAAAAAATGTTAAGACACTTTGATGAGAAGATAAAGTTTAATATGTCTCACATGTTTCATGTTATGTAAACTATAACATGTGAATAATATGTTATTACATGATTTATTAGCATATGTTTTATATAAATTATGTGTAGGTTAATATCAGTTTGTCTGATATTAAATATGTATTCTGCAAAAAGGCACATCCAGGATACTTAATGCAACTTCAAAATGTTTTTGCCTTCTTATGGATCAACTGCAGAAACAGATGTGTGGACGATTGAACTTAATAGACCCGAGCCTTTTTTTAACCTAGATTAAAATGTTAGTATGTATGTAGCTTAGCTTCGGTGACCAGTCACTAAAACAAACTCTAAAGTTTAGTCACCATGGAAATGTATGTGGATCTATTGCCTCTAAGTTGGCGTGTCTTTTAGAAATATGAGGAACTGTGGCAGGATGAGGAGCTAAGAGTAAATGGAACATTAAAAAAAATTCAAAATGGCTGCAGACTTTGACTGGCTTTATGTAAAATGAGTGTATAAATATGTAAATTTGCAAATAACAAAACCTTACATATCAGTTATATATATATACCTTACATATCAGTACCTTATACCTTACATATCAGTATATATACACTTACATAACTTACATATCAGTTATATATATATATATATATATAACTGATATGTAAGGTTTTGTTATTTGCAAATTTACATATTTATACACTCATTTTACATAAAGCCAGTCAAAGTCTGGAGCCATTTTGAATTTTTTTTAATGTTCCATTTTCTCTTTTATATATATATATATATATATATATATATATATATATATATATATATATATATATATATATATATATATATAGCAAGATGGTTACCCTATGAAGCATTAAAAATAGAAAATGGATACTTCCTCTATAAATTCAAACACTAGCAATTCAACAGACTTTTCTTTTATAACTGTATAAGTGAGAAAAACTGGTCAGTCTGGCTACCATGTATCATTCCTTTGGTGCTTTCATTTGTCAATAGTATACTTACAGCCAGGGCCGGATTTTCCTATAGGCTAACTAGGCTTCAGCCTAGGGCCTCAAGATCAACAGGGGCCTACATTCAAATTGTTAGCAAAATTAAAATTACACTATTCTAAAAACAGTGAACACTAAAACACTGAACCGAAAATAAGGAGAAATTCTACGCATATGATATGACCAGTGGCGTACTAAGGGGGGGTGGGGGGGTGTGGTCCACCCCGGGTGCCACTTACTAGTGGGGTGCCCGGGGCAGACTGCAATGCCCCTCCTGCCGCGATCGCCGAGACCGGCAGTCTGCAGCTCCGCAATGTGCAGAGCTGCAGAGCTGCAGAGCTGCAGACCATGGATCTCGCGTGCACTGCCCAATCAGAGCGTTGCCGCGGTTTACCACGGCAACGCTCTGATTGGGTCTCGCGAGATCCATGGTCTGCAGCTCTGCGGAGCTGCAGACTGGAAATGAGGTCCACCGGACCACCAGGGACCCCACCGGACCACCAGGCAGCCCCCACTGGACCACCAGGGATTTAAGGTAATTTTTTTTAGTCACCCCCCCTCTCTTCATCTTGACTTTTTATTTATTATCCGTGCCACATTTTTTATAAAGGTTAGTACCAATCACAACATGTTTCATTTAACATATTGATATATATCACAGTAATGATGCATTTTATTATCTCTCATGTAATTTACTAACTTAAAAATGGGAGGTGAAAGGGCCTCATAAGTGGAATAGCCTAGGGCCTCTTTTCATCTAAATCCGGCCCTGCTCACAGCAACTCCCTTCTATCACTTTGCTGTGTCTCTATTTTTATCTGTACAAACAGGAGGTGACTCTTCTCCATGGGAGTACATACTATTCTGTTAATGAGTGTGGGTCATGACTATAGAGTTTTAATAAAAAATAAAATATCTGGAAGAGTGATCCAGTCAGTTCATTAGTCATTCTGAGAAAGGGAATACACTGCCAGAAAGATTTTCTATTATCATTAGATAATAACACCTGACATTTTAAAACAAGCTCTACTCACCTAATAGACTTAATTTAATCAGAGGCTTGCAACATAAGGCATTTTGCAGGTACCACTCAATATCCAGTTGTGGCAAGATGAAACCTGAATTTGACCTTTTATTTTTTTATGATTATTCAGCTCTAGCCAACATATTTTTTATCTTACACAAAAAATTTAGCCCTGCCCTCAAACTCCCACAACTCCGGTGCGGCAGCAATGGATACAGTACAGATCAGCCCCAATACATACAAGTTTTTTAAAGTTTTTTTTTTAGTCACTCCAAATGCCATTAAAGTGCAAGCTCACTGCCCCTTTAAGGCAAACCTCTTAGGTTAGTCCTACACTAACAATTCACCTTCTGTCTTCAGCTAAAGCATAAACATCTCGAGTGAGAGGGATATTTTTCTGATCCCTACACACTTATTAACCCTTAATAGGGAACACAAGGGGTGGGCAGCAGCACTCTAACATTCTTTTTTGTCTTGTTATTTCTTTGCTGGGGGAATTTATAGCAATTCCTGCCAAGATTAAGGTGTAGGACATCTCTAAACAAAAGGTATACCCCCCCCCCCACCCCCCCCCCCCCCCAGATGTTATAGAGCTAAAACTGCGATTATGCTTTGCAGTACTAGTGTCTGGCAAAGCATAATGGCATTTCTAGCTCTATTACAAATGGTGATCTACCTGGGCAGGAGATGTGGAAAGCCGCTCTACATCTGAATAGATTATATAATGCTTTGGGCACATACGCTGGATTACTTTCCCTCATAAAGCATGCACATAATGGGACGAAGAGGGACCCCGATACTGTGGCTACTTATGTTTTGCTTTTCATTGTATGGTAGGAAGGATACGAATTGGTTCCTTTTGAAGGATACTTAACAATAGTTAATGTTGCCTATGATAGAAAAATATGTTTTTTGTCAACTCAATTCTTTTTGTACTTATTTGTTATGAAAACAAGTTAATGTATAACTTAAAACAGGTTATTTTGCTTTTTTTTTTTGCCATTTGATCGAGTCCCTTATAAAGTTAAAATAATTTTGTCATGCCAATTTCTGCCATTCTCTGTGCATAGGAAAATTAATTTTGCTTTTAGAATTGTCAACATTTAATGAAGCACTCACTGTGGCAACCAATAAAATGGACATTAAACAATATGTGGGTATACTAAAAAGTAAACGCAGGTAATAATATATACAGTTCTTTAGATGGAAATCTATGAGATTTTGTTTTGATGGGGGGGATGTTTTTGCATTAGTTTATTGGTTCTTTTTTTTGTAATATTCTAAAAGGCAAACAAGTATTTAAGATAAAATACTTTCTCTAATAGTACAAATAACATAAAGTATCCTATGACTAGAAGGAACAAAGTTTTTTAATCAGAGGAACAGAATAGAGTAAGGAATAGAAACAAGACTGCCCTCCTCCCTCCCCCATTTCTATAAAATAAAGCCATTTACTTACATTTTTACCTTTTCTTCCCCTCATGATGACGATATCAGATGATCCAATGCTTTTCTATAGGATTGCATTGGGAGGTTAGTGTGCAAGTGCAGCAAAATGCCGCACTGCGCCAGTCTAACAGAGACAATCTCATCTATTAGACGGAATTGCTTCTAGTGGCTGTCAGAGTGGCAGCCACTATAAGCGTATAAACCCTGCGATGTAAGCATTGCTGTTTTTACATGCAAGGTTAAAATGAGAGACATGACAACCAGACCACTTTACTGTGGTCTGGGTGCCTGTAGTGTCCTTTTAGTGGTACTCGTATTATGATATATAAATCACCTCATGCTACACTTAAAATGTTCATAGAGCAGTGCTGCATGAAAAGTTGCTCCAATTATCATTAAAAATAGGGTTTTGTTAATATATTATAGAGCTGTAAAAGGTGCATAATGCTTTATAGTTCTTCATTGTGATAAAATAGAAAGGCTACAAAAACAAGTGTGTCCAGTATAGTTTGCGAGCAGAGCATATATGTAGGGGTACCATCTCCATATCTATCTATTGGAAGTTGGCGAATGTTGTGCCCATTCACAAGAAGGGTAATAGGGAGGAGTCGGGCAACTATAGGCCAGTAAGCCTTACTTCAGAAGTGGGGAAAGTGATGGAAACCATGTTAAAGGATAGGAATGTTGAACATCTAAAAACACATGGATTTCAAGATCAGAGACAACATGGGTTTACTTCAGGGAGATCATGCCAAACTAATCTTATTGATTTTTTTGATTGGGTAACTAAAATTATAGATCAGGGTGGTGCAGTAGACATTGCTTACCTAGATTTCAGTAAGGCTTTTGACACTGTTGCACATAGAAGGCTTATCAATAAACTGCAATCTTTAAGTTTGGATTCCAATATTGTTGAATGGGTGAGGCAGTGGCTGAGTGACAGGCAACAGAGGGTTGTAGTCAATGGAGTATATTCGAAGCTTGGGCTTGTCACCAGTGGGGTACCTCAGGGATCTGTACTTGGACCCATTCTCTTTAATATTTTTATCAGTGATATTGCAGAAGGTCTTGATGGTAAGGTGTGTCTTTTTGCGGATGATACTAAGATATGTAACAGGGTTGATGTTCCAGGAGGGATAAGCCGAATGGCTAATGATTTAGGTAAACTAGAAAAATGGTCAGAGTTGTGGCAACTGACATTTAATGTGGATAAGTGCAAGATAATGCATCCTGGACGTAAAAACCCAAGGGCAGAGTACAGAATATTTGATAGAGTCCTAACCTCAACATCTGAGGAAAGGGATTTAGGGGTGATTATTTCTGATGACTTAAAGGTAGGCAGACAATATAATAGAGCAGCAGGAAATGGTAGCAGAATGCTTGGTTGTATAGGGAGAGGTATTAGCAGTAGAAAGAGGGAAGTGCTCATGCCATTGTACAGAACACTGGTGGGACCTCACTTGGAGTATTGTACGCAGTACTGGAGACCGTATCTTCAGAAGGATATTGATACCTTAGAGAGAGTTCAGAGAAGGGCTACAAAACTGGTTCATGGATTGCAGGATAAAACTTACCAGGAAAGGTTAAAGGATCTTAACATGTATAGCTTGGAGGAAAGACGAGACAGGGGGGATATGATAGAAACATTTAAATACATAAAGGGAATCAACACAGTAAAGGAGGAGACTATATTTAAAAGAAGAAAAACTACCACAACAAGAGGACATAGTCTTAAATTAGAGGGACAAAGGTTTAAAAATAATATCAGGAAGTATTACTTTACTGAGAGGGTAGTGGATGCATGGGATAGCCTTCCAGCTGAAGCCTTCCAGCTGAAGTGGCAGTAAAAGAGTTTAAACATGCGTGGGATAGGCATAAGGCTATCCTAACTATAAGATAAGGCCAGGGACTAATGAAAGTATTTAGAAAATTGGGCAGACTAGATGGGACGAATGGTTCTTATCTGCCGTCACATTCTATGTTTC
Source organism: Pelobates fuscus (assembly GCF_036172605.1). Taxonomy (NCBI): domain Eukaryota; kingdom Metazoa; phylum Chordata; class Amphibia; order Anura; family Pelobatidae; genus Pelobates; species Pelobates fuscus. The sequence goes on from NC_086317.1 coordinate 133,372,923, forward strand.
TATGTTTCTATCATATCACGTATACATATTGATGGAAGGTGTAGAGGATTAAGTAATTAGGCAATGAAGAATCCTGCAGAATATATAACCCTTTTCATGCATTTCCTTAAATATGAAAAAATTATATCTGTCCCTAAAAACATGGTGGATATGGTAATTCTATATATTAGGTATAAATGCTGCTAAAGCTATATAAAAGTAAACGTATATAAAGTAAATGTAATAATTTGTAATTCTAATTTATGTTTTAAATACTAAACTACAAAATACTACAGTTGGGGTAGGCATTTTCTTAATGGCAAATTAGGTGCCTTCCTGGGTATCAAGCTGAAACAAATGCTCTTTTCAAGCATGCCCATGTCATATAAACAATATTTCAGGGGAATTGGTTGTATGTGCGGTGGTGGACAAAATCCTGGTTCCCTTAACCCCTTAAGGACACATGACATGTGTGACATGTCATGATTCCCTTTTATTACAGAAGTTTGGTCCTTAAGGGGTTAACCCCTTAAGGACACATGACATGTGTGACATGTCATGATTCCCTTTTATTCCAGTGTTGTGTTTGATGAGCTATGAACCTTAAAATAGAAATAATCAAGTGTGGATATTTTGTATTTTAGAAAAGGTTTTAAATGGCAAGTCAACTTTAGCACATTTTTATGACTAGCATGAATACAAATGCAGTACACATAGAGCTGTTTGAAAAATAGCCACAGGCATTAGAGAAAAATAGGAAATGAAATGTACTGTTCCTGTTCCTACATGCATAAACCATCTTCATTCAGCTGACTGATGTAAAATGCTCTTGGATAGAGAAACAATAACTTTTATTGCCATTGTGTTAAAAGCCATTGTTCAATAAAAACTTATTTTTTTTATGTATGTTCCATGTTAATCTACCGTGTTTAAAGGGATCCATCACTTCTCTAGAATGTGGATCATTGAATTAAGAAATATTGAATATCACCTATAACGTGCGTTAACCTATTTTCATATGATACACCATTTTCTTTCGAATTTATATTCAAGATTTGGCAAATGGCATCAAAATACAATTCAATCCAGATGCAAGCATGGTACACATTGCAAATAAGGGGGGGGACATAGAAATGTTTCATTTCTACTGTTCCCTGTCTCGTTAATAGGGCCCTCCATTGGCCAGACACAAAAACATCCACAAAAACTATTTAGTAGATATACTCACATTTGAAAATACGCATGCATTTAATTTTGTATTATTTCACTGTAGACATATCTAAAATCATCTGGCAATACCTTTGCCAGCCCACTCCTTCTAACCCAGACTTCATGTGGCTGTCCAATCACAGACTTCCCAAGGTAGCTCAATGAGAATGACACCTTTAGCTTGTCCATTCTAAAGAATATTCAGTTTCGTGAAAAAAAAAAGCCATTGAAAATCAAAGGAAAACTTCAACCCCATAACCATTTTATATTTGGAGTATGTGGGTGCCGTCTTACTTTCAGGGGTTAAACTGCTTTCAAATAATTTAACCTTAAACTTGGTACCCCAGCACCTGACATCTTTGCCGAAAAAGCAATTTTTTGTCCTATAAACTGCCATCAGTCAAACCTTCCAGATGACTACAGCAGCCGGATAAAATAAGAGAGGAGGTAGAACTGTATGTTGCCAGGGGACCAACTTCAAAGTTAAACCATTTGAAAACAGTTTAACCCATTAAGGTATGACAGCATCTAGGCACTATTGCCACCATAACAACTTCATTGAGACCAAGCTGAAATGGCACTCGATGTATTCCTTTAATGTTCAAATGATTATGTTATTCATGTTATATTAGATCAAAAGGTGCTTCATTAGCTTAGAAGAAGTAATGTTTGACATTTCTTGGATGGAGAGTTCTCCACTGACAAAAAAAAATGGAGAGAGAGTTGTTAATTTGCATGCTTGTTTAAAAAAAAAAAAAAAAGATTTCAAATTAAAAACAACAGAAAGATAGAAATGAGTTGGAGTTAGTAATTACTGAAATGTTTTGAGAATAATCCCTGCAACTTCACAGAAACCCTCGTCCATGCTTTGAATAATTTTATTTATGTATACACAGAGTATTGTGAGAGGTAGTAGAATTGCATGTGTCTTTTAAATGGCAAATCGTATGCAGGTCTGTTTTTAACTACTGCATTCTTAGAAGTTGGATTTCAGCTCCCATCTGCTATTCTTTTATCTGTCACACATTTATCTCTGCTTTGATCTCTGTATTTTCCTGTTGCTCAGAAAGAAAGCAAAAAAAAAAAAAAGTCTATTGACAGAAAAGTTTCATTCATGTTCACCAGTAACTGAATAAAACCTGGATATTGTAATTCTTGTTTCATCAGCAATCCTCAGTACAGGGTGTGTTTCCTTAAGTTGATGTTGTTTTCATACTGGAATGTGCGTATCATGAGATTCAGCTTTGGTTTATTACTACAATACAATGGATGGAATATACGGAGTTAAAGGGTTACTGCAATGTCCACTTCTGCTTTTAGAAGTAGTCATGGTGAATGGTATCTGTATTTGCCGTGTTTCTGCTTGACATGATGCACATACAGACATACTTGCACTTGTCCCAGGTGCTAGTTACACGCCCAGCACATATGACTGTGCTCCAGACTGCCAAAATGTATGTCTGCTGGAAATCTTGTGTCCTCCCTCCGTCTTTCATTGCAGCCCTACCACCTTCCTATCAAATACGTTTAATCTTTTTAGGGTACCTCATCTCCCTCCCCACTCCCCCTACTCTTGCCAACTCAGAGCCCATGTGTTCTGTCTGAGCCAGTTAAACGGTCCAATCAAAGGACCCTATTTATTTATTTATTTATTACTGGTATTTATAAAGCGCCAACAGATTCTGCAGTGCTGTACAATTAGTGGAGAATGTACAATATACACAGACAAATACAAGAGGTCGAGAGACCCCTGCCCATAAGATGATATCTAGCCATTGAATCTCTGTTATACAAAGTGCTTAGCTAGATAGCCTGTGAGCTTACAATCTAAAGGATACAATAGGGATTTGAAACAAGAGGTAGCAGAAGAAATTTGGAGGTGATGGCTGTGACAAACTCCCCTTTCCAAGTGAGTTTGCTACAAGCTCCTGAAGGAGCCTGCTTGCCAGCCTCCTGCCCACAGACTATGGACCCTGTAAAATGTAATGTAAAAGTCTCCATTCTAGTATTTGGACTGTATGGTTCGGGAACTGAACAGCCGCACAAACCGGAAACCACCCGGGAGCTTGTAAAGCCAAATTGCTACTTTGTAGCAATTTCCACCGCAGTGTTCTAAGTTTTCATCTGGGTGGCCGCATTTACTATGGACGACCATGAGGTGGAGGCCATCTTGTTTGTATGAACTTGGTCGTCGAGTTAATGGAACTATTTTCAGACACTGAAACTCCTGAACACAACTGGACTTCGGCTTTATAACACTTAGGAAGACACTGTTCTGTGGAAACGTTCCCACGAACAAGGGGAACAAGCTCCAGGGTAAGAATATTGACTATGTTAGGTAGTTTGTTCGGTTTTAAATTACCGAACTAGACCGACCGCTAGCCCTGATCTTGTGGAACTGTTTTGGGCAGGAGCTTCGTGTGCGGTCGCTCAAATTAAGACTTGCAGGGAATTCCTGAACCCCTGAACCAATCTGGGTGATTTTTGGATATGTTGGTCACCCAGATCTGGGCTATCGGGTGATGTAACTTTTAGGTTTTTTTAAAATGTATTTTTAAGGTACATTTGGAGTGTTTGTGAAATGTGTGTTTTTTGTACAGTTCCCGACTCCATTATCCCCCAGGCATAGGGGAGTGATTATCATGTTTTCTGTTTTCTGAGTGTCATGGGCATTCTCAACTGTATATAAAACTGTATAAAAGCAGGCCATCTGGCCATATTAAACATACTCCAACTTGTACTCCCAGAACTATATGTTGTCTGGTTACTGGAAGGGGAAAGGGCTACTGTTTAATCACTGTTCCAGTGTGGAGGATTCAACGGGGAAACGATCAGTGTCGTCCAGTGCCTGGGGGTGTCTAGAGCAAATTCCCCATTCGGCTCCTGGAGGGAGCAGTACAAGGACTCCAGTCAAGCCACGGCGACTGTGTGCAAGAGTGCTGAGGTTTGTGCCCTGTTCCAGCTAGGAAGCGGTCCTTGGTGGAGGTACCCAGCCAGGGGTACAGGGAGCTCTGTTACAATGGTTAAAAGAGTAAACAGAGAGAAGCAGCTATTGTTAAAATATAAAGGGAATGAAGAGGTAATTGTGTGAGAATCTCAAACAGCTGGAGGAGCATGCTATATATTTAGGGGGAGCCTAGGTGGGTAGTGCTGAGGAAAAATGCAGAGCTCGAGTATTGTATATGTGAGATTTTATTGCGAAACGGCAGGAGTGTCATCAGGAAGGGGCATGCTGAGCAGCACTGGGGACTTTGCCCTGCAGTAGATTACAAGTTATACTTTATTTTAAATTCTTTTTTTTTTTTCTCCTTATCATTAAGATTTAATCTAAATTGAAAATGAGTCTCTGTGGGCTTATATATAAAGTGAAATTCTAGGACAAACTTCTAAAAGATGAAGTCACTATTAAAACAATGAAATAGTCTTGTTGATAAGCTCTAACTCCTTCATAATAAAAGAAGTACCTGGACACTACATGATGAATGGCAGAAAAAAAAAACAATACCAATATATGCGCAGCAGTTTCCGTGCCTTTAAAAGGGAAAGTCTCTGTTCTCGTATTTGGACTGTATGGTTCGGGATACTACACTGGGATTTATTCCATTGAATAATACATTGAAATCACTTGTAACATGTTTTATTGAAATCACCTAGAACAATTTTTTCAGAATATGCTTGATTTTCTAAAAAGTTTTAATATAATTTGATATATAAAATAATTTATCTGAAGCTGAGCAGACATGCTTTCTGAGAGCTCCTGAGCCTGATCCGGATTCTTGCCAAAAATCAGGGGTAAAACACCCAAACCAGAACCCATACCTGCTTCACTGTGTACTACAGAGTCTGGGGAACCGGGGGACACCTCGCAAGCCTGAATGCCGGCAGAACTCCCGGAACGGAGACTTGAGCCTACTCTGCACAGGGCAGGGGAGAGACGGCCGCTCTCCCGGCCCACCTAAACAAGCGGCACCCGAAGTATTGGACCTCCCCCCCCCCCCCTGGGACCGGTGGGGGTTATCCCGGTCCTAACCATCTTGCCTCACAACCCAACTTGGTTTACAAATGACGGCAACAGCCTGAAACAAGCAACAAACGAGCAGACTGCCGGTAGCAAAATGGCGGCTGCGGGCCATGCGACCGACCTTGCACCCTCCCGGACCCTCCATGAGCGCCTGGAGACCCTGCTCCGACAATTCTGGGCAAAATTGGAGCACAGAGAGGCCCAACAACGCCCCACACGCCACAAGGAGGAGGTGCTGGCTGCAGCCATGGGGCGGCTGGAGCGGATCCCGGGCAAAACCGCCTTACCACGAAGGGCGGTACGCCCATCCAGACTGGGGGTCACTAGGAGACTTCCTCCAAAACGCCAACCACACCGCGGGAAGGTCACACACCGCCGGCGGTGGATTACCACCAGGACCTTGCACAGCGCCCATAAAGGGAAAGGCCCGGCCCCGAGAGGTAACCGAGCCTGTGGCCACATGGCGACGACCCCACGCACGGTCTGGAGCGGGGGAGAAACAATCCCCCACCGCACACTCACCCCCTCCTCACCCCCAGCTCTCCGGACAACCACTACCACAAAGCCCAGACAGAGCTATGACCCCGCCGATCGAAGAAGAAAGACCAACAGCCCATGGGTCAGGGCCCCCCTCTCAACCTGGAGCTGCAGGGCCTCAGAAATGCCATGCTGCGACACGCTGACAACAACTCTTCAACGCCTGCAACTCAGCCTGACTGCCCACATGCCAGATAAGGGAACCGGTACACCAGAGCAGAGAACAGATTATTCAGTGTGGCCTGCACTGGGAATTGGCTGAAGGCAGCAAACAAAACCCATCCACACGCCCCTCCTGGTGCCAGGCAAACGGACTGATGTAAGACAAACCTCATGGGCACACTGACCGCCCTTACCGAGCTAGAGACTTATGTGCAGTACTAGAATACAGCCTGCTAATTATCACTTAAATGTGTCATAGCATAACCTATACAAATATAACCGACACTTGAATATTTACTATGCCATAGGTTAAATTTGCAACTAGTATTGTGTACATATGCCACTTGCTGTATCACAGAGTCCACGGTGCAAGTAGCTTCATGTGCTATACATTTTAATTACATTACTTGTTGTCCCTACATTGTCGCCCCACAAACTCTTTTCTAGATAGTGAATAAGCCTACAAAAGTCAGGGTCAGTTCATGCCACAGATTTTTGTTCTTGTTTTAATCTCAGTTTAGCCTTAACGTTTAAACTCATAGCACTGCAGTAACTGATTGCAGACACTCAGCCTGTCACTAACACGTTTGTTCACTCAACTATACACCATGTAGTCCTCACGACATACCTGTCTAGGCTCATGCGCACACCGACCTCCCTATTAATGATGATGCTTTGCCTAGCTTAAAACTAGCCTATACATACATCTAGCGAGGTGCAGCCTCTCTGAACAGCGAATACTAATTCACGCATAAGCAGATAAATTACTAGCATGGGCATGTATACATTTTTTCCTTTATGTTCATATCATCTCCAGCACATAGTTTAGTTCATCTTAGTAGGCAAGCAAATACTGGTAACGCACGCTGTACTACAGCATACACAGAAGGATATACCATATGAAAATATGCATTTGTCTGCGTATAACATGTTACATGTCCTGTTATTTTAACAACCACGCTTGTATGTTTCCATGACGGTTTTGCAAAAAAAAACAAAAAAACTATGGCGATCTTTCTTTGAGGTGCATTGCACACCATCTTGTTATCATTAACTCATGTTACCCCACAATGCCTCCTCTTTCTCTTTTGTACCCCATAACGCATATGCCATAATAAAAGAAAGATTGACAAAAAAATAATTTATCTAATTACATCACAATGCCCTTTCGATAAAGCAGAGCCTAGCCATGGGAAACTTTGTAAAGAAAGAGGAGGAATTTAAACATTCTTCTCTCTATGCTTTCTCTATGCTGACTGCCAGGTGCAAAGGACAGACCTTATAACAATGATTCATTCAGTTACAGGTTAAAGAGGTGTGGATTTCTAGATTTAATGTCAATTTCACACCTGACAGACATGTAAGTTATGGTGATATGTAAACAAAATATGAAAAAAAATCTGGGAAATGACAGTGCATTGGGTGTAGAGTTGTTAAGATTTGCCTCCTAAGCAGCATCTCCACACATGATCGCTTTCAGGGAGAATAGTCTGCAAGTCTTGCCATCACTGAAAGTGGTGAAAGTAAGAATTGGGCATCCCTGCAGTGTGTAATCTGCTCTTTTGAAAGATTGATTAAACTTCTTAGTCATACAGTCAGAAAGGGAGACACCATGTCTAACTTACTGTGTTCATGAGTAGTCAACACATTGTTAAACACAGATCTGCACACACCAGTCAAGCCTTAAGACTTGCTTTTCCCACAGAACTCTCACATTTGCGGTGATGCTACTACTGCAAGGGATTCTGGGTGGGCAGATGCAAATGAGTTTGACCTTTTTGCTTCATTATTCCATTTTAAACATGTGTTCCTTAAAGTGTATGTCTGCTGTGTACATCAGCTTTAACCCCTTAAGGACACATGACATGTGTGACATGTCATGATTCCCTTTTATTCCAGAAGTTTGGTCCTTAAGGGGTTAAAACACAACTCAGGAAGAGGTGCAAAGTCAAATCACCACTCATGGACAGTTGATTCAATGTTAATGCAACTCATCATCATTAGGGTGGTTACAGGCTTGCTATTAAGGATTGGCGTTACTTGTGAAGCACAAACCAAGCAAGTTATGGTTGAGGAAATAAGTGATTGAAAAACCCTTCCACCTGACGTCAGTGGATAGTCAATACATTGTTAAACACAGATCTGCACACCAGTCAAGCCATAAGACTTGCTTTTCCCACAGAAATCTCAGCTTTGCAGTGATGTTACTACCACAAGGGATTATGGGTGGGCATATGCAAATGTGTTCTACAAGGAATCACATTTTTGCCTATAGGTTCCATTTTAAACATGAATGTGAGAGGAGAATCTAATCTAGTTACTGTTCTTATTCCCTCTAACATTCCAATCCACCTCCCTTAGTTTAGACAATTACTGGTGAGAACGTTTACTGGTAGGTATATTGACTGTTATAATCATTCCAACTGATCTTAACTACTACCCTTAAATAAAGTTAACCCCAAGTGTATATGCATGTATGTGTGTGTGTGTGTATATATAGATTGGATTAGCCGTAATAGTCCAGTGGACAAGATGCCAAAATACCAGAGCATTGCAGTATGCAATGATACCTTTTTTTATTGGACTAACATATTTCAGACAAGTTTTCGAGAGTTTTCCTCTCTTCCTCAGGTCTAAAGCAGTACTGATCAATCTGATAGAGTTTAACACTTAAAACAACAGATCTTAGAGAAGGGGAGGGAGGGGAGGTGCAATATCCGTTTTTTTTTTTCCTTGTGGTTCTTGATTGAGTGTCTGTTAAGGTTTATTCTGAGATGCAGTTTAAGGCCAGTTTCTCCACCTTTGTCACACACTGTACACTGTATCATGTACACCACATTTGCAGATGTGCACAAATATGATCCCTTAATATTGTATAATTTGTTATTGTGTCTGGCTATGTTATTGCCACATATATGTTGACACAGTTTGCAGAGTGATTTGTTGAATCGTACAGTGCCATTCTGTGTGAGCTCCTGTTCTGTGGTCAATTTGTGTCTAGTCAGCATAGATAAAGGAAATACTACACATTAAATTCATTAATTTCATAGTGTGATGACATATTTTATTGTTACATGTTAAGTAACACAAGCAGCATGCTAATATTTTTAAGTCAAAAAAGTTTAACATTTTGTAACGTATACTAAAAACATTTGTTTTTTTATAAAACAAGTATTTAAACATTGTTTTTAATGTTGTATTATATCATATTAGAAATATTGCTCAATAATCAGTTGCCTTGATGTGATGTATAGGAAGACTATAGAAAGCAGGTGTATTTAGACAGTGAAATTAAAATCAAAAACGATATGACAGTGATAGCCTTGAATAGTATAAGCTTATCTAAGGTCAGAAGCCTCTCACTAATATAATGGCTTTTACAAAATAATGCTTTGCATCTGCTGGATTTGTTAGAGAACAACATTAAATAAAGTGGAGTGCATACAGGGATATATTTATTACACGAGAATTGGTTTCCCGCTAAACCCAAAGAAACACTTACCTGCGGCTGTTAATGGTTCAAGGCTTTAGGAGTATTTAAGGTATACACTAAATAATATATTTATTAGTAAAAAAAACAAAAAACTGGAGAGTACTCTTGATTGAGCAATTAGAGCCAAGTGCAATGGTCCTAATAAATATAGCCCAGGGATTCCTAAGCTAAACCCAAAATGTATATTGTTAACAAGGTTATTTATTTAAAGAAATATTCTAATGTATAATGTCCATTTAGCTTTAGTCCCCACTACAAAAATTGTAGTAACTTATTTTAAATCCAGCACCAGGTCAATCTCCTCAAAGCCTTAACCCTGCCTACAGTAAAGCCATCATCCTTAATGACTTTTGTCCCATTCAAAGCTTCTGGTAAAAAAAAATATTGAGGCCCTACAGCGCAGGGAATGGCTGCATCCTGGTAATCGGTTGCTTCTCACAGAGAAGCATTGACTCCAATTCTTCTCTATGAGATGCATTAATCAGCTGTCTATTTCCAAAGGTCTGTTAAGAGGAAGGACCTCTAATGGATGTCAGTCTAAAGTTTTTATGTTTTCTTTAAATGTAAACACTGCAATTTCATTGAAAAGGCAGTGCTTTACATTGTCACAAAAAAGGGACAACATATATGCACCAAGACCACCTTTTTAATTAATTTCGGTGCTTAGAGTGTCCATCATGGGCCAATGGGCATAATGACCCCAAACATGAATGCCTTCAATTTACTAAGGTTTTACTGTAGAAATGCCTTTAGAGGCTGTCAGTGTAAAATCCACACAACAGGCCTGCCTGTTACAACTATAAACATTGATAACAAATGTTTCTAAGAATTGGCAATGTTTACATTTGTGAGAGAAAATGGGCAGTGTCTATGCACCAACATTACTACATCAAGCTACAGTGGTTTTGGGGCCTATAGTGTTAATATCACCATGTTGTGTCATTAATAAACCAGAGAATTTCAAATTTAAGACCAAAGTAGTTGAGCTAAAAGCATAAGTGAACTAGAGAATGTTTCTAATTCATCTATTTTGACTTAAAATGTTTAATTTTAATTAATCTCACAAGGCTTTCTAGAATTTATCACCGCCAGCAAATGATGAATCCTACATTATACTTGATGGCACCAAACGATTTCAGAGTATTTTTCAAAGCTCCAAATAATGTCTGTGTTTTTCTATGCATTTTTAAGGCAATTTGAATTAAGCGAACATCCTTTTCATTGTGGCATTTTAATAGTATGAGTATCATTTAGAAATATTGGTTTGCATAAAACTGTCTAAACTGATTTCATCATAACATTCACCATCTGATTTTTTTCCTTCGTTTTCAAATGGAAATTTAGAACCTTTTTGGAACTGATAAAACACAGCATTTTTACTCTAATGAAAAATCTCTGATTTTCCAGAGATACACAGTTTTGTGGCCCAGACATTTTTGAGGACATATTTGTGGAATGTTAGGACCAGGATCCATTTCTCATAGATCTGTATATAAAAACACTCATGGAAACTATGTTGTGGCTTTGTTTTGTTTGAATCCAAGTAGCCATCTTGAACTAGTTGGATATTAAATTGCCAAAAATGGTTATATTGTGTAAACAATACCATCTGACAATCATATTACATATATTTTACATTTATTTTTATTTTATTTAAAATGGTCCTTTATAGTATAATAGTAATCCTTAAAATACACATTTCAAATGTTATTGTTATTATAAATGGTGTTTATAGGTTAAAAAATTACAGTTGTGCTTTAGCTACACATCTCAAGTAACCTTGAAAAGTCACCTCGGGCACAATTTTTCAATAATTCTCCCAGAATTCCCAGCTCAACTTGCAAATGAGCCCAGATAGTCATTGTATTGCAAGCTTCATTTGCAATTCTACAGTGACCCTAAGCAAAGGAGTACTGTTTTATATATAGTTTTTTTAGCCAAAATATGGATTATGATCCAAAATGGCAGATATTAACCACAGACTATACAAATTCAAACTTTTGGGTCACCATGCATTAGTTCTGGTCTAGGAGATGAAGTCTTTCTGTCAACATATAGTATAGTACTAATTACCGTGTGGTGAAACCAGACAGGATAAAACTACCCACAACAGTAGTTTCTAAAAGATTTGAGAAACAAGTGTGAAGCTTGATGCCTGTCTGTGCTCATTTGCATGTTCTGCTGGGAATTCTGGGAGAAATACAGAAATATGATTTTTAAGAATTATTGTTTTCCAAAGTCCTACTTGAGCAACAGTAATTTTTGAATTCTTTTTCTCATTTCTAATTTTTTATTCATGTTTCTGTGAAGATAATGTTGAAATCCAAACTATAGCCCATCTTGATTTATTAACTATATTAAAATGTACCAGCAATACTGCTTGTGATGAATTGGTCCTATGTCCTACTCATTATTAAAACACATTCCGTTGCAGCACGGATAAAGCAAATGACTGCTAGTGGCCTTGTAAAGGATGTACACTGGTCGGTCGGTCCCTCAATCTCTCTAATAAAATATTTATCTGAGGTGCTTTCCCTTTAAGAAGTGTGTATGTGTATATATATATATATATATATATATATATATATATGTATATGTATATGTATATGTATATATATATATATGTATATGTATATATATATATATATATATATATATATATATATCTTCGATTTATATATATCCTGTGCCGCTGTCCTCTATTTCCCCATAAATATAAAAACTCAAAATTCAATCTTTAAAAGAAATGAGTTAGCGCACAAAAAATGGTAATAGCTCTCAAATTGCTGTAACCCTTGGGGTCCTGGAAGATTTAGAAAATAATATTATATACACACTGGGACAATATCTTGACTTGCATTAACTTTCTGCTGGATGTAATTTTTTAACAAGTTTTATTTATATTTTTTCGCTCAGTTTGATAGCTATTACCATTTTGTGCGCTCACTCATTTGTTGTAAAAACCCTCAATCTCTCTCCTTTCCCCATAATTTCTACACGTGATCAATTAGCATGTACCTTTAAATATACATGCAATTTTAACCTTGAGCTAAAATCAATATTTTAAACTATTATAACACCGGTTTATAAGGGAAAATTTTGATTTTGCATTGCTACGCAATTCAAGTTTACCTTTAATCTTTGCTCCAACTCCAGGTTTAACCTGGAAAATAAACACATTTTTGTAGGGTCTCCACTCAGTCCTTTGCACACCTACCATAAATGTCATCTTCTTCCTCCTCCCATACATACGGTTTGGCTTTAATGGACTAATTTAAAATTCCCTTTGAATTCAATTTGAAACCCGACAATTCTCTCTTTAGTGAATAACCCTACCAGTATTGTTAGTATAAGCTCTAACACCTGCCTGAGCACCAGATCTACAAACACTAACTTTCTGTGTCCAGCCATCTAATAGAGATATTATTCACACAGGTAAAAATATGACGAGCCTTCACCTGCACGCTGGATACTCACAGAGTGTAATTAAACATAAATCCAGTGCCCAGGCACTGCCGCTATAAGAGAGGGAGAAACTTAAGGATAAATAGAGTGAGAGTGAGTGGAATTGTCTATGTGTTGCTGGAGGCCGAGGGAATGTAATTGCAAATTTGGGAAAGGGGGCAATTGGACTATATAGCTACAAAAAATGGAAATTGTGGCATTATAGCAATTATGGGAGTGCTTTGGAACATATGTGGCATGGATTAGGAGCACATAAATTGTCAAAATTTAACATATTCAAAACTGTATTTGAAGTGTGATTTTGTCATATTTATCTTTGTCATTATGCAATTTGTTCTTAATACTTTTCCTCTCTTTAAATGAGCATTAGCAAAGATATTTGTTTTTGACATTAAAAGTTGTGAAATCTAACCTATGCATACATTGAAAATACACAGAGATACAAATGTATTCAATGTAAAATTGTGAGATATACTCACCTTACCTCAGATCCAGTGTCGCTATTTCCTCAACTTCATAGATGTTACTCTTCTGTAACACCCACCTCTGGTCTGCCCTCCTCTTTGCCTGTAGTCTTTATTAATTTGTCCTACTTCGGTATGCCTCTCTTAAGCAGAGGAAGCCTCCTCTGTTGTGCCACATCGTTACCATAGTTGATGTATGTGGAGAGCAGAAGGACTGCCTTTGGGAGGTATTTTTTGCTCTCCCTTGTCAGCCAATTATTTAGCATAAAGTCTATGCCAAATAATTGACTGACAGGTGGGAGAAAGACATATGTTTTAATATGCCATGAATGAAATTCTATGCTCTTTAGAGAGAACACAGGTTGTAAGTACTGTGAAGGTACCCTTTAAGTGAAATATTTAGAGCTGTAGATTGGTGTGGTGTGCTTTTAATTTAATGAGATCTGTTGTGTAGAATTTACTTTCGAGATTTGTAAATAACTCTAGAAACTAGTGCAGCTACACTTTCTTGAATACGATTTTTATACCGTTGTTCCACGACTCAGGAACTTGCAGTGACAGGCTATTGAAAGGCACACAATGTGAGTTCAGAAACCTCCCTAAATTACTCAATCACCTGTCCGACCAGCCTGGTCACATGTCTGATTTAGGTTTTGTATTTAACACCTTCTATACAAAAACATCCTTGCAAAAAAAAATACTTCTTTGTACATACAAGCTATCAGGATGTCCAATGAGAAGCCTCCAAGCATTCAGTAGGCGGTGCTTCGTTAAATATTAATGCTGATTAGGATCCTAACAAATACCCACTGATTTTTGTGGCCCCTTCCAAATGATGTATGTGTCTATATATATTTTTTTTAATATTTTTATTTATGAGGTTTTCTTTTTTTTAATATCATAATTATTTAGGAATGTAGTCACTAAACAGGAAGAAGTGAAATTTCACAGTTAGAAAATTTAGAAGATTTAAAAAATTCAGAACAAAATTATGGAGTTGACTAATTTTTCTATGGGTTATTTTGGTCACTTTTCCAGCTGACCACAATTTGCTGTATAGTAATAAAACCATCAGTTTTTTGTATGATTGACTCGAGCAGAGGTTGGGGATATCTGTTGTAATCTGTGGCTTCTTTAATTCTCTGCTGGGATAATGCTTGTCGTTCTAAAAGATGCTATACTAGAGCATTGGTGTATTTATTGCAGCGACATTATTGCACGACTATACATGATTAGTAGGCTAGGTTGACTAAATGGCTGTTTTCGCGCGTGTGTATGTGTGTGAAATCTAGTAAATATCTGTGGCTCTCTCTCATCATGTGGTCATAGTGTATTACACCATCATTTTTATATAAATGCCTCATAGTTATGTTTTTTTTTTTTTCAAATATAATATTATACTATTTTACAGCTCGCACTAATTTGCTGACAAGCACCTAACATTTTTTTAGCCATTATAGTTTTTTCTTCTGGTCTCCCAATTCTGAGGCCAACCAGAGAAAAGAAAGCAAAATGCCAATACAAGCATAGTGCGTGGCATTTCTACAAAACAAGCATGCCGCTTCTGTGCTCAGGAAGACCTAACTGATCTCCTGGCATACACTCGCTGTGTTTCCAGCCCCATCCTGATATCATGGGACGTACAGTATGTACTAGGAAGGTTTAACACTTTGTATTTGTTTTTTGTTTTTAATGTGCTTTTGTTTGGTTGTTTAATTTATTAGCACTGAAATTTCTTTAATTCTTTCTCCAGCTCTAGGTTAAAGAGCAAACTATGTTTATCAATTAATTCACTTGTCTCATTTGCCTGTTTATATCTCAATATATCTTGCTTGTTTTTAAAACACACTGTCTGTTTCTACAATATGTAAATTCATCATAACATCTTCCCTTAGTTGTCCTTTCCAAAAATATGGCTAAATTAGTTTATTAAGGAAAATATATTTGATTAATGAGGTTAATCAGTGACATATTTGGCATGAAGTAGGTTTCAAATTCCTTTTAAATTATGAAAGTTCATCTAGATATCCTGTTTCAGTTGCCAAGTTTTTATTTTATTTGTCAAGTTTAAGCAATATAGTAGGCAGAAAAATAGGAGTTTACATACTGTTGTATAGAATTTTACAATGTGCTTTGACCAAGAATGGCATGATTGCAGCACTGCAGTTACACTGGTGGATAATTGCTATTGCCGTATATACCCGAGTATAAGCCGACCCGAATATAAGCCGAGGCCCCTAATTTTACCCCAAAAAACTGGGAAAACTTATTGACTCGAGTATAAGACTAGGGTGGGAAATGCAGCAGCTACTGGTAAATTTCTAAATAAAATTAGACCCTAAAAAATTATGTTAATTGAATATTTATTTACAGTGTGTGTATATAATGAATGCAGTGTGTGTTTGTATGAATGCAGTGTGTGTGTATGAATGCAGTGTGTGTGTGTATGAGTGCAGTGTGTGTGTATGAGTGCAGTGTGTGTGTGAGTGCAGTGTGTGTATATGAATGCAGTGTGTGTATATGAATGCAGTGTGCGTGTGTGTGTTGCAGTGTGTGTGTTTGTGTATGTGTTGGTGGGGGGTGGGCATTTTGATTATTTGTTATTTTATTAATTATTATTTTAATCATTTTTTTGTTCTATTATTATTTACTTTTAAATTATTATGTTAATATTTTTTTTATTATTATTTTTATTTTATAAAAATTATTTTATTTTATTATTTTATTTTATTAATATTTATTTTTCTCCTTCCCTGGTGGTCCAGTGGCATTGGCAGTTCAGTGGGGTGGGAGGGGGGCTGGCAGAGAGCACTTACCTCTCCTGCAGCTCCTGTCAGCTCCCTCCTCCTCCGCGCCGGTCCATGCAGCTCCTCTGTCAGCTCACACTGTAAGTCTCGCGAGAGCCGCACTATGACCCCGCGGCTCTCGCGAGACTTACACTGGGAGCTGACAGAGGTGCTGAAAGGACCGTCGTGGAGGAGAAGGGAGCTGACAGGAGCTGCAGGAGAGGTAAGCGCTCGCTGCCAGCCCCCTGTCTGTATTATGGCAATATAAATTGCCATAATACAGACAGTGACTCGAGTATAAGCCGAGTTGGGGTTTTTCAGCACAAAAAATGTGCTGAAAAACTCTGCTTATACTCGAGTATATACAGTATATGGTTGTTTAGTAAAACACTGTTTTTGGATGGTGTAAGCTTTGCTGGTATAGTTCCCCTCAGCATTCCCATAACAGAAAAAAAAAAATAATGCAAAAAACTAAGGACATGTTCTCCATCCAGACTGATTCTTTTTTGGTAAAGTTATCGCCTCCACCCCCTTTGTTCCAGGAGGGAGGGACATCCCTGAGGATGGGCATATGGAGGACTATTTTCAGTGTGACAGAGTAACAGTACTCCAACTGAGTACCTTCGCCAAGTCCACTTCTTCGCTGCCACAGGAGACTCTGGAACGCTTCAGACCTAATTGCCAAAGCTTGACTGGGGTATCTCTCCAGAACTCTTCCACCTGACCAGGCTGCAGCTCTCTCCTTCCAGGCAGGTATCCCCACCTCTGCCTGTAATAAAATTAGCTCCTGCCTTCATAAAGGTACTTGTGGCTCTCAGGCCTAGCCATTTTGATTGTGTCCCAAACTACAGTGACCATGCAGCCAGCCAACAAATCAGAAGACTATATTACCGATATCCCTGAACAAATCAAAGACACACACATTTAAATGGAACTAGTATACAAAGCTTTATTTTTTTTACTTGGGACTAGCCCATATGCACATTACATTTAACTGTGACATACTTTATACAATAAAATAACTAGAACATGTCAGAAAACATACTGGAACTTATAATAACATAATAGCATATTTTTAAAGGGGTGGGAAAAACCATAACTAACACAAAATATCTTCCCTGCCCGCAGAATTCATGATATGCAAATCTAGTTGAATACATGCAAATTAACCAGCAAATCCATCAAGTGCTCTAAAGTGCACAGAATTACTATAGTGCTCTAAAGTGCACAGAATTACTAAGGGACACTATAGTCACCAAAACAACTTTAGCCCAATTAAGCGTTTTTTATAGATCATGCCTCTGAAGTTTTATTGCTCAATTCACTTAGGAGTTATATCACTTTGTTTCTGTTTATGAAACTATAGCCACAGCTCCCCTGACATGGCCTACATGAAAAAAAAAAAAATTTTTAGATGCAACTTACCTTAAATTATTTTATCTTCTGCTCTAAAAATGTAACTAAGCTATTAACAGAGCAGGCAATAAGAAATTCTGAATTAAACATAATTTGCAATAAAGGAAGTGTAAACATTAGATGACACTTTACAGGAAGTATTTATGAAGGCTGTGTAAGTTACATGTAGGGAGGTGTGACTAGGTGCATAAACAAAGTGATTTAACTCCTAAATAGCAGAGAATTGAGTAGTGAAACTGCAGGAGCATGATCTATACACCAAAACTGCTTCATTAAGCTAAAGTTGTTTTGGTGACTATAGTGTCCCTTTAACATGGGCCTCATTCTCGGCTAACTCTTATTTCAGGTTGGCTCCAATGTGCTATGTCTCTGCATATGCAGCATTTCGTAATAAACCCCTGCACATACAGACTCCAAGCAACAAGACCACTTCTAAACACTGACGTGCTTGGCGAAATCCTTTAACATGGATGATTATCAGAGTTGCAGTCCGATAATTGAATGTAGTAACACTGATGTTAAGTGATTCAGAAAATCAACAAACAGAGACTCATTATAAACATGGTATCCAATTAACTAGTAGATGTTGCCAAGAAATACCAGTTGCTGTTTGTAGCCAAACTGTTTGGTAGGAGAGCTTAGATAGAAACCACAGACCCATTTGATGTTTATTTTGGGACATTGCAGATTTGCTGGCAAAAAAATGCATTGCTTTTTAGTTACATTTTTAAGTTTCTAGTGATCATTCAACAAATGAAAGAGACTGCCACTCGTCAGACTGTCTAACATAGTCTGCCAGAGTACGCAAGATGGCACGAACTGCAACACTTTGAGTGGCAAGGCTGAGAGAAGAGCATTGTCTTGTTCTCTTTTCTGACTATGAAAAGAAACAATAAAATGTGAAACACAAAAATACGCACATGTCAGCCCAGTCTACCCAGCCACTGCCACGTGTCTCTACTACCTGGTTACATTTTAAGTTTACCTTGAATTCCCCAAATTTTGAGTAGCCCCATACGATTTTTATCAAGCATCTTTAAATGTATACCATTGTCAGGGTGTATTTTATGTCTATACTGCCTTCAGAGGTGGAGATTCGCATTCAAAATAGATCTTAATTTGTAATATTAATAATTAATTTTAATAATGAATTAAAGACAAATAAACGTGAAATCGGCAAATAATGATAGTAAATAAAAAAAAAGCAATTTTCAATGATGTCTGTACCAGCCAGGGGGAAATATTATCTTTTGGATTCATTTAACAGATTATGAATGTCAAAAATTGTTGTTGTTTTTTTTACATACTCTATGAAGTATATTTCCTGAAATATTTTCAAAAGGCAGTCAGGGCTCTTAATTCTTATGACATGAGCCTGTTATCTCGCAAAACTCATGTGGAATACTGAATTGAGGATCAAGATTACTATCTGTTAAATACACATGCCAGGTAATTTTACTTATTCTTTTTTTTAGAACAGCTCCAGATTGCACAGATCAGTAACAAAGCACTGTAACCATTCCATATTTAATTTTATCATAAAGACTAAATTTAAAGATTAAAGACTTAACTTCTTAAGAAAATAAAGATTTATATTTTGTTCCAATCAATGTAATTTGCGTGGCTTTTAGTTGTTATAAGATAGATAGATAGATAGATAGATAGATAGACGACTTACCCACAGCCGGAGAGTGATTTTGAAAGGTTTTAAATTGCTTGAATAAAACTCTAAAGTGAATGCATCGGCTGTGAGTCCTTACTGTTCGGATAATGGATCCTACGTACACAAGGGGTTGATCCCCCCAAGGCTGAATAGTGTTAAGTGGCACTCTATCTAATCTTACTTTGTGAGTTCTGGTCCCCACAGATACCGTTTTTGGTTTTGCTTTATACTGGTACTACAATATTGCACTAGGTCTGTAACTTGTTTTTTTAATTTTTTTTATTTAGTGTTAACTGCAATTACATTTTAAATGCCCTATTGCTTATTTAGTGCGATGGGGTCAGTGGTAAATGGACTAAAGCTCTAGGAACATTTAAAAAAAAGAACAAAGGGGGGCGGAGCCTGGCAGAGTACCGGAGCAGACACGCTTTCTCCGAGCTCCGCAATAATCCATGAAAATCGCAAGTTTTGCGGCTGATAACGGGCACATAGACGGTCCACAAAACATATTTACGATACAGCAACCGACATGGGCTGAAAAAATAAAAAGCCGAAAGCCGATAAGGACTTCCCAAGTCGAGATATCGGCGAACTGTTCCGCAATAAGCAGCAGGCCGCGTGGGACAAGATGGCCGCCCTGGGAGAGGATTTCTCCTGTTCCTCGGAGGAATACTCCGTCGACCCGGAGGAAGGAGCTGCCGCTAACCTAAGTGCTGGCCCCGGGCACAAGAAGCGGGACGACGGGGAGCCTGTTACGGCAACTATGCTGAGGGCGATGCTTGCTGAACTGCGCGCCAACATTGCGGGAGACATGGCCCACTTCCAAAAGGCGGTGGACTCCGCGACAACCAAAATTGCCCAACTGGAGGCAGCGCACAGCACCCACGACTCCAGACTATCTGTAGTGGAGAAGAGGTTGGAAGAGCTGGAAAAGCTACACGCTAATACAACGGGCAGACTGGACACGCTGGAAGATGTGAGGAGAAGGTACAACCTCAAGTTCAGAGGGGTGACGGAATCTGTAGGGGTCTCCGACTTACCTCACTTTCTTCGAAGGTTCATTGCGGCCTACATGCCGCCTAAACAAGCGAAGGCAGTCAAACTCGATGGTATGTTTCGGATCCCGGTACCAAAAACTGCTCCACCTTCTACAACTCCAGACCTCCTAGTTCGTTTCCAGTCGCTACAGGACAGGGCCCTGCTCCTCGCAGCAGTGAGGGGGAAGAATCAAATAATATTTGAAGACGCCACGCTGCAGATCTTTCCGGACCTCACCAGAAACACACTAGCCTGGCGCCGCTCCCTGCGCCCTCACCTGCAGCTTATGCGGGCAAAGGACATTACCTACCGCTGGGGCATGCCGAGGTCTCTCCTTTTCCAGGTACAGGGGGAAGCATACCGAGTGAGCACCCTGCAAGACCTCAAAGAACAACTGCACAAGCTGGGCTTTCCCTCCCCGACTGCTACTTCTGGGTCCGGACTGGCTCGTATTGACCCGGCTGAAATCTGGGAGTTCGTGCCCCGCGCTGCACGGGTCTCCCCAAAACCCGGACCTGCAACCTGACTGCAGAATCTGAGACCGTCCCAACAGCAGCATACTAGGGCTTTACAGCCCCTTAAATATCGGGACTAGCCGAAAGATGACATCCAAATGTTTGTTTTTTTTTCCACTCAGTTTTATTACCACCGTATGGTCTTTCATTTTAATGTATTCTATTTCCTTTTTGTTTAAAGTACCGTGCACTTGCTATACTCTGTCATAGGTACACGCATACGATAACTACGACACATAGTCACATACCGGGGAGAGCTTCTTTTTGCCTTATAAGGCTGCTTATACAGCTCGGAACACAGACCAAACCGACCCCTAACACGCTGATACTCTGTCTAACATGACACATAATCTACTGAATTACCCCCCCCCCCACCTCTCACTTATCATAACCCACAGGGACTCTTGAGCCCCCTAATCCTACCCCAACAGGAAAGAGAGGGTGACCCCATAGGTGGTGGCACCTATTAGTTCTCATAGCGATTTGCATCACCACCAATGTTATGCCTTTTCTGACACTAACTTTCTGTTAACATAAAAATGTGCAATGCTTATAATGTCACGTATGTATACAAATATGCGATTGTGAAGCCTGCATACGCTGTTGTGGCAATGTATGCTTCTATTGTTCTTTCCTGCACAACCAAAATAAAGAATTAAAAAAAAAAAAAAAAAAGAACAAAAAAAACATTCCTATATCTTTTTATTTGGTGTTTAATACATTTTCTTTTAGGCAAGCGTTTAACTTGTATAAGCTTTTTAGATTAAAATATTAGGAGCACCATAATTGTTATCATATCTTGGAGAACGATTCTTGCTGGGTTTGAAGCAGTATGTAAATATTGCTAATTAGTAAAATGTAGACTAGCTAATAATATTTTAACATCGGAGCTGGTTTTATCTAACAAGCATTGACCTTTAGTTTTTTCACAAAAGTGAGAATTCCAGGTGAATGCAAAATTAATTTTCAATATAAGGCCGGAAAAAATTCTCTGTCAACTATGCTTCTGTCCCGTCTACTTTGGTTTTAGATTTGAAATCCACTTTGAATTGAATTATCACTTTAGTGACTAACACCGTTTGTAACGGCCATTTAGTGACTAGTAGACTTGAAGTCTGGTTTTGGGCTTCATTCATGAGACATTGTTTCTGACAAATGTACCTGCAATCAATTAGGAAAAAAACATTTTGATCCAACCAAGGTGCGAGAATGCCATCATCACTGTACAGCAAAATATTAATTCTGTATTTTGTAGTCCACTCAGTGGTGTATCCTGGTTTTGTGCTGCCCTAGGCAGGACAAAACTCAGGCGCCCCTCTCCCAACTCCCCCCCCCACCGGCGACACCCCCACCCAACCCTTCCCCACCCCCGTCCCGCCTTCTAAATACACACACACACACACACAAATTCACTGACAGATACGCATACACTAGCTAACAGACAGACACACACACACTCACTAGCAGACACACACCTCACTAACAGACACACACACACACACTCACTGTCAGACACACACACTCTCTGATATATAATACATTATAATATAATATATAATAAAATATATAATATAATATATATAATATAATATATAATATAATAATATATAATATAATATATATAATATAATATATAATATAATATATAATATAATATAATAATATATTATAATATATAATATAATATATAATATATTATAATATATAATATAATATATAATATATTATAATATAATATATAATTATAATATAATATATAATATATATATAATATAATAATATATAATAATATATAATATATATAATATAATAATTATAATATAATATATAAGATATAATAATATATAATTATAATATAATATATAATATAATAATATATAATATATATAATATAATAATTATATATATTATATATATTTATTATATATATTATATTATATATATTATTATATTATATATATTATTATATTATATGATATATTATATTATATATATTATATATTATTATATTATATATTATTATATTATATATATTTAATATATATAATATATATAATTAATATATAATATAATATATATAATATATATATATATATATATATATATATATATATAATTCATTTAACCTACCCCCCCAGCCTCCTTACCTTTGGGAATGCTGGGGGGGGTTTCTTTACCTCCCTGGGGTCTAGTGGGGCTGCCGGTCGGGCTGCTGGGCTGGTTGCTGGTCGGGCGGCTGGCGAGGGAGCACTTCCTCTGAGCTCTCTGCTCAGCTCCCTCGCGCGCCGCAGAGTGAGTCTGGGAGCCGGAAGATGACGTCATATTCCGGCTCCCAGCCTCACTCTGCGGCGCGCGAGGGAGCTGAGCAGAGAGCTCAGAGGAAGAGCTCCCTCGCCAGCCGCCCGACCAGCCCATCAGCCCGACCGGCAGCCCAGTTAGCCGCAAGGCTAACAAGGCACTTGCCCTGGGCATTTGGGGGCGGCGTTTTTTGCCGCCCCCTGGAAAATGCCGCCCAAGGCAAATGCCTTGTTTGCCTCGCGGCTAAAACGCCCCTGAGTCCACTGATTCATTTTTGCACAATTTAATTCACATATTAAGTGAGAATAAGTAAACATAAATGTAAAAGTGAGCAGTATGATATTTAAATATTATATATGCATTAAATATATAATATACACATGTAAACTTTAATTTTATAGCCGATTTGGACATTTTTCTCCAAAAATTCGTATTTCACCCTGAATTATGCAAGCTGTTTACCAAGCTGTAAAATTGTAAGTTTAGTAGATAAACCCTTACAATAAGTACCGTATATACTCGAGTATAAGCCGACCCGAATATAAGCCGAGGCCCCTAATTTTACCCCAAAAAACTGGGAAAACTTATTGACTCGAGTATAAGACTAGGGTGGGAAATGCAGCAGCTACTGGTAAATTTCTAAATAAAATTAGATCCTAAAAAAATATATTAATTGAATATTTACTTACAGTGTGTGTATAATGAATGCAGTGTGTGTGTATGAATGCAGTGTGAGTGTATGAATGCAGTGTGAGTGTATGAATGTCGCGTGTGTGTGTATGAGTGTCGCATGTGTGTATGAGTGCCGCGTGTGTGTATGAGTGCAGTGTGTGTGTATGAATGCAGTGTGTGTGTATGAATGCAGTGTGAGTGTATGAATGCAGTGTGAGTGTATGAATGCAGTGTGAGTGTATGAGTGTCGCGTGTGTGTATGAGTGCCGCGTGTGTGTATGAGTGCCGCGTGTGTGTATGAGTGCAGTGTGTGTGTATGAATGCAGTGTGTGTGTATGAATGCAGTGTGAGTGTATGAATGCAGTGTGAGTGTATGAATGCAGTGTGAGTGTATGAATGCAGTGTGAGTGTATGAGTGTCGCGTGTGTGTATGAGTGCCGCGTGTGTGTATGAGTGCCGCGTGTGTGTATGAGTGCCACGTGTGTATGAGTGCAGTGTGTGTGTGTGTATGAATGCAGTGTGTGTGTGTATATGAATGCAGTGTGTGTGTATGAATGCAGTGTGTGTATGAATGCAGTGTGTGTATGAATGCAGTGTGTGTGTGTATGAATGCAGTGTGTGTGTGTGTATGAGTGCAGTGTGTGTGTATGAGTGCAGTGTGTGTGTATGAATGCAGTGTGTGTGTATGAATGCAGTGTGTGTGTGTATGAGTGCAGTGTGTGTGTGTGTGTGTGTGCAGTGTGTGTGTGTGTGTGTGTGGGGGGGTGGGGGTGGGCAATTTTTTTTTATTTTTTTATTATTTTATTTTTTTTTATTATTATTTATTATTATTTTTATTTAATTTCATTATTATTATTTTTGTATTATTATTTAATGTCATTATTATTATTAATATATATATATATTTTCGTCCCCCCTCCCTGCTTGATATATGGCAGGGAGGGGGGCTCTCCTTCCCTGGTGGTCCAGCATTGGCAGTTCAGTGGGGGGGCTGTGAGAGATCGTTACTTACCTCTCCTGCAGCTCCTGTCAGCTCTCTCCTCCTCCGCGCCGTCCGTGCAGCTCTTCTGTCAGCTCACACTGTAAGTCTCGCGAGAGCCGTGGCTCTCGCAAGACTTACACTGGGAGCTGACCGAGGTGCTGAACGGACGGCGCAGAGGAGGAGAGAGCTGACAGGAGCTGCAAGAGAGGTAAGTAACGATCTCTCACAGCCCCCACAGCCCCTGTCTGTATTATGGCAATGCAAATTGCCATAATACAGACAATTGACTCGAGTATAAGCCGAGTTGGGGTTTTTCAGCACAAAAAATGTGCTGAGAAACTCGGCTTATACTCGAGTATATACGGTAATTTCATTAGTAAACATTAATAACCCCTATGCAATTTATCTGAAGTAAACAGTAAAAGCAATGTTTTATTTAAAGGACCACTATAGGCACCCAGACCACTTCAGCTTAATGAAGTGGTCTGGGTGCCAGGTCCACCCAGGATTAACCCTTTCTGCTGTAAACATAGCAGTTTCAGAGAAACTGCTGTTTACTTTAGGGTTAATCCAGCCTCTAGTGGCTGTCTCATTGACAGCCGCTAGAGGCGCTTCCGCGCTTCTCACTGTGACGGGGAAAGGAGGCGGAGAGTCTCCAGCACTGAGGGAGCCCGGCGCTGGAGAAAGGTAAGTGTTTAACCCCTTCCAATCCATCCAGCCCGGCGGGAGTGGGACCCTGAGGGTGGGGGCACCCTAAGGGCACTATAGTGCCAGGAAAACGAGTGTGTTTTCCTGGCACTATAGTGGTCCTTTAACAATTGGAATATTGTACTGGAAGCTTCGTTTTTTGTTAACAATGTATTACATATAGTGGGCATTTCATTCACTGATTGCTAAGTGAATGCATTTTGAATGCCCCAGTCTGACTTTGTACTTATTCCAAGAGACGGATTTGTGTGGAACAGACTGTGGAGATATGTACATATAAGGAGAAGTAGTATACATTACTGTGTTTATAAAACTCATTAGCAATTCTTTGTTTTCCTTTCTGTCTTAACATGTCTTGTCCTGGCTCCACTTCTATCACCAAGTTCCCCAACTGTAAGACCTGTAGTTAATAGCTTTACAGGAACACGTTCGATATTATTATATCCTTAACCTAAATCTGCCCTGCTGTACAAACTCTTAATAGGAAATGATTTACTTTTCTAGGGCTGAGTACATGGCAAAAAATAATGGTCATTAATAGAATGCAATTTAAAATAAAATAAAATATTAATGCTGCTCTGTAAACAATTCCATTGCCCCTTGTTTATGTCCTTGAAACATGCTTTAGAATGGTTTGTCTTTTAATGCGAATAAAAAGTGCAAGAAAGTCCCCTGGCTGTCGCTATGGATCTGCACATAGTGTTATGACTGTAAAGATTGCACCAAATACAAAAGTATTGCCTAACTCTCATAGGAATATTCCCTTAAAATGGATTTACAGTTTGTCGATTTTAGCCTTAAATTTGAAATTCAATTTGAATTTACTTTGAATGATCAGTCTAGTGAATAACCCTATTAGATATCACAGAAGAAAGCATATGTTTCCCACTGTCCATCCAAGGACACGTACAATGTGGTCCCACCACCTAGAAGGTTCCATCATGACATAGATGTGTATATTGCTCAATTTTACAAATATAAGGATATAACTATCCATATTTTTATTTAATAAAGTAAACTGCTAACAAGTACCCAACTCTATATCCCATAGACCAGGGGTAGACAACCTTTCGGCACCCCAGATGTTGTGGACTACATTCCCCATAATGCTCTTACAGCGATAATGCTGGCAAAGCATCAAGGGTGATATAGACCACAACATTGTGGAAAGTCATGTTCGTGAGATTGGATGCTTAACAATATGGTGGAGTGTGGAAGGTTGCCTACTGCTGCCATAAACCTTTACTGGGTAGGAATTTGTCGGGCATGCTCATCTGCCACTGAAAGAAAAACTAGAATAAGTTAGGTGTCCACATATGGGTGTGGACAAAGCTCACTGTGGGAAGCTGAAAACCCTGGGCAAGAAGTAAAATGGGGAACATCCAGGGCAATCATCTTTTTTAATTCCTATTCAATCATTTAGCTTTTTCAATACATATTTTATCCATTGTATATGATCAGTATTTATTTATTCACATAACCAGAGAACTTCATTTATTGCTGATCTGTCGTATCTTTGTTTGTTTTATTTGTTTTTGCATATTGAAATAATTTACAATCATAATACAGCTGTTTATAAAATTCAAGGTATATGCTATTTTGTTTTTCTAAAATGTATTGCTCAGACTCTTCTTCGTGGAATCCCAGTAGGAATTTTAAATGACTTTCAGTGTGACAGCCCTCCACATTATACTCACAAGTCACAACTCACACCATGTGACTTGACTATTAGCTAACCTCAATCTGTAATAATGAGTTTTCTGTGTTAAAGAAAATACGGTTCTGTTGAATCTCGTGCATAGATTGTGAGATGCAGACTAAAGATTTAAAGCACGGTCAAATACTGAGAAATTCATACTAATTGTGAAATACACAGTTTCCACTGATGCATTTTATGTTACAATAACATATTACTTTGTCAAGTCCACGCCATATTTTTGTAGCCTGCTTTAAAGGTAGTTTTAGAGAAACTATAATGTTGATCTTGTTCTGGAGAAGACAGAGAGAGAAGCTCATTTTAACAATGAGGCATTAATAGAAAGACTCACCGGGTCGGAAGTGGGAATCACCTCAATTACCAGAAGGTTAGTCAGGTTAGTTATATGAACCTTCTTTATTCACTTAAGCAGATTATTTGTTTTCTGTAGATAAATTGTTTTCTTTGTTTACTCAGGTTACATACTGAAAACCGTATCAGAGTCATCTGCCACAGGATACTATGGTTTGATTTGTCCACTTTTCACCATTAACCTCCTGTGAATTGGTGTGATTGAAACATTCTCCGCCAATAGAATGACAATTTAAAGCAGATATTTATCTAGAACCGTTAATGTTTGGTTCTTCAGATATGTTTAATCATACATTTCTCACTCTCTACTGTGGAACTCATTGGGGGGAAATTATAAAACAAAATAAAATAACCTAGCTGCAAACATGATTGGATAATTTTAACATTTAGCCTAATTTTTTTATTCTAGCCCTAAATTAATAATGGAGTGAATAAGCCCCATTATGATTCAGTCTCTGGGAACTCACCTTATATAATATATCGGTTGTCAAACGTTTAAGAAATTTGTGAAAAGGGCAGCTGAATGCTGGGGAATAATAATTTTTTTCTATTTTCAGTTCAGCGTGAAGATGGGAATTGTGTGTACAAATACTTGGACAGATCATTTAAGAAATGTAAACGTATTTTTTTTAAACTTCCTCATTAATCTAAAGTGTTTTTTGTTTGTTTGTTTTTTTAGGTGATACTACTTCTTTAAACAAACTGGCAACTTTGCATGTAAAATGCAAATGTTAATGCTAACGTGACCCTGCCATCAATAGCAAAGGGTAAGGGTAAGTTCCCTTTTTTTGTTTTTATGTATTTTTATTCACCTTTGATTTTATAGAAATAAATAATGGATTTTAGCACTATTTTGTAGTCTGTCCTATTCCAGGTTCCTAATTTGGGAGTGTCACCCCACAAATTGACACCAGGCATTTACACCTGAGAGCCAAGGCTCTTATTTAGGTGAGAGTCCCCTTTATAAAGTGATTTTAGTTTATTATAGACACAGACATACTGCACTATAATCTTGTATGTTTTGCTTGCCTTGAGATCCAGTTTATCCAAGAAAGTTGGGTGCTACCTACAAAAGTACTGCTGCGTTATTATAGAACCTTATCCTCAGGCTCTGAAGATTGTGCGTGTGTCTACTTTTCTTTATTTTGCGTCTAGTACATTGTAAATACTATCTGCACTAGATTTGTTCTATGTTTTTCTCTTTTTCATATTACCCCATATTGAGATTTATATAACCATACAGAGGGGTAAGCTATTATCTGATTCTCTCCTATTCAGCGCTCCACCCACTGATTATAGGGTTTATCCTGTTAATCATTTTTTTTTCTACAAGTATTTTCCATCTACTTCCTTTTTGTTTGATATTATTATCTGTAAACAGAATTGTTCATCACCAGTTTTTTGATAGGGAGTCATTATACCTTGATAAAAGTAAAGGAAATATTTGATTGACAGTATTCCACTTTAAGATCCCTTTAACCCCTTAAGGACACATGCCATGTGTGACATGTCATGATTCCCTTTTATTCCAGAAGTTTGGTCCTTAAGGGGTTAAGCAAAGGCATTTGTATTTTTTTTCCAGTATAAAAGCCAAACATTTGATGAATATTTATTAAGTTTGGACTTGTTTAAAACAAATTGCTGCCAATATATCAAGCATTACACAAAAATTCTTAGATAAAGTGCTGGTTTCCCCACTCTTATCAAACATTTTTCACTGCTCAATGTGCTTTAAGAAATACTCTGCATTTTCTTGGTGCCGAACAGCTGAATTTCTGCCAAAAACCAAAACATGGAAAAATAACACCCAATCTAGACTAAAATAGCTAATCTGTGGCTTTAACTGAGTTTGAGAATTTTACCATCTAGTTTCGCTTTATATTTTTATACTAACTTTAACAAATTATCCAACACTGGATTGCAGCGAACTGGAATCTGAATGAAAAAACATTGTGTAAAATAGTTATTGTAAAAAGTCTCCATCTCGGGCATAGTAATATATTGTCCATTTTAGCCTTAATTTTGCTTTCTGATTTGGATTCACTAATCATAATGGTTTAGTGAATAATATAAATTCCACTGTTTAGGAATTCATGTGTGCATACAGAGTATCAGTGTAACCATCAAAAAATGCATGGTTAACTTTCACTTCCATTGAACTTCAGAGGAGGTGAAGAGTTATTTTCCAGAGAAAAACATTTTTACTTCCTTAAATGTCAGTTGAGTAAAAGTATGCTCATTTTTCTTCTTTGTCATGAAAATTTAACATTTAAGGGAACATTCCTCTTCATGTCTATTTCTGAAAAGAGGAAAATTGCCATTGAAACATTAAAGGGACACTATAGTCACCCAGACCACTTCAGCTCAATGAAGTGGTCTGGGTGCCAGGTCCCTCAGGTTTTAACCCTTCAGATGCAAACTTAGCAGTTTCAGAGAAACTGCTATGTTTACATTTGGGGTTAAGCCTGCCTCTAGTGGCGCATTTGCGACGCTGGAGGCATATTATGCCTCCATCTCGCAGAGCGTCCATAGGAAAGCATTGAGAAATGCTTTCCTATGGACGCTTTGAATGCACGCGCGGCACTTGCCGTGCATGCGCATTCGGCTCCGCTGACGTCGGACGGGGGAGCTGACGTCGGCAGGGGAGGAGAGGTCACCAGTGCCAAGGGAGCCCGGCACTGAATTAAGGTAAGCTGCTGAAGGGGTTTTAACCTCTTTAGGGCCATGAGAGGGGGACCCTGAGGGTGGGGGCACCCTCAGGGCACTATAGTGTCAGGAAAACCGCTTTGTTTTCCTGACACTATAGTGATCCTTTAAAGTAAAACTCAAAGCACTGTAGTGGTTGTGGTGTCAGAAGTGCCCTGCTCCCCTCCCCATTGTAAGTTGTCAAAAAAAAAATGAACTTTGTAATTCTTACACAGGATCAAGCCGGCAGTGGTTATGGTGGTTAGCATGAAAACGGTGGTTCGCAAAAAAAGATAAATATATGTGAAAATACTCTTCCCTTAGAGAAATATTCCCCAGGACTTCACCAAATACCAGCTCTGTGCAGATATGATAAGATTAAAAACCAATTATAATAAACTAAAATAACAGCAGGTCCAACGCCTATCGTCTGTCTGACCATATTTTTTCAGGGACACTCTGTATCTCCAATGGCATATCATTACCTCCTGTAAAATATCAATGTAATCATCGAAAAATGCATGGTTAACTTTCACCTCCATGAACATCAGAGGAGATGAAGAGTCAGATTTTCCAGAGAAAAACATTTTTACTTCCTTAAATGTCAGTTGAGGAAAAGTATGCTCATTTTTCTTTTTTTGTCATGAAAATTGAACATTTAAGGGAACATTCCTCTTCATGTCTATTTCTGAAAAGAGGAAATGGCTTTAAGAAAAAAAAAAGAAGATAAATGAATATTAACAAATAATTAATGCTTTCAAATAAAACCAAATGTCTTAAAATTGTCTTCCTAATTTTCTATTACAATAATGAGCTAGCAGACTCTTTTAGATCTTAAAGAACATCTGCCATTGAAACATTAAAGTAACACCCAAAGCTCTGTAGTGGTTGTGGTGTCAGAAGTGCCCTGCTCCCCTCCCCGTTGTAAGTTGTCAAAACATTTTTAACTTTGAAATTCTTACACAGGATCCAGCCGGCAGTGGTTATGGTAGTTAGCATGTTCCTTTAATATTAGGTTGACAGTAAATCAGATGATGCAGCCAAGCAAGCTTGCCTATGCACATAGTGCTGCTGAAGGTATCTTGTATGGACATAGGTGCCAAGAAGTAGCTATGTACAGGCATAACATGTTCTATAGTAGCAACACAAGTGTGGAGAATGCTAAATTGTAAACCAGAGAAACACTCTAAACAAACAAATATAATAAATATATGTGAAAACACTCTTCCCTTAGAGAAATATTCCCCAGGACTTCACCAAATACCAGCTCCGTGTAGATATGATAAGATTAAAAACCAATTATAATAAACTAAAATAACAGCAGGCCCAACGCCTATCGTCTGTCTGACCATATTTCTTCAGGGACACTCTGTATCTCCAATGGCATATCATTACCTCCTGTAAAAAACTGGGAGAAAGAGAATATGCCATTATAGAGATCCAGCGTGTCGCTGAAGAAGACTGCGCAGGCATAAGACCTATTATATTTTGTTATAGTTGTTTTTTTTTTTTTGTTATCATGGCTATACAGATCTGGTAATGGACAGGTTGTTTGGAATTCCCTTTAGATGAGACCAGGGCCGGATTAACATAGGGGCTGATGGAGCTATTGACATTAGAGGTGTTCTACATTACATTGACATTAGAGGTGTTCTACAGTACGCTCCTGCTGTGATTTATAGTATAGGGCAGGAGTCTCATTCATGACTGTGGTATGCAGTTTTTTTAAAACACATATACTGGATAACTGCATACTGGTATCAGAACCTTGGTGTAGCAATATGAGGGGTGAGAGAGACACTGTTGAACAAGACTGGGCTTACCCTGTAATAACATTTATATCTAATGGTCTAACACAAGAAATGAGGCTTCCGTCACAGAGATATATTTTCCCTGTTACCACATGCTATATTACAAACATTATTTTATATGAAACCATAACTCAAAACTTACACAGCGATGAGAGTGGACAGACAGAGAAAAAAAAACAATGTTTTTTTAAAGGTCACAAATCCACTGCAATGGTCACCATCCACCCACTAATTGACTGATCTCTTTAGCTCTTCATCCCTTAAGATGAACAGAAGGAATTGATGACCCCCCCCCCCCCCAATTCTGCCACTGTTACATTCCCCCCCACATTGCATGGATAAAAACATTGATGAGAAATGAAAAATCTTTAATTCGTGCGGAAACATGGTACAATATATACATTCATTCAAAACGTTCTAAAGAGTATTTTAAATGATACTTTAAGAGTCCAAAAAGAAAAATAATTTGTAATATGTATGTGCCAGCTGCTGTTTTAAACACATTCTGGTCAAGATTTTCAGCATAGATTAGATCTGCATACACTATAATTGGATAATTGTTTCCTTTTGTGCCAAACAGGGAGAGCAGGGCTGAAATCCATGGGCTCTCTTCTCCAATTACTCTTTATAAAATTCTCTTCCATAAACCACAGGGCATGTTGTTGCTATTATAGAATAGTTCTTAAGTGGTTATAAAACCAAGCCCTTTACACGTTAATTTGTCATGGTCAGAGGTTCTACACCAATGTAGAAAAAATAGTAGATGCTTTGCGGGAAGAGTGATATTTCATGTGAATAGCTGTTTGAACCATTGTTAAAGCAGGAATGTCATATTTGAGATTAGCTAATATTTGAAACCAGCAAGGTTCATATAATAATAATAGACACACCTCATGTACTTGTTCCCAACAACCACCTCTGCCTTTTCTTTCTAAACAATCTCCATAATGTTTAGTATTATTTGCATGATGGTCGTGTAATTATTAAGTGAAATATCTAGCATGTCAATGTTTTGAAAAAGTTTAGCAACTGGTAGAAACCAAATAGAAATAGGCATAGTGCAATAATTAAAAATGTTGCTTGTATTTTTCTATTTTTGTGTTTAATGTATTATACATTTTGGAAGAAAGCATATGTTTTAGGAAACCTTCTTGAAAAAAAAGGAGTGTTTTTCACTTCTTTTGTATAGTTTTTCAGTCTTTTGAAATTGGAAGAACACTCCTGGCACTATAACTACTACATTACCTTGAACTCCCTTGTGCTGTTCCGCAATTCAGTGTCAAGCCATTTTTAAATGCGTAGCTTGAAGGTCACCATCTTTCCTGCTTCTTGATGATTTGTCCTCATTAGCCTGAGCACTGACGGGCAACAGGGATAGGCTGAGAGTCACCCATTGCTGGTTCAAATTGGTATGGGTAAGGTGAGTGCAATCTCAGCCTTATAATCACGTAAACCAATAAACTTACATAAATTAATATGGAAAACCTCAGTTGCTCAGCATGTCCTGCAGGATTCATATACACAGGGCTAGAATAACAGGATAATGGAGCTTTTTTAGTTCTCTTTATGTGCTTAGGACGGTGGCCAGTCTAAGGCACACCTGTGCAATAATCATGCTGTCTAATCAGCATCCTGATATGCCACACCTGTGACGTGGATGGATTATCTCCACAAAGGAGAAGTGCTCACTAACAAAGGTGTGTGAACAATATTTAAGAGATAATAATAGGCCTTTTGTGTACATAGAAAAAGTCTTAGATCTTTGAGTTCAGCTCATGAAAAATAGGGACAAAAATAAAAGTGTTGCGTTTATAATTTTGTTCAGTGTGTGTGTATATATATATTTGATCCTGAAAGTCCTATTTGTTGGACTGAAACGTTGATCTTATTTTAAAATGCTACAATAAAGATTAGATTTTTTAAAACTCCGTGAGTGCCGCTATCTCGTTGGATATTATATATATAATACTAAATTGCTTGCACTCCTGGAATAGGTAAATAATCTGCCCGGTGCTGGTCAGGCAAATAGCATAGAAAAACAGAGAATGACCGCACTCAGGGACTTGTAAATATCACAAAAACGTAACTTTTAATGTTCAAAATAAATCAAATCAACGATTCAGCCCCATATTTGGGCTTTCATCAGCCCCATCAAATATGGGGCTGAAACGTTGATTTGATTTATTTTGAACATTAAAAGTTAAGTTTTAGTGATATTTACAAGTCCCTGAGTGCGGTCATTCTATAAACAGAGAATGACCGCACTCAGGGGCTTGTAAATATCACTAAATATCACTAAAACTTAACTTTTAATGTTCAAAATAAATCAAATCAACGTTTCAGCCCCATATTTGATGGGGCTGATGAAAGCCCAAATATGGGGCTGAATCGTTGATTTGATATATATATCTGTATATATACGCAATTTTCTCTCCATTTGAAAAATACATTTTCAGGAATAGTGTTCAATTGGATAAATACACTGTAGAACATTAAAAATAGAAACATGTCAGCTTTTTTAATGGTGATCATGTTGGCAACTTGTAGCAGCATCGCTTACATATTAAGTTTATTTACTCAAGCAGCCTTATATTTTTACTTTATAATCCCAACTTGAAAAGTTTTTAACAGGAAAATAGCAATTTTAAACAATGTTTCTTTTCCAAATGCATGTAACATAAAGAAAACTGTTATTTTTTTTTTAAATCCTGCAAAGAAATTACAAAGTTTTCAATGAATAAAATATCCAAAAAAGTGCAAAAATGTGTGAATATAGGCGCGTATATCAATCAATAATTAAAAAAAATAAGCTGCTAACTACACTTGTGTACGGATTTCTCTTGTAACCAACACCAAAACAAAACCATGTATACAAATGATTTTATGAAGCGCATAAAAAAATTGCAATTTGTTAAAATTAATCCCTCAAAACACAGGTATTATGAGTGTTTCATAAAGATTTTATCTTTATGAAATGCTTAGATTACTTGGAGGGTGACAGATGATTTAAGGGGTGAATCAAGGAAACCGTCTGGTATTTTTTTAGCTGTCTTCCAAAAACAGAGGGATAGTAGGTTTGTTACCTACTTGGTGAACAGCAAATTCACATACAAGGAATCCTACAACTTTATGCAGAGCAAATGTATACCAATACAAATAATGAACAAGATTTAAACATAGGTAAAAAGATGCATACAAAGTTACATGCAAATACATACAAAGTAAAAATCTTGTGCAAGACGTATCTCAAAAACAAACAAAAACAACAAAAATAGTGTAATATTGTTGAAGGCACACTCACATTTGACAGAGCTATAAGAGCCCTGCTGTTATAAACATGAACGGTATAATCCCCATCTGTGGATATCAGGATGAGGGTCAGCAGTCTCAGATCCAGGTAAGGATCACCAATATGTATAAAAACAAACAGAAACAAGGAAGACCAATAGTGCAATATGTTAGCTAACCATAGAAGGTATATAGGTAGTATCCTAATTACAGGAACTACAGAAATGACCTGTTCTAGTAATGTGGATCTTAGGTGGGATGATTCCCATCTGAGCATGTGCAGGATATCCATGAAGTCACACAGATTAAAACATATATATATAAAATTCCAGGGACTGGAATAAATTTTAAAAAGTACTTAATTTAAAACAAATGTGTATACAATAAAGAGTAGGAAAAACCTAAAATACAGAAAATGTACCAGTCCACACGGGAATAAAAAGTTCTCACTTGATGCGTTTCACCAAAGCCTTTTCAAAAGTAACATTTCTGTGAAATATCTGTTGAGTAAAATGGCAACCACTGCGGTCATAAAGATTGTTTGGCCCTTGACCCCTCATAATAAAGTATCTAATGTGGTCCAATTTTAAGTCTTCCTTGCATTTAAAATATTAGTAAAGTGTGGAAAAAGGTAACCATTAATAAAATTAAATACAATTAAGAACTATTGCCATACATTTCCGTGGTGAACTGTGAAGTAAATTGTCTATTTGTCTCAATTGCACAATATGCTCTGTACACTCATTTCAGCCATTTTGCCCTCTTACTCCTTATTTACGTAATTGTGAGTGTGAGGATACATGCGTCTGCTTATAGCTTTCAGAGCTTCCACTATACATTTGGGTAAGATACTGAGAACACCATTTACAACTGATCAAAGGACTTATCTTTAAGGTAATGTTAGGGGAAATGTCCCTGAACACAGACATGCACACCAGAGCAGGGATTCCCTCTAATCTATGCTCGGGGAAATTTCCCGAACATAGGTTAGAGGCATTCCCTGCTCTGGTGCGTTCGGATTCCCTGCTCTGGTTTCTTAGCTGGTTGCATCTTGTGAAGCAACAAAAACATGAAAACAATGTAAATCTTAAATTACAGGTGGTGCTCGTTTTGCGACCTACCTGTTTTATGACTACTCACACTTACAGCCAACTCTCTCATGGGGTGGTAAGGGCGAGCCGTCGTGGGAATTGTTCGGGGACATTTCCCTGAACATAGGCAAACACAACAGAGCAGTGAATCCCTCTAATCTATGTTTGGGGAAATTTCCCTGAGCATAGATTAGTGGGATTCCCTGCTCTTGTGCGTTCATCTATGTTTGGGGAAATGTCCCTGAACACAGACATGCACACCAGAGCAGGGAATCCCTCTAATCTATGCTCTGGGAAATTTCCCGAACATAGGTTAGAGGGATTCCCTGCTCTGGTGCGTTCGTCTGTGTTTTCCCCGAACATAAACAAGCGCACCAGAGCAGGGAATCCCTTAACCCCTCACTTACCGACCAATTCGTTCTACGACCGGGTCGTAGGAGCGGAACCCGTTCGATAAGTGAGGAGTACCTGCATACATTTATAAATAGAGATAATAAATTTCATTGCAAGTCAGGACAATTTTTCTGATCCTTTAGACTTCAGAATTACTTCAGTTTGCTGCAGGCAGGCCAGATAATGTGTGGACCAGAAAACGTGAGTTATATGGTTTTGTTTACCCATGTCAGACTATAAATATGTTTGAAAAAAGACAGATGTTGATCTCACATTAATATAGCTTAGGTCACGGATGGGACATGTCCAAACTATCATCTTTTCTTAATTGGATTAGATGCAATACACATTATTTTTTGTGGAATTTGGAAATATTTTCCAAATAATATGTGTTATAGCTCACCAGTTTTGGAAAGTAGGTTTTGTAAAGTTAACTGTTTTGATATCACACTTTTTCAACCTCTGTTGCAATGAGTTTCCTGTCCATTGTCTTGTTACTAAAGAGGAAATGTCACGGGAGTTTAGTATTATATTTACATATCCCTGTATTTAACTAATATGTACTTGTGAGGTGAGAATGTTACTATTGAATTCCCCAGTTCTTTATCCTGTAACTGGGTGCCTCCATCTTGGTTTCCAGTCAGTCATTGTTGGAAGCCTTTGTATGGGACAGGGGACATACAGAAATCATGCAGAGAAGGGGAGACATAAACAATGTTTCTATTTCTCCTGTTTATTTGCAATATTTGCCTGGCTTTACCTGTCTGAACTGGATTGTGCTGTCATTTGCTAAATCCATAAAGGGTTAGTCCAACTCTCTTTTAAATATCAAATGTAGAAGCTGACTACAACTCTTAGGGGCACGCTGTTTTCAAAATGGTAAATGTACAGAATATTGGCAAGTTATCGGCTATCGGCCTGAAAGTTCACAGATTATCGGTATGGGCTCTAAAAAATCAATATCGGTCGATCCCTAATATATAGAGCAATAGAGCGTGTGTGTGTTTGTGTATATATATATATATATATATATATAGAGAGAGAGAGAGAGAGAGAGAGAGAGAGAGAGAGAGATATAGTGTGTGTGTATATAGATAGCCATATAATGTGTGTGTGTATATATATATAGCCATATAGTGTGTGTATATAGAGAGCCATATAGTGTGTGTATATAGAGAGCCATATAGTGTGTGTGTATATAGAGAGCCGTATAGTGTGTGTGTATATATATAGCCATATAGTGTGTGTATATAGAGCCATATAGTGTGTGTATATAGAGAGCCATATAGTGTGTGTATATAGAGCCATATAGTGTGTGTGTATATAGAGAGCCGTATAGTGTGTGTATATAGAGAGCCATATAGTGTGTGTATATAGAGAGCCATATAGTGTGTGTATATAGAGAGCCATATAGTGTGTGTATATAGAGAGCCATATAGTGTGTGTGTATATAGAGAGCCATATAGTGTGTGTATATAGAGAGCCATATAGTGTGTGTATATAGAGAGCCATATAGTGTGTGTATATAGAGAGCCGTATAGTGTGTGTGTATATAGAGAGCCATATAGTGTGTGTATATAGAGAGCCATATAGTGTGTGTATATAGAGAGCCGTATAGTGTGTGTATATAGAGAGACATATAGTGTGTGTATATAGAGAGCCATATAGTGTGTGTATATAGAGAGCCATATAGTGTGTGTATATAGAGAGCCATATAGTGTGTGTATATAGAGAGCCGTATAGTGTGTGTATATAGAGAGCCATGTAGTGTGTGTATTTAGATAGCCATATAGTGTGTGTATATAGAGAGCCATATAGTGTGTGTATATAGAGAGCCATATAGTGTGTGTATATAGAGAGCCGTATAGTGTGTGTATATAGAGAGCCATATAGTGTTTGTATATAGAGAGCCATATAGTGTGTGTATATAGAGAGCCATATAGTGTGTGTATATAGAGAGCCATATAGTGTGTGTATATAGAGAGCCATATAGTGTATGTATATAGAGAGCCATATAGTGTGTGTATATAGAGAGCCATATTGTGTGTGTATATAGAGAGACATATAGTGTGTGTATATAGAGAGCCATATAGTGTGTGTATATAGAGAGCCATATAGTGTGTGTATATAGAGAGCCATATAGTGTGTGTATTTAGAGAGCCATATAGTGTGTGTATATAGATAGCCGTATAGTGTGTGTATATAGAGAGCCGTATAGTGTGTGTATATAGAGAGCCGTATAGTGTGTGTATATAGAGAGCCGTATAGTGTGTGTATATAGAGAGCCATATAGTGTGTGTGTTTATAGATAGCCATATAATGTGTGTGTGTGTGTATATATATATATATATAGCCATATAGTGTGTGTATCACAGTGAATTGCTGGAGAGCTGTTGTGGAAGGAGTTAGAACCCTAGACTGTAAAAAAGCTGGTTCTTTTAATCAGCAAGCAGCTGGTACTGTTGATATAAAGCACAGCTTGAGTGGAAGTGTTCACAGGGAAAATGATGCCTATGTGTACAGGGCAGGCTGCTGCGATAACCTGTATCCCTTGTGCTTGGGTGTGAGGTTAGTGCTTAGACTCTGGGGAAAAATGAAAACACTTGTTTGAAATAGATAGAACATTCTTAATGATGTCATGAGCCCTGTTTGTTTCAGGCTGAAATGTGCCATATTTTGCCATAATTCTAGGCAAATGTAGGCTAGCAGACTACGTTACTACACCAGCAAACTTGTAGGGCCCCAATACACAACACTTAAAGGGGTACTACAGTGCCAGGAATACAAGGCTGTATTCCTGACACTATGACTCCCTCTGCCTCCCTTTTAAAAACCCTTTATTTACTAACCTGATCCCAGCGCCGATGTCCCCTGGGACTGGGTCACAGCTATGCCTTGTCCAGTGTAGCCTGATGAAGAGGCGATAATGCGCATGCATGACAAGTGCCGCATGTGTATTAGGCCATCCCTATAGGAATGCATTGAATCAATGCTTTCCTAGGGGGAAATAGCTAACGCTGGATGTCCTCATGGAGAGCGTGAGGTCATCCAGCATCAGTTACCGTCAGTTACCGGACCAAAAGTACCACTAGAGACTTGTGTGTTGGATGGGGATCTGTGAATGTTTTGTTGAAACCAGCTGCTATTCTCCAAAGTCATACTATATGTTGCTCTGCTTCACTTGACCCTGAATCTCTTTAATATTTTATAAAAGTTTCTGATTGTCCTAACCTTGGCTTTGTTTACATTTTTCTGCTTTCTGGAATCTTTGACCTGTGTACACAGCAATGAGTATTTCTGGTATCTCTGCTTTGGTTTGAAATAAGGTTTACATAAGCCTTTATTCTTTTTTGCTTCTTTAACCCCTTAAGGACCAAACTTCTGGAATAAAATGGAATCATGACGTGTCACACACGTCATGTGTCCTTAAGGGGTTAAGGTGTTTTGTTAAGCTCGGCGGTTGTTTTTTTAAGGTGACATATCTTTCTGTCTCTGAGTATAATATCACCATTACAGCTATATACAATATGCTTACATGTAAAATTGCTTGCAGAGCTCGTGTTCCACATTTATAAATTAATAGTCACTCACTAATAAATCTGCTTAATTGTCTCTCTCTCTCTCTTTCTCTCTCTCTCTCTCTCTCGCTTAGTTTGCATTTTTACATTTTAAGTTCAATAGATATATACAGAGAATATATTTGAAAATGGGTCCACCTAAAAAAGTATAATTTTATGCTGGCCTAATGAGATTTCCGTTCCGGCTTTTGTTGTGCTCACTAGACTTGTCAGTATTCAGCCTCTCTAAAGGGAAGCCACAATAGGATACATGGTAGAAAGATTTGTGGGACCATAAGCAGATATCTCCTCTGTCCTTCCAATATATTGTGTTTCTGAAACTTTTCAGTCTGTGCTCCCCACCCAGGTATCCCACATTTCCATTGAGTCTATTTTCCCATCATTTTTGCTTTTCCAGTTTTCAGTCTGTCCATGTCTCTTCATTCTTTCTTGAAGGTTCTTTATTTCAGTGTCTTTCTGCCTGACTCACACTGCATGTGTCTCTGTTCTCAAACTTCTGCCTTTGTCTCGCTACTTCTCTGCCAGTCTCTCTTTCTTCTTTGTTATTTTCATCCTATTTCCCCCCAATGAGTTTGCTGATGGAGATGACTGCTTTTATGCAGGGACGTATTAGCCGCGAGGCAAACAAGGCATTTGCCTTGGGTGGCATTTTCCAGGGTGCGGCAAAAAAAGCCACCCCCAAATGCCCAGGGCAAATACCTTGTTAGCCTTGTGGCTAACAGTCCAGGTGGGCAGTCGGTCCGGCGGGC
Source organism: Pelobates fuscus (assembly GCF_036172605.1). NCBI lineage: Eukaryota > Metazoa > Chordata > Amphibia > Anura > Pelobatidae > Pelobates > Pelobates fuscus. The sequence continues at coordinate 133,413,994 of NC_086317.1, forward strand.
GGCGCTAGCGAGGGAGCACTTCCCCCTGATCTCTCTGCTCAGCTCCCTCGCGCGCCGCCCGCATAGTGATCATGGGAGCCGGAATATGATGTCATGGGAGCATGGGAGCTGAGCAGAGTGCTCAGGGGAAAGTGCTCCCTCGCCAGCGCCGCCCACCCAACCAGCAGCCAAGCAGCCACTGGACCCCCAGGGAATGGGAGAAACCTCCCACAGGTAAGGAGGCTGGGGGGTTAAATTAAAAAAAAAAAGTGAGTGTGTTACTGTGAGTGTCTGTGTGTCTGTTAGTGTGTGTGTCTGTTAGTGTGTGTGTCTGTTAGTGTGTGTGTCTGTTAGTGAGTGTGTGTTTCTGTTAGCTAGTGTATGCGTATCTGTCAGTGAATGTGTGTGTGTGTATTTAGAAAGCGGGGCAGGGGGAAGGGTTGGGTGGCGCGCGGGGGGGAGGGCAGCACAAAACCAAGATACACAACTGTGTGTGTATGGGAAGGCTGTTGTGTTGTGTGTGTTGTATGTGTGTTCGCAGGCAATGTTTGGGGGGGCATGCTTTGTGTATGAGTAGGTTACATGGAGTGATGTCTATATTGATGTCTATATTGTGTGTGTTGTTATTATTAATTTATTATTTATATAGCGCTAGCAAATTCCTTAGCGCTGTACAATGGTTTGGAGTTTGCTGTATCTGTGCGGGGATGCTAGTGAATGTGTTTGAGGTTGTATGTGTTTGGGAGGCTGTGTGTGCGCATTTAAGAAGAAGCTGATTGTGAGTTTGTTGGGCTGTTTGTGTTTGTGAGGCTCTGTGTGTGTAATAATGTGTGTTTTGCTTTGTTTGTTTGGGAGGCTGTGTGTATGTGTGTGGGCTGTATGTTCATTAAACAATGCCCTGTTGTGTACTCCTTGCACATGGTGTTACTCATACCTCAGGTTTAGAGCCAGGGCACTAGGAATATCACACCCACATTTCCTCCATCATATAATTATACAATGATTTGTTGGCAGAGAAAGTTATCAGTGGCAGACACCCCACATTCTGGTTCTACTATTGGAAATATGCATATTTTGTTTTGTAGACTTTCCTCAGCAATTTTCTCTACACCTAATGCTCTCAGGTTTTCCAGCTGGTGAATAAATATTGATTACTGCTTGCATTACTGTGACACTGATTAAAGAAAGGTTTTCATGCATCAATAAATACTATAAATTACTATTAGTTAACTGATTAGAGAGAAAAATTTATGTCTAGTTTTAGGTTGTAGCGATAAATTCACACCCACAAAGTCAAAGTATGGTCCAAAATAAATATATTAGATCACCTGCAGTTCACATGTAAACATGAAACAAGGCCTGAGGTTATGTTCTTTAAATTTCCACTTCAATGGAAGGAAGTCGGAAATCTTCAGGCACATTAGCTTTTTGAAACCAGTTTATTTCAAAAGTATGAAGTTTCCCTAGGCTGGAATGAGACAATGATCTATAGCAATCACATTGAGTCTTCTCCACCTGTTTGGTCTGTTGCCACCAGACCTTTTAAGAGGCTCTTACCCAAAGTAATCCAAAGGCTGGCCTAACATGCACATGTAGAAAACATGTATATGTTTTCAATTAATACTTTTGCAATGGCTATCCTTTAATCTCCACTTTCAACCATTCTTGCGTATTAATTTGGACTAGAACAAAGAACTGACATCACCTCTACCATATTGAATTACAGTTTATAAAGAACACAATTCTTAAGAAGAAAAACTGTATTTCAGTGTTAAAGAACAGGTTTTTTTTTCCAAAATGCCTATAATCAGAGGCAATGTTTGTTCTCACTACACGTTTGGATCATTATGTATCTTTTAACTCCTTCATAACAAGAGTTGCTGTAAAAAGCACTGGAATATTTATTGTATGTATTTATTTTTGTGGTTTGTGTGTATGTACAGGCTGTGTGTGTGTTTTAGTGTGTTTGGATCAGCCCATAATAGATACCAGTTGGTCTCATGGTACCCGATGGCACAGAGGTGAGGGCAGCACTCTGTCATCCTACTTCTAGAACTATTCTTAAAAAAGGGGTGGGGGGCGTTGATGAGTTGCATTTATAAGAATCAGCTGTCCATGAGTGGTCAACTGGCTTTGCATCTCTTCCTGAGTATGGTTAAAGATAGTATTTGCTTAGTCTACAGGGTCACTAAGTGTTCCATGTTTGTCAGTACAACACCACATTTTAAACTCTTGTCCTGGATCCCTGTATATGTCCAACATTCTGAAATATGCCTAGCAGTTCCACTATTAAATTACGTGACAGTCAGATTTCAAAATGCAGGACGTGGCTGTCTCACATGAAACATAAGGCAGGGCCCTCAGACCATGCATGGTCTGCTCTGCGTGGGCCAGCCAGGGAAGCTTGTAGTCGGTCTGGCAGGCACACATGCCATGGTGACCTGCTAACTTTATGGGTGGATCTAATCCTGTAATAGATGTGCTCACCCCCTCGTTGATGCCCACTTTTGGCCTGCACACTAAACTTAAAGAGACACTATAGTCACCTGAACAACTTTAGCTTAATGAAGCAGTTTTGGTGTATAGAACATACCCCTGCAGCCTCACCATTTAGGAGTTAAATCCCTTTGTTTATGAACCCTAGTCACACCTCCCTGCATGTGACTTGCACAGCCTTCCATAAACACTTCCTGTAAAGAGAGCCCTATTTAGGCTTTCTTTATTGCAAGTTCTGTTTAATTAAGATTTTCTTATCCCCTGCTATGTTAATAGCTTGCTAGACCCTGCAAGAGCCTCCTGTATGTGATTAAAGTTCAATTTAGAGATTGGGATACAATTATTTTAGGTAAATTACATCTGTTTGAAAGTGAAACCAGTTTTTTTTTCATGCAGGCTCTGTCAATCATAGCCAGGGGAGGTGTGGCTAGGGCTGCATAAACAGAAACAAAGTGATTTAACTCCTAAATGACAGTGAATTGAGCAGTGAAATTGCAGGGGAATGATCTATACACTAAAACTGCTTTATTTAACTAAAATACTTCAAGCACAGTGCTAATTCTGTTCTCATTAAAGATTATCCCTAAATTCTCAAAGCAGCACCATATCTTGTCAATGTCCCGCTGTTAGATGAACAGTCCTATGCTGGAACAAATCCATACATATGACAGTATCTGACAGTTCACCGCAATAATACTTGTATTAAAGGGAAACTATAGTGCCAGGAAAACAATGTTGCGATTAAAAACTGCAGTAATTACCTTTGCAGGGTTAAAGGACCTGGAACTATGCATCCTGATAACCTCAATGAGCTGACGTGGTCTGGGTACCTATAGTGTCCCTTTATGTATTCATATGTGTTCACATGCATGATACCATAGGCAACAGCACTGGGCTAAGTTGCATATGAATTAATTAGCACTTTTGTTATCACAAAAGGCAGCCCTTCACCCCCCTTCAGCTATATATTATAGGGCTACTATATTTAAGGGCTTCTTCACCACTGCTAAATAGTGTGTTCAAAAGGAGTAGTTAATGTAGGTATGAGTAGTTAATGTAGGTATGAGTAGTTAATGTAGGTAATGTAGGTACAAGTACGTATCCAAGTCCTATGATGTTTTGTCCATAAACAGATATCAGAAACACACCTGTAAGCATGATCATAGGCTGTCTAAGGGACACGCGACATTAGTAAGAACTAATATAGCTTGTCTACATTTTTGGATGTTTTTTAGAAATTGAGATTTGGCATCAGAACGAGACATTGTGAGCATGCTGGCAGTTAACAACTCCAATAAAAACAGGAGAGTGAAATCAAATAATTTCCTCTGGCTCCAGAGCAGAAAGAGCTCTGGATCGGAAAAAATAAATCTCCTTCAGAAACTTTTTTTGGAAATCCTTTTCATTCTCTTGTTTTATGACTCTTTATTACAAAATAGTGTGATAACAAGACTTGTGCATAGCGGGAAAATTTGGTTCGGCAAAAACATTTTTCCTAAAATTTAATTAGGTCAGGACCTCTGACACATTTGATGATCTGACTCGTTTGAATATCGTCCATAGAAAATATTCAGGAAAATGTTTCTGACAAACATAAAAAAGAAGCACAAAAATGGGCCACAAGAGGCACTATAAAATATGTATGTGATATAAATAGTATGTATATATTTCACAGTAGACTGATAGGTGCATTTTCCTGGTATTTGGTTCACAGATCAAGTGAGAAAAAGTAACCAATGCAGGGAAAACGAGGAAGAGCAGTAAGAAAAAAATATTTTTATAAATGTAGAATTTTTTTTAAATATATTATAAATAAACATGGGTGTTTTTACTGCTCCTCCTTTTCTCCCCTCTATCAGTCACTTCTCACTTAATCTGTGAAGAAGAAATGACTGTTCAAATAAGAAACTATTTCAAATAGGAAAATAAAAAAAACCCTAGAAAGGCAAACAAAAGCTTAATAGTTTTGTTCTATAGTTTGAGACAAATCATGGCATCTTTAATGGAATTCATTTGCGGAGTTACAGAGGAGACATTTGGGCAAACGTTACAGAGGAAACATTTGGGCAAAAGTTTGTATATTTTAAAACTGTATGTATATGTGTGTATAAATTATAAATATAGAGATATATAAATGTATATACTGGTAATCCAAATTATTCAAATCCCATTAAAAAAACAATGAACAGAACAAACAAAAGCAATTGAAATAGCTCAACACAACGAATGCATCAAGTGGTTTCCTCAAATGCAACTGAAAATGCAACTTATATTGACTTCTCCAGTCTGAAAGTTATTCAACCCCCTGAATGGAATCCCTTACAACAGCACAAATATACAAAACCGGTATTGTGTCAAGCACACCTGATGCAACTAATCAAGGGCTTCATTAGTTGCACCAGGTGTGCTTGAGCTGGAACACTTGAAATTCCTGAACTGACTAGGGGTTTGCTGAGTGTCATGTTTGACTCCATGTTAGAAATATAGTTATAGGTATTAAAAAATGTGGATATATATATTTTAAAGGCATATACAGTCTAGACAGTGTGGTTCATCATTTGTTATTTAAATGTTCTCTAATGTAGAACTTTACAATCTCATTACTGTGTATTAAGGAGTTTATTCTCTGATGCAATCTGAAATTAAGAGCATATTTCTTTATTTCTACAGCAAATCATTATCTAGACTGCACCTTGTACTGATGGTATGCTGGGCCTCAACTCAGCTCAGCGTCTGGACGCAATAAAGACGGAGCAGGTTTCCCTTTTGAAAACTCAAAGGTATGGTATAAAATATCTACATAGTCCACACGTACTCACAAAAGCCGTTTACACTATCTTATGGCTCTAGGCAAAAGAATAGCTCCCAAATGCTTATGCAGTACATATATTTTTTCCTGAGTATTTCAGAGGTATTGAGTGTATGGAGTAACCTTTGCACAGTAGAGGTGACACAAGAATCCATAACAAGTAAATGTATTCTTCCGGAATCTTCAGTAGTAGCCAGTGAATTTTTATCATCTAATTACATATGTAGTGAAACTGACTTTCCAAGGTTGATTATAGCTTTAATACTCTAGGGAACGAGTCATCTGGTATACTTTCATCGAGAGAATCAAGTCAAGGTTATGGTGTGATATTGGTTTGAAATACTGTAGTACTGAGTAAAAGAGATGAACCTTGATAGTCTCCACGTTTTGCTATAATGGTCAGAGCGTGTCTACCTTACCTATCTGCAGTTAATCTTAAATAAAGTGACCGGTTGATAGCCGAGTTTCAAAGTTAAGCAATTTTCATCCATTTTCAGGTTACAACTATCTATTTTAGAGTATTGGATGTGCCATTAAGGTTTAGAAGCAAGCAGTAAATTTCCATATTCTGAATGTCAAATGTCACTCAGCATTTGGATGTCCTTGCGGGAAGTGCATTATTGTGATAATTAAGATACTGTCACCATTTGTTATGAGTCTCATGGTGATATATTTAAAAGATGGGTGTTGTTGATGGCACGGCTTTTGTTGCAAAGCATGTGTTTACTAAAATCAACACCACTCTTTGTCTAATGATTGTTCTATTTTGTATCCTCCCCATATAATTTAATAGCGTGCTGACACGTTGTAGCTGGTAAGTCAGCATTTCGTAAGAGCATAAATACTTTTTCCCAACATGGGATAAAGGGTAGCTGTTCTCTCAAAGGTGTTCGAAATAAGCTTAATGATGGTAAACTAAAACATTATAGTCACCAAGCCAGATCTTGGTGACTATTTGGAAATAAAACTTGAAGTAGCATGGACATACCGTATATACTCGAGTATAAGCAGAGTTTTTCAGCACATTTTTTGTGCTGAAAAAACCCCAACTCGGCTTATACTCGAGTCACTGTCTGTATTATGGCAATTTACATTGTATGTACATTGCCATAATACAGACAGGGGGCTGGCAGCGCTTACCTCTCCTGTAGCTCCTGTCAGCTCCCTTCTCCTCCGTGCCGGTCCGTTCAGCACCTCTGTCAGCTCCCAGTGTAAATCTCGCGAGAGCCGCGGGGTCATAGTGCAGCTCTCGCGAGACTTACAGTGTGAGCTGACAGAGGAGCTGCATGGACCGGCGCGGAGGAGAAGGGAGCTGACAGGAGCTGCAGGAGAGGTAAGTGCTCTCTGCCAGCCCCCCTCCCCCCCACTGAACTGCCAATACCACTGGACTACCAGGGAGTGAGAGCCCCCCTCGCTGCCATGTATCAAGCAGGGAGGGGGGACGAAAAAAATAATAATAATAAAATAAAATATTAAAAATAATAATATTAAAAAATAAATAAATAAAAATAATAATAAAAAAATTGCAATTATTATAATTAAAAAATAATAATAAAAATGCCCACCCCCCACCAAGGCTCTGCATCACACTCTGCATCACACACACACTGCACTCATACACACACTGCACTCATACACACACTGCACTCATACACACACTGCACTCATACACACACTGCACTCACACACACACACTGCACTCATACACATACACACTGCATTCACACACACACACTGCACTCATATACACACTGCACTCATACACACACACTGCATTCATACATACATACTGCACTCATACACACACTGCACTCCTACACACACTGCACTTATACACACACACTGCACTTATACACACACACACTGCACTCATACACACTGCACTCATACACACACACTGCACTCATACATACACTGCACTCATACACACACACTGCATTCATATACACACACACTGCATTCATACACACACACTGCATTCATTATATACACACACTGTAAATAAAAATTCAATTAATATATTTTTTTTAGGATATAATTTTATTTAGAAATGTACCAGTAGTTGCTGCATTACCCACCCTAGTCTTACACTCGAGTCAATAAGTTTTCCCAGTTTTTTGGGGTAAAATTAGGGGCCTCGGCTTATATTCGGGTCAGCTTATACTCGAGTATATACAGTATATAATTAGTGATCTACAAATGTACAGAGAGGAATTGCTTATAGGTCTTAAGTAGCACCTAATAACTGTCTCTTTAAATTGAAGTTTCTATTATGCGCAATGAGAGTTTCCTTGAATATTTGCCGTTTTCTTATTATTTGGGTTAATGCGATGAAATCTGCTGGAGATTTTCAGGAGCAAAGCTGTGTTCCCGAATGTTGCAGTAAATAATGCATTCATAAAACATTCTAACATAATAGAATTATGCTTTGTGTGAATGACAAGCTGTTAACATAGTGCATTCCTGTACAACACTACACTTTAATGAGCTAAAAACATACTATAATGAATTAAAGGTAAACGTGGAGGTATGTATGATAACTTTCTTTTTATACCAGCGGAATAGTAAAAAAATAAAAGCAAAATAAAATTCAGATTCATATAAATATATGTTTGTGTGCTATTTTTGACATATTCTAGATCAGTTTTGTTATGGAACCTGTTCTGCATTACAGTATAGCGTGTCCCAAACACTATGCGCGTAGAAACAAAACATCATAGAGCGTTTGATGTGGCATATAAAACTGCTCAGGAATCTTTAGCCTTGATAATCGCTTCCTCGTGAAAAGTAGGTCACTAGTTCTATATTTTAAAAAAAAAAAACACAAAAAACACATGCATTCAGTGTCATCTGAAAATGATTACAATGGCCAAAAAGGTTATCAACTATTTAATATATGTTGGATATATTTGGCAGAAAATAATCATCCAGGTTAATCTAAAACAAATATATTCAGTGTCTTTTGTTTTGAGATGCCAGTATGCTTTTGCCAGCGAAGGGATTATAGGATTGAACCAAATTTATAGGATTATGGTTTCGAGGGAAAGAATATTCTCTCTGCTTTGTATTATCTTGCAGATGATGGACAGATTTAGACCATTTCAATATCTATATTATTGTTCAATGGATTCACTTCTCAATTCACAGATGGGCTTTACAATTTTTCTAGTGTCTTCCAAACCAGTTATTTAAATTATGTTTATTTACACAAAACAAATGATTTATTTACGCAAAATAACAACAAACGGTTTTCTTTTCTTTTAAAGGGATGTCAGTTTTTAAAATTCCAGATGAATTCTGCTGCTATTGGGATTCACATTTTTTTTATTCTACCGCATTACTTCTGGTTAGAAACACTGGATAACAGCTAAAATTAAGAAAAAAACTATTAAACGTAAAAAAAAAAAAAAAATTAAAAGAAAAAAGGTACATTAGTATTGAGCAGTGATATATATCCCTGGGCTTGAATCTCTGAGCCCCGTTTTACACATACCTAGACCAAGGGATGCCCAGTACATTGGTTCTAAGTGCCACTTCCCTCTCCTGCCATTATACTCACTGTGGCTAGGGACCACCATGTCCCCGGGCATACATACCGTTTTACCTCTATATAGTTGGAGCAGGGGCTATCCAAATACCCTCATTTTGTTTAATATGTGATCAAAAGACACTTAATCGACTACTAAATACCAATTCTACTTCACTAGCTCATGTCCAACATCAAAATGAATAGATAAAATAGAAATGGTGTATTTACATTCTTAACCACACCAAATAAATTCTAGAAAATGGAGTATGGAGGTTAAATCATAAATTGTTTAACCCCAAAGTTCTCAGATCAGTGCTTCTTAGCTCTGCCCAGCTAATTCTATTTAAGTCTGAGGTTATAATCAGAAATCCTCAGACTGGGCACTGCATTTTTACTCTATTTCAAGGATATGGAGCTACTGATAGGCTCAAAGCATCAGCTGGACCTCCAGTGGAATTCTCATTACGTTTTTATGGTGCCCGGGGTATTCTTTAATGCATAACATGTTCTATCTAAATGCAAACTGATCAAATGTTGAGGGATGTGATTGTATCTTATTGTTTGCCCCAACCTAGCACCTGTTTTTGCCTTAAAGAATCCTCCATTAATCTTCTGTGATAACTTTTTAAAAAGGTTTTTAAAGGAATATTTTTGCACAAACAAAACAGGGAAGTTTAGTACATGTTTTTGTACACATACATACGACTTACTAAAACTGAATTTTATAAGTCTGTGGCACATCAAAGGTGGTCATTTCCACCCAGACATCAGCGGTTATTATCAAAATATCTGTTTTATCTTAATCTTCTTAGCGTTCACTAATCTCTAAGAAAGAGCTTAGTGTCTCTATCAGTTGAGCTTTTCTCATTTTATTTTTAGTTTAAACATAGTTTTAAATTGGAAAATAGTTATAGCTTTGGAAACATTAAAATGCAATATATATATATTTTATATATAAATATTTTAAAACCCTAGCAGAGAGATTTTTTTTTTTATAGAAGCTATACATTTACAGCTACAGTATTAATCTGCTGATGCTTGTTTAAAACAAATAAAGAATTACAATAATGTTCTATATCTTGAATCACAGTAACCTTGAGCATGTGGAGTGTAATAGGTTATTAGCTATTTTCCCACTGGTGGATCTAGCAACCAGTAGGCATATGATGGAAATTGCCTGTGGTGTCACTATGACCCCCACGTTAGTGCAAGGGAGGTATCATAACTCCCCTATCCATTGACTGTTTTCTGTAATAAAGACAAACAAGTGGGCAGGTATTGCTGCAAAGTACCCCCCTCTCACCATGCCCCCATGCTTTAATATAAAGAACAATGGGTGAACAGATCACTGCCCATTCCCCATGCTCTTACAGCGGGGCACATGTAGGGCTCCAATCAAATAATAATGTGTGACATTATTAGACCTAGTGTGTTAATATTGATAAAGGGAATATCTTTGAATAAAATCAACATTTAGTTGCTGTCCCTAGCCATCAATGATGTTTTTTCCATCATATTTGTATGTGCCAAGGACAGAACTCAAAATCATGCAATAAATAAATTGGCTTGTCCCTTTCCCATTCTTCATATGTCCATAAGGTGTTTCAGAGATGTGGGAAATAACCAAATCGCCCAAAATTTGGACAAATTGCAATATGTTTGGATCCAAGTGCACAATGGTTGAGTCACATTTTATGGCTGGATTCTGCCAGCTGAAAGATGGGAGAGGCGGAGAGGGCTCTGAGCACTCTACGTGTTTATGAAAGAGTCATTGGCAGCCTGTAAGCTTTATTTCATGCACATATATTTGGTGTAAATGTATTTACAGCATGTAGGCATTATTTCAACACATGGGAATTATTTGTACTTTGTGGTGGCATTTTAGAACGCTTCATTGCCAGGAATGCAGTCAAATTGCTCATGCATAGCCATACGTATTTGACCATTTTTTCAAACAAGACCACAAGTTTTTCCATTGATAATCTCATCACATTACTAAAATTAGGAGACAGGGAAGTGAACTCAGTAACATAATTTGCAGAAAGGCATACAAATGGCAACATTTTATATGGCAAAGTATATTTAAACGCAATATAAACTGAAGGTCTTGACTGTTAGTTGTCTGATTCCTGATTACAATAGTTTTAAAATAGGATGTATTTTAATAATATACATTCTTAATACAATATATTTAATGTATGTTTTATTGTTTTTTTATTCTTCTAGGTGGATAAAGTAATGTCCATGTTATATTACACTCTGATTATAGCATTTTTGATTGGCATACAGGCTGCACCAAAGACCAAGGACCATGCTCCAGCAAGGTCTTCTACAAGACCTCGCATTCCACATCATACACATCGGACTAAATCCCTTCATCGTTCTCATGGGAAGATAGATGTAAATGGACCCTCAAACTTTCAGAATTTTACAGTGGACCCTAAACTTTTCAAAAAAAGGAAATTTCGCTCTCCAAGAGTTCTGTTTAGCACACAACCGCCTCCATTGTCTGAGGACTGGCGGAACTTGGAGTATTTGGATGATGAGGAGTCTCTCAATAAGACTATCCGGGCTAAGAGGACGGTGCATCCAGTTCTTCACCGCGGGGAGTACTCTGTGTGTGACAGTGTCAGCATGTGGGTTGGGGAGAAGACCACAGCCACAGACATTAAGGGAAAGGAGGTGACTGTTTTGGGGGAAGTGAACATAAATAATAGTGTTTTCAAGCAGTACTTTTTTGAGACCAAATGCATGGACCCAAAGCCAGTGTCAGGTGGATGTCGTGGGATTGATTCAAAGCATTGGAACTCTTATTGTACCACCACGCACACCTTTGTCAAAGCATTGACCATGGAAGGGAAGCAAGCAGCATGGAGGTTCATACGGATTGATACAGCTTGTGTCTGCGTGCTAAGCAGGAAAGGTCGCTCCTAAGTGGATACTTTGTTGCTCCCAAGCTCCTCCCCACCCCTACCTCAGCCTGTAAATTATTTTAAATTATATGGACTGCATGGTATATTTATAGTTTATACTGTAAAAAAGAGAAGCATTATTTATTATTAAACAGTTTTCAAAATTGCTTGTTTGCTTTTATTGAACGGTATTCCTATTTCATTTTACTTTTTTCATGTATGAATTGTCCTATCTATGTATTTAGAACACGTACAAATTAGCAAATAATTAGATTGACATTTGCACAACACTTGAACTCTGTTCTAGATGCCCAGTTAGCCCCATGGATGTGCAATGGGAATGTATTCCCTGATCTAGCATCCTTCTTTCATTAAATACATTCATTTGTGACATGAAATTTAGCTAAACAGGTTCTTGTGCGCATGAAATGTCAAAATGATTAGCTGTTATTGCAAGATCGTGAAAAGCCATGAGAATAATGAATTAAAAAAAAGTAAAAATAAATAAATATATATATATAGATAGATAGATAGATAGATAGATATTATGAATGACAAATTATGTTTAATACATTTCTGTCTATACTCCTATTTTCATACTTGCAGTTCACCGTGCTATACTGGACATGATAAAGATGTGAATCCTACATTGTGCCATGCAAAATGTTTAATTAGAACAAATTAACTGCTACATGGAAGTTTCAAAATATATGTTCATATTTAAGAAAATGGAAACTACTCTAAATATATCATTACTGAAAGGCACACTCAGAACACCATAACCATAATGGTTTCAGAGGTTCCCTCTTGTCCCACTGGGACAAGTAGTCAAACCATTTGAGAATGGTTTAACAACTTACCTTGGGTCCAATTGGTGCTGGTCATATAATCCTCTAAAGCCAGAAGCTCCAGCAAGGAGCTTCTGTTAGCATCACTGAACTAAGCCCTGCAGTACAGTGCTGGCTCATTGGATGAGAGAGTAAGCCGAGTACCAGTTTAACACAGTTCAACACTTACCTGGGCTCCCTTGAGTGCATTTGTTGAGCTGCATAAGTCAGATGTTAATTAATGCAAAACAGTTTCTCTCAAGTTATTCAATGACTAAGAGCAATTTGCTTAAAGTGCTCCTATATTTCCATCTGGTGTTTCCAGCTCAGAAAAAAATAGCCAAGAGGGATGTGGTGGTTGGTGGTGGTCCTTGGAGTGTACCTTTAAAGGTGGACTTGAAGTAAGGAAATATAATGTATCAGAAGATATGTTTTCATGTGAATAAACAGGAATACAAAACAGATTTTTTTTTTTTTTTAAAAAGGAGCCGAACATAAAAGATGAAAAATGTCAAGAGTTAATTTTTTCTTGATTAACTCTTTCTTGATCAATTTTCTATTTAATTAAATACTTTTTGTAATTCATGGAGTGTGGTATTACTTTAATGATTTTTCAAATTGTTACCTAGCTAAAAAGAGACGTGTCCATCAAATTTCTCACATTTGTTTTTGCTGTTGATCCAAAAGAAGGCAAAAAAAAAACCAGTTTGAAGCACTTCCAATTTTGCAACAAACTAGGAACAAATGTCCTCTTGACCAAAGAATGGCAGTCAGATCTTTCCTTTAATCGAGAAGCTTTTACCCCACTAACTAAAAATGATGTCCCTATATATTATGTTCTTGCTAGCCTCCTCTCTGCCTAGCCTGCCTAACTCCTACACAAATATCCCCTCCCCAACCCGCTCCAAAAAAAAGGGAAGTGAAGGCAGCAGGAACATGTCGGCCTGCTTGGTAGTGATGTTGGCGCCATGCTAAGAAATGCAAAGTTGGAAGCCCCTCCAAATATGAACATTGCCTTCAAAAACAGGACATGTTCAGGGAAATCCGGATGTATGGTAAACCTAGTGAATGTCGTCTCATTCAAGAACTGTGAATGGGAAGATTGGCAGATCCTCTTCCAAGTCTCATAGGTACCCATTGCTGATGATGCTTACCCATGCAAGTACAGCATCAGGAACATTAAAGGGTCACTAGGGGCACCATAACATCTTCATCTCAAGGAAGTCTTTATGGTGTCAGAAGGTCCTTTTACAAACAGTTTACCACCAAAGTGCTCTCAACAGAGCTAATCATCAGCACCAACTCCTCCGACACTGCCTTGACAGTGGAAGCCTTTCACTACCAATGACAGTGATGAGCTTAGAGTGTCAACTGATGCCCTCAGTCTATAATTGGCCTTCTGTTGGAAACAAATGCTTTAGACATAAAATAAAAATACAAACATTTGAACTCTGTATTGTCTTATAACAACTCATCAGGGTAACTCATTAAACCTAGAAAGGTGGAACTTGTCAAGGAAATTGCAATTATTATTCCAGTATATCCAAGTTGGAAAGATTAATCTCAGCCAATGATGGGCATTACTTCTGGCTGAGGTAGTCCAAGCAGGGATCAGTACCCACGGACCAGAGGTAAGATATCAAACTATAAAAAAATAGTTGGACTCTTAACAATGGGGGGCGATGTCTGGGATTAGTGGTTATGGTATTTGGAGTCTACTTTAAATAGGCTAAAGGATTTAAGGGGTTTTGGATCGCAGCATGGAATAGTTCAATATATTAAATGCTCAGTTATGTTGAAATGTTCCTTTACTAAAAAAAAAGTAGGTTTGAGGGACTGTTATAGCATGGAGTATAGGTGCATTGAGAGGTTTTTTTTTAAAATATATTATTGGACGTATGTTTCATTTAACAGTTCTGGAAATATTTTTTTCTGGGCTATTTTAGGGACTACAAGGTTGATTTGATTAGCACATGCTACTGGTTGGTGTTTTGGGCACATATCCAGTTCCCATGTAGTTGGGTGCAATGTTTAAGGGATTTGAACAATTTTCTTCTTTATCCACAAAGTCAATATTAGAGCATGAATAATAGAAATATAGAAACAGAGCAAATTACACAAATTCATATAAAATTAACTCTTCTCTGAGCAGTGGATTCTAGTGAGCAGACCAGGACCGTATTTACATGTCAGTTGCCTGACGGCACAGAATTCTAAAGTGCCTCCTGCACTACCCCCTCCCCCCCCTCCCCTGCTTAAATGAATCTTAAAAAAACATACATTAGAATGTGAAAACTGCATATCTATATAATATAGATGTATGTCAATATCTCTGCTTGCAATGTATTTTGTTTGAATATGTTAGTATTGTAAGTGTATGCAGCTGTGTAAAAGGTGGGTTAATGTCGAAGTTAGATTACATAGGGTGTTCAGAGTTGAGGATTAGAACATTGATGTTCTAGTTGTGTTATAGGGGTGCTTAGAATTATTGCGTTTAGGGTTACCATTAAACTTGTACATGGAGGGTCCTGCTATACTCAGGAGACTTCGCTGAACACATAAATGAGTGTTTTAAAAGAGTAAAACATATCACAACAATGATATCGTCAGTGAAACGTGTGTGCAAAACGCAAAAAAAATGCACATTCACTGAACCAGTTCACGAAAAACGGGAACTGCACATTAGAAAACAGTAGAACAGCAGAATTAGAAAAAAAAAAAATCTCCTTCAATTTTTCCAGTGAGGCTGTTTTGAAGAAAAAAAAAAAAAGGAAACTTTTCTTGTCAGTCTTCCATAATTGTTACTGGGAAAATCGTGTGGAATATGTGTCCAAATATGCTTCAAAAATTTAAATGGACAATGGTCACTTTAATTTTAGGAATGTGACTGTGTGTGTGGTCAGGGGCTGGGCTCTCCCGAGGGAAAAAAATAATGTATAAGTATTTTACTGATATTTTTAGGTAATAGGATAGATAAGATTTTATGCTTTCTTGGCTTCTGGAGTGAGGTTGGTAGATATACTCAGGGAGTAGAGGAAGCTAGCAGTCAGTGATAAACTGCATGTCTGACCATCTGACCAAAACTTAGTTAATTTTGAGCATGACCAAGACAGGATTTTTTTCTGCCATGTCCAGTGAAGTGTATGTCAGGGGAGGAGCATTATTCTCTCTCGTCAACTCCTCTCCCAACATATCATCTGTAGAGACTGGCAGGATTATTCACTAAAGTGAGAATGCAAAGAAATTCAAACTTAAGGCCAAAATAGCTGAATTTGAAAAATTATCTAAATTAGCTCTACTTCCAGTTTGGCCTATTATTTGTAATTCACTCTGAATTCACTTTGAAATCTCACTTTAGTGTATATAACCTCGTTCTAATATAACGCCAAACAATTTCAAGCAGACAATGACCAGGAACAGTTTTCAATATCTAGTATGCTTGGTTTCTATGTTTGACAACTGTCTCAAAAACTAAACTACATGCTCAAAAGTAATCATTTAAAAAAATGACAACCTAGAGGATTTGCCAGATGCATTTTGATTTTCTTCACTTGAGCATTTTACCACAATTATGAGTGGATGGTGCAATTATTGCAATTATTCCTTGACTTACAAAGAATATCTGACAAAAGCGCTGCATATTGGAAATATCGTGCTAATCCTTTCAAACAACCTCAACAAACATGATATAGGTGTAGGGATTATTAGAGCATGGTTATTTTTGGTGTCTGGTCCTTAACCCTCTATTTTGTTGCTAGGGCTGCATTTTCAGCCTTTTGTATGCTCTTGAGTTGGCTCAGTAAAATAAGGGGATAAACATAAGAACTGTATGGACAGTTGTAGGGAGAGGAGAAGGATGGGAGAGGGAGTGAGTGTCAGGATCGGGACAGGGATCCAACACGCAGAGTACAAAGAGTGGAAAGGTACGTATACCGGGCCTTAGAATGGCCGGACTAACGTACCGAGAGTAATAGAGAATAGTCAGAGACAAGCCGAGGTCGAGGGAACGAGAAGACAGATAAGCGAGAGACAAGCCGGGTCAAGGGAGAACAGAGAAGCAGGGAAGTACAACAAGCCGAGTCAAAACCAAATAGAGCAAACTAGAATACCAGAGCACTGAGTGACTAGACAAGCTAGAACCACGACAGGGCAATGAGCTGAAGTGAGAAGTAAGCTTAAATACCCTGGCTCTGGATGGTAATCACGCCTCTGACAAGTACCGATTGGATATCGGACACTTGAGTGACAGGTCGCTCGTGATAGCGTCATGACGTCACGTATTGAGCGTCCTGCTAGAAAAGGACGTGGATTCCTCGCGGCCGGTGTTTAAGTGACTGGATGAACCGCGAGGAACGGAGGAAACAGCTCGCCTGGACGGATAAACCACCAAGTCTCTACCTCCCTTAGAGGTAGAGGCCTCAGGTACCCTGACAGTACCCCCCCTCTCAGATACGCCCACCGGGCGGAATGAACCGGGGCGAGATGGGAAGCGGAGGTGAAATGCTCTGCGAAGGCGAGAAGCATGAACGTCCTCCTGAGGTACCCAACTCCTCTCCTCAGGACCATATCCCCTCCAGTTGACCAGATATTGCAATTTTCCCCTTGAAATTCTGGAGTCAATGATGGAGCTGACCTCGTACTCCTCCCGACCCTCCACCTGAACAGGACGAGGTGAGGAGACCTTAGAGGAGAATTTGTTGCAAATAAGAGGTTTCAACAAGGAGACATGAAAGGAGTTAGGAATGCGTAAGGCAGGTGGCAGAGCAAGGCGATACGCAACCGGATTGATACGAGTGAGAACCCTGTAAGGGCCTATGTAACGAGGAGCAAATTTCATAGATGGAACTTTTAGGCGAATATTCTTGGTACTCAACCATACCCTATCCCCAGGAACAAAAACAGGAGCCGCTCTTCTATGCTTGTCAGCGTGTTTCTTGAACAGTGAGGAACTATGTAATAGAATTTGCCGAGTCTGATCCCATAATTTCTTCAGGTTGGCGACATGATCATCAACCGACGGTATCCCCTGAGAAGAGGAAACCGAAGGAAAAATCGAAGGATGAAAGCCATAGTTCATGAAGAAAGGGCTAGAGCGAGTTGAATCGCAAACAAGGTTATTGTGTGCGAACTCCGCCCAAGGAATCAGACCGACCCAATCGTCCTGGTGTTCGGAAACAAAGCAACGTAGATACTGTTCGATCTTTTGATTAGTACGTTCAGCAGCTCCGTTAGACTGAGGGTGATAGGCAGAGGAGAAGTTCAATTTGATGCCCATTTGAGAACAAAAGGATCTCCAGAAACGTGAGACAAATTGAGAACCTCTATCAGAAACAATCTCTGAAGGAATCCCATGTAGGCGAAAAACCTCCCTCGCAAAAATCTCCGCCAATTCAGGAGAAGTCGGAAGTTTAGGTAATGGCACGAAATGTGCCATCTTAGTAAATCTATCCACCACCGTGAGAATAACAGTCTGTCTCTTGGAAGCAGGCAAATCAACTATAAAGTCTATGGACAAACAGGACCAAGGTCTCTCAGGAATGTCCAAGGGGTGTAACAGGCCACATGGAGATGCATGAGGTAGTTTAGTCTTGGCACAAGTCTCACAAGCTGCGACGAACTCCTCAATATCTTTACGAAGTGAAGGCCACCAGAAATCCTTGGATATCAGAGAGTATGTCTTGCGAATACCAGGATGACCAGCTATTTTACTTTCGTGAAAGCATTGTAAGAGCTCCAGTTGAAGTTCAGGAGGAACAAAGTTTCTTCCCTCAGGAGTGTTTCCAGGAGCTAGATGTTGTGACTTCAAGATCTGGTCAAGTAGCGGAGAATGAATTTTGAGACTGGTATTAGCAATAATATTGCATTTGGGTACAATGGAGGACAACAGTGGTTCAACTGAGGCAGAGGGCTCATATTGGCGAGATAGCGCATTGGCTTTAGAATTCTTTGACCCAGGTCTGTAAGTCAGAACGTAATTGAAATGGGTAAGAAACAACGACCAACGAGCCTGCCTGGAGGACAGACGTTTGGCCTCTCCGATATAAGACAAGTTTTTGTGGTCTGTCAGAATGGTAACAGGATGTAAAGTACCTTCCAATAAATGTCTCCACTCTTTCAAAGCCTTGATAACCGCTAGTAATTCTCTGTCACCAATGTCATACCTGCTCTCAGTACCGGTCAATTTTTTAGAGAAAAATCCACATGGATGTAATGGTTTATCAACACCCAACCTTTGAGATAGGACAGCACCTAAACCCGTCTCTGATGCGTCTACCTCAAGTAAAAAAGGCAGAGAAGTGTCGGGGTGGACTAAAATTGGAGCGGAAGCGAAAAGCTCCTTGAGAGTTTTGAACGCCAGGAGAGCTTCAGTAGTCCAATTCTTAGTATCAGCCCCCTGTTTGGTCATGTTAGTGATAGGTGCGATAATGGAAGAATAGCCCTTAATAAAGCGCCTATAATAATTAGAAAAACCAATAAATCTCTGTACGGCTTTAAGACCTTTGGGTAAAGGCCACTCTAGAATGGATTGGAGCTTATCCGGATCCATCTTAAATCCCTCCCCAGAGATCACATAGCCGAGAAAGGTTACCTGGGTTTGATCAAAGCTACATTTCTCCAACTTGCAGTACAAGCCATGCTGGAGAAGCTTGTGCAAAACCCTCCTGACTTGCTTGTGATGAATCTCAATGTCACTAGAATGAATGAGTATATCATCTAGGTATACAATGACGCAATCTTGCTGAAATTCCCTAAGAACCTCATTTATCAGATCCTGGAATACAGCTGGTGCATTGCATAACCCAAAAGGCATAACAGTATATTCATAGTGACCATATCGAGTATTGAATGCCGTCATCCACTCATGTCCCTGCTGGATTCTCACCAAGTTATATGCCCCTCTGAGGTCTAACTTGGTGAAAATTGTAGAGCCCTTCAAACGATCGAAGAGTTCGGTAATCAAGGGAATTGGATAGGCATTTTTAATGGTTATCTTATTTAGGCCTCGATAATCAATACAAGGTCTCAAAGAACCATCCTTCTTTTTAACAAAAAAAAATCCAGCCCCAGCAGGGGAGGAGGACCTTCTAATGAATCCCTTGTCTAAATTTTCGTGAATATACTCCTCTAGAACTGAGTTCTCTTTCGTAGATAACGGGTATACATGACCTCTGGGTGGCATGGTACCAGGGAGTAGGTTAATTTTGCAATCAAAGGACCTGTGTGGGGGTAAGGTATCGGCTTTCTTTTTGTCAAATACAGCCTTTAAATCTAGATACTGAGACGGAATTTGTGTCTCTGTAGAATTATCAGAGTTAGCCGCTGTATTGGTTAAGCCGAGAGGTGAGACTTTCCGCAAGCACTTCTCTTGACAATTCTGTCCCCACGAAACTATCTCCCCTGACTCCCAATTAATAATAGGGTTATGTCTCCTCAACCAGGAGTACCCCAGCACTATGGGAATAGACGGAGAAGAAATGAGCAGTAAGGATATGTCTTCTCTATGTAGGATGCCAACAGTTAAGTTAATCGGTATGGTCTCATGGAAGATAACAGGCTCAAGTAACGGTCTACCATCGATGGCCTCAACGGCCAGTGGTGTCTCTTTTAACTGGGATGGAATAGCATGCTTGGCAGCAAAACCCTGATCTATAAAGCTCTCAGCAGCTCCAGAATCGATTAGTGCCATAGTCTTAACTACTCCCTTCTCCCACTTTAAAGAAACGGGTAACAGAAGCCTGAGCTCTTTGTAGTTGTGAATAGAGGACAAAGTAGAGACACCCAAGGCCTGTCCCCTAGAGGAACTTAGGTGCGAGCGTTTCCCGAACGATTGGGACAGTTTAGGCGTAAATGACCCCTGACTCCACAATACATACATAAGCCCTCCCTTCTCCTGTACTGTCTCTCACTCTCTGTGAGATGAGTACTGCCTATCTGCATAGGTTCAGGAATACGTAAGTCCTCGAACTCAGAAGTTTGAAAAGTAGGCGCTAGTTTAAAGGAGGGTCTACGGGTCCTATCTCGAGTGTTCAGCCTCTCTCTTAAGCGTTCATCAATACGAGATATAAAAGAAATTAAATCCTCCAAATTTTCAGGGAGTTCTCTAGTAGCGACCTCGTCAAGAATTACATCTGATAACCCATTCAGAAACACATCTATATAAGCCTGTTCGTTCCACTTAACTTCTGCCGCCAAGGACCTGAACTCTAGTGCATAATCCACAAGTGTTCGATTGTCTTGTCTAAGGCGCAACAGTAATCTAGCTGCATTGACCCTCCTACCAGGGGGGTCAAAAGTTCTTCTAAACGCAGCTACAAAGGCATTATAATTATAGACTAGTGGGTTATCATTCTCCCATAAAGGATTGGCCCATCTCAAAGCTTTTTCAATGAGTAGAGTGATAATAAATCCAACCTTCGCTCTATCAGTAGGATAAGAGCGGGGTTGTAATTCGAAATGGATGCTAATCTGGTTTAGAAAGCCACGACACTTCTCCGGTGACCCGCCATAACGTACTGGTGGGGTAATACGGGAAGAAGCACCTACAGTGGCTACCTCTAGACCTGAGACTGCAGGAGAAATAGAAGGAGTACGTGTCTCCTCAGGTGGGTTACTAGCACGAGACAAAAGTGCCTGTAGTGCTAGGGCCATCTGATCCATCCTATGCTCCATGGCGTCAAACCTGGGATCAGAAGAACCAAGCTGACTGTTTGTACCTGCAGGATCCATTGGCCCTGTCGTAATGTCAGGATCGGGACAGGGATCCAACACGCAGAGTACAAAGAGTGGAAAGGTACGTATACCGGGCCTTAGAATGGCCGGACTAACGTACCGAGAGTAATAGAGAATAGTCAGAGACAAGCCGAGGTCGAGGGAACGAGAAGACAGATAAGCGAGAGACAAGCCGGGTCAAGGGAGAACAGAGAAGCAGGGAAGTACAACAAGCCGAGTCAAAACCAAATAGAGCAAACTAGAATACCAGAGCACTGAGTGACTAGACAAGCTAGAACCACGACAGGGCAATGAGCTGAAGTGAGAAGTAAGCTTAAATACCCTGGCTCTGGATGGTAATCACGCCTCTGACAAGTACCGATTGGATATCGGACACTTGAGTGACAGGTCGCTCGTGATAGCGTCATGACGTCACGTATTGAGCGTCCTGCTAGAAAAGGACGTGGATTCCTCGCGGCCGGTGTTTAAGTGACTGGATGAACCGCGAGGAACGGAGGAAACAGCTCGCCTGGACGGATAAACCACCAAGTCTCTACCTCCCTTAGAGGTAGAGGCCTCAGGTACCCTGACAGTGAGACCCTGATGGCCTATTTGCCCTGTTCTTTGCCCATTACGTCCAGGGGGTCCATGTTTTGTTGAATTTGGCTGAGGAACCTAGAAGTCGATGAGTAATTTCTTCATTTTCCATCACATGTACTCAGCGTATTACTTTTGTAATCGAGGGAGGTTTTTAGGCTTCCAGTGAAGTGCTAGTTCCATCTTGGAAGTCATGAGGATATGCAGCGGGAACTAGAAGAATATCAGTGCCCTCTTGCCGTCTGCCTCCTCTCTCTCCCCCCCATCCAGTATATTTCGGCAGAGTAGGCACCTTCCATGCAGGTAAGCACGTGCCTCTGTGTTGGTCAGGGGTGTATTAGCCGCGAGGCAAACAAGGCATTTGCCTTGGGCGGCATTTTCCAGGGGGCGGCAAAAAAAGCCGCCCCCAAATGCCCAAGGCAAATGTCTTGTTAGCCTTGCGGCTAACAGACATGCGGGCCGGGCGGCTGGACGATCGGGCGGCACTGCCTGGTGGGCGGGCGGGCGGCCGGCGAGGGAGCACTTCCCCTGAGCTGTCTGCTCAGCTCCCTCGCCAGCCGCAGAGTGAGGCTGGGAGGCGGAGCCGGAATATGACGTCATATTCCGGCTCCCAGCCTCACTCTGAGGCGCGCGAGGGAGCTGAGCAGACAGCTCAGGGGAAGTGCTCCCTCGCCGGCCGCCCGCCCGCCCACCAGGCAGTGCCGCCCGATCGCCCAGCAGCCACTGGACCGCCAGGGAGGAAGAGACACCCCCCCTCCCCAGCATTCCCAAAGGTAAGGAGGCGGGGGGGGGGAGGGTTAAATGAAAAAAAAAATGTGTGAAAAATAAATTCAAAATAAATGTGTGAAAAATAAATTAAAAAAAAATGTGTGAAAAATAAATTAAAAAAAATGTGTTAAAAATAAATTTTAAAAAAATGTGTTAAAAATAAATGTAAAAAAATTTGTTAATGTGGGTGGGTGAGTGTGTGTCTGTGTCTGTTAGTGTGTGTGTGTGTGTGTCAGTGTGTGTGTCTGTCAGTGTGTGTGTCTGTTAGTGTTTGTGTCTGTTAGTGTGTGTGTGTGTCTGTTAGTGTGTGTGTGTCTGTCAGTGTGTGTGTCTGTTAGTGTGTGTGTGTGTGTGTGTGTCTGTCAGTGTGTGTGTGTCTGTCAGTGTGTGTGTCTGTCAGTGTGTGTGTGTCAGTGTGTGTGTCTGTTAGTGTTTGTGTCTGTTAGTGTGTGTGTGTGTGTCTGTTAGTGTGTGTGTGTCTGTCAGTGTGTGTGTCTGTTAGTGTTTCTGTCTGTGTCTGTTAGTGTGTGTGTCTGTGTCTGTTAGTGTGTGTGTCTGTTAGTGTATGTGTGTCTGTTAGTGTGTGTTTGCCTGTGAGTGTGTGTGTGTATGTTAGTGAGTGTGTGTGTCTGCTAGTTTGTGTCTGCTAGTGAGTGAGTGTGTGTCTGTTAGTGAGTGTTTGTCTGTTACTGAGTGTGAGTGTGTCTGTTAGTGTGTGTGTTTCTGTTAGCGAGTGTGTGTTTCTGTTAGCAAGTGTATGCGTATCTGTCAGTGAATGTGTGTGTGTGTATTTAGAATGCGGGGCGGGGGAAAAGGTTGGGTGGGGGTGGCGCGGAGGGAGGGGGGGCGCCTGAGTTTTGTCCTGCCTAAGGCAGCACGAAACCAGGATACACCACTGGTGTTGGTAAATACCTGTCCGCTTTTAGGGGTGTCCTTTGGTGGCCAGATGGCAACCTTCTGGGCCCCCTGTGATGGGCCTTTGGCCTGCTCCTCATGGCACATAAAAAGTGGACCGCCCACCCCCCCCAGTTATGCCACTGTCAATCCTAAAACACTTTCATGTATCCAGCTCTACTGTCTATAGAACATATTTCAAAAGCACACAAATACACAAACATTGGAATTAATCAGTGACTCACTTATCATTTTGGTTATAAATATCACAGTACCACTATTTTTATTTATTCTTCGCTCATCTAATATTCCCGAGTAATATTTTGAAAGATACATACAATAGGTTGATCACACGTCTGCCCGTCTCAGCAATGTCTCACCGTTGCAGAGAGCATTCTCTACTGTAACATTGTATTCAGCAAAAGCAGCCCTTGCTGAGATGGGCAGGGTGGAGTTCTCCCGGTGATGCTGTAAGGAGATACATCAGACGTGGGATCCACCTATTGTAAGTACCGTATTTATTGGCGTATAACACGCACTTTTTCTCCCTGAAAATAGGGGGCAAATGATGTGTGCGTGTTATACGCCGATATACATATTTAACGCTCCATAAGACACACTTTTTTTCCCCTCAAAAGTGAGGGGAAATGTCTGTGCGTCTTATGGAGCGTATGTGAAGGTTTACTTACCTGTCTTGAAGCGTGGGCCGGTGTTCAGCGCGCACCGCGGTACTGGAACTTCAATTTCAGGTTCCAGTTTCCGGCGGGACTGAAAGGAAGTGTGCACACTTCCTTTCAGTCCCGCCGGAAAACGGAACCTGAAATTTAAGTTCCTGTAACGCGGTGCGCGCTGTGAAGCCGGCCCACGCTTCAAGACAGGTAAGTAATTATGGGACAAGGGGAGGGAAAGTGCACTATGGGACAAGGGGAGGGGGGGGACACTATGGGAGGGGGAGAACACTATGGGATGAGGGGGGGAACACTATGGGAGGGGGTGGAAAATACTATGGAATGGGGGGAACACTATGGGATGAGGGTGGGGGAACACTATGGGAGGGGGGGAGAATACTATGGGAGGGGGGGGAAATTTCCTTCTTAAAATGAGGTGCGTGTTAGACGCCGGGGAGTGTTATACGCCAATAAATACGGTATTTTTGTTAATTCTTTAGAGTGGTATAAGGGGTTCCCACTCAGGTGGTTTGTAGCGGTCACTGCTACCACACACATCGATTCACTGTGTATTTCATAGTTACATAGCTGAAAAGAGACTTGCGCCCATCAAGTTCAGCCTTCCTTACATTTGTTTTTTTGCTGTTGATCCAAAAGAAGGCAAAAAAAAACCAGTTTGAAGCACAATTTTGCAACAAGCTAGGAAAAAAAATCCTTCTTGACCCCAGAATGGCAGTCAGATTTATCCTTGGATAAAGCAGTTATTACCCTACATTGAAAGATTATATCCTTGAATATTCTGTTTTTGCAAGTATGCATCTAGTAGCTGTTTGAACATCTGTATGGACTCTGATAAAACCACTTCTTCAGACAAAGAATTCCACATCCTGATTGTTCTTACAGTAAAAAAAACCTTTCCTTTGCCTTAGTCGAAATCTTCTTTCTTCCAGTTTAAACGCATGGCCTCTTGTCCTATGTAAAGTCCGGTTTGTGAATAGATTTCCACACAATGATTTGTATTGGCCCCGAATATATTTGTATAATGTTATCATATCCCCTCTCAGGCAACGTTTTTCTAAACTAGATAGGTTTAAATTTGCTAACCTTTCTTCATAGCTGATATGTTACATTCCTTTTTATTAATTTTGTAGCCCGCCTCTGCACTTTTTCTAGTGCCATAATATCCTTCTTTAGAACAGGTGCCCAAAATTGCACAGCATATTCAATATGTGGTCTTACCAGTGATTTATAAAGAGGCAAAATGATATTCTCGTCCCACGAATTAATTCCCTTTTTCATGCATGACAATACCTTACTGGCCTTAGCCACTGCTGATTGACATTGCACATTGTTGCATAGTTTGTTGTCTATAACAATTCCCAAGTCCTTTTCGTGTGTTGTTATCCCTAATTCGCTTCCCTTGAGGGTATACGTTGCTTGTGCATTCTTTACGCCGAAGTGCATAACTTTGCATTTTTCAACATTAAATGTCATCTGCCATTTGAGTGCCCAGTCCCCCAGTCTATCTAAATCCTTCTGCAGCAAAGTACTATCTTGCTCACATTGTATTATTTTACAAAGTTTTGTGTCATCTGCAAACACTGAAACATGACTTTCAATGCGGTCTTCAAGATCATTTATAAACATGTTAAATAGAAGGGGTCCCAGAACAGACACCTGAGGGACACCACTTGCCATCTCTGTCCAGCTTGAAAATTTACCATTAACGACAACTCTTTGTACTCTGTTTTTAAGCCAATGTTCTACCCAAGAACAAGCATTTTCATCTAGACCGATTTCCTTGAGTTTGAACACTAATCTTTTGTGTGGAACTGTATCAAATGCCTTAGCAAAATCCAAATAGATCACATCCACTGCAACACCCTGATCTATACTTCTACTTACTTCTTCGTAGAATGCAATCAAGTTAGTTTGACACGACCTGTGCTTCATAAAACCGTGCTGATTTTTGCTGATAACCATGTTCTTCTCAAGGAATTCTTGAATATTATCCCTTAATAACCTTTCAAATATTTTACTAGCCACAGAAGTTAAGCTCACAGGTCTATAATTTCCAGGCAAGGATTTTGAACCCTTTTTGAATATAGGAACCACATCTGCCTTCCTCCAATTCTCTGGAACACTTGCTGAAAGAAAAGAATCTTGAAAGATTAAAAACAAAGGTTCACTTATACCTACACTTAGTTCCTTAAGTACACATGGATGGATACCGTCAGGCCCTGGAGCTTTGTTTATTTTAACTTTCTTTAGTTGCTGCAGCACCTTGTCTTGAGTTAACCAATTACAATTATTCTGCAAGTTTTAGTAGCAATCATTTGCACAATCATTTCACCTTTTTTACAATATTTTGAAAGTGTAGACTAAGTAAGCTAAGACTAAGCTAAGTATATATGAAAATAGTGACATCTGCCTGTCAATAAAATACAAGTTAACTTATTGACAGGCCAGTTGTCAACTTCTGACTTCACAGTGGCACTTTAATTTATAATGGTTCTTTTATCTTCAAGGGCCTTTGCATAAAATAATGCAAAAATTATCATTTTGATGCATGTTTTTACATCCCCCTTGGTATCCGGTGGTCCTAAATTACAGTGGAAGTAAATTATATCTGATTAAATCTTTCCCCCGTGGGCACCACCATCTTCTGTCATAAACTCTTGGTTCTTCAGCCCACTAGGAGCCATGCCAATATGAGTATACTGGTATATTGTATTTTATTTTGTTTCTCATCTTGACTGTTATCTATTATTAAGGATTTACTGTCCCTTTAAGTTAACATCAGTAAGTGCTTGATTATGTTTATGGTAATGTGGTAATGCATCAGCCTAAGGGCCTTACAATCAGGAAAATGAATTTTCCATTACAAGAAAAGCAGGAGACTCCTACAGAACCCAAACATTGTTTGATCATGGCTTTCACTCTTCATATTCTCACTGTATCCACAGTTGGTGATTAAAAGGGCGTGTTGCTTCTTTATTATTGCTTTCTTTTTGGAAGCTGTTGAATGATTTACAACAAAAGAAAACTAGTGTACTATACATTTTCCACTAATTGCCTCTTTTGCTGTCAATGTCATTTACCTTTTGGTTCGGGAAGACTTTTCTCTACATATGCATTTGTATCGAAAATAAATAAGTAAAATTGACCTTGTACTGCACACTGTCATTTATTGTGTGTACAATGTCAAAATTTTTACATATAAAATGCAAACATCCAATCACTGTTTTTCGGTAACACCGGCCGGTAGGAAGATCTAGAGATCTCCCTGCACGGCGCTCTGCTGATCACTGTACATGCTGCCTCTGGCTGAGAGTAGTGCTTGGCAAATAATCCCTCCAGGTCAGAGACTGTAAGGGTGCTTTCAGCAGATTCCACAGGTAGCCCAAAAGGTCACCAGGGAAGGTGATCAGATCCCTCGCTCAATGTACAATGGTAAGCAGATGGTGGGGTCATCTAAATATAAAAAAATGAGCACTATGTGGGGAGTCTGAACAAGGAAATACATCCACCCCGCACACAATCTACCCCTAAACAGTCACCCTGTCAAGCAACCCATTCCCCACAGACACACAATCAATCCCCCTGTCATGATACCCCTCCACATACACTCAGTCACCCTGTCACAACAACCTGCCTCCATACATAATCCGTTACTCTGTCACATCACCCCCACACACAATCAGTCCCCATGACACATCACCCCCTCCTCCACACACACAATCAGTCACAATGTCACAGTCACCCTCACACTATCCCATTATCGACAGTCACCATGTCACAAACATCCTGACTTAGGCACCCTCATAAGCACCCAGGCACCCCTTCACAGAAGTTAAATATCATACTTACACAATCACTCCTCACACAGACATCACAGCCCCACCGAATATACAATGCACACAGCAAGATCACAAGCAGCCCCCGCCCCCCCACACACACACTGCAAACAGCTCCCACCACACAAACGCTCACAGACACAGAGTTACACAAACACACACAGACACAGATATGCAAGGCAGGCACAGTAATGGATACAAATACACACAGATACAAACTCACAGATGCACAATTATACTAACTGCCTGACACACACTCTCAGGTACATACACACTACAAATTGCCAGACATGCACACACAGGTACCAATACACAATACTGGACACACTATGTTTGGATGACTGTATCTATTAATGTATGTGTGTGTTTATGGGTCATTGTACATCAGTGTGTTTGTGTGTGTGTGTATGTGTGTGTCATTGGATGTATGTGCATGTCTATTTTTATGTATGTCCAAACTGGCAACATGGCTGCAATGGGAGGATAATATGGCATGGGTAGTGTCATGGTAATGTGGCAACATATACAATATACATAGGGATATATACATATACATACACAACTGTATAGGTGAGACAATTATAGGCTATGTGAGGAAGACATTGTATATATTTACAACTCTGTTTTCCTGTCTGTAACCTCATTAATTGGTAAATAACTGTTGGGTTAAAGAATGCTCTTTTTCTGCAAAGCGCAGAGTAGTGAAGGGGTTAAGAACCTTATCTTATTTGAAAAATGTATAGCAGGAAAGCAGAAGTAGATCCAGTAGTTTGATAAGAAATTACACTTTGTAAACGTGGCTTCCTTTTAACAGTTATTATACAACTATAATGTAGCTAGTTTAAACCTGTTTGTGTGTGTGTGTGTGTTTTAAGTATATGAGTTTTTGATTTACAGCATCTGTAACAAGAATACATCTACAGTAGCACCACGGATAATACTATACAATGTATGGTGATGGAATCGGTAAAGAATAAAGACACAGTATTGACATATAAAGTACCAGGTGCAAAATACCTATATACACACTAATAAAAGCATGACATATAATTTTTTATTTATTTATTTATTTCACTGAAATTGTTTGACAAGCAAATTAAGGTGCACGTTTAGACTTGCATTTCTATGTGATATTTCATATTTTTGTGTTAGAATAGACCAATATACATTTATGAGTGATATTTTGTTGACTGATATTTAAATTACAACACTCCAGTAAGAGTATGTAAAGGGAACTAAAGAACTTGGCAGGATTCTTGTGTACCGTGCCAAAAACTAAATACGCCAAGTAGTCACTGTGGATTACTGTAGACATTTACCTAAGCTGGGTTGAAAAAAGATTAGACCATTGGACCCCTTGAAGGTATATTTTAAAATGATGAAACAACATCAAAAAGTGGCAAACTCTGAAGATGTGCCAATGAAACGCTGGCAATGAAACTCTTAGTAACGATGCTTCATTATTTAAATAATGATGTTATGTTTTGTGAATGAAAGATGAATTCCTACACATTTTGTATGTAACAACTGTTCATAGGATGCAGGAGTTAGTATATATTTGACCATACTTACAGGGTTAGTCAATGCACCATAACCACTAGAGCCTGGTGTAGTGATTTTGATATGAGGAGTGTCCTGGCCCTGTTCCCCAGCAGTGGTGTTGTTTGGAGTAACCCTATAAAGTGCCCCAACAATCTTTCAGATGGTGAGGAATCATATTTTGTTAAAACCTAGATCAAGTGCAACATTTCACTCTAATTCTTTTGTTGACAGTGGTTGCAAGATCGTGCTGGCAATTCAAATAGATATCACTAGCACAGCCTTGTAATATATATATCAAGACTTGTAATATACCTTTCGGAGATGGTAGTAAGACATTAAAAATAATCCAGATTTTTATTTTTGGTCTTTTTTACATTTTAGAGTCTCTTAAAATTTTTCTTCCAGGCACCCTTCACACCATTAAGTTATGAAAATGTAATATGTTGCATATATAATAGGGATGTGCATGGGGAAAATTTTCGGTTCGGCATTCACGACTTCGGCAATTCAGGACTCCAGGACTTCGGAACTTCTGTTCAGTTCGGCACGGCGGAACTTTGGCACTTCAGAATTTCGGAACTACGGCACTTCTCTTGCAGCCACTTAGTAGATAACTCCCTAATTCCCACAGTATTAGGGAGTTATCTACCAAAAGGCTGAAAGACCTAAATTAGTCTTTCAGACAAATTTACTAATACCAAGTAAAAATTAGTAAATTTTGCCCCTACTCGCTATACCGCGAGTAGGGGCATGTCTATTAAACAGCCTGTGGCTGCTCACTGTGAAAAAAAGAAGTGTCCCCCCTCCCGAGACATAAAACACTCCTATCCACATCAAAGGGTCAGAGTCATGGACATTACAATAATAACAGAAAAAATAGCCTCTTACAAGATTAAAAAACTGAGTATATGCAGTCCCAGCTGCTACTCAGAAACGCTTAGTGGTGTCCCTGCACGGGCTCGATCAACACAGCAGCCGGCTTCCACACATCCTCCACAGATAGATAGTCTCACTGTGATCTCTGGCCACCAGTAATTTAGAGCATCGGCTTGGAGTCATCCGGGTACTTTAGTAGCTCCGCCCACTTTGCGTCAACACGTAACCTGCGTGGTTGTCACTGCGTCGTCTACGCGTTTCGCCGTAAAGCTTCCTCAGGACGTCAGACAGTGGTACTTCAATCCCTTGCAAGTCCACTATTTAAGGCAATCCTCTTACACTCTATTGGATGATCGCAGGCAACCTCGTTTGCATAAGTGCCGCTGAACATGGAAGTCCAATGAGCGGTAACTAAATAAATATTCAACCTACAGTCCCAGATACAAGTTGCATTAACACAATAAAAACAATATCATTAATCAAATACTATTATAACCATTGTAACAAACTTTTCTTTCACATAATACATCTTTATACTTATTTTTAAAAACACATAAAAAATACCCTATTTATTTAAGGAGAAAGAAAGAAAAAGGACATAATTAATATTTCATCCTCATAATAAAGGTCTCAGTGCACCCACATTAATATCACCTTCCCAGCTACATATCCATACAGTGCATTTTCCCTTGGTAAAGTGCATTCTCGGATAAAGTGCTCTAATTTAAAGTGCAAAGAGGAACATAAACTCTAAAGTGCATAGTAATGTTCTTTTGACAGAGCGCAAGCAGTAAGGGTGTTATTCCAACTTGCAGATTATGTAGTAATACTCACTTTTACCATACCTTAATAAAAAAAGCTTATTAAAATCTAAAATACCCAAAAATCCTGATAAAAAAGGGAGTAATTCATAAAAATGACTCATAAAAAATTCAAAATCGTTATTAAGGCCAAATGGAATGAGAGTATTGAGTTCAAAAATCCATCTCATTTCCATTTGGCCCAGTTTCCTAGTGCAATCTTCACCTCTCCAATTATAAAGTGCTTTTTGAATGCCCAAAAATAAGCCAGAGGGGTCACTATTGTGGTGTTCTTTAAAATGCAAGGAAACCTGATGTAATGCAAAGCCTCTACGAATGTTGTACACATGTTCCCTTATCCTAGTATTCAATTTGCGTGTGGTGCGTCCTATGTATCTCAATCCACAGGGGCATATAGGCATATAAATCACGTTGCTTGTATGACAAGTTATACATTCCTTTATCTTATAAGACTTAATTTGTGTAGTGAAATGGTCCCTAAATGCCTTCTGAGACCCCGTGGTTCTACACGCATTGCACGTCCCACAATTATAAAAAACATTCTTTAATCCCATAAATTTGTCCATGGACCCCAACTCCTTATTATCTCCCTTATTTGATTTAAAAGTTAAAATATTTTTAATATTCAGGACACCCCTATGGACAATTCAGGGTTGGGTGGGTAGAATGCCATGCAGCACAGGATCCTATAACAAACGGTGCCAATTCTTATTAATAATGTTCCTTATTCTGTCATTATGACTACCTGCATAGTGACAGATAAAAGGAACACCTTCTTTTTCCTTGTCTATCAGTGCGGCATTGTACTCCAATAGGGACCTCCTATCCATCAGTTGTACCTCTTCCATCGCCCTATTTAAAGCCCTCTCTTCGTAAACACTGGCCTTAAAATCTTCAAAAAATTTCTGTCCCTGGTCTAAAAATGACTCATTATCTGTACAATTCCTATGAATGCGGATCAATTGGCTTTTCGGTACATTCCTTAACCAGGGACTATAATGACAGCTGGACATCTCTATATAGCTGTTTACATCGACAGTCTTAAAGAATGTTTTCATTTTGATGGTCTCATCCTCCATAAAAATAGAGAGATCAAGGAAGTCTACTTGAGATCTACTATAATTAAAAACGAGGGATACCCCCCAATCATTAGAATTAACTTCTTTAATAAAAACATCTAAAAGATCTTCACTCCCTTTCCATTTAAAAAACAGACCATCTATGTACCGCTTGTACAGCACCAAGTTCCTCCCCAAGCCACCTCCCATGTCAATAAAATGTTGTTCCCATAGTGCCATAAATAAATTGCCGTCGCTGGGGGCGAACCTGGTGCCCATAACAGTCCCACAGAATTGTAAAAAAAA
Source organism: Pelobates fuscus (assembly GCF_036172605.1). Classification (NCBI taxonomy): domain Eukaryota; kingdom Metazoa; phylum Chordata; class Amphibia; order Anura; family Pelobatidae; genus Pelobates; species Pelobates fuscus. Next base: position 133,446,642 of record NC_086317.1, read on the forward strand.
AAAAAAATCCAGGTACCAGAAATATTATTGTGCAGAATTAACTCAATGGCTTCCAGTACAAAACCAATTTGTTCCTCTGGATCAAATTTAACAATGGACAAACTGAAAGCATAGCTTTAGCTATTTTGACCTTACATTTTAAATTCCCTTTGAATTGACCTTACATTTTCACTTTATCGAATAACCTACCAGTTTTTAATAAACAGTGTGATGTCACCCATTGATAAGTAAGGGATTAAAAAAAAAAATCTGCCAACTGAATTAATAACAATGTACTATTTTATATGATAAGTAAAGCGCTTACAAGTAATAACAAAATAAGTACTCTAGGGTTTTAGAAGCTATACTTCATTCCATCATCTTTATTCCATTCAATGTTGAAGAGATCTTGTAATTAGAGAACACATTTTCAATCTTTACTCTTGGTCTGGAACCTGAAGCACATTCAAATAAACTGATAAGAAACAAATGGAAAATTAAACCAATTTTTTTTTATATTAATTTTATTATAAATCATTTATCTACTCACATATGATGAGATTTACAAGGCTTTAGAAGCTTTGATAATAAACTGTGTTTAGAGGTGAGGTTTTTTTTTTTGTATGTGTTTTCAAATACTCTACATCACTTAATTCAACTTCTTTTAAATGTATGATAGGCAAAATTTAATTTTTCCCCTTGCTGAAGGTAAATATACATATTTATATATTTCTTACATGTTCTATGTTAACTTTTGTATATATTGTGTAATAATATTGTTTTTGTATTTTATTGTACCCTATTGTATCAATGCAATGTTTTGTGGACCCAGGACATACTTGAAAACAAGAGAAATCTCAATGTATCCTTCCTGGTAAAATATTTTATAAATAAATCAGGTTTCTTCCTATCACAAGTTTTTCCTTGTCTTCCGCCAACGAAGACATTTCTGTCTAGTTAAACCAGCCCTGTATAACTTGGACTGTATCACTGCTCCAGTTTCCATATGGATAATGGCTTTAGGTAAATTACTTAAAGGGACTCTCCAGTGCCAGGAAAAACCTGCAATGCCAACCTTCCTCCTGCCCCCATCCCATGTTGCTGAAGGGGTTAAAACCCGTTCAGCTACTTACCTGAATCTAGCGCCGATGTCCCTGGCGCTGGGTCAGGCTCCGCCCATGCTCCTACCCTGCTGCTGGCAGCCGGCGGGGGAGACCTAATGTTAATGTGCGGCAATGCCTGCGCGCGCATTAGACCTCATAGAAAATAATTATTCCGAGATTTCCTATGGGGAATATCTGATGCTGGGGGTCTGTGAGGATGTCCAGCATCAGATAATGGACCAAAAGTCCATTATGAATCCGGGAGCTCCCCCCAGTGGCTGTCTGATAGACAGCTACAGAGAGCAGGCTTAGAGGTGCAATGTAAACATTGCAGTTCTTTGGAACTGCAATGTTTTACATTGCCGCACTAAGTGCAATAGGGGCACAGTGTCCTGGAGTGTTACTTTAAGGAAATGTCATTTAAAACAAATTGCAAAATTGGCTTGTAGTGATGTCCTGAACGGTTCGCTGGCGAATAGTTCCTGGCGAACATAGCGTGTTCGCGTTCGCCACGGATGGCGAACATATGCGATGTTCGGTCCGCCCCCTACTTTTTTTTTGTGGTCATTCAGCCAAATTTTCTAATACTAAGTAAAAATTACTTAGTATTAGTAAATTGTGCCCCTACTCGCAATACCGCGAGTAGGGGCATGTCTATTAAACAGTGAGCAGCCTGTGGCTGCTCACTGTTAAAAAAATAAATAAAAAAAAACGGGTGGGGGCCCTAAAGTAAAAAAACGTATTGTCCTCCCCCCTGGCCCCCACCCCTGAGCGGTGGGTGGGGTCCCTAAATACCAATGGGGGGACCTATTGTCCTCCCCCCGGCCCCCACCCCTGAGCGGTGGGTGGGGTCCCTAAATTCCAATGGGGGACCTATTGTCCTCCCCCCGGCCCCCACCCCTGAGCGGCATGTGGGGGCCCAAAATACCAATAGGGTGGGAGGGCCTAATGTCCTCCCCCCCGGCCCCCACCCATGAGCGGCGGGTGGGGGCCCTAAATACCAATATGGGGACCTATTGTCCTCCCCCCCGGCCGCCACCCCTGAGCGGTGGGTGGGGGCCCTAAATACCAATAGTGGGGACCTATTGTCCTCCCCCCTGGCCCCCACACCTGAGCGGCGGGTGGGGGCCCTAAATACCAATGGGGGAACCTATTGTCCTCCCCCCCGGCCCCCACCCCTGAGCGGTGGGTGGGGTCCCTAAATACCAATGGGGGGGACCTATTGTCCTCCCCCCGGCCCCCACGCCTGAGCGGCAGGTGGGGGCCCTAAATACCAATGGGGGGACCTAATGTCCTCCCTCCGGGCCCCACCCATGAGCGGCGGGTGGGGGCCCTAAATACCAATAGGGGGGCCTATTGTCCTCCCCCCGGCCCCCACCCCTGAGCGGCGGGTGGGGGCCCTAAATACCAATAAGGGGGGACCTAATGTCCTCTCCCCCGGCCCCCACCCCTGAGTGGTGGGTGGGGGTCCTAAAAAAAATGGCCAAAGTACGCGGCGTGCCCTCGAAGGGTGAAGAAGGATTAATTTTTTTTGCGCAGAGTTTTTTTTTTCAAAGTGCGACGGTTATATTGGCTTTTTGGGGGCTGAAGAAAGAAGATTTTAGAAAAAAGACGACATCTAATGGTAAGTTTATTTTTATTTATTTACAGGTTTTTAGTTTTATTGACCCCCCCTCATTATTTTTAAGGTGAGGGTGGTAGGTAGGGGGACCATTTTTTTTGGGGGGGGAGGGGTGACTAAGGGTTTGGGGACCCCTAGTCACCTGGGGGGGACATTTTTTTAGGGCCCCCACCCGCCGCTCATGGGTGGGGGCCGGGGCGGAGGACATTAGGTCCCCCCTATTGGTATTTAGGGCCCCCACCCGCCGCTCAGGGGTGGGGGCCGGGGCGGAGGACATTAGGTCCCCTCCTATTGGTATTTAGGGCCCCCACCCGCCGCTCAGGGGTGGGGGCCGGGGGGAGGACAGTAGGTCCCCCCCTATTGGTATTTAGGGCCCCCACCCGCTGCTGAGGGGTGGGGGCCGGGGGGGGGGGACATTAGGTCCCCCCCAATTGGTATTTAGGGCCCCCACCCGTCGCTCACAGGTGGGGGCCGGGGGAGGACAATAGGTCCCCCCTATTGGTATTTAGGGCCCCCACCCGCCGCTCATGGGTGGGGGCTGGGGGGAGGACAATAGGTCCCCCCTATTGGTATTTAGGGCCCCCACCCGCCGCTCATGGGTGGGGGCCAGGGGGGAGGACATTAGGTCCCCCCCAATTTGTGTTTAGGGCCCCCACCACTCAGGGGTGGGGGCCAGGGGGAGGACATTAGGTCCCCCCCCTTATTCTTGTTTAGGGTCCATCACTATTGTGGCCAGAAAGAGTCCCTGTGGGTTTTAAAATTCACCTGCCTATTGAAGTCTATGGCGGTTCACCCATTCGCGAACATTTGCGGAAGTTCACGTTCGCCGTTCGTGAACGGCAAATTTCATGTTCGCGACATCACTATTGGCTTGTAATCTGGGTGGAATTTGATAGCATGGAAAATAATTTCTATAAACCTGCAAAACTTCATAGCAGGCATAGTCAGTATTGGTCAATCTTTGAAAGCCAACATTCCAGCCAGGTCTCTCGTGATCTGCTGTGTTTTCAGATGCTTATTGTCAAATGTTTTCCAATTTTGGAAATATCTTATTACAGTTAGTTATTATTATTATTATTATTGCCATTTATATAGCGCCAACAGATTCCGTAGCGCTTTACAATATTTTGAGAGGGGGGATGTAACAATAAATAAGACAATTACAAGAAAACTTACAGGAACAATAGGTTGAAGAGAACCCTGCTCAAATGAGCTTACAGTCTATAGGGGGTGGGGTATTAGAAACATTAGGATAGGAAATATCAGGTAGGAGTGAAGCAGAGCTGGAGAAGAGAGCAAAGCACTATCCCATAGGAGAGAGCAAGAGACAGGTATGTAAGGGAGAGATTACTCTGGGAGGCCATACGCTTTCCTGAAGAGATGGGTTTTAAGGCCCTTCTTAAATGATTGAAGACTAGGGGAGAGTCTGATGGCAGTAGGCAAGTTATTCCAAAGGAGAGGAGCCGCCCGTGAGAGGTCCTGCAAGCGTGAGTTGGCCGTACGGGTGCGAGCAGCGGTCAGGAGGTGGTCGCGGGCAGAGCGGAGGGTACGAGGAGGGGCATACCTCTGGATCAGTGAAGAGATATAAGAGGGGCTGGAATTGTTCAGTGTTTTAAATGTATGGGTTAGCACTTTGAATTGACTCCGATAGGATACAGGGAGCCAATGTAAGGACTGGCAGAGGGGCGAGGTGTGAGAGGACCGACTGGATAGGAAAATCAGTCTAGCTGCAGCATTCATTACAGACTGTAGCGGGGCAGTACGGCTTTTGGGGAGACCAATCAGGAGAGAGTTACAGTAATCCATGCGGGAAATTACTAGAGCATGGACAAACTCCTTGGTAGCATCTTGCGTAAGAAAGGGGCGGATGCGGGCTATGTTTTTGAGTTGGAACCTACAGGACTTGGCAACAAACTGGATGTGAGACTCAAAGGTGAGACCAGAGTCAAGTATGACGCCAAGACAGCGCGCTTGTAGGGATGGACTTATGTGGATATCACTGACTTGAAGGGAGAGTGAGAGAGGAGGATCAGTATTAGGAGGAGGAAAGACAAGGAGTTCAGTTTTAGAGAGGTTAAGTTTGAGAAAGCGTGACGACATCCAGTCAGAGATGGAAGAGAGGCAAGCAGTGACACGTTGCAGGACGGCCGGGGAGAGGTCCGGTGAGGAGAGGTATATCTGAGTGTCATCAGCGTACAGGTGGTAGTTGAATCCAAAAGAGGCAATAAGTTTTCCAAGAGAGGCAGTATAAAGAGAAAATAGAAGGGGACCAAGGACAGAGCCTTGGGGAACTCCAACCGAGACAGGGCGAGGGGAGGAGGCATCCTTGGAAAAGGAGACACTAAATGAGCGTTGGGAGAGATAGGAGGAAAACCAAGAGAGGACAGAGTCACAGAGACCGAGTGATTGAAGAGTTTGAAGGAGGAGAGCATGATCAACTGTGTCAAAGGCAGCAGAGAGGTCAAGGAGAATTAATATGGAGTAGTGACCTTTGGATTTAGCAGAGATTAGGTCATTAGTCACTTTGATAAGAGCGGTCTCAGTAGAGTGGAGAGGGCGGAAGCCAGACTGAAGAGGGTCAAGGAGAGAGTTGGAATTAAGGAAGTGAGACACACGGGTAAAGACAAGTCTTTCCAAAAGCTTTGATGAGTAAGGGAGCAGGGATATGGGACGATAGTTAGAGGGGGAGGACGGGTCAAGAGATGTTTTTTTCAGGATAGGTATTACAGTGGCATGTTTAAGGTCAGCAGGAACAGTGCCAGAAGAGAGAGAGCAGTTAAAGATGTGTGTTAGGATAGGCACAAGACAAGGGGAGAGAGATCTGATAAGGTGAGATGGGACAGGATCAAGTGGGCAAGTGGTGGAGCGAGAGGAACGGAGAAGTGCAGCCACCTCTTGTTCAGTAGCTGGGGAGAAAGTCTGAAGGGTAGGGAAAGCATGATTTATGTGTGGTTGAGAAAGAGAACGGCAAGGAGGGGAGAATTGTTTCCTTAGCTGTTCAATCTTGTCAGTAAAGTAATATGCAAAGCTATCAGCTGTAAGGTTAGTTTTGGGGGTGGCCACAGCAGGGCGGAGAAGGGAATTAAAAGTGTCAAAGAGACGTCTGGGATTGCGGGAGCATGAACTAATGAGAGAGGAAAAGTAGGACTGTTTGGCGAGGGCAAGGGCTGCGCTGTATGAAAGCAACATGAATCTATAATGAAGATAGTCTGCCTGGGTGCGGGACTTCCTCCAGGAGCGTTCAGCACAGCGGGAGCAACTCTGCAGATAGCGTGTTGATTTATTATGCCAAGGTTGGGGTTGTGTTCTCCTCGAGGTGCATGTTTGGAGTGGGGCTGCAGTGTTCAAGGCAGATGTGAGGGTAGTGTTATATGTGGAGATGGCCAGTGAGGGACAGGAGAGGGAAGGGATGGATAGCAGTTGTGAATCAATGTCAGCCGACAGCTGCTGGAGGTCAATAGAGTTAAGGTTCCTCCTGAGCTGAGGGGGGTTAGGCTGAGGTTGTTGGGTGAGGGGGTAATTGAGAGCAAACGATAAGAGGTGGTGATCAGAGAGAGGAAATGGAGTATTGAAGATATTAGATAATGTACATGAATAGGAGAAAATAAGGTCAAGGGTATTGCCAGCTACATGAGTGGGAGAATTAGCCCACTGCAATAGTCCAAGGGAGGAAGTAATTGAAAGTAGTTTAGTTCTTTTTGAATGTGAATAAAAATATTTCCTGCCAAGGACCTGGCTATTTTCTGCATTTCAATAACATCCGAGTGCAATATAGAGTTGGAGAGATGGCGATTCTAATTTGGTATCGGGAGGTCTGAGTGAAGAATGGATATCCATATCTAATTCTTTATTGATTAAGGACAATCGAAGTTACAGTCTCACCCACTTGGTAGACATTTTGATCATTTTCTGTTAGCTGTTTATTGTTAATAAACTTATGGTGGTGCAAAATAAAAACAAAAATAACTACTGTCTTAAGACATTGCTCAAATTTGTTGGTGTTCTACATTCCTATACCATAAGACACATATAAAAGCCTGATCCTTGCACAACAGGGCTTAAAGACACACAGAATACCTGAGGATAGCAATAGTACACAGAAAAGCATAAACTGCATTGACAACTCAGATTGTGTGTTCACAATTTTTGATTAATTTCTACTCACTACTCACGCATTCTTCTTTATTATTTCTTTATCAATATTTTTTGGGTGGGACTCAATCACTACAGCACTAGGTTAGTTTGTGGAGGAAGTCTATCAGATAGGACATGTTTTAGTATGTATAAGGTTGTAATGAGGCAAAACAGTAACACAATTCTGTGCTGGAAAGGGTTACTCCAAACAACATAACCACTTCCACCCACTGTAGTAATTATAATGGAGGGCGTAATCTAACATTAGTCTAATACTATCCATACCTTTTGTGTCACTTTACCCCACTCCCTCTAGCATGTAAGCTCATTGAGCAGGGCCCTCAACCCATCTGTTCCTGTGTGTCCAACTTGTCTGGTTACTACTACATGTCTGTTCGTCCACTCACTGTAAAGCCCTGGGGAATTTGTTGGCGCTATATAAATAATAACACCATTTTCTATTAATAGCGAAAACTGTTTTACAATGGATTTCCATTATACCTGGGCCTACCAGTCACCGAGTCTCCTCTGTAGGCAGTTTTATGACATCTGGGTGCTAACGAGCTGCATAAGTCAGATGTTGATTGTGTAGCTCATTGATTGGCTGAGAGCATCGGCTGACTGCTCAGGAAATAAATAAGTATTTGTGCAACAAAATTTGCACAGAACTGACATTAGCCAACCAGGTAACTCTTTTTCTAGGCTGACTGATTGCACTACATGATGCAGCCAGAGGTGGAGTTACAAGTGGTTAAACTCAGTATTAACAGTGTTTAATTCAAACTCAAAGTGGTTATGGTGCTTTAAGTACATTCTAAAATATACCAGTATGAGAAGATATTATACAGCAGATTCCCTTAGCTTGCTACTCATAATCATAAGGCAATGATGTATAACCTCTTCTGTACCAATTACATTTTGCTTGAAAAGATATTGGCAGTACAGTTATTTGAAACAAAAAATGTTTAGCTAGAATATGAACATAATATGAAAAAAAAACACAATTTGGGCAGAGACTGCTTTTCAGACAAACTTTGTAATTATGTAAATCTTCACAATTTTAATTTTTTAATTATTCATCCTTTATAGTGCTGTAGTGGTTTTGCTGTTGAAAGTGTGGTGATGCACCCCCATTGTAAGTAGTCAAGCCATGTTAGAACACTGATTTCTAAACTGAGGTCCACTGCTGTGATGTAATTCCAGTAAAATAAAAGTTTAGCAGGCTAAGATTGCCACAAGGCATATGTATGTACATGTGTTTGTAGTATCAGTTAGTTAGTTACACGTAGCTAAGATACTGTCATCACTGTACTGAGCATGTGCAGGAATGTTGGAACTGGAATTACGCGTCCCTCTCCTTTGTTTCAGATGAGCCACGTGGTTAGACCGGATGGATGAGTTTAGACTCTATTCATTGAATAGGTTAAGGGTATGTGTGGGCGTAGTTAATTGTGGGAGGAGCTACAGTGCTATATAAGGAATGTACTCTATGTATTCAGTGCTCAGATCTTTGCTGTTTTTGGTGACATTAGTCCCTCTGAGTCCCGATCGGTGAACCGAATAAATAATCTCTTCCTTCCTGAAGAAACCTGTGTCCATCTCTCTGTGCTTGGCTTCCGTCAGTTTCTCCGGTATCATTTGGTGCATTGGCCGGGAAGCTCATCGTTCAACGGTAGCTGAGAAGCAGAGGCGTGAGACGGTCTATCTTTGCCCACGTTCTCTACGGCTGCACCCCTGAACTTCTGCGTGGACCTCCCTTCGTCTCGGCGCCACTGGTCTGTTGTCCAGGAGATCATCGGCCTCTACGTAGTAAGTGCTGGGGTGTCCGTCGATGAGTGTGAACTCAGGTTCAGGAACGAGGAGGTAAGACGACCACTGTTTTAGACGGCGGACCCACTAGGGGTATACCGATTGTGCGGTAGGCCCATAAGGGGTTTGAATGGTGTACGGAATCTGCCCCTCCAGTGGAGGGAAGGAGCGAAGGCGCACCGCTCAATTGAACGCTCTTTAGTAAGACCGTTTAATTTGGTTTGGAGTCAGGCGGGGTTCTGTGTAAATAGCCCTAGCCGGACACCGGTGTCTTGTCTAGACTAGCGTTCTAGGGTGTACATTTTGTTCGCTAGGTCGGAGGGACCGGGAGACTAAGCGGCGTCTGTGTAAATTCGGTCCGCTAGCTCTCAACCTATCTTGGCTAAGTGGGAAGGCGTGTAAATTTGGAACCCACTAGACTTTTGATAGAGTAGATAGACTAAGAGGGTTCTGTTGTAAATTCCGCCCTCTAGTTCGCTATATGTGGTGCTTGGGCAGTGTGGCTAACCAAAACGGATGTAGATAGTTTTAGGTAGTCCATCAAGGTACTGGCCAATAGATTAGTTGGGAATTGTATATGTGTTAAAGATTGTTTAGTAGCGTGTATATCTTGTTAGATAGCGTGAGCTCTGCCGTCTAGCGAGAGTGTTAATAGTGTGTTGCTGTATTATAGTGCACGGTACCATAACCCTGTATATTTACTGACACTGTATATAAGTACTAATAATTGTCGTCTATTGCATGTCTAACACCATAACCACTAATAATTCTATTGTGACCTTAAATTGTGCTTTGACCTGTGCTAACCGTACTGTAACTGCTATTTGTAAAAGACGATGTTACTGGGGTATGTTATAGACGGGTAATTCATATATATGAATTATAGCGTGGGTGACGGTATAGTTTCGCCAAAGGGCATAGTATCAGTTATTTAGTGACAGGTGTAACAGCTGTGTGTGTGTACGGGAATTCCCTGAGTGTTTTTTATTGTGTACGTTTCACTTGGTAACTGTACCACGTGGTGCTGTTGCCGAGGGAACGGGTGTGACCGTTGAATAGAGTGCGTGTATAGTATTCGTTGGAAACGACGCTCCATTGCTAAGTATGGGCGCGTCGGACTCTACGATTTTGGATCCCTTAGGATGCATGTTAAAGAATTTTAAAAAGGGATTTACAAAATGTGATTTTGGGGTTAAAATGTCTTCTGCACGTTTGATCACTTTGTGTAATAGGGAATGGCCTACTTTGGTTGCCGCATGGCCGCCACGTGGCAGTTTAGATCCAAATCTGGTACAGCGTGTACACGTGGCTGTATCAGGTAGGCCTGAACTTTACGGACAGTTTCCATACATTGATTGTTGGAGGCAGGCCGTAAATGACTCGCCAAGATGGATCCGAGTATGCCACGAGGAGCAATGTCGCCTCATGGTGGCCAGGACTCGTTTGTCCACTAGGGCCATGATTACGCCCTTTTTGGACACGCCCCCTGAGTCCGAGACCCCTATGCCTCCCCCTTACTCCTCCTCCACAGGAAGAGGAAGAGATACAGGAAGCACTTTCCCCGTTGTCCCCATCGACTTCTTCCTCTAGTTCAGAATCCATCCCCCTCATTGCTAAACCTCCCCTTCCGGTACCAACCCCCGTTAAACCCACATATCCTGATTTGGCGCCATATCAAGCTTCCGGTCAGGCTTCCTCTAGCCCGGCCCGGAATATTTTATTCACCGACCTTCCCCACAATAAAGCTTCCACATCCCCATGCCTTACTACCCCTCGACTGGAACCCCTAATCGACGCACCTCAATGAACCCCTATACTAACCCGACAACTGACTGGTACCCTAAAACCTAGACACTATCAAATGCCACTTCGTTTGACTCCCGGCGCAGCATACCTTAATGATGAAGGTCAAATGGTACATGCTGACTCAGTCTTCGTATACGTCCCGTTCACAACTACAGATCTCTTAATTCCTTAATTCCTCATACACCGACAAACCACAAGCTATGACCGACCTGTTCACCTCAATAGTCCAGACGCATAATCCTACTTGGGCTGATTGCCAGCAATTACTAATGACATTATTTAACAACGAGGAGAGGACTAGGATAAACCAAGCGGCCATTAAAGCGCTGGAAGAAGAAGCCCGTACATTAAATCAAGCTAATCCAGCAGCATGGGCCACAGCCCATTATCCTAACGCTGATCCCAAATGGGATGTTAATGGCGCAGATATTGTTCATTTAAAAGCCTATAGAGACGCTATAATTGCTGGCATGAAAGCCGGAGGGAAGAAACTATAAATATGTCTAAGACGGCTGAGGTGATACAGAAAAGTGATGAACCGCCCAGTGTCTTTTATGACCGATTATTGGAGGCATACCGCTTGTATACCCCCTTTAATCCGGAAGCCCCTGAGAATTCCCGAATGATAAACTCTGCCTTTGTCAGCCAAGCCTACGGAGATATTAAGCGCAAGCTACAAAAGTTAGAAGGGTTTGTAGGAATGTCCATCACCCAACTAATGGAGGTAGCTAATAAGGTTTACATGAACAGGGAATCAGAGTGTAAGAAAGAGGAAGAGCGCAAGATGCGTAAAAAGGCGGATATGCTAGCGGTAGCGATCGCAGGCATAGACAGACGGGGACCGGATAAAGGCGATAGTAAGTGGAATAGGGAACCCCTGAGTAGGAATCAGTGCGCATACTGTAGAGAAGAAGGGCATTGGAGAAGCGAGTGTCCAAAAAGAGAGCAGTATGAGAGAGACCAACCCAGGGCAGGATATGGAAACTTTAGAGGTAGAGCGAGAGGTAGAGGAGGTCCCGGAGGGAGTAATGGTAACAACAGAGGAAGTGTTAGGGAAGATAGATATTATCCCGCAGCGCAGAGATCCCGCGATAGAGAAGACAGGGACTTTGTAGGATTGGCTGACACGGTCATGGATGACTATTGATACCGACCGGGCTCCATCCCCCTTGGCCGAGCGGAGCCTATGGTCGAAGTATCAATAGGGGGGAAAAAGGAGTGCATTCATGATTGATACTGGTGCTGAACATTCGGTGGTGACTGATCTAGTTGCTCCTCCATCTGGAAGAACTATCACCGTAATAGGAGCAACTGGAAGGAGTGCTGCAAAACCGGTTCTTAAAAGTCGACTCTGTACATTGGGAGGCCACGTAGTGAAACATCAATTCCTTTATATGCCTGAATGTCCAGTCCAATTGCTAGGACGTGATATGCTATCAAAACTACAAGCACAGATAACGTTCCTACCAAATGGGACAACATCCTTAAAGTTTAATGGACCTTCAGGTATTATGACATTATCAATACCAAAGGAAGAAGAGTGGCGACTTTATACAGCGTTGACTAGCCAAAACCCTAGGAGTGATGAATCCTTATTCAACATACCAGGAGTTTGGGCAGAGAACAACCCACCAGGACTGGCCCGCAATATTCCACCCATTTGAATTGAACTAAAACTTGGGGTTTATCCAGTGAGCCTACGGCAATATCATATCACAGCACGGACACTGGGGCCATCGAAGGGACGCATATGTCCCGAGCGCGCAGCCCATTCACAAGGAAAGCCCTACGACTGACTTCAGTCCACTTCTAACAGAGCCTTATACTGCCGATTGACTTCATTAACCACAACAGGTTTGATCAGCCACCAGCGGATACAGGGTGGCGATCATTTTTTCTACCATCAGGAATTCGTTCCATCCCTTCCATTCAGACCACCTTTCACAGACTACAGAATCTTCCTACAGGATACAGCATAAAGAAATAGACGACATTGGTGAGATCAACCCACAGATAGTGGGCAAACATATAGTGCACTATATACTGGACTGCCACTTATCAGGACTTTAGTATTTTGTAATTTTTCTATTTCTTTCATTCAATTTTTTTGCATTTTTTCTCATTTTTTCATTTTTTTCATCTTTTTCACAATTTTTTCATTTTCATTTCTCCAATAGTTTTAATTTTTTACACTTTTTTGAACTATTCATTGCACATAGGAAGATACTGTGTCTAGATAGATATTTGTACATAGTTTGTGTATATAGGATGAATTATGTGCTACTTTGATGAAATACCATTACCTTTATGAATTATTCTTATAAGCTTTTCAATAAATACTATGAAATTAAGCATAGGTTTAATAATTATTTAATGTTATTGATTGAGTGCGGTATTCATATTTAGTTTATGATATTGATTAGGAGTTTTTTTGTGGGGTTATACCTCGAATACCGGCACCTAACACTTAATTGAGTGCCAGCACATATTGTTTTTTTGTACGGCAATATCATCTCCCGCAGAAGGCTAAGAAGAATATTCAATCGTATCTGGATAAGTTCATACGGTATGGTATCCTAAAATTCTGTACTTCCCCCTGGAACACCCCATTGATGCCTGTTCAAAAGCCCGGAACAGATGAGTATCGCCCTGTGCAGGACTTGAGAGCAGTCAATGATGCGGTTGTAAGTATACACCCAGTTGTGCCCAATCCATATAACCTGCTTGCTTTAATTCCGGGCGGGGCTACCTATTTTACAGTCTTAGACCTCAAAGATGCCTTCTTTTGCCTCTGAATTGCTGCAGAAAGCCAATGTATCTTCGCTTTCCAATGGGAAAATGCTGTAACGGGCTCGAAACGCCAGATGACTTGGACAAGACTGCCCCAAGGGTTTAAAAATTCACCTACCCTATTTGGTTCAGCTTTAAGTCAAGACTTACTGGATTTCAAGTCCATCCCAGGAGAGTGTGTACTATTACAATATGTAGATGATTTATGGATAGCCGCAGTTACAAGAGAAATATGTCAGCAAGCAACACACGATCTACTACACATTCTCTGGAAGGCAGGATACAAGGTGTCTAGGAAGAAGGCTCAGTTGTGTCTGCCAACTGTCAAATATCTGGGATTCCATATCTCTGAAGGTCAAATAATAATGGGGCCAGAGAGAAAAGAAGCTGTGTGCCAAATACCAATACCCAAGAATAGAAGACAAGTGCGAGAGTTCTTGGGGGCAGCAGGCTTCTGTAGGATATGGATTCCCAGTTATGCGATATTGGCGAAACCTCTGTATGCAGCTATCAAGGGTACGGAACACAACCCCTTCCTATGGACTCAAGAACAGCAAAAGGCATTTGAAGATGTGAAGAAGGCTTTGATGAGTGCCCCAGCATTAGGTCTACCTGATCACACACGACCATTCTACTTATATGTACACGAGCAAAGAAGAATGGCTGTGGGAGTATTGACACAGTACTTGGGATCATGGCAAAGACCTGTTGCCTATATGTCTAAGCAACTGGATGCAGTGGCCAGTGGTCTTCCACCTTGTCTAAGAGCCGTAGCTGCAGCCGCCCTGCTGGTAGCTGAAGCCGATAAACTCACTCTGGGTCAAGAACTTTATGTACGAGTCCCACACGCAGTACAGACGTTGTTGGATTACAAAGGCAATCATTGGTTCAGTAACAGCCGTATGACTAAGTATCAAGCAATGTTGTGTGAAAACCCAAGAGTGCATTTAGAGACTGTCAATACCTTAAATCCAGCTACCCTTTTGCCGCAACCTACTGAAAGTCAACATGATTGTTTGGAGGTGATGGATGAAGTATTTTCAAGTAGACCAGATCTTTGTGATTTTCCCATCCAGAACCCTGATGTCCAATATTATACAGACGGCAGTAGTTATGTGAAAGAAGGGATTCGCTATGCAGGATATGCTGTAACAACGATAGACAAGGTGATAGAAGCTCGGCCACTGTCAAAAGGAACATCAGCACAAAAGGCAGAATTGATAGCACTAACACGAGCGTTACAATTGGCTGAAGGTTTAAGAGTGAACTTCTACACGGACTCCAAGTATGCGTTTTTAACCACTCATGCCCACGGAGCTTTGTATATAGAAAGAGGACTATTGAATTCAGAGGGCAAAGAAATCAAGTACGCAGCTGAAATACTACAACTATTGGAAGCAGTATGGGAACAAAAGAAGTTGGTATTATACATTGTCGAGTGCATCTGAGAGGCGATGGTGATGTAACTAAGGGAAATCGGATGGCAGATAATGCAGCTAAGCGTGCCGCTGAATCAGGAAGACAGGAATATGTGGAACATATAGCTGCTCTTATACCGACTCCACTGTCTCAATGGACTCCAGATTATACAGCTCAAGAAGAGGAGTGGTTAAAGACTGAACCTGGAAAGTACCTGGAGAACAAATGGTATCAGTTAGAAGATGGGAGAATAGTTATTCCAGCATCACTAGCGGTAGAAATTGTCCAAAACTATCACAACGGGACACATTCTGGAAGAGATAGTACAGAAGAATCTCTCAGAAAACATTTCTACATACCAAGATTGTCCAACTTAACTCAAGCCATTGTACGAAGATGTGTAACATGTGCTAAAAATAATGCAAGGCAAGGACCAGTAAAGCCACCAGGAGTTCAGTATATGGGGGGACTCCCTATGTCCGATCTACAAATTGACTATACAGTTATGCCTAAATCTGGTGGACATCGCTACCTACTGGTAGTTGTGTGCACCTATTCAGGCTGGGTAGAAGCATGTCCTACTCGTACAGAGAAAGCAGGAGAAGTTGTGCGATTCCTGCTACGAGAAATAATACCCCGATATGGACTACCCTGCTCTATAGGATCGGATAATGGTCCAGCCTTTGTTCACCTGTGCCTACAACAACTGACTCATATGCTTGGTATTAAGTGGAGACTTCATACAGCATATAGACCTCAGAGTTCTGGTAAAGTAGAAAGAATGAATAGAACTATTAAAAATCAGTTGGCAAAGATGTGTCAGGAAACCCAACTCAAGTGGAATGTGCTTTTGCCCATAGCTCTGTTGCATATTCGAAGTACACCTACCAGAAGGATGGGTCTCTCTCCTTTTGAAATCATGTATGGGCGTCCACCTCCCGTACTTGGTAACTTAAGGGGGGATTTGAGTCAGTTGGGATAAGGAATTACCCGGCAGCAGGTTGTAGAGTTGGGTAAAACTATGGAGGAGGTACAGAAATGGGTACAAGATAGATTACCTGTGAATATTTATCCCCCTGTTCATAGTTACCATCCAGGAGACCAAGTGTGGATTAAAGAGTGGAATAATATACCGTTAGGGCCTAAGTGGAGGGGTCCTTATGTTGTTCTTTTGTCTACCCCTACAGCAATAAAGGTGGCCGAAGTGACTCCGCGGATTCATCACTCCAGGGTTAAACCAGCAGCAGTAGATTCTTGGCAAGCTACAACAGATCCAGAGAATCCCTGCAAGATCCGGTTAAAGCGCACGACTCAGTCGGAGTAACGAGGAAACCTTGTGGATTACAATTATTGTTGTTACAGAGATTGGTAAGTGAGTGTTTAGACGGCCATAATAACGCCTGTCCGCTCACCAACGTGTTATTAAAAGCCAGGAAAGTCTCGAAGGGACCCCTGTGAAGACGAGCAGAACTCCATTCCCTGCAGCCCTTACCCCTGGAAGCTGAGGTGCCATCGCACGGACGAAGACTGAGGATGCAGCCGACGAAAGAAGTGTTAATGATAATGTTTATTTATATGTCTTTTTATATTCAGGAAGGTACCGACACTCCTAGCTGTGAGGTTTGCATTAAGACTACTAGAACAGGTAATCATATTTCCCAGACCCTAATTTGGCATTCACAATATGAGTGTAAAGGTGATGTGTCTCGGTGTAGATACCTAAATATAGAGTATAGTGTATGCCATTTAGGAGTAGGAGAACCTAGGTGCTTCAATCCAGAGTATCAACCTCGTACAATTTGGTTGACCCTCAGGAATGGAGATCCTCAGGGGACCCTAATAAATAAAACTGAGTTAGAAACCGTACATTCTTCGGGTGTTCTGCTATTTGATGCATGTAAAGCGATATCAAGTGGTAGAAAGCCATGGAATGTATGTGGGGATCTTAAGTGGGAGAGAACGTATGGGTCTAATGATAAATATATTTGTCCCAGTAGTAAAAACAAGTATGTAAGTCCGAGATGCCCAGATAGGGAATATAATTTCTGCCCATATTGGTCTTGTGTGGGGTGGGCAACTTGGGGACAGACAGCATACCAGGATATGATTGTTACCAAGTTGCCTACCAAACCATACTGTAAGTCTATGGAATGCAACCCAGTCCATATTCTTATAAATAATCCTGACCGATTCTTAGATAGATATGGTAACTTATTTGGGTTTCAAATATATGGGACGGGTTTAGACCCTGGGACAATATTGTTTATAGGGATAGAGACCGATACTGTAACATCCCAAACTCATCAGGTATTCCATTCTTTTTATGAAGAGATGAGTGTAGATAATAAGATTCCCCATAACGCTAAAAACCTGTTTATAGATTTAGCTGAGAGTATTGCTGGTAGTCTTAATGTAACCAACTGCTATGTGTGTGGAGGTACTAACATGGGAGACCAATGGCCTTGGGAAGCAAAGGAGGTAATGTCCGGTTCTGAGGCAGTTGAACAATTAATATCTTCACAAGCCGATTATCAGATGAGTGTTAGAGGTAAATCTGAGTGGAGATTAAAAACCTCCATCATAGGTTATGTTTGCATAGCAAGGAAAGGAATGATGTTTAATACTTCTGTAGGAGAATTAACTTGTCTAGGGCAAAAAGCTTATGATGATGATACAAAGAATACGACTTGGTGGTCGGCTTCAAATGTCTCAGAACCATCTAACCCGTTTGCAAGATATGCCAATTTAAAGGACGTATGGTTTGACTTATCCATCACATCTAGTTGGAAAGCCCCAGCAAATTTGTACTGGATCTGTGGTAAGAAGGCCTATTCGGAGTTGCCACAGGACTGGGAAGGGGCATGTGTGTTGGGTATGCTCAAACCATCCTTCTTGTTGCCTATTGAAACAGGTGAGACTTTGGGAGTTAAAGTGTATGATGTGAATCATAGGAAGAAAAGAGGACCCATAGAGATAGGCGCCTGGGAAGATGAATGGCCACCCCAGCGTATTATAGATTATTATGGACCAGCCACTTGGGCAGAGGATGGTACTTTCGGGTATAGAACCCCAATATATATGCTCAACCGCATTATAAGGTTATAGGCGGTGGTTGAGATAATTACTAGTGAAACCTCACAAGCTCTCAATCTTCTAGCGAAGCATAACACCAGGATGAGGACAGCAGTGTACCAAAATAGATTAGCCTTGGATTACCTATTGGCAGTAGAGGGAGGTGTATGTGGGAAGTTTAACCTGAGCAATTGCGGTCTTCAAATAGATGAAGGGCAAGCAATAGCTGAGCTTACTAGCCATATGGTTAAACTAGCGCATGTGCCTACTCAGGTATGGAAAGGGTATAATCCAAGTAGTTGGTTTGGTAACTGGTATGAGCAGTTTGGAGGGCTTAAGGCATTGGTAGGCGGGGTCATGCTGATTTTAATGTTGTGTCTACTCCTGCCATGTCTTATTCCTTTAGTAGTTAGGTCAGTGCAGAGCCTGATAGAAAATATAGCAGAGAGAAAGGCTGCAGCACAGATAATGGCCATATATAAATATGAGGCTCTAGATCAGGGAGAACCAATGCAGGAAGAGGAGTGTTTAGGGATTCACATCATAGAAAAGTCTGGTCCGGTTCATGTAACCTGAGGTATATGCAAACCAAGGTTAAGTGATGCCTCAAGTAATTGTGAAATATCAGAGGCATCAAAGGGGGGAATGTGATGTAATTCCAGTAAAATAAAAGTTTAGCAGGCTAAGATTGCCACAAGGCATATGTATGTACATGTGTTTGTAGTATCAGTTAGTTAGTTACACGTAGCTAAGATACTGTCATCACTGTACTGAGCATGTGCAGGAATGTTGGAACTGGAATTACGCGTCCCTCTCCTTTGTTTCAGATGAGCCACGTGGTTAGACCGGATGGATGAGTTTAGACTCTATTCATTGAATAGGTTAAGGGTATGTGTGGGCGTAGTTAATTGTGGGAGGAGCTACAGTGCTATATAAGGAATGTACTCTATGTATTCAGTGCTCAGATCTTTGCTGTTTTTGGTGACATTAGTCCCTCTGAGTCCCGATCGGTGAACCGAATAAATAATCTCTTCCTTCCTGAAGAAACCTGTGTCCATCTCTCTGTGCTTGGCTTCCGTCAGTTTCTCCGGTATCACTGCGTGCCGCACCAATCTCCACTACATCAGTCTTCAATAGGGAATTGTATTTACATTTTAATCATAGAATTGGTTTTACTGTTTTATTACATTTAAAGGCCTATACTTACATTTAAAAGAAACGTAATTTAACACTTTTTTAATACTTTTTCTGAAGCTAGTAAAGGCTGAAACCCGCCGTAACCCTTTAAGGACACATGACATGATTCCCTTTTATTCCAGAAGTTTGGTCCTTAAGGGGTTAAAGGGACACTATAGACATCAAAACAACTTTAGCTTAATAAAGCAGTTTTGGTCTATAGACCATGCTTCTGCAGTTTCATTGCTCAATTCGCTGCAATTTAAGAGTTAAATCGCTTTTTTATGCAGCCATAGGCATAGTTTCCTGCATGTGACTTACACAACCTTCCTTAAGACTTCCTGTGTATACTACCTTTATTGCATATTCTGTTTACTTTAGAATATTTTATCTCCTGCTCTGTTAATAGCTTGTTAGATCCCCCTGTGCTGGATAAGAGTGATACCGGAGAAACTGACGGAAGCCAAGCACAGAGAGATGGACACAGGTTTCTTCAGGAAGGAAGAGATTCTTTATTGGATCACCGATCGGGACTCAGAGGGACTAGCGTCACCAAAATACAGCAAAGTCTGAGTACTGAATACATAGAGTACATTCCTTATATAGCACTGTAGCTCCTCCCACAATTAACTACACCCACACATACCCTTAACCTATTTAATGAATAGAGTCTAAACTCATCCATCCGGTCTAACCACGTGGCTCATCTGATACAAAGGAGAGGGACGCGTAATTCCAGTTCTTACATTCCTGCACCTGGTCAGTACAGTGATGACAGTATCTTAGCTACGTGTAATTAACTAACTGATACTACAAACACATATACATACATATGCCTTGTGGCAATCTTAGCCTGCTAAACTTGTATTTTACTGGAATTACATCACATTCCCCCCTTTGATGCCTCTGATATTTCACAATTACTTGAGGCATCACTTAACCTTGGTTTGCATATACCTCAGGTTACCATGAACCAGACCAGACTTATCTTATGATGTGAATCTTCAACATTCATCTTCTTGCATTGGTTCTCCCTGATCTAGAGCCTTATACTTATATATCGCCATTATCTGTGCAGCAGCCTTCCTCTCTGCTATACTTCCTATCAGGCTTTGCACAGACCTAACTACTAAGGGTATAAGACACGGTAGGAGTAGACACAACAGTAAAATCAGTAGGACTCCACCTACCACTGCCTTAAGCCCTCCAAACCACTCATACCAGCTACCAAACCAACTACTTGGATTGTACCCTTTCCATACCTGAGTAGGCACATGCGCTAGTTTAACCATATGGCTAGTAAGCTCAGCTATTGCTTGCCCTTCGTCATCTATTTGAAGACAGCAATTACTTAGGTTAAACTTCCCACATACACCTCCCTCTACTGCCAAAAGGTAATCCAAGGCTAATCTATTTTGGTAGACTGCTGTCCTCATCCTGGTGTTATGCTTCGCTAGAAGATTGAGCGCTTGTGATGTCTCATTTGTGATAATCTCAACCACCGCCTGTAATCTTATAATACGGTTGAGCATATAAATAGGGGTTCTATAACCAAAGGTACCATCCTCAGCCCACGTGGCTGGCCCATAGTAATCTATAATACGCTGGGGAGGCCATTCATCATCTTCCCAGGCGCCTATCTCTATGGGTCCCCTTTTCTTCCTATGATTCACATCATACACTTTAACACCTAAAGTCTCACCTGTTTCAATCGGTAACAAGAAGAAGGATGGTTTGAGCATACCCAACACACATGCCCCTTCCCAGTCCTGTGGCAGCTCCGAATAGGCTTTCTTACCACAGATCCAGTACAAATTTGCTGGGGCTCTCCAAGTAGATGTGATGGATAGATAAAACCACACGTCCTTTAAATTGGCATATCTAGCAAACGGGTTAGATGGTTCTGAGACATTTGAAGCCGACCACCAAGTTGTATTCTTTGTATCATCATCATAAGCTTTTTGCCCTAGACAAGTTAATTCTCCTACAGAAGTATTATACATTATTCCTTTCCTTGCTATGCAAACATAACCTATGATGGAGGTCTTTAATCTCCACTCAGATTTACCTCTAACACTCATCTGATAATCGGCTTGTGAAGATATTAATTGTTGAACTGCCTCAGAACCGGACATTACCTCCTTTGCTTCCTAAGGCCATTGGTCTCCCATGTTAGTACCTCCACACACATAGCAGTTGGTAACATTAAGACTACCGGCAATACTTTCAGCTAAATCGATGAACAGGTTTTTAGCATTATGGGGGATCTTATTATCTATACTCATCTCTTCGTAAAAGGAATGGTATACTTGATGAGTCTGGGAGGATACCGTATCAGTCTCTATCCCTATAAATAATATTGTCCCAGGGTCTAAACCCGTCCCGTATATTTGAAACCCAAATAAATTACCATATTTATCTAAGAACTTGTCGGGGTTATTTATAAGAATATGGACTGGATTGCATTCCATAGACTTACAGTATGGATTGGTAGGCAACTTAGTCACTATCATGTCTTTGTCTACTGTCTGTCCCCAAGTTGCCCACCCCACACAAGACCAATATGGGCAAAAGTTATAATCTCTATTTGGGCATCTAGGACTTACATATTTATTTTTGCTACTGGGACAAATATATTTATCGTTAGACCCATACGTCCTCTCCCATCTAAGATCCCCACATACATTCCACGGCTTTCTACCACTCGATATCGCTTTACACGCATCAAATAGCAGAACACCCGAAGAATGTACGGATTCTAACACCGTTTTATTAATTAGGGTCCCCTGAGGATCTCCATTCCTGAGAGTCAACCAAATTGTACGAGGCTGATACTCCGGACTGAAGCACTTAGGTTCTCCTACTCCTAAATGGCACACACTATAATCTATATTTAAGTATCTACATCTCGATACATCTCCTTTACATTCGTATTGTGAATGCCAAATTAGGGTTTGGGAAATATGGTTACCTGTTCTCGTAGTCTTAATGCATACCTCACAGCTAGGAGTGTCGGTACCTCTACCTTCCTGAATATAAAAACACATATAAATAAACACTATCAAAAGCACATCTTTCGCCGTCATCCTCAGTCTTCGTCCGTGCGATGGAACCTCAGCTTCCAGGATGTGAGGGCTGCAGGGAATGGAGTTCTGCTCGTCTTCACAGGTGTCCCTTCGAGACTTTCCTGGCTTATACACTATGTGATGGTAAGCGGACAGGCTTTATTATGGCCTTCTCACTCACACCTGTAACAATAAAATTTGTAATCCACAATAATTCCTCGTTACTCCGACTGAGTAGTGCGTTTTAACCGGATCTTGCAGGGATTCTCTGGATCTGCTGTAACTTGCCAAGAATCGACTGCTGCTGGTTTAACCCTGGAGTGATGTATCCACGGAGTCACTTCTGCTACTTTTATTGCTGTAGGGGTAGACAAAAGAACAACATAAGGACCTCTCCACTTGGGCCCTAACGGTACATTATTCCACTCTTTAATCCACACTTGATCTCCTGGATGATAACTATGAACAGGGGGATAAATATTCACAGGTAATCTATCTTGTACCCATTTCTGTACCTCCTCCATAGTCTTACCCAACTCTACAACCTGCTGCCGGGTAATTCCTTCTCCCAACTGACTCAAGTCCCCCCTTAAGTTACCAAGTACGGGAGGTGGTCGCCCATACATGATTTCAAAAGGAGAGAGGCCCATCCTTCTGGTAGGGGTACTGCGGATTCGCAATAAAGCTATGGGTAAGAGAACGTTCCACTTAAGTTGGGTTTCCTGACACATTTTAGCCAACTGGTTCTTTATAGTTCTATTCATTCTCTCTACCTTACCAGAACTCTGGGGTCTATATGCAGTATGAAGCCTCCACTTTATACCAAGCATATGAGTCAGTTGTTGTAGGCACTGATGAACAAAAGCTGGACCATTGTCCGATCCTATAGAACAGGGTAGTCCATATCGGGGTATTATTTCTCGTAGCAGGAATCTCACAACTTCTCCTGCTTTCTCTGTACGAGTAGGACATGCTTCTACCCAGCCTGAATAGGTGCACACAATTACCAGCAGGTAACGATGTCCACCCGACTTAGGCATCACTGTAAAGTCTATTTGTAGATCGGACATGGGGAGTCCCCCCATAAACTGGACTCCTGGTGGCTTTACTGGTCCTTGTCTTGCATTATTCTTAGCACACGTTACACATCTGCGTACAATGGCCTGAGTCAAGTTGGACAATCTTGGTATGTAGAAATGTTTTCTAAGAGATTCTTCAGTACTGTCTCTCCCAGAATGTGTCCCGTTGTGATAATTTTGGACAATTTCTACCGCTAGCGATGCTGGTATAACTATTCTTCCATCTTCTAGCTGATACCACTTGTTCTCCAGATACTTTCCCGGTTCAGTCTTTAACCACTCCTCTTCTTGAGCTGTATAAACTGGAGTCCATTGGGACAGTGGAGTTGGTATAAGAGCAGCTATATGCCCTACATACTCCTGTCTTCCTGATTCAGCAGCACGCTTAGCTGCACTATCTGCCATCCGATTTCCCTTGGTTACATCACCATCTCCTCTCAGATGCGCTCGACAATGTATGATACCGACTTCTTTCGGCTCCCACACTGCTTCCAATAGTTGTAGGATTTCAGCTGCGTACTTGATTTCTTTGCCTTCTGAATTCAGTAGTCCTCTTTCTTTATACAAAGCTCCGTGGGCATGAGTGGTTAAAAACGCATACTTAGAGTCCGTATAGATATTTACTCTTAAACCTTCAGCCAATTGTAACGCTCGTGTTAGTGCTATTAATTCTGCCTTTTGTGCTGATGTTCCTTTCGCCAGTGGCCGAGCTTCTATCACCTTGTCTATGGTTGTTACTGCATATCCTGCATAGCGGATCCCTTCTTTCACATAACTACTGCCGTCTGTATAATATTGAACATCGGGGTTCTGGATGGAAAAATCACGAAGATCTGGTCTACTTGAGAATACTTCATCCATTACTTCCAAACAATCATGTTGACTTTCAGTAGGTTGTGGCAAAAGGGTAGCTGGATTTAAGGTGTTTACAGTCTCTAAATGCACTCTTGGGTTTTCACACAACATTGCTTGATACTTGGTCATACGGCTGTTACTAAACCAATGATTTCCTTTGTAATCCAACAACGTCTGTACTGCATGTGGGACTCGTACATAAAGTTCTTGACCCAGAGTGAGTTTATCGGCTTCAGCTACTAGCAGGGCGGCTGCAGCTACGGCTCTTAGACAAGGTGGAAGTCCGCTGGCCACTGCATCCAGTTGCTTAGACATGTAGGCAACAGGTCTTTGCCATGATCCCAAGTACTGTGTCAATACTCCCACAGCCATTCTTCTTTGCTCGTGTACATATAAGTAGAATGGTCGTGTGTGATCAGGTAGACCTAATGCTGGGGCACTCATCAAAGCCTTCTTCACATCTTCAAATGCCGTTTGCTGTTCTTGGGTCCATAAGAAGGGGTCGTGCTCTGTACCTTTGATAGCTGCGTACAGAGGTTTTGCCAGTATCGCATAGCTGGGAATCCATATCCTACAGAAGCCTGCTGCCCCCAAGAATTCTCGCACTTGTCTTCTATTCTTGGGTATTGGTATTTGGCAGACAGCCTCTTTTCTCTCTGGCCCCATAATTCTTTGACCTTCAGAGATATGGAACCCCAGATACTTGACAGTTGGCAAACACAACTGAGCCTTCTTTCTAGACACCTTGTATCCTGCCTTCCAGAGAATGTGTAGTAGATCGTGCGTTGCTTGCTGACAGATTTCTTTTGTAACTGCTGCTATCAACAAGTCATCTACATATTGTAACAATACACACTCTCCTGGGATGGACTCGAAATCCAATAGATCTTGACTTAGGGCTGAACCAAATAGGGTAGGTGAATTTTTAAACCCTTGGGGCAGTCTTGTCCAAGTCATTTGGCGTTTTGAGCCCGTTACAGCGTTCTCCCATTGGAAAGCAAAAATACATTGACTTTCTGCGGCAATTCGGAGGCAAAAGAAGGCATCTTTGAGGTCTAAAACTGTGAAGTAAGTAGCCCCGCCCGGAATTAAAGCAAGCAGGTTATATGGATTGGGTACAACTGGATGTATACTAACAACCGCATCATTGACTGCTCTTAAGTCCTGCACAGGTCGATACTCATCTGTGCCGGGCTTTTGAACAGGCAGCAATGGGGTGTTCCAGGGGGAAGTACAGAATTTTAGGATACCATACCGTATGAACTTATCCAGGTAGGATTGTATGTTCTTCTTAGCCTTCTGCGGGATGTGATATTGTCTCAGGCTCACTGGATAAACCCCATGTTTAAGTTCAATTTTTATAGGTGGAATATTGCGGGCCAGTCCTGGTGGGTTGTTCTCTGCCCAAACTCCTGGTATGTTAAATAATGTCTCATCACTCCTAGGGTTTTGGCTAGTCAACACTGTATAAAGTCGCCACTCTTCTTCCTTTGGTACGGATAAAGTCATAATACCTGAAGGTCCATTAAACTTTAAAGATGTTGTTCCATCTGGTAGGAACGTAATCTGCGCTTGTAATTTGGATAGCATATCACGTCCCAGCAATTGGACTGGACATTCAGGCATATAAAGGAATTGGTGTTTTACTACGTGGCCTCCCAATGTACAGAGTCGACTTTTAAGAACCGGTTTTTCAGCACTTCTTCCAGTTGCTCCTATCACAGTAATAGTCCTTCCAGATGGAGGAGCAACTAGATTAGTCACCACTGAATGTTCAGCACCAGTGTCGATCATGAACGCACTCCTTTTCCCCCCTATTGATACATCGACCATAGGCTCCGCTCGACCAAGGGGGATGGAGCCCGGTCGGTATCAATAGTCCTCCATGACCGTGTCAGCCAATCCTACAAAGTCCCTACCTTCTCTATCGCGAGACCTTTGCGCTGCTGGAATATACCTGTCTTCCCTAACACTTCCTCTGTTCCCATTACTCCCTCTATAACCATTACTCCCTCCGGGACCTCCTCTACCTCTCGCTCTGCCTCTAAAGTTTCCGTAGCCTGCCCTGGGTTGGTCTCTCTCGTACTGCTCTCTTTGCGGACATTCGTTCCTCCAATGCCCTTCTTCCTTGCAATACGCACACTGATCCCTACTCAAAGGCTCCCTACTCCATCTATTATTGCCTCTATCTGGGCCCCGTTTATCTACGCCTGCGATCGCTACCGCTAGCATATCAGCCTTTTTACGCATCTTGCGCTCCTCCTCTTTCTTGCTTTCTGTTTCCCTATTCATATAGACCTTATTAGCTACCTCCATTAGTTGGGAGATTGACATACCTGCAAACCCTTCTAACTTTTGTAGCTTGCGCTTAATATCTCCGTAAGCTTGGCTGACAAAGGCGGAGTTAACCATTCGGGAATTGTCTGCGTCTTCCGGATTAAAGGGGGTGTACAAGCGGTACGCCTCCAATAATCGGTCATAAAAGACACTGGGCGCTTCATCGCTTTTCTGGATCACCTCAACTGTCTTCGACATGTTAATGGCTTTCTTTCCTCCGGCTTTCATGCCAGCAATTATAGCGTCTCTATAGGCTCTGAGTTGAACCATATCAGCACCATTTACGTTCCAATCGGGATCAGTGTTGGGATAATGTGTTGCGGCCCATGCTGCTGGATTAGCTTGGTTCAAAGCACGGGCTCTATCCTCTAATGCTTTAATGGCTGCTTGATTTATTCTTGTCCTTTCCTCATTGTTAAATAAAGTCATTAATAACTGCTGGCAATCAGCCCATGTCGGATTATGTGTCTGTACTATTGAGGTTAACAGATCAGTCATGGCTTGTGGTTTCTCAGTATACGAGGAATTATGGGTCTTCCAGTTTAAAAGGTCGGTAGTGGTGAAAGGGACATATACGAAGACAGGGTCAGCGTGTGCCATTTGACCTGCGGCATCGATATAAGCTGACCCGGGATTTAAGCGAAGAGGCATCTGATAGTGCTTTAATTGTTGGGCACCAGTCAACTGTCGGGTTTGGATGGGGCTACGTAGGGAAGCGTCAGTCATGGGTTCCGGTCGGGGAGAGATAGGGTATGGGGATGTGGGAGGTTGGTTTTGGGAAAAGGTAGTGAATAGAACACTTCGGGCCGAGCTAGATGAAGCTTGACCGGAAGTCTGAAGTGGCGCCAAATCAGGATATTCATTTTTAATGGAGGTTGGTCTATCTGGTTCCGGAAGGGGGGATTTAGTACGAGGGGGGGTGGATCCTGCACTGGAGGAGGAAGCGGAAGTGGATGGGGGTAGTGAGGGAAGGGTTACAGGACTTCCTGTATTTGCGTCACTTCCTCTTACCGGAAAGTAAGGGGGCGGCAAAGGGATCTCGGACTCAGGGGGCGTGTCCAAAATGGGCCTAACACCAGTCCTAGTGGACGAACAAGTCCTAGCTACCATGAGGCGACACTGCTCCTCGTGGCATGTCCGGAGCCATTTTGGCGAGTCATTTACGGCCTGTCTCCAACAATCAATATAAGGAAACTGGCCGTAAAGTTCAGGCCTACCTGATACAGCCACGTGTAAGCGCTGTACCAGAGTTGGATCCAAACTGCCACGTGGCGGCCATGCCGCAACCAAAGTAGGCCACTCCCTAGTGCACAAAGTGACCAAACGTACAGGGGACATCTTAACCCCAAAATCACAAACTTTGAATCCCTTTTTAAAATTCTTAACCATACATCCTAAGGGATCCGGAATCGTTGACTGCGACGCACCCATATTTAACAGTGGAACGTCGTCGACAACGATTACTATACACGCGTACTATTCAACAGTCACACCCGTTTCCTCTGGCAACAGCACCACGTGGTACGGTTACCAAGTGAAACGTACACAATAACAATAAACACTCAGGGAATTCCCGTACACACACAGCTGCTACACCAGTCACTATATAATCAATATTATGCCCTTTGGCGTAACTACACAGTCACCCACGCTATAATTCTCTATATACGAATTACCCGTCTATAACACACCCCAGTAACATCGTCTTTTACAAATAGCGGTTACAGTACGGTTAGCATAGGTCAAAGCACAAGTTAAGGTCACAATACAATTATTAGTGGTTATGGTGTTAAAACATGCAATGGACGACAATGATTAGTACTTATTATATAATGTCAGTAAATATACAGGGTTATGGTACCGTGCACTATAATACAGCAACACACTATTAACACTCTCGCTAGACGGCTGAGCTCGCGCTATCTAACAAGATATACACTTTACTAAAACAATCGTTAACACATTTACAATTCCCAACTAAACTATTGGCCAGTACCTTGAATGGACTACCTAAAACTATATACACCCGTTTTGGTTAGCCACACTGCCCAATCACCACATATACATAGCGAGCTAGAGAACCGAATTTACACAGGCGCCTCTTAGTCGCACTATACAACGAGCTAGAGATCCGAATTTACACAGGCGCCTCTTAGTCGTACTATCAAAAGTCTAGTGGGTTCCAAATTTACACGCCTTCCCACTTAGCCCAGATAGGATGAGAACTAGCGAACCGAATTTACACAGGCGCCGCTTAGTCTCCCGGTCCCTCCGACCTAGCGAACGTAATATACACCCTAGAACGCTAGTCTAGACAAGACACCGGTGTCCGGCTAGGGCTATCTTACACCAGGACCCCGCCTGACTAACCAAATCAAACGGTCTGACTAAAGAGCGTTCGATCGAGCGGTGCGCCTTCGCTCCTTCCCTCCGACAGAGGGGGCAGATACAGATTCAAAAACCCCTTTGGGCCTACCGCACAATCGGTATACCCCTAGCGGGTCCTGCCGTCTAAAACAGCAGTTATCTTACCTCCTCGTTCCTGAACCTGAGTTCACACTCATCGACGGGGACACCCCAGCACTTCTCACGTAGAGGCCGATGATCTCCTGGACAACAGACCAGTGGCGCCGAGACGAAGGGAGGTCCACGCAGAAGTTCAGGGGTGCAGCCGTAGAGAACGTGGGCAAAGATAGACCGTCTCACGCCTCTGCCTCTCAGCTACCGTTGAACGATGAGCTTCCCGGCCAATGCACCAAATGATACCGGAGAAACTGACGGAAGCCAAGCACAGAGAGATGGACACAGGTTTCTTCAGGAAGGAAGAGATTCTTTATTGGATCACCGATCGGGACTCAGAGGGACTAGCGTCACCAAAATACAGCAAAGTCTGAGTACTGAATACATAGAGTACATTCCTTATATAGCACTGTAGCTCCTCCCACAATTAACTACACCCACACATACCCTTAACCTATTTAATGAATAGAGTCTAAACTCATCCATCCGGTCTAACCACGTGGCTCATCTGATACAAAGGAGAGGGACGCGTAATTCCAGTTCTTACATTCCTGCACCTGGTCAGTACAGTGATGACAGTATCTTAGCTACGTGTAATTAACTAACTGATACTACAAACACATATACATACATATGCCTTGTGGCAATCTTAGCCTGCTAAACTTGTATTTTACTGGAATTACATCACAAGAGTTCAATTTACAGAGCAGGAGATAAAAAGTGTTAAATTACATTAAAAGGTGTTTAAAAATGCAACCATTTTGTTTTCATGCAGTCTGTGTGAGTCACAGCCATGGCAGAGTGACTAGGGCTGCATTGACAGAAATTAAAAGTGATTTAACTCTTAAATGGCAGATAATTGAGCAGTGAAACTTCAGAATCATGATCTATACACAAAACTGCTTTGTTAAACTAAAATTGTTTTGGTGTCCCATTTGCTCCTCTTATGTAAGTGACACATAAAGGAAACACTTTTTCTATATCTATATTCTGCAAATTCAATTGAAAACAAGTAAAAGCAAACGAAAAAACATATTTAACCCCTTAAGGACCAAACTTCTGGAATAAAAGGGAATCATGACATGTCACGTGTCCTTAAGGGGTTAAGCATATTTGCAAAGATGTTCTCAGCACTAGAAACTTAAGTATACTGCATTAAGCAAGCAAGGATGTTTTTTTTAAAAAGGTTTTTCCCACTGCAAACACAGCCTCTGTATTAGGCATACATCAACAGAGAGTAGCTGCCTTTTAGTCAGACTAGAAGGGACCTCCTAGTGCCAAGTTAACTCTGTCGACCATCCATGGACTCAGTTTGATGAGAAAGAATTAGTTTTTTTTCAAAGACAGTGACAGTAGTGATACAATACCACAACACACATTTAGAATACTTGCAATAGAGTATATGGTATCCAGTAGCTATCTCCTTTTCCTAGGAAGAAATAGCATTTCCTGGTTGAGTGCACCAGCTACTAGGCTGCCCCTCAACTAGGTGCCCACAGCCAGATGGCACCAGGGATTTACTACACATAGAATGTATCCATGGGAACCCTTTAAACATTCAATTTTAGTTATTGAGTAGAAAATCAAATTGCAAAATTCAAGCATAAATAGTCAAGCTGTGGTCAAAGTTGTATTGGAGAATGTCTCTAAATCCATTTTGTCTTAAATTTCAGGAAGTACCAGTATTTAATTCATCATATTTCATTGGATTATTATTTTTTTGTTCTCAGCAGTAGATCTGTAGAAAACTCACCCAAGCTAGTTTTGCCAGAATTTTTCTCAGGAATTATTATTTTTTTCTTGAAAGTGCGCAAAAATCAAAACAAGGAGATAATGTCCAAACCTGCTTGTTCCTATAAGGCTACCCTGCTTGTGGTTTCTGAGCCACATCTGGGCTTTTTAATCTCCCTCCCCCCCCTTAAAAAAAAATAAAATAAATTAAAAACAAAAAGCCATAAATGCAGCTATGCCATTTTAGAGTTATTTCAAATAACTACTACATAATGGGCAATTCACTTAGTCTATTAAATGTATGTCCCACTGCTATCATTCCTGTGAATGGAGTAAAAATAAATTAATTATAAATGTTTGGATTTTTTTTAAATTTTTGTTAGAACCTGAAAAAACATTTTGTAGAATGCCCTGTTGAATAATGGACTTAACATAAAATACCTTTGCATGCAATCCAATAACCTAGCTTAGGATACATCTGTATTTGCTGTAGAGCGCCCGTTCTGTTCATGCTAAGCTGTGTACTACAACATCTAGAAATAATTTTCATGCACGTTCCATTATAGCTATCATGACCTGTTAAGTATCCCGTGACACTCATTGAAAAGCTCAGAGCTTTGATGTCTTTCAAAAGCTCCAGACTAAGATCATGTTCTCATCCTGCTGCGAGGGCAGTAATAACTGAAACAGAAGAAAACACTGGGTTAATGTTTTAACCCACTGAATGCCATGGTGACCTGTCAAAAAAAGGTTAGGGTAAATACACAATAATAACCCTACGCGGGGCTTTCTTGATTAAATGACAAATTGTGGAGATTTGCTGAGGAAAATGTACAATTCTGGCCAAAATTGTCAAACTGAAAACCAAGTTGTAATTTTTTTTTTTTTTTTTTTTTTTACAGTTTAGCATTTTAGGCCCAAAAATAGTGTTTTTGACAAGTCTCCACAATTTCAAGTTTAGTGAAAAGCTAATCTGTCTTTCAGAGAAAATATAATTTATGGTAATATGTTACTAAGTCAGAATGCAGTACTGGACACATTTTACCGATTGAGGCAATAATTTGTGTTTGTTGTTAACATAGTACATTTAACGTATGCAAGGTGGAACAAGATCTGGATCATTCAAATTGATTTGTCTGGAACAAAAATGTGTACACCGAGGGAACAGGACTCAGGAATGGGGAGCTTGAGTTAACAATTAGTACAGAAGCACTGTCAAATCCAAAAGCTGCACCCACTTGAGAACAACGATACAACCTAAGAAAAGGGGCACACAAGCCAGTCAGACTGACCGAGAATACTGACAGCACAGAGAGATAAACGGATGTCAAAATGACAGGGTCACTGGGCACATGAAGGTGGGCGGGATACGCTCACAGGGTCAGTACTGATATAGCATAGACCCAGGGAAGCAATAGGAATAGAGCGCTAAAACAGTTAGAACCCAATGCTAACGACCCACTCAAACCACACTTCCACCCAGGCAGTGGGAAAACAGACCTATTACAGAGAACTAGGTAGGGCGCAATAACGCAGTGGAATAATTGAGGCCTGCGAGCCAATATGCGACCCACGGAAAATGGGGCCTGCGTGCCCGTACCTATAAAGCTAACACACTGAATATGTATATGACTGAGAATGCGCTTGAGGCCTGCGAGTCTCGTTGTTGAATGAATACACCGGAATATGTCTTATTCACAAACAATAAAATCATATTTACAAAAAAAAAATAAAAATGTGTTTCAGGCGGTTTGAGTTTAGACGTTGTAGTCCGGACAAATTTCATTTATGCAAAAATTTCAGGAAAAACTGATTCAGATGAACCAAAATGGAGTAAAAGTCTGCCTGCAAAATAATTACATAATATAGATATTTACCCCATTTGATTCACAGATTATGTGAGCAGTAACTAATATAGCAAAACTAAGTGGGAAGAGTAAAAAAAAAAAAAAAAAAAAATATTTGAGGACCTCCAGCGTTGCTGAAATCCCCATAGCAAAGCATTGAAAGCATTTTTCAATGCTTTCCTATGGGGAGGTCTATTGCACGTGCACGGCATTGCCGCGCATGCACATTAGGTCTCCCCCACAGGCGGCCACGCATGCGCAATAGGTCTCCCCCGTGGATGACGTCGGCGGGGGAGGAGCGTGGGCGGACCCTAAACTAGCGCTGGATACAGGTAAGACACTAAAGGGGTTTCAACTTGGGATGGGGGTGGGAGGGAGAGGGGACCTGCAGTGCAGGGAAAACGGTTTGTTTTCCTGGCACTGAAGAGTCCCTTTAATTGTTTATGTGCTCTCCAGTCCTGCTGATGCTTGCTACCAACTAGGAGGATTTGACTATGGAGCCTGTATAGTGCCCTCTGTTGGTTGCAGCAACAGCTATATGCACTACCTGAGTAGCAAGGCTTTCTAATTTTCATATTGGGTAGATTTGCATAGTGCTAATTCTGCAGGCAGGAGATATATTTTGTGTTAATTATTATCTTCCCCACCCCCTTATAAATATGTAATTGTGTTATAATAAGTTGCTGCATGTTGTCTGCTATGACTTGGTTATTTGTATTTTATTTAAGTTGTCACAGCAATCTACATGTAATGAGTCTATGGGATAGAGAAAAATAAAGTTTTGTATGACAGTTCCTTTTGGAACTTGTTTCCTGTGTGGATTTTTAGGGATCCTAGTGAAAAAGTATTAGAAAAATAGAAACATAGAATGTGACGGCAGATAAAAACCATTCGGCCCATCTACTCTGCCCAATTTTCGAAATACTTTCATTAGTCCCTGGCCTTATCTTATAGTTAGGATAGCCTTATGCCTATCCCACGCATGCTTAAACTCATTTACTGTGTTAACCTCTACCACTTTAGCTGGAAGGCTATTCCATGCATCTACTACCCTCTCAGTAAAGTAATACTTCCTGATATTATTTTTAAACCTTAGTCTTGGACAATGTCCTCTGGTTGTGGTAGTTTTTCTTCTTTTAAATATAGTCTCCTCCTTTACAGTGTTGATTCCCTTTATGTATTTAAATGTTTCTATCATATCCCCCCTGTCTCGTCTTTCCTCCAAGCTATACATGTTAAGATCCTTTAACCTTTCCTGGTAAGTTTTATCCTGCAATCCATGAACCAGTTTTGTAGCCCTTCTCTGAACTCTCTCTAAGGTATCAATATCCTTCTGAAGATACGGTCTCCAGTACTGCGTACAATACTCCAAGTGAGGTCTCACCAGTGTTCTGTACAATGGCATGAGCACTTCCCTCTTTCTACTGCTAATGCCTCTCCCTATACAACCAAGCATGCTGCTAGCATTTCCTGCTGCTCTATTACATTGTCTGCCTACCTTTAAGTCATCAGACATAATCACCCCTAAATCCCTTTCCTCAGATGTTGAGGTTAGGACTCTCAAATATTCTGTACTCTGCCCTTGGGTTTTTACGTCCAAGATGCATTATCTTGCACTTATCCACATTAAATGTCAGTTGCCACAACTCTGACCATTTTTCTAGTTTACCTAAATCATTAGCCATTTGGCTTATCCCTCCTGGAACACCAACCCTGTTACATATCTTAGTATCATCAGCAAAAAGACATACCTTACCATCAAGACCTTCTGCAATATCACTAATAAAAATATTAAAGAGAATGGGTCCAAGTACAGATCCCTGAGGTACCCCACTGGTGACAAGCCCAAGCTTCGAATATACTCCATTGACTACAACCCTCTGTTGCCTGTTACTCAGCCACTGCCTCACCCATTCAACAATATTGCAATCCAAACTTAAAAAATGCAGTTTATTTATAAGCCTTCTATGTGTAACAGTGTCAAAAGCCTTACAGAAATCTATGTAAGCAATGTCTACTGCACCACCCTGATCTACAGTTTTAGTTACCCAATCAAAAAAATATCAATTAGATTAGTTTGGCATGATCTCCCTGAAGTAAACCCATGTTGTCTCTGATCTTGAAATCCATGTGTTTTTAGATGTTCAACAATCCTGTCCTTTAACATGGTTTCCATCACTTTCCCCACTACTGAAGTAAGGCTTACTGGCCTATAGTTGCCCGACTCCTTCCGATTACCTTTCTTGTGAATGGGCACAACATTCGCCAACTTCCAATCTTCTGGGACTACTCCGGTTATCAATGATTGGTTAAATAAATCTGTTAATGGTTTTGCTAGTACACCACTAAGCTCTTTTAATAGCTTTGGGTGTATTCCATCAGGTCCCATTGACTTATTTGTCTTTACTTTTGACAGTTGAAATAGAACCTCTTCCTCTGTAAACTCACGTGTAATAAATAACTAATTTATTCTTTTTCTTAACTGAGGTCCCTCTCCTTCATTTTCATCTGTAAATACCGAACAAAAATATTCATTGAGGCAGTCAACTAGACCTTTATCCTCTTCTACATACTTTCCTTCTTTTGTTTTTAATCTAACTAATCCTTGTTTTACTTTTCTTTTCTCATTTATGTATCTAAAACAAGTTTTGTCCCCCTTTTTTACTGACTGCTATTTTCTCTTCTGTGTGTGATTTGGAAGCTCTTATAACTTGCTTAGCCTCTTTCTGCCTAATCTTATAGATCATTCTGTCTTCCTCACTCTGTTTTTTTTTTTATAATTACTAAATGCTAACTTTTTGTTTTTTACTATTTTGGCCACATCTGCAGAGTACCACAGTGGTTTCTTACATTTTTTGCTTTTACTGACAAGCCTAATGCAATTTTCTGTTGCCTTCCGTAGTGCAACTTTTAAATAATCCCATTTCTCTTGGACGCCATTTAATGACTCCTTTACACATATTCTAATTTTAGAAAAGTCTGTTTCTAAAGTCTAAAACTTTTGTTTTTGTGTGGTGTGACTCAGTCACCATTCTTATATTAAACCACACTGATTGATGATCACTGGATCCTAAACTTTCACCTACAGTAATATCGGATACCAAATCTCCATTTGTTAACACTAAATCTAGTATGGCCTCTTTACGAGTTGGCTCCTCAACGACTTGTTTTAGAGACCATCCCAGTAGGGAGTGTAGAATATGTGTGCTCCTGGCACAAGCAGCTATTTTTGTTTTCCAATTCACATTTAGGAAGATTAAAGTCACCCATGATGATAGCTAAAATGACAATGAAGGGGGAAGTTATTTCCTCAACTAGTAGATTATCTAACTCTTCAATTTGTCCTGGGGGCCTATAAATCACACCTACACGAATTACTGTGTGATTACCAAATTCTAACGTAACCCAAACGGACTCTATGTTCACCTCACTAACTTTTATTAGGCTAGATTTTATGCTATCCTTCACATACAGGGCCACCCCTCCCCCTTTCCTGTCTTTTCTATATAAAAGAGTACCCTGGTATTGCTATGTCCCAGTCATTTTTTCCATTATACCATGTCTCAGTAACAGCGACTAAATCTACACTTGCGCAGTTGCCATTATTGCCACAAGTTCATGGATCTTATTCCCTAAACTGCGAGCATTTGTAGACATGACTCTAAGCTTATCATTTTTTAACACACTTGCTACAGGCACCTTCTGTCCTTGTTTTGGGGGACAATTGGATTGATGTTTTATCACCCTTTTGCCCCCCCCCCCTCCTAGTTTAAATGTTTATATACATCCTAACAAAACCTCTGAACTGCTCACTGAGAACATTTGTTCCCTTTTGAGAAAGATGCAAACCATCTTTTTGTACAGTTTGTTTCCATTCCAAACAATGAGTTCCCTAGGTGGTCTATGCAGGCTTTCCGATCTGTCCACACTTTTGGTTCTCTGGTAGGCTCTTTTCAGAATTCTATTCGGATAACCCAGTGACTTAAATCTGGTTCTTAACTCTCTGGCTTCTTTCTCAAAGTCCTCCTGGTTTGAGCAATTTCTCTTAGCTCTTAAGTATTGGCCATATGGTACAATGGCTACAATGAGAAATAAAGCCAAATCCTTGCTCCCGACACCATTCACTAAGCCACAAGTTAAAGTCCCTAATACGCATCCGCCTGTCGTTCTGAGTGTTATGCACAGACAGAACTTCAGAGAATGACAGTGTGGAAGCAACCTGCCGTATATCATTACCAAAAACACTAAAAACTTCCTTAACCTCTGAAACCTCATTGCAAGCCAAGTCATTTGTCCCTAGATGGACAAGTACATCCAATTCCCCTTCCTGCTTTGCTCACTTAACAATATTACAGATACGTCTCCTGTCTCTGTGAGCAGTAGCTCCGGGAAGACACCTCACAAGACCACCATTGTCCATCTCCACACCTCTTATGATGGAATCCCCCAACAACAACTGCTTTCTATTAGACCTCACCATAGTCTCCAAGCCTCTCTCCACAACACCACTAGCCTCAGTGCCTCTCTCCACAACACCACTAGCCTCAGTGCCTCTCTCCACAACACCACTAGCCTCAGTGCCTCTCTCCACAACACCACTAGCCTCAGTGCCTCTCTCCACAACACCACTAGCCTCAGTGCCTCTCTCCACAACACCACTAGCCTCAGTGCCTCTCTCCACAACACCACTAGCCTCAGTGCCTCTCTCCACAACACCACTAGCCTCAGTGCCTCTCTCCACAACACCACTAGCCTCAGTGCCTCTCTCCACAACACCACTAGCCTCAGTGCCTCTCTCCACAACACCACTAGCCTCAGTGCCTCTCTCCACAACACCACTAGCCTCAGTGCCTCTCTCCACAACACCACTAGCCTCAGTGCCTCTCTCCACAACACCACTAGCCTCAGTGCCTCTCTGCACAACACCACTAGCCTCAGTGCCTCTCTGCACAACACCACTAGCCTCAGTGCCTCTCTGCACAACACCACTAGCCTCAGTGCCTCTCTGCACAACACCACTAGCCTCAGTGCCTCTCTCCACAACACCACTAGCCTCAGTGCCTCTCTCCACAACACCACTAGCCTCAGTGCCTCTCTCCACAACACCACTAGCCTCAGTGCCTCTCTCCACAACACCACTAGCCTCAGTGCCTCTCTCCACAACACCACTAGCCTCAGTGCCTCTCTGCACAACACCACTAGCCTCAGTGCCTCTCTGCACAACACCACTAGCCTCAGTGCCTCTCTGCACAACACCACTAGCCTCAGTGCCTCTCTGCACAACACCACTAGCCTCAGTGCCTCTCTGCACAACACCACTAGCCTCAGTGCCTCTCTGCACAACACCACTAGCCTCAGTGCCTCTCTGCACAACACCACTAGCCTCAGTGCCTCTCTGCACAACACCACTAGCCTCAGTGCCTCTCTGCACAACACCACTAGCCTCAGTGCCTCTCTGCACAACACCACTAGCCTCAGTGCCTCTCTGCACAACACCACTAGCCTCAGTGCCTTTCTGCACAACACCACTAGCCTCAGTGCCTCTCTCCACAACACCACTAGCCTCAGTGCCTCTCTCCACAACACCACTAGCCTCAGTGCCTCTCTCCACAACACCATTACACTCTGAAAGTGCAGAAAATGAATTATATAGAGCAACAGACTGTGCAATATGCCTTTTATCCTCAACGCTAAGTCTACCAGATCCTACAGTGATCCATCTGCCATTCCTATTATGTCTCTGCAGCAGTGGCTTTGCAGCAGTTCCAGCCCGAGTTTGTTTACCAGATAATTTACAAATCTCAGACTTCAAAAATACAATCTCCTGCCGCAAGATAGAGAACTGTCTACAGATTAGACAACAACCAAACCTCCAAAAAGTGGAACGTGAAACAAATGCATAGCCACTATTACACTGAACTAAGTCTGCCATTCCAATGAGGTGAATAATTTAAATCAAACGAATTTTATTTATCCTCCTGAATAAATCAGATTACCTCCAATTTATCTCCAGAATATCTCCAACCACACACACTTAGAAGCAACACTCTCCAGAATATCTCCAACCACACACACACACACTTAGATGAAGCAACCAAGCTATATTAGCCAAGCTAATGACAACAACCCTTATATACTCCTAAAAGCACCACCCACTAGGAATGTTTAACACCAGGGTAGGCCTCTGCTTATTTGCAAACAATAGCTAATTTAAACAGCAATCAATAGCAAGTAGCTACCAAATCAAATGCCTTGTAATTACCAACAGGAAATCAAACCTTGTGCAATCAGTAACCTTTTCCTACGGATGAATCTTACTGTAACAGTAAAAAAGAAAACTCTTAGCACAAATCTTAGACAGTTGAAGCTTCTGTAAAACTCATATTAGAAAAGTAGAACGATATACTAGTTCTCCAGATGTAAAGAGGAGAAGTACCAAAAGGAATTAATCCCTCTCAACTGTCCGTATGGAGCTAGTATATAGAAAGCAACCCACATTCACACATATAGAAGATACGTTATTCTTAAAATATAACCTTTAATGAAATCATTAAAACCAAATATCCAATACGAAATTTAGAGAAAGTAATAGAATAAGGGCTGTAATCAGCAGACCTTTAGAATAATTACTAAAAAGGCTGGATTGCCTTGGTCTAATAGCAACAAATGTGGTTAATGGTTGAGGACAAAGATATTAATTAGTTATATAACAAACAATCAAAAAATCAAAGTAATCCTCAAAACCAAAAAATTCCACCCTAGAGGTAGTCGAAAATGAAAAAAAACCTCCTGGTAGTTGCTGCAGAAAAAGTCCCAGCGGCTAAAAGGACTTAAAGCTGATAGTGGCTAGGAGAAATCATGATAAAAACTCCAAATTCCCTCCCTTGTCTTTCGAAAATCCTGTTAAGGTGCACAAGCCACAGGGGAGACCGATTATTTCAGGAAATCACAGTCTGACTGAACGAGCAAGTAAATTCCTAGACAAAATACTAAAACCACTGGTACAGAAACCGAATTCTTACATACGGAATACCAACAGACCCTTCTGGTCTTAGAGAATATGACGGTGCCCCCTTATACATCTATAGCTAGTCTTGACATAGTGGCGCTATATAATAAACATCCCACACGAGAACGGTCTAGCTGGAGTAGCCTATTTTTTGAAAAAATCTGGAACATTTCGAGAACAGGAGCAAGTCTTTATTCTGACCCTGCTCAGATTTGTATTAACGCACAACTATTTCACCTTCAACGGGAAATATTATTTACAAACAAGGGGCACAGCCATGGGTTCATCTTGTGCACCCAGCTATGCGAATCTCTTCCTGGGATGGTGGGAGGAAACTATAGTGTTCAATGTGTCAAACTTCAATTACATTCCATCTATATACAAATGGTTTCGTTATATAGATGACATCCTGATCTTCTGGTCTGGCTCTCTCACTATTTGAATTGTTGGTTGAAAAACTCAATCACAACGATATTAACCTTCAACTCACTCATGTTATAAATGAGAAACATCTGGTCTTCCTGGATCTGAACATTAACATACATGAGAATGGGGATGTGAGTACATCGCTGTTTAGGAAACCGACAGCAACAAATAGTCTGCTGCATTGGCAGAGTTACCACCCTCACCATCTCAAGGCCAATATACCATATGGCCAATACTTAAGAGCTAAGAGAAATTGCTCAAACCAGGAGGACTTTGAGAAAGAAGCCAGAGAGTTAAGAACCAGATTTAAGTCACTGGGTTATCCGAATAGAATTCTGAAAAGAGCCTACCAGAGAACCAAAAGTGTGGACAGATCGGAAAGCCTACATAGACCACCTAGGGAACTCAGCACCACCCCTAGTTTAACCAGGTTCATAGGCACATATGACAAACATTGGAATACTGCACAACAAGTTTTAAGCAGAAACTGGCCGGTACTACAATATGACACTAGTCTGAGCAACACCATCACTAAACAACCATCTAGGACTTTCAGACGAGCAAATAACCTTGGGGATATATTAACGCATAGTCACTTTAAACCTGTTTCAAAGACACCGTCTACCTCCACCTGGCTTCGAACAACCAATGGTCTTTACAAATGCGCCCATTGTAAAGCCTGTAACTTTATTTTACCTACTAAGTCTGTTTGGAATAAAAGAACTTCAACAGAGATTACCATCAATGCCTTTGTCAACTGTAGCTCCACTAATGTTATTTACATAATAGCATGCGATTGTGGGCTACAGTCAGGGCCGGATTGGGAAAAAAATTAGGCCCGGGCATTTTTCAATCAGAGCGGCCCCCTAAGAAGGGGGCGGGGCCAGAGAGGGTGTTTTGTCATCACTAATGACAAGCACAGCCCCTCTCAAAGTGAGCATGTTAGTTCAATGCGCAGAGCCCCGCTGAGGAGCTCTGGCATTAGAAAAAGGCCCTGAATTTGTTCTGCGCAGCGCAAGCAAATTTAATAACATGCTTGCGCTGAGTTTGCTTTTAAATTGTCTCTGGTGTCTCCACAAGTGGGATACCACAGGACAAAAGGGCCAGAAAAGTGTATGGTGCATGTGTATGGAGCCTGCTTGTGGGATTGCGTGTGTGTAGAGTGTGGTGTGGTATTGTGTAAATAGGTCAATTTCATTTGTGTTTGTGGTGTAATATGTGTGGCTAGGGGCTGTAGAGAGTTTGTGTATAGGGAGCATAGTGTTATAGGGGATGTAGCGAGTGTGTGCATATGGGTTGAAGTGTGTGTGTATAGGTGACGTAGTGTGTGTAGGGGTTGTAGAGAGGGTGTGTTTAGAGAATGTTGTATGTGTGTAGGAGATCTACTGTGTAAAGGACCCAGAGTGTGTATAGGAGATTGTGTGTGTGTGTGTGTGTGTGTGTAGAGGATTAAGAGTGCATATAGGGTAAGGGATCTAGCGTGTATCTGGAGCGTAATGTGTGTAGTGGTGCAGTGTGAGGGGTGCTCTAGTGTGTGTGTGTGTATATATATATATATTTGGACATATTGTATGCGTGAGGGGCGCAGTGCGTGTGTATGTAAGAGGGGTGCTGTGTGTGAGGGTGTTTTTATGTGCCGTCACATTCTAGGTTTCTAATTTTCTTTGTCTGTTAACTCACTGAGGGTTATTTTATTTTTATATATATATATATATATATATATATATATATATATATATATATATATATATATATATATATATATATATATATGTGTGTGTGTGTGTGTGTGTGGGAGTGTGCTGTATATGTGTGAGCGAGGGTGCTGTGTGTGTGTCTGAGGGTGCTGTGTGTGTGTCTGAGGGTGCTGTGTGTGTGTCTGAGGGTGCTGTGTGTGTGTCTGAGGGTGCTGTGTGTGTGTCTGAGGGTGCTGTGTGTGTGTCTGAGGGTGCTGTGTGTGTGTCTGAGGGTGCTGTGTGTGTGTCTGAGGGTGCTGTGTGTGTGTCTGAGGGTGCTATGTGTGTGTGTCTGAGGGTGCTATGTGTGTGTGTCTGAGGGTGCTATGTGTGTGTGTCTGAGGGTGCTATGTGTGTGTGTGTCTGAGGGTGCTATGTGTGTGTGTGTCTGAGGGTGCTATGTGTGTGTGTCTGAGGGTGCTATGTGTGTGTGTCTGAGGGTGCTATGTGTGTGTGTCTGAGGGTGCTATGTGTGTGTGTCTGAGGGTGCTATGTGTGTGTGTCTGAGGGTGCTGTGTGTGTGTGTCTGAGGGTGCTGTGTGTGTGTGTCTGAGGGTGCTGTGTGTGTGTGTCTGAGGGTGCTGTGTGTGTGTCTGAGGGTGCTGTGTGTGTGTCTGAGGGTGCTGTGTGTGTGTCTGAGGGTGCTGTGTGTGTGTCTGAGGGTGCTGTGTGTGTGTCTGAGGGTGCTGTGTGTGTGTCTGAGGGTGCTGTGTGTGTCTGAGGGTGCTGTGTGTGTGTCTGAGGGTGCTGTGTGTGTGTCTGAGTGCACTGTGTGTGTGTCTGAGTGCACTGTGTGTGTGTCTGAGTGCACTGTGTGTGTGTCTGAGTGCACTGTGTGTGTGTCTGAGTGCACTGTGTGTGTGTCTGAGTGCACTGTGGATGTTTGGATGCTGTGTGTGTCTGAGGGTGCTGTGTGTGTGTCTGAGGGTGCTGTGTGTGTGTCTGAGGGTGCTGTGTGTGTGTGTGTCTGAGGGTGCTGTGTGTGTGTGTGTCTGAGGGTGCTGTGTGTGTGTGTGTCTGAGGGTGCTGTGTGTGTGTGTGTCTGAGGGTGCTGTGTGTGTGTGTGTCTGAGGGTGCTGTGTGTGTGTGTGTCTGAGGGTGCTGTGTGTGTGTGTCTGAGGGTGCTGTGTGTGTGTGTCTGAGGGTGCTGTGTGTGTGTCGGTGCGCTGTGTATGTTTGGGTGCGCTGTGTATGTTTGGGTGCGCTGTGTATGTTTGGGTGCGCTGTGTATGTTTGGGTGCGCTGTGTATGTTTGGGTGCGCTGTGTATGTTTGGGTGCGCTGTGTATGTTTGGGTGCGCTGTGTATGTTTGGGTGCGCTGTGTATGTTTGGGTGCGCTGTGTATGTTTGGGTGCGCTGTGTATGTTTGGGTGCGCTGTGTATGTTTGGGTGCGCTGTGTATGTTTGGGTGCGCTGTGTATGTTTGGGTGCGCTGTGTATGTTTGGGTGCGCTGTGTATGTTTGGGTGCGCTGTGTATGTTTGGGTGCTGTGTGTGTGTCTGAGGGTGCTGTGTGTTTGTGTGTGTCTGGGGGTGCTGTGTGTGTGTCTGGGGGTGCTGTGTGTGTGTCTGGGGGTGCTGTGTGTGTGTCTGGGGGTGCTGTGTGTGTGTCTGGGGGTGCTGTGTGTGTGTCTGGGGGTGCTGTGTGTGTGCCTGGGGGTGCTGTGTGTGTGCCTGGGGGTGCTGTGTGTGTGCCTGGGGGTGCTGTGTGTGTGAGTGTGAATGTATATTTTATTTACATTTAAATATATATTTTTTATTAATAAAAAAAAAAAAAAGTTATATCCCCCCCTCCTCCCTTCTTACCTTTTAGCCTGGAAGGAGGGGGGGAGCTGTTCTGCCTGTGGGGAGAGGGGGATCCGTTCTGCCTGGGGCTGGGGGGTGGGAGGGTGCCGTGCAGCTTCCTTCCCTGGTGGTCCAGTGGTGAGAGTGAACTTTAGCCTGAAGGCTATAGTTCACTCTCGCGAGATCTGAGCGTTGCCGCGGTAACCGCGGCAACGCTCAGACCTCGCGAGAGGACCCGGTGTTCTATCAAAAAACCCTACCCCGTGAAAATTCCCTACCCTCGTCACTTCCGGTGACGCAGCCGCACCGGAAGTGACCCTCATCCAATGGAGGAGGAGGGTGTGCGCCGCCGCGCAGGCGCACAACAACTAGGCTAGGTAGGGATATTTCACGGGGTAGGGGAAATTAACGCCACAGTGCGCACGCGCGGCAAAGTACTCCCGTCGGAGGTACAGCGCGCGTGCGCACTAGTGGCGAGAGAGGCTTTAATCCGACGATCAGAGTTCGCGCGTGCGCAGTATAGGGGTAGGGAATTTTGATGGCTATTAGCCCTGTGAGATCTCCCTACCCCTATACTGCGCATGCGCGAACTCTGATCGTCGGATTAAAGCCTCTCCCTGCTCCCAACACTCTCAGCCATCCAAGATTGAGGGTGAATTATGGTGGGACGGTGGGTGTTTATGTGCATTATATTGGGGGGGTCTGCGCAGAATTGGGGGGTCTGTGCAGAATTGGGGGTCTGCACAGACCCCCCAATATAATGCACATAAACACCCACTGT
This sequence comes from Pelobates fuscus, assembly GCF_036172605.1. Taxonomy (NCBI): domain Eukaryota; kingdom Metazoa; phylum Chordata; class Amphibia; order Anura; family Pelobatidae; genus Pelobates; species Pelobates fuscus. The sequence goes on from NC_086317.1 coordinate 133,490,721, forward strand.
CCCACCATAATTCACCCTCAATCTTGGATGGCTGAGAGTGTTGGGAGCAGGGAGAGGCTTTAATCCGACGATGAGTCCGCGCATGCGCAGTATAGGGGTAGGGAGATTTCACAGGGCTAATAGCCATCAAATTTCCCTACCCCTATACTGCGCATGCGCGGTTTGTGAAGCGCTCCCTTGCAACTCGTGCGCACGCGCGCTGTACCTCCGACGGGAGTACTTTGCCACGCGTGCGCACTGTTGCATTCATTTCCCCTACCCCGTGAAAAATCCCTACCTAGTTGGTGTGCGCTTGCGCGGCGGCGCACACCCTCCTCCTCCATTGGATGAGGGTCACTTCCGGTGCGGCTGCGTCACCGGAAGTGACGAGGGTAGGGAATTTTCACGGGGTAGGGTTTTTTGATAGAACACCGGCGGAGCTGCTGGTTAGAGCTCCGCTGGTCCTCTCGTCTGCCTCCCTCCCTCACTCCCTCTCCTGCCAGCGGCCGCCTGTCAGTGTCTCTGGGCCGGTGAGGGAGATTTTTGATCTCCCCACCGGCCCATGGAAGCACACAGCAGGGCCGGCGCTCGGGTAGCGCTGGCCCTGCAGAGACTGGCAGGGGAGATCCTGTGATCTCCCCTGCCGGCCTCGGCCCCACGGCCATCGCGGCCCACCGGGCATTTGCCCGGTATGCCCGATGGCCAGTCCGGGCCTGGCTACAGTATATAGGCAAAACCTATCAGCAATTTCGCAGACGAATCCTACAGCATATCAGTTCCATAACAAATTTACACATTGAAACTCCTATTTCGAAACATGTAAGAACCAACCATGCTTCTAAACCTGAAGTCTTAAAATTTCAGGTGATACAAAAACTTGTTCTTAATCACCGAAAAGGAGATATTAATGTATCGCTACTAAAGGCTGAGTCCCGCTGGATCTACCTGTTTCAGACTTTATACCCTAAAGGACTTAATGAAGAATTTAATTTCACCCCATTTATTCACTCCTAAAGCATTCTAAGTTTGTCTTAGCGAATGGTCCAATTCCACTTTTATTTGAAGAACTAAACTAGTAGATGTTAAAAATGTGATTATTCATTTTTAATGCAGCATAACTTATTTAACTTCTTCTTGTTCCAATATTAATTGTGTCCACTAATAATGAAACAAAGGTTTAATTCCTTATAAGGTCAGGGACTCATTAAATATTTGTGGATATATTGGGACTTAGAGTGTACAACTGTCTTTATGTGTTTGCATTTATTTATTTATTTATTTATTTATCTTGATTTAAAATTTGACTTTTTGCCTATCTTTGAACCACTGTCTAAATTTGAATGTATGTTACTTCACAACTAAACATTATACATCATGTTTCAAACTGATGCTACATTTTCACCTGTCTGTGTTTATACAGAACCAATCCTAAAAAGTATCGCTTTTGAGAGACTCTGCACTATGTTTGATACTATGTGCAACATCTTGTCCAATAGGATAATATTGTCGTATTGTACCTTTAAAGTGTTATAGTACTTAATGATATTAGTTTGACGTGCCGATTTTGACCCGGCCACAAAGGGTTAAACAGCTAATTTTCCAAATTCCCTGTCCCTCCCATTCCAGTATTGGCTGATGGAAATATCAACCAATGGAAACAGAGGGCGGGATATTTAAACGATCACCGGTCGGTGACCCGGTTCCCCTGGACGAGCCAAGTATTGTCGAAACACGCGTCGGGATGCCTGTGTACTTACTTTAGCTAGAAATGGAGTCTAAGACTAGGGACCGACAGGAAGCTTTTCCTATTTAATATAACTCTCCAGAGTACTTTCTAGCGTAGCGAAATTGACTGTAGTATTTTGCAGTCGTTTCCTCTTCCAGCGGCAGGGACATTTAGCCAACAGGATTTTCGAAAGACAAGGGAGGGAATTTGGAGTTTTGATCATGATTTCTCCTAGCCACTATCAGCCTAATTTGTTAACGAATCCTAACAGACAGTCGCTTTAAGTCCTTTTAGCCGCTGGGACTTTTTCTGCAGCAACTACCAGGAGGTTTTTTTCATTTTCGACTACCTCTAGGGTGGAATTTTTTGGTTTTGAGGATTACTTTGATTTTTTGATTGTTTGTTATATAACTAATTAATATCTTTGTCCTCAACCATTAACCACATTTGTTGCTATTAGACCAAGGCAATCCAGCCTTTTTAGTAATTATTCTAAAGGTCTGCTGATTACAGCCCTTATTCTATTACTTTCTCTAAATTTCGTATTGGATATTTGGTTTTAATGATTTCATTAAAGGTTATATTTTAAGAATAGCGTATCTTCTATATGTGTGAATGTGGGTTGCTTTCTATATACTAGCTCCATACGGACAGTTGAGAGGGATTAATTCCTTTTGGTACTTCTCCTCTTTACATCTGGAGAACTAGTATATCGTTCTACTTTTCTAATATAACTACTCATAAGGGTTATCCCCCATTTAGCTTTAGCAACCTGACACTGTCTCCCTACTTGTGTCTTTTTATTTTCTTCTGTAAAACTCTCCAGAATATCTCCAACCACACACACACTTAGAAGCAACACTTAGATTCAGACCTGTTTGCAGTTGACCTCTAACTCTAGGATAAATCAAGAAAGCTAGGCCTGAGAGCTGCAATTGCCTTTGTAAAGGCAATAACTATAATCACTGTAAGCAGAGCTGCAGCAGAATAGGCAGAGGACGATACCTGCCTGGAAAAAGGGCTTCACCTGAATAGGCAGAGGGGATAATACCTGCCTGGAAGGAGAGCTGCTACCTGGTATGGTGCAAAAGCTCCAGAAGGATCCCAGTCAAGCTGCAGCGACCGGGGCAAAAGCGTTCCAGGATCCCTGGAAGCGGATTTGGCGGAGGTACCCAGCTGGGGTACAGGGAGCTGTCACAGTGTGTATTAGGCAGACCTAACTGGAAACCATATGGCAAAATTTAGACCAAAATAGCTGATCTAGAACGATTCTCCAAACCGGCTAGTCACAGTTCAGTTTTTGGATAAACTATGCAATTTTGTTTTCAACTCACTACAATTCATAATTTAATAAATAAACATCTGTGACATTGTATTTGCTTTCATGAAGGGGCAGCAAAATGGATATTTGTCTAGGGTGGCAGAAATCCTTTCACCGGCCCATGGTTGTAGTGCCAGAGTGTTCAGGCAACTCCATTGTAAGTAGTCAAAAAATGGATATGGCTCCCTGATTCCTCTTTGCTGGAAGGAGGTGCCATAGCTCTTGTGATCTAAGCTCTGCTGTGCAGGGCCAGCTCATTGGCTGAGAGCATCAGCCTAAATCTGCACTGCCTGACTTACCTCAGAGCGGAGAACTTCCAATTTAGAGCAGGCTGCAGAAGCATTAGGGAGTGGCACCTGGCAGACGCCTAATAAGAAATCAAACCATTAATAAATGGTTTGACCATCTATATTGGCAGGTGTAAGGGCACTTCTGGCAAATTCAGCTGTTCCCCATGCAGCCACAGGTGCCGCTTTGCTGGGAGATTGTGATTACTCTTCATTTCCTCCCAGCCTACAGAACAGCGCATGGGAGAGAGAGAGAGAGAGAGGAGGTGGCATGATTTAATCTTACAACAAATCCAGTAAGCAAACCTTTATAAATTTGGGGGGGGATCAGCTCTGTTTCCACAGTTTATTGGTGTTTTCTCTGATGTCTGTATTAATATTGAGGGATTTCTACGTAGTAACATCAGTGTGTGTCAGCAGGGCCAGCCGTTGGGGTGTGCAAGCTGTGCGATCACGCAGGGTGCCATGACAACAGAGGCACCCGGCGGGAAACACAGCTCACAAGTTGGGGACACCAGCATATTCAATTTAAACGATTCGCTGGTGGTCCACTGGTGCACACCAGCAGTAAGTGCAGTCAGATTATATCCTCTCCCTCGTGGTTCCGGTGCTCAGTTAGTGAGTCAGAGCACAGGCTCAGAGATTCTCAGCCTGCGCTCTGACAACATTGAAAGTCAGAGCCATGAAGGAAGCGGGTATGGCAAAGAGCTACTGATTAGCATAACATCAATATCCGTTATAAAACCAGGAAAAGGTGGGCATGAATGGTGAACTGATTTGGTGGTGCAATGGGCCACTTGACTGGTTTTGCCCGCCAGGCCTAAGGCTGCCAGCCCTCCCCTGATCACCACAGTGGTATGTAGTTATGGTGCTTGGAGTGTTCCTTTTAATAACCCTTCAGACTTTCTCCCCAGCTACTGAACAAGAGGTGGCTGCACTTCTCCGTTCCTCTCGCCCCACCACTTGCCCACTTGATCCTGTCCCATCTCACCTCATCAGATCTCTCTCCCCTTGTCTTGTGCCTATCCTAACACACATCTTTAACTGCTCTCTCTCTTCTGGCACTGTTCCTGCTGACCTTAAACATGCCACTGTAATACCTATCCTGAAAAAAACCTCTTGACCCATCCTCCCCCTCTAACTATCGTCCCATATCCCTGCTCCCTTACTCAAAGCTTTTGGAAAGACTTGTCTTTACCCGTGTGTCTCACTTCCTTAATTCCAACTCTCTCCTCGACCCTCTTCAGTCTGGCTTCCGCCCTCTCCACTCTACTGAGACCGCTCTTATCAAAGTGACTAATGACCTAATCTCTGCTAAATCCAAAGGTCACTACTCCATATTAATTCTCCTTGACCTCTCTGCTGCCTTTGACACAGTTGATCATGCTCTCCTCCTTCAAACTCTTCAATCACTCGGTCTCTGTGACTCTGTCCTCTCTTGGTTTTCCTCCTATCTCTCCCAACGCTCATTTAGTGTCTCCTTTTCCAAGGATACCTCCTCCCCTCGCCCTGTCTCGGTTGGAGTTCCCCAAGGCTCTGTCCTTGGTCCCCTTCTATTTTCTCTTTATACTGCCTCTCTTGGAAAACTTATTGCCTCTTTTGGATTCAACTACCACCTGTACCCTGATGACACTCAGATATACCTCTCCTCACCGGACCTCTCCCCGGCCGTCCTGCAACGTGTCACTGCTTGCCTCTCTTCCATCTCTGACTGGATGTCGTCACGCTTTCTCAAACTTAACCTCTCTAAAACTGAACTCCTTGTCTTTCCTCCTCCTAATACTGATCCTCCTCTCTCACTCTCCCTTCAAGTCAGTGATATCCACATAAGTCCATCCCTACAACCGCGCTGTCTTGGCGTCATACTTGACTCTGGTCTCACCTTTGAGTCTCACATCCAGTTTGTTGCCAAGTCCTGTAGGTTCCAACTCAAAAACATAGCCCGCATCTGCCCCTTTCTTACGCAAGATGCTACCAAGGAGCTTGTCCATGCTCTAGTAATTTCCCGCATGGATTACTGTAACCCTCTCCTGATTGGTCTCCCCAAAAGCCGTACTGCCCCGCTACAGTCTGTAATGAATGCTGCAGCTAGACTGATTTTACTATCCAGTCAGTCCTCTCACACCTCGCCCCTCTGCCAGTTCTTACATTGGCTCCCTGTATCCTATAGGAGTCAATTCAAAGTGCTAACCCATACATTTAAAGCACTGAACAATTCCAGCCCCTCTTATATCTCTTCACTGATCCAGAGGTATGCCCCTCCTCGTACCCTCCGCTCTGCCCGCGACCACCTCCTGACCGCTGCTCGCACCCGTACAGCCAACGCGCGCTTGCAGGACCTCTCACGGGCGGCTCCTCTCCTTTGGAATAACTTGCCTACTGCCATCAGACTCTCCCCTAGTCTTCAATCATTTAAGAAGGGCCTTAAAACCCATCTCTTCAGGAAAGCGTATGGCCTCCCAGAGTAATCTCTCCCTTACATACCTGTCTCTTGCTCTCTCCTATGGGATAATGCTTTGCTCTCTCCTCCAGCTCTGCTTAACTCCTACTTGATATCTCCTATCCTAATGTTTCTAATACCCCACCTCCTATAGACTAAGCTCATTTGAGCAGGGTCCTCTTCAACCTATTGTTCCTGTAAGTTTTCTTGTAATTGTCTTATTTATTGCTACATCCCCCCTCTCAAAATATTGTAAAGCGCTACGGAATCTGTTGGCGCTATATAAATGGCAATAATAATAATAAATAATAATAATAATAATAATAATAATAACTCAACACTTAATAATCTAAAAAAGAACAAAACAATCACTGATAATAAAACCTGCTGATATAGGGGGTAACATAGTGATTATGAATAGAGATGATTATACGGCTATGGCTGAAAGGATCCTGAAAGATACTAAAACCTATACAGTACTTAAAAAGAATACAACTGCTTAGTTCCTAATGGAATACAAATCCCTGTTGGATGAGGCCCTCGATAAAAAGTTAATCTCTAGAGAAGAGTATGCTTTTACCTACATTAAATCACAGAAAATTTCAACTCTTTATTGTCTACCCAAAATACACAAACAGTACTCTCAATTAACGAGTATACCTATTGTGTCAATTTAACCCAAAACAGTTTGGATGTTGAATCCTTGTACTCTTTTATACCACATTCAATTGGATTGAAACATATTCAAATGTTTTTGGAGCAAAGAGGTGAAAATCACAAAGCACACACTGATTTTGTGATCAACTTATTACAGTTTTTTCTCACCCATAGGGAAAAAATAAGTCAAAATATTCTCACATAAATGAGGAGAGGGCTCCCTGGATATATACCAATATCTAAAGTGATGGTGTGATCTCTGTGGTGGAGACAAATGTAAAAAACTTAACTTATAAGCAAAATGGCTATATACATAAATGCCTCAGCCTTCAGGTCTACCACACAGTATACATGACTGGCTTAATTGTTGGTAAAACGTAGGTCCAGTGTAAGGTAGATTCTGTATGTATATTAGTCAGATTTGAGCAAAGATCATCACCATTACTTTAGATACTGGTATATATATGGTACTATCCTGCAATTACCATCACAACATAAAAAGTAACACATGCTAGTATTATTGATACTGTTGACATGATTATTTGGCATAATATTTTGATACACATACTGTGATGATCTTTGCTCGAATCTGACTAATATACCTACAAAATCTGTTACACTGTTGTATGGGTGTAACAATGATATAACCCTTTTCTATATTCTCACCCATAATTTATTTCTTTTTAATAATTCATTTTACTTACAGGTGCAGGGGAATGTGATGGGGATTTTGTGTGCCCCATCGTATGCAAACCTACACCTAGGATAGTGGGAGAGATCAGTTGTGTTTGCCAGGGAACTTGCCCACCTCACCAAATACATACATACGTGGAAACTATACATTATTGGCGTGTTGGTGATAAGGACAGGCACCTTGGAGGCATTTGATGAGTTTGTGGACCTTCTTAATTCCAATGAGATGAATTTAAAAGAGGTGGGTAAGCCATCTCTAGATTTCCTAGACCTCACAATCTCGGTGGATGAATCTAACAACCTTCAGACGACCCTATTTAGGAAACTAGCAGCCACCAACAACGTTCTGGAATAGCTACCACCCTAAGACTTTGAATCAGGGAATTCCAATAGGACAGTATTTAAGAGTATAAAGGAACTGTTCTTCTCTGGAAGATTTCAAGTCCAAAGCAAAACAAATTACACATACAATTTAAAGAAAGTGGATACCTGAAACGGTGCCTTAAAAGCAGCATATAAGAGAGCCCTTGATATGGATAGGGAGGTGATGCTATCAAACACCCCACACAAATCTGGGTACCATTTGATTCGATGTATAGTAAACTTTGACTAAGGGTGGGAGCAGGCTAAGTCAATCCTGAATAAGTGTTGGCCCCTGCTTACACAATATGTACACCTGAAAGATGCAGTAACTGCAAATGCATCTATCACTGTCAGGATGTCACAGATTACCTTTATTGGGAGTCTGGTAGGCAGATATATATTCTCACCTTTGCAAATAGACACAGACCAAGGTGGTCAGGTAAGAATTCACCTGGCCTGTGAGTCTGTACACAGGGGCTCTGCAGGGATAAACTCCAAGTTGCAGTACAAGCAAGGACAAGCCAAAGAGTAGTCGTGGAGAGCCATAGTCAGGGGAAGCCAGAGGTCAGAGAAATTGATGAGAAGAGCCGGGGTCAGGAGCCAGGAACAAACTGGAGAACACATGATCTGGATACTCAGAAACAGGAACCAGACAGCAGAACAAGAGTCAATGCACTGAAACTGTTCCCAGGCAGAGGCAGTGTCTTATACCTGGCTAATTAGATGATACTTTACAGCTGGACCATGATTGACAGGAACAGTCACAGGTTAAGTCCAGCACCCTGTGCTGGAGATATGGCAAGGATACGTTTCAGCCCAAACCAAGGACTGAAGTGGCTCAGAGGCAGGAACACACGTTGAGAACCATAAAGTACCCAGGTTCAAATCCGATGTTTGTCTGGTAGTCTGTATTTTACGGTGAGAACTGTGACACAGGAGGGGTAAAGGGACTAATTGGTACCAAGCCATTGTCAATGGTGAAACCCTCCAACACCTTAGTGGGTACCTACAAATGCAGCAATTGCACAGTGTGTAAGTATAAACTACGTGACTCAAAAATTATCGAGGACAGTTTCTGGAGTAATACAATTTCAGTATAAGACTACTTTAATTGTAAAACAACAGGAGTGGTTTATCTCCTTAATATAAAACTTTTATACAATTTAAACTACATATTTTAGAACATACTCGCTCTGTAAGAAACAAAAGTGACACATGCATTTTGAAACATATATGAGAGCACCATTCAGGTTCATCCCAGGATCTACGTTTTGCAGGGATCGAACATGTGAAACCCGATCAAAGAGGAGGTGACTTGAATCGCCTCCTTAAGAAAAGGGAATGTTATTGGATCTATAAATTAAAGACCCTGACACCCTTTGGCTTGAATAAAGGTTTCACATATACCCCATTTTTGGAATAAAATTTTGGGACTTATTATAGTCCTAATTTACTTAAACGGACTCTCCAGGCAGACGATTTTTCTTACCTGGTTCCAGCGCCGGGAGCCTCGTGAAGCCACGCCCCCTATTTCTTCAAAATGACAAAATAGGCAATCAGATTCTTCAATTTGGAAGCATCATTGCTCCCTTGTGCGCATTCATGCCGCCCTATGGAGTCCTGAGCGCACTACAACGCACGAGCGCTCTTTGCGCGGCCGCAAGCTGAGCTGACTGACAGCTCAGCTCGCGGTCTTTGTCCACCCCCTCTCCTCTGCTGACAGGCAGGAGAGAGAAGGTTTTATTTACCTGGTTCCAGCGCCGGGAGACTCGTGAAGCCCTGCTCCTATTTCATCAAAATGACGAAATAGGCGGGCGTGAGCAGGGAGCAATCAGACGCTTCCATCCTGAGCGCACTACCGTGCATGCTGACTGACTAACAGCTCGCGGTCGTTGCCCACCCCCTCTCCTCTGCTGACAGGCAGGAGAGAGAAGGCGTGCACACAGTGCCTTCTCTCTCCTGCACACGTCAGACGTATTTTAATACGTCTGACGTGTACAAGGCCTTTTTAGGGCCCTACATGATAGGAAGTCCCTCTGGTGGCCGTCTGAGTGACGGCCACTGGAGGTATTCCTATCAATCAATGTAAACACTGAATTTTCTCTGAATACAATCTCTGTTTACCTGATATTGCCTGCAGGGAGCTATAGATCTCACCTGAACAAATACATTAAGCTGTAATTGTTCAGGTGACTATAGTATCCTTTTAAGCCAGGTCATATATATATCTAATAAATCCAAAGAAGTCCTTTATGTAAATATTGTATATAATTGTAGAATGGAATCTTCATAGATTTTTGTATTCTAATTTATTTTATGTTCGTGACCTTAAAGGTTGGAGGGGGGTGGAGCGAGATGATGTAGCACGTGTTTGCTGTGTCCTCGTGGAGCGCGTCTGAGGGAGCGATCTAGGGAGCCTAGTAGTAGGAAAGGAGTTTGTCTGTCTTACCGGCGGTGTAAACCGGGGTGTCTCTTGGAGTGTTGCGAGGGAAGGACCTGATGCCACGTGGAGAAACAATAACAGGGTGGTGCACCGGATAGAGCCATAGAAGGTCACCACAGTGTACAGATCTAAGGGAGCCTGGCATGGGAGAGTGTATCCAGCGTTAAAACATACACAATGACAATAAAGGAAAATCGCAAGTTGGGCCATACCTTCTCAAGTTAAGTGCTAATTGTCAATTACCGAATATACTCGAGTATATGTCGAGTTTTTCAGCAAAGTTTTTGTGCTGAAAAACCCCCACTCGACTTATACTCAAGTCAATGTCTGTATTATGGCAACTTACATTGCCATAATACAGACCAGGACCGCCGGGCTCATTACAAGCCCGGCGGTCCTGTTGGGGGCTGGCAGGAAGCTGTAACTTACCTTCACAGCAGCTCCTGTCAGCTCCCTTCTCTCTCCTCCGGTCAGCTCCCTTGCAAGTCTCACGAGAGCCGCGGGGTACCGAGGGGTACCGTGGCAACGCTCCGCGCGGCCGCAAGACTTACAGTGGGAGCTGACCAGAGGAGAGAGAAGGGAGCTGACAGGAGCTGCTGTGAAGGTAAGTTACAGCTTCCTGCCAGTCCCCCTCCTACAGCCTATCCACTGGACCACCAGGGAATGAGAACCCCCCTCCCTGGCCAGCTAACAAGCAGGGAGGGGGGACGAATAAAAATTATAATAAAAAAAAAAATAATAATAATAATATTAAAAAATTATAATAAAAAAATAATAATAAAAAATAAAAAATAACCCCCCACCAAGGCTCTGCATCACACACACAAACACACTCTGCATCACACACACACTGCATTCATACACACACACTGCATTCATACACACACACTGCACTTATACACACACTGCATTCATACACACACTGCATTCATACATACACACTGGATTCATACACACACTACATTCATACATACACTGCACTCATACACACACTGCATTCATACATGCACACTGCATTTATACATACACACTGCATTTATACACACACTGCATTCATACACACACTGCACTCATACACACACTGCACTCATACACACACTGCATTCATACATACACACTGCATTCATACACACACTGCATTCATACACGCACTGCATTCATACAGACACACTGCATTCATACACACACTGCACTCATACACACACTGCATTCATACATACACACTGCATTCATACACACACTGCATTCATACACACACTGCATTCATATACACACACTGCACTCATACACACACTGCACTCACACACACACTGCATTCATACACAGACACACACACTGCATTCATACACACACACTGCGTTCATTATATACACACACTGTAAATAAATATTCAATTAATATAATTATGGGGGGATATAATTTTATTTAGAAATTTACCAGTAGCTACTGCATTTCCCACCCTAGTCTTATACTCGATTCAATAAGTTTTCCCATTTTTTGGGGGTAAAATTAGGGGTCTCGACTTATATAGAAACATAGAAACATAGAAACATAGAATGTGACGGCAGATAAGAACCATTCGGCCCATCTAGTCTGCCCAGTTTTCTAAATACTTTCATTAGTCCCTGGCCTTATCTTATAGTTAGGATAGCCTTATGCCTATCCCACGCATGCTTAAACTCCTTTACTGTGTTAACCTCTACCACTTCAGCTGGAAGGCTATTCCATGCATCCACTACCCTCTCAGTAAAGTAATACTTCCTGATATTATTTTTAAACCTTTGTCCCTCTAATTTAAGACTATGTCCTCTCTTTGTGATAGTTTTTCTTCTTTTAAATATAGTCTCCTCCTTTACTGTGTTGATTCCCTTTATGTATTTAAATGTTTCTATCATATCCCCCCTGTCTCGTCTTTCCTCCATGCTATACATGTTAAGATCCTTTAACCTTTCCTGGTAAGTTTTATCCTGCAATCCATGAACCAGTTTAGTAGCCCTTCTTTGAACTCTCTCTAAGGTATCAATATCCTTCTGAAGATAGGGTCTCCAGTACTGTGTACAGTACTCCAAGTGAGGTCTCACCAGTGTTCTGTACAATGGCATGAGCACTTCCCTCTTTCTACTGCTAATACCTCTCCCTATACAACCAAGCATTCTGCTAGCATTTCCTGCTGCTCTATTACATTGTCTGCCTACCTTTAAGTCATCAGAAATAATCACCCCTAAATCCCTTTCCTCAGATGTTGAGGTTAGGACTCTATCAAATATTCTGTACTCTGCCCTTGGGTTTTTACGTCCAAGATGCATTATCTTGCACTTATCCACATTAAATGTCAGTTGCCACAACTCTGACCATTTTTCTAGTCTACCTAAATCATTTTCCATTTGGCTTATCCCTCCTGGAACATCAACCCTGTTACATATCTTAGTATCATCCGCAAAAATACACTCCTTACCATCAAGACCTTCTGCAATATCACTAATAAAAATATTAAAGAGAATGGGTCCAAGTACAGATCCCTGAGGTACCCCACTGGTGACAAGCCCAAGCTTCGAATATACTCCATTGACTACAACCCTCTGTTGCCTGTCACTCAGCCACTGCCTTACCCATTCAACAATATTGGAATCCAAACTCAAAGATTGGAGTTTGTTGATAAGCCTTCTATGTGCAACAGTGTCAAAAGCCTTACTGAAATCGAGGTAAGCAATGTCTACTGCACCACCCTGATCTATAATTTTAGTTACCCAATCAAAAAAATCAATAAGATTAGTTTGGCATGATCTCCCTGAAGTAAACCCATGTTGTCTCTGATCTTGAAATCCATGTGTTTTTAGATGTTCAACAATCCTATCCTTTAACATGGTTTCCATCACTTTCCCCACTACTGAAGTTAGGCTTACTGGCCTATAGTTGCCCGACTCCTCCCTATTACCTTTCTTGTGAATGGGCACAACATTCGCTAACTTCCAATCTTCTGGGACTACTCCTGTTATCAATGATTGGTTAAATAAATCTGTTAATGGTTTTGCTAGTACACCACTAAGCTCTTTTAATAGCTTTGGGTGTATTCCATCAGGTCCCATTGACTTATTTGTCTTTACTTTTGACAGTTGAAATAGAACCTCTTCCTCTGTAAACTCACGTGTAATAAATGACTCATTTATCCTTTTTCTTAACTGAGGTCCCTTTCCTTCATTTTCATCTGTAAATACAGAACAAAAATATTCATTGAGGCAGTCAGCTAGACCTTTATCCTCTTCTACACACCTTCCTTCTTTTGTTTTTAATCTAACTAATCCTTGTTTTACTTTTCTTTTCTCATTTATGTATCTAAAAAAGGTTTTGTCCCCCTTTTTTACTGACTGTGCTATTTTCTCTTCTGTGTGTGATTTGGAAGCTCTTATAACTTGCTTAGCCTCTTTCTGCCTAATCTTATATGTAATTCTATCTTCCTCACTCTGGGTTTTTTTATAATTACTAAATGCTAACTTTTTGTTTTTTACTATTTTGGCTACATCTGTGGAGTACCACAGTGGTTTCTTGAATTTTTTGCTTTTACTGACAAGCCTAATGCAATTTTCTGTTGCCTTCAGTAGTGCAACTTTTAAATAATCCCATTTCTTTTGGACTCCATTTAAATTGCTCCAGTCTGATAATGACTCCTTTACACATATTCTAATTTTGGAAAAGTCTGTTTTTCTAAAGTCTAAAACTTTTGTTTTTGTGTGGTGTGACTCAGTCACTGTTCTTATATTAAACCACACTGACTGATGATCACTGGATCCTAAACTTTCACCTACAGTAATATCTGATACCAAATCTCCATTTGTTAACACTAAATCTAGTATGGCCTCTTTACGAGTTGGCTCCTCAACGACTTGTTTTAGAGACAATCCCAGTAGGGAGTTTAGAATATGTGTGCTCCTGGCACAAGTAGCTATTTTTGTTTTCCAATTTATATCAGGAAGATTAAAGTCACCCATGATGATAACTTCCCCCTTCATTGTCATTTTAGCTATTTCCTCAACTAGTAGATTATCTAACTCTTCAATTTGTCCTGGGGGCCTATAAATCACACCTACACGAGTTACTGTGTGATTACCAAATTCTAACGTAACCCAAACTGACTCTATGTTCGCCTCACTAACCTTTATTAGGCTAGATTTTATGCTATTCTTTACATACAGGGCCACCCCTCCCCTTTCTTGCCTTCCCTGTCTTTTCTATATAAAGAGTACCCTGGTATTGCTATGTCCCAGTCATTTTTCTCATTATACCATGTCTCAGTAACAGCGACTAAATCTACACTATCAGTTGCCATTATTGCCACAAGTTCATGGATCTTATTCCCTAAACTGCGAGCATTTGTAGACATGACTCTAAGCTTATCATTTTTTAACACACTTGCTACAGGCACCTTCTGTCCTTGTTTTGGGGGACAATTGGATTGATGTTTTATCACCCTTTTGCCCCCCCATCTAGTTTAAATACATCCTAGCAAAACCTCTGAACTGCTCACTGAGAACATTTGTTCCCTTTTGAGAAAGATGCAAACCATCTTTTTTGTACAGTTTATTTCCATTCCAAACAGAGCTACCATGAGCAATAAAGCCAAATCCTTGCTCCCGACACCATTCACCAAGCCACAAGTTAAAGTCCCTAATACGCATCCGCCTGTCATTCTGAGTGTTATGCACAGGCAGAACTTCAGAGAATGACAATGTGGAAGCAACCTGCCGTATATCATTGGCAAAAACACTAAAAACTTCCTTAACCTCTGAAACCTCATTGCAAGCCAAGTCATTTGTCCCTAAATGGACAAGTACATCCAATTCCCCTTCCTGCTTTGCTTGCTTAACAATATTACCGATACGTCTCCTGTCTCTGTGAGCAGTAGCTCCGGGAAGACACCTCACAAGACCACCATTGTCCATCTCCACACCTCTTATGATGGAATCCCCCAACAACAACTGCTTTCTATTAGGCCTCACCAAGCCTCTCTGCACAACACCACTAGCCTCAGTGCCTCTCTGCACAACACCACTAGCCTCAGTGCCTCTCTGCACAACACCACTAGCCTCAATGCCTCTCTTCACAACACCACTAGCCTCAGTGCCTCTCTTCACAACACCACTAGCCTCAGTGCCTCTCTTCACAACACCACTAGCCTCAGTGCCTCTCTGCACAACACCACTAGCCTCAGTGCCTCTCTGCACAACACCACTAGCCTCAGTGCCTCTCTGCACAACACCACTAGCCTCAGTGCCTCTCTGCACAACACCACTAGCCTCAGTGCCTCTCTGCACAACACCACTAGCCTCAGTGCCTCTCTGCACAACACCACTAGCCTCAGTGCCTCTCTGCACAACACCACTAGCCTCAGTGCCTCTCTGCACAACACCACTAGCCTCAGTGCCTCTCTGCACAACACCACTAGCCTCAGTGCCTCTCTGCACAACACCACTAGCCTCAGTGCCTCTCTGCACAACACCACTAGCCTCAGTGCCTCTCTGCACAACACCACTAGCCTCAGTGCCTCTCTGCACAACACCACTAGCCTCAGTGCCTCTCTGCACAACACCACTAGCCTCAGTGCCTCTCTGCACAACACCACTACACTCTGAAAGCGCAGAAAATGAATTATGTAGAGCAACAGACTGTGCAATATGCCTTTTATCCATAACTCCAAGTCTACCAGATCCTACAGTAATCCATCTGCCATTCCTAGTATGTCTCTGCGGCAGTGGCTTTGCAGCAGTTCCAGCCTGAGTTTGTTTAAATTCGGGTTTTATATTCGGGTCGACTTATACTCGAGTATATACGGTACTTGCTACACTTATTTTGTACACACTGTTAATTAATACTACAGGGGTTAGTAGAAATAAAGAGGTGAAAGTGAAGGGAGAGCAACATATTGAGGGCAACATATGATTCAAAGACTACCTAAACTAAAATAATCCCTGCCCATATTGAGGAATAGATTGTAGCTAGTCTATAGCGTGCTAAATTAACAAGCCAAGTAGGTCTGCATCAGCACCTAACTTTCCAGGTGGTGCCTGAACTTTTTATATCATATTACCACAATGCCTTGCACTTCTATCCAAATGTATCTATTTTAGTACTGTTCCATCATCCCAAAAAAGAGAAGGGAAAGAAAAAAGGGAGGAAAAAAATAAATAAAAGGCAAGCATAAGGGTTCGAACAACAGAATAATAAAAAAAAAACAATAAAATACAAAGACGTACCAGGATAGAGAGGTGAGGGTGTGTGGAAGAGAAGGATTTAGGTAAAACAATTAGGTAAAAAGAAAATAAGCTATAAAAGTTTACTACATGAAAAGGTTTAGACAGCAATAGCCCAAGAGCATATAACTTCAATGAAACGAACAAATAAATCAGACCATAAATACAAAACTAAAACAAAATGGCTACAAAAAAGACACAAAACGGCAAGCACTTAAAAAAAGAAAAAAAGCCGGAATATTAAATCGGAAAACGCCTTTCCTTCTTTTCACAAAATCCATCAATCAATAAAACAAACATGGAGGAATCGATTCTCTATAGCACCCCTTTAGAAGAAGGTATAAAGTACAAATGGAGGAAAACCAAGAGTCAAGACATAGAGAAGGAAGAAATGAATATGACTATATACTTAGTCATATAGACACACAATTTGGGAAGAAATTCAAGTTAATACTAGAGATATCAAGCAAGAACTGCTGACTCTTAACCAAAGATTCCTAGGAATACAAGAAAAACTATATGGGCGGGAACACAAGGAAAACGTCCACCTGGCGCTAGAGAAAAAAAATGGCTGACATGGAGGACAAATTGATAGACCTAGAAGACCGGTCAAGATGAAATAATTTAAAAATTAGAGGAGTATCAGAACAAATAAATCTAAAATAATCTGGAACCACACATAGAGGAATTCTTTAAACACCTAAAGGTTGAATGGGAACCCAGAATTCCCATAATGGAAATATGCCACAGGGTGTGTGAACAAACCTTAAGGCGTCCTAGAACATCTCCCAAGGGATGTACTGATATGCTGTGCTTCCTCTAAAATGAAGACTCAAATTCTGAGAGCCATAAGAAGTAAAGAATGCCCAGAAAAATGACATTAAAAATATTTCAGGATTTGTCATGGCCAACCAGACAAAAAAGGAAGACCTTTTCTGAAGGCACACTAATTCTGAGACAGAACAATATTAATTATTGTTGGGGGTTTCCTGTGAAAATTATCATATCACACGAAGGGAAACTCCCCTACTTTAATGATGCTGAAGACCTGAAAAGCTGGTTAAATAAAAATAAAATAGGAAACAGCCTTACCCAGCAGTCAACAAATCGGGATACCCTAAATATCTAAAGAAATGGAGAAGGGGAAGAAGGAGAAAGGAGGGGGAAGGGAAAATAGAGAGAAAGACAACACTTAAGTATTGGTGGTATGCAACTTTCTAATTGGGAAAGATACCTCCCTTTTTTTGTAACAGCACAAGGGGATAAGAGGACTAATGGGGTAATATAAACAAAAGTAATTTTAGGAACTTAGGGAAAACGAAGAAACAAAAAAAAAAAAGAATTGTAGATTATATTAAAATTGGATCAAGTAGGCACTTACCAAGATAATCAATGCACAAACTGAAGGAAAATTATCCTAATTAGGATCACAATAACTAGAAGGAAATGAATTAACTGAAAAAGTTATATTAAAATTAAAGAAAGTTCTGAAAACATAAAAAGCCTCATACCTACATAAGGAGGAAAGTAAGTTAAGGGTAAGGGAAATAGTAATAAGTTTAAGAATAACACAAGCACAATGGAAAAGAAGGAAATAGTGAGACAATAACACTTATATAATAATTTATGAAATAATATGATGAAAGTGTGAACTTGGAGAGAGAGTCCTAAAAACTGACAAGAAAATATAAATTAAGCTGATCTCAATAAATGCCGGGGGATTAATACACCATGTAAAAGGTCTATAATTGTCGATTTTTTTATACAAAATCGGGTACAAATCTGTGCCCTGCAAGAAACCCAGTGGACAAGATCCAAGGAGAATACAATAAATTCTTCAAGGTACCCCACTATTATAAGTTCAGCTTTAGAAAAAAAAAAAAAAAGAGGTGTGGCATTGGTCTTTGCAAAAATTCTTTCCTTAATCATTAAACTTTAAGAATTAGATCCAGAAGGCCAATATATTATTTTAATATGTGAAATAAATAACAAGCTATTCACATTAGCCAATTACTACACACTAAATAAAGCTACAATAAAAAATATAACAAAAGTGTTTAAAAAAAAGAGAGCAAACAAAGTTTGGTACCAATTATGGGGGACTTTAATTGTGTAGTTGACTCGCTAAATACAGAAAGAGCCAGAATGATAGAAAATATAGGAAAACAGGGGAGAATAGATTGCAAAACTTACTGAACAATCATAATTTAAGAGATATATGGAGAGCATTCCACCCTGCCAATTTAGATTACACATGTTATTCAACAACAATTAATTCATACTCCAGAATATATCTTGTTTTGGGAAATGTAACCATGCTATATCTTGTTTTAAGAGATACAGGATATAGCATGGTCAGACCATTATGTTGGAACACAAAGATAGATAATTGCGATACTTTTCGTAAAGAATGGCAAATAAAATATTTTATATTACACAAAAAAAAGAATGTGGAAGATATTAAAAAGATAAATCTCTCGCTCTCTCTTTTTTTTTTTTTAAATAAAAGCAAAGGCACACCGGACATCATGGTCTGGTGCGCTTATAAAAGTCTAGTTAGAGGTCATTTGATAAAAATAGTAGCTATTGAAAATAAAAAATGGCTACCACCTCACTTTAAACTATATATAACACTAATTGAATACAAAAGGCAAAATAAAACAACACCTTCCTCACAAACAGCAAGTAAGATTACAGAATTTGAAAAACAGATTAATAATCAATTAATGAATAAAGCAACCAAACAACTAGAAGCATTACAAGCTAAATTGTACTTAAAAGGCAATACACCAGAAACATTTATGTTTAATGTATTGAAAAAAGATAAACATAAAAGAGTAAAAATAAAAGATAACGAAAACTACCTAATGGCCCCAGAAAAAATAGGTGGCGCGTTCAAAAGATTTTACCAGAATCTATACAGTTTGCCAGAAGAAATATTCAGTAAGGAAAAAAGAGATTGAGAAATTTGTTGAAAATCTGTCAATGCCAAAAATCCTACCTGACCAATTAAGGCTGATAAACCAGCCAATAACAGAAGTAGAGATTAGTAAATCGATAGATAAACTAAAAATAAAGACTCTCCAGGCCCAGATGGCTTCACAAATAAATTCTACAAACTAATAAAAGATCAACTAAAAGGGGAACTTACTAATATTTTTAACTATATAATGGAAACAGGTGATTGTCCTGGAGAGCTGTTGAGAGCAAACATTGTTCCCATTCCAAAAGCAGACAAAGATCTAGAACATATTGGTAATTACAGACCTATTTCACTAATCAATACAGATATTAAAATGCTATCTTAAATTCTTGCTGATAGATTAAAAATAGTAATACCACAATTAATCAATAATGACCAAATTGAATTCATTCCAAGGATGTCCCCAATTAATAAACTCTGAAAAATAATAAACATATTAGAAGAATCAGAGAACAATGGAACCCCTCTAATGTTTCTGTCAATAGATGCAGAGACAGGGTTGGATGGATGGACAGGGTTGGATGTTCGCCAACCTAACACAGTTCGGAATTGCAGGATCAATTTTACAAGCTGTCTCTGCTCTCTACTGCTCTCCATCAGCTAAAGTAACAGGTTCAGGATTTACATCACAAAACGTTAATATTAAAAATGGGACTAGACAAGGGTGCCTCGTTCCCCTTTTCTGTATTTAATGGTGTTAGAACCCTTAGCGATATTAATAAGACAATAAAAAAAATTAAAGGATTCACAAACTCCCTAGGACAAACAAAACTAAACATTTATGTAGATGATATATTACTAACATTAGAAGAACCAAACATCTCAGTCCCAGAACTATTGAAGGACATAAACAACTATTCTAAAGTCTCAGGATACAAAATAAACCTGGAGAAATAACATTTATACAAAATGATAATTACATTTCTTGTAAAAGACATTGGGTTTCCTGAAAATAACGATAGACTAAAATATTTGGGTATCACTATAACCTTAGACCTAAAAGATATAATAGAAGCCAATTTCCTACCCCTACTTAAACAAACTAATAAAAACTTAAGGGACTGGAAAGGCATGGGCTTTTTTTGGTCGGCTAGGATCAACATCCTAAAAGCATATATCTTGCCAAAATGGCTGTACTTGTGGAAAATTATTCCTATTAACTTCCCATAAAACTGGCTGTCTTTACAACACTCCTCTTTTTTTTAAATTCTTATGGGGCAGGAAACCAAGAGTTAAAATGAAAATTTTGGCCAGATCAAGGCAGAATGGAGGCTTGGGGTGCCGAGAAATTTTGCAGTGTTATCAGACTAGTCGTCTTTTTCATATAATGCTCACACAAAGAAATGCGGCAAGAAATATGGTACAAATAGAAAAAGCTAAAACTGGGGTTGGAAATTTATCCTCATTATTTTGGATTTAAGAGGTAAATAAAACATCTATTAGAGAGGCACGAACTAAATCCCAGATACTCAAATAGTTAACAAGATGGTTAGATGAGGTTACAAACAACAAAGGACATAGAAATAAAATAATAGAGTCGTTACCAGTATTTCAGATATGTTAGAAAATATAAAAACAGACATTTGGACATCTGGGGGGATAAGGGAATTTAAAAACATAGTAGTGGAACACAATCTCAAACCCTTTAACCAAATTATGGAGGAATTTAACATTCCCCCAAGTAAAACGTTTAATTATCTGCAAATTAAGAGTTTCTTAGCTGAACATCCTTAAGGACACAACTTCTGGAATAAAAGGGAATCATGACGGACTATATCCGTCATGTGTCCTTAAGGGGTTAAAAACAAGGGGGAGAATACCATAAACCTTATACATCTATTTAAACTAAAGAATTATAAAAATTTACTAGCAAAATGTGCTAAGATTGTATACAGATGGAGTAATGACACACTGATAGCACTAATTAATAAATGGGAAAAAGAACTACGAATACATATAGAAGAAGAAGAATGGATAAGTTCTTTAAACAAACTAAATAAATATATACACCGTTTAAACCTTAAAGAAACCCAATTTAAATTATCAAATAGATGGTACCTAACACCAAAACGCTTAAAGAAAATCTTCCCAGAGGTATCAGATAGATGCTGGAAATGTAACATTATTTAATGAAGGTAATTTGATCCACATATGGTGGCAGTGCAAACCCATAAATACATTTTGGGAAAAAGTAATAAGGATAATATATGAAGTAACAGAAATAAAATTACCCCTTAAGCCTGAAGTGGTCTTACTAAGCATAAACTGGCCACATATGACAAAAAGGACATTAATGTTAACATTACACATAATCACGGCAGCTAAATTACTTTTAGCACGTAACTGGAAAACAGGGATAATTCCACTTACCAATGAACTGATAAAACAAGTTATATGGCAAGCAAGAATGGAAATGGGTATTATGGTGAATTTAGGAGACAGATACAAGCAAATAGAATACTGGGACACACGGATAAATAAAATGGACAAGATATCAGGCCTTTTATGCTCCCTGTAGTGATTTCTCTTTCTTTCTTTTTTCTTTTTTTTTTTTTGTTTCTTTTAATTTATACTTTCCTTCCTTCAGAATTCAGATAACAATAACCAACAGAGGTAGAGCGTAGGCTCAGTTACAGCGTACGGAAGTGTTAGACCAGAGGAGGAGAGAAGTAGGGAAGGGAATAAAACCCCAAAACAGACAGACAAACAGAAAAATAAAACATTGAAGCTATACAAGATATAATAGGTTCTCTCTCCAAGAACAGAGGAATAAAGCAAACAGACAAGAACTTACACTAAGAATTAATTATCAGGATAGGGGTGGGAGGGTTTTTCAAGATTAATACAATTTCAAGCTACCGTATATTTATTTTATACTTATGATATTGATGATGACATAGTATGAAGGCCTGAACTACCTAAGCATCACCAAAACTTACATAAGGCAGGTACACGTCTGAAATGAAAAGAAATTGTAAAACATTTTTTTATGTTTAGTGCCCCCTAGTATATTCTCTGATAAATTAATTTTAATACATATTAAGCCAGCCATGACTGGTACAGAACATTACTATATAGTTCTGGATACATAAGGGTAACTATGAGTATGCTTTATCTAACAATGGTTTCATATACCAGAATAATAATGATATAGATTAGAGTCATGGGTTTGTGAGTCTATTGCTGTTATTCCTTCAATCCTCCACTAGTCCTAATTCAAGATGTGCTGAATACAGTGAAAGTATTCCCTTTGTATAGAGTTTCCCCAATATAATGGACACAACCAGTCGTATTGGGTAAAAGCGGCAATTTGACTTTATTAGGCCACAGCCGGCTTCATATGCAGTGCCCCTAGCATTGGGGTTCTACTACAAATTCACATGGGTTTCCTTCCCACAAGCCATTGTGTTTGAGAGATAATTGAGCTCCAATTAAGCTAATTATCTCTCAAATAGAAAAAACTTACATACAATTTTTACATATCACAAAAATACATGACAACAGCATCGGAACCCCACAAAAATGATATTCCCGAATAGCCCCAATCTTAGCGCACATCATATCCAAAAAGCTGTCATATCGGTTTGGTAAAATGAAAGTTATGTTCGTGCATATATGAACTGGCTGCCTGGTAGAGGCAGAAATTGTCAATTTCAAAAGGGGTTAATTTGATTGTATGGGAGGTCAGAGCGTACAACCTAAATTCCTCTTTGAAGCTGGGACCACAGCAGAGCTACTCTGTAAGGTGTGAGAAGTCACACATAAGTGGCCTGGAAGTCTGGTTTCAGTATAAACCATATGTCTTGATTCCCTTAGATAAGGAGTTCTTTGATATGAACAAGCATTGTGTTCCAATATCATATCCAAAAGAGACATTAATACCTATCCACTATTAATACTCAAGCCTAAGCATGATTTGCGAACAAGGGGACCCCACAGAATCGGAGAGATCTCCTTGTCTTCACCTCTATGCCGATATAGAACTTTTGAATTGGCAGATCGATAGAGGTGGAAAAACAGCTTAGACATAAACACTCCCACTTAAAAAAACAGGGGAGTGTACCATATACCTAACAAAACTGACCTTTACTTAAGCCAGCCCCTGTTATTTTTGTTCACTCCCGAACTCATGAACGGGGGAGTACACCTAACACTAACCCAGCCCTCATCTATATCAGATTGGTTTAAACACACAAGAGGGCGGGACATGGTTTTTTGGAGCTTGTATTAAAAATCCCCAAAAGGCGCAAAACTGTTGCGCCAAAACGCACGTCGGGCGTTTTTACGCGTCTCTACTTTTTTGTTTTGCTTTTCAATAATGGGCTCTTCTTATTCTTGGGTGCACGAGGGTATCAGGCTATTCACTTTTTACTTAGTTTAGCTTAGAATCATATTAGGATTATGCAGTGGCATTAGTTAGATAGTTGATGGATAACCCTGTCTCTGGATTATAAGTACTATGTTTTAATCCCTTCAGGACGGAGTCAATAGTACACGTTCTGATCAAAACAAAACGTAAACAAAAACTGGAATTTGCGCTACATGTCTGTTCACCCGTAGTTCCCCTCTTTCATATTATATGCACCCACACTTATTATATATCATTTTGTTCAGGAGAAACAGGGCTTTAATTTCATATAAAATATTCATATATGAAACATAATTTATTATGAATAAAATTAAAAAAACTGTGAGAAATTTTAATTTTTTTAAAAATTTGTAGTTCCGCTTCACATTTTAGCTGTAAATGTCATAATACTGTTAGGTTTTACTGCAAAAAAATGCACATATTTGTAATCAGCGATGTCTCACGAGTAGAACAGTACCCCCCATTAACAGGTTTTATGGTGTTTTGGAAAGTTACAGGGTCAAATATAGAACGTTCCATTTTCAAATTGAAATTTGCCAGATTAGTAATGTTACCTTTGAGACGGTGTGGTAGCCCAGCAATGAGAATTACCCCCATAATGGCATACCATTTGAAAAAGTAGACAACCCAAGGTATTGAACGTGGGGTATGTTTAGCCTTTTTTTTAGTAGTCACTTAGTCACAAACACTGGCCAAAGTTAGCGTTCATATTTGTTTTTGTGTGAAAAAAGCAAAAAACTAATATTTGGACAGTGTTTGTGACTAAGTGGCTACTAAAAATTACTGGACATACCCCATTTGCAATACCTTGGGTTGTCTACTTTTGCAAATGGTGTGCCATCATGGGGGTAATTATTATTCCTGGGCTACCATACGGTCTCAAAGGCAACATAACTAATCTGGCAAATTTCAATGACAAAAAAATGAAATGCAAGCCTTATATGTGACTCTCTCACTTTCCAAAACACCATAAAACCTGTACATGGGGGGTACTGTTATTCTTGGGAGATTTCACTAAACACAAATATTAGTGTTTTAAAACAGTAAAACATATTACAACAATAATATAGTCCATAAAAGTGCCGTTTGTTTGTAAAAAATGCAAAAAACTTCACTTTTACTTAAAATATCATCGTTGTAATAAAATTTACCAGTTTTAAACACTAATATTTGAGTTCAGCGAAGTCTCCCGAGTAAAACAGTACCCCCTATGTACAGGTTTTAGGGTGTCTTGGAGAGTTACAGGGTCAAATATAGTGCTTGTGAATTAAATTCTATGCACTTTCTCCCTGTGTTGTCAGGCATGTCAATCAAATTTTAATTAATCAAATGACATAATTATGTTAAAAAATTACTTAAATATACACGTAGAATTTTTATATATATGCATTTATAGGTATTTAAATTTTACGTGTATACTAATGTAATCTTTTATGTAATTATATGTATTTATCTCTCTATATATATTTGCGGTTATTTGTATTTTATATATAGATAGCTATATATAGAATGTCATTCTAAGTGTATTCTGTTTCCAATATATATATATTAATAACAAAATACAGTTAGAATGAAATTACATATGAATATATAATTTATTTTAAATTTTGTTTCAATATTTTATTTATTTATTTAATTATTTTATTTATTTATTATTGTAATTATACGTATATATATAATATATATATATGTAGATCTATTATATATATATATATATATATATACTTATATTAGTATTAAAATACATTACGTATGACGTTACATATATATAATATGTATATATATTATATATATAAAAAGACATTTAATTTATTTTATAACATCTTAATTATTTTTTTTTTACACTACCTACCAGCAGGGGGACTGTCTAATATTTTAGACAGTCCCCCTGCTGGCAGATCCATAGCCAGCTATAGGGGGCCATGTGATCGCTCTTTGAGAGCGATCACATGGCCCCCGGGGGCCTCATTTGCCGGAGGGGGGCTGCCTGGGCTCTCAGGCAGCCCCCCAGAAGAGGATCGCGGCGGAGGTGAGTACCGCCGGACCTCCAGGGCTGCAAGCCGTAACGGCGTTAAGGGGTTAACTCTCCTATGTGCTCGGGACATTGCATTACCCTTCGTTTTATTGTTGTTTCATTCACCCACCGAACAAATTCCCGAACAACTAGACCAACCTTATGTGGAGTGTGCCACTCATTAACCTATTTCACCTCTTTAACACTCCAAAACCGCAAGCATTCTAAGTGGTCAGCTGGGTGGTCGACGTTCAGTATACGAACACGTGGTGGTGGCCATCTTTAGCCACGAACACACAGAACGGTATTTGGTCGTCGAGTGCATGGAACTCAAAATGGACACTCAACGGCGCGAACACCGCTAGAACTTCCCTTCCATCGAAGTTCGGTTAAACGTATGGGAATTAAAAGGCGTTTGGTGGGAGTAAGCTCCCGAACAGGAGACAGACTGAGCATACCTGCAAACCGCTATTTTAGGTATTTTGACTATATTGAGTATTCCCAAAAGGGACCGACCGCACAGCCTGATTTCATGGAACTCTTTTGGGCAGGATATGACCTCCATGGAAATCCTGAACCCCTGAACTGATCTGGGTGATTTTTGGATATGTTGGTCACCCAGATCGGGGCTATCAGGGGATGTAACTGTGAGGTTTCCATGGGTTTTGGGGGTACTTTTGGGGTACTGCTTAAATTTATGTTTTTTGTGAATGGAGATAATTGAGTTTAGTACAGTTCCTGACTCAATTATCTCTCAGGCACAGGGGAGGGATTAACCTATTTTGCAAGAGAGTGTCCAGGACCTGAGAGCCAATGTAATTGTGTGTATGTTTTTACTGTAGTCTACTCTCAGGTCCAGTGGGGAACACCCCTGGAATATGTAACAGGAAGCCCCTTGCATAACTGACATAAAAGGCCTTGCGCTAGCTGGGGCCTCGTGGCCGCCTAAACCACCTGTGGGCAGACTGTGTCAGGTCCTCGGTCATTGACCGAGGACCTGACACCAGGAGGGGGCCCGGCGACTTACCCAATATGCCGCCGGGTGCGAGGCCCCTCCTGGTTGCCCGGCCAGCCACCGCAGACACCGGTCTGCAGCTCCACAGTGAGCAGAGCTGCAGACCATGTGTCTCGCGAAAACTGGCCAATCAGAGCGTTGCCACAGGTTACTACGGCAACGCTCTGACATCTTGCAAGATTACATGGTCTGCAGCTCTGCGGAGCTGCAGACCGGAAGCAATGGCCACCGGACCACCAGGGAGCCTGCTGGACCACCAGGGAAATTAAGGAAGGATCTCTCCCACCACCCTCAGCCTCACCACCCCCAACCACCCTCAGCCTCACTGCCCCCTCACCACCCTCAGCCTCACGCCCCCACCACCCTAAGCCTCACCCCCACCACCCTCAGCCTCACTACCCCCACCACCCTCAGCCTCACTACCCCCCACATCACCCTCAGCCTCACCACCCCCAACACCCTCAACATCACCCCCACCACCCTCAGCCTCACCACCCTCAGCATCACCCCCCACCACCCTCAGCCTCACCACCCCCACCACCCTCAGCATCACCCCCCACCACCCCCACCACCCTCAGCCTCACCCCCCCACCACCCTCAGCCTCACCATCCCCCACCACCCTCAGCATCAACCCCCTCACCAACAACCCCCCTCACATCACCCCCTCCTTCTCATATCACCCCCTCCCTCTCACATCACCCCCTCCCTCTCACATCACCCCCTCTCCTTCTCACATCACCCCTCCTTCTCACATCACCCCCTCCTTCTCACATCACCCCCCTTCTCACATTACCCCCCACTCTCACATTACAATCACCCCTCTCACATCACCCCCCACACCATCACCTCCCTATCACCATCACCCCCTCTCACCATCACCCGCCTCTCCTTCTCACCATCACCCACCTATACACACAACACACTTCAAGCAGCTACCCCATACACATAGGGTCTCAGACAAAAACGCCAACATGCTCACAGAGACATACATTCACACACAAGGATACTCTGTCAGACACACTCTCAGGCACATACATAGGTAAACTGTGCATCAATGTGTATATGTGACACTTTTTTGTTAGTGGGGCCTCATGTTTGAGTTTCGCCTAAGGCCTCATAAAGTCTAGAGCCGCCTCTGCCTATAACCCTTCTGCTTGGAGCGCTAAATCACTAGCTCTTGTAAGAGCTGTTCCTGCTTTGCCTTGTAGCATCCCTTACACTAGGGGAAGAAGAACATCTCTGGCGGTGAAACCCCTCTTTCCATCAGGGTGGCCGCAACAGTTAGTAAGCTGGTTGATCGGTGAGGCAGCAGAGCCATTCCTTTATTCACAAACGACTAAGCAGGGTTTAGGTTTCCAACCCACAAAGTTTTATATAATTCTCTTTACCTTGGACACTCCAGGCACCTAGACCACTTCTGCCCATTGGAGTGGTCTGGGTGCCAACTCCCACTACTCCTAACCCTGCAAGTGTAATTATTGCAGTTTTCTATAAACTGCAATAATGACCTTGCAGGGTTAACTCCACCTCTAGTGGCTGTCTACTAGACAGCCACTAGAGGTCACTTCCTCCTTCATAGCACAGGAAACCTGTGCTAGAGCGTCGATGGACGTCCTCACGCTGTGTGAGGACCTCCAGCGTCGCTCATTTCCCCATAGGAAAGCATTGAAATTATTTTTCAATGCTTTCCTATGGGGAGACGTAATGCACATGTGCGGCATTGCCGCGCATGCGCATTAGGTCTCCTCAACCGGTGGGCGGGATCAGTCTCGCCCACCGGCCGACGCAATACAGAGGAGGAGCGGCGCGGAGGAGGAGACAGCGCGAGGGACATCGCCGCTGCCTCAGGTAAGTGACTGAATGCAGTTTTCACCCCTTCAGTAACCGGGGATTAGGGGGTGGGAGGGAAAGGGACCCTCCAGTGCCAGGAAAACGGATCGTTTTCCTGGCACTGGAGTTTCCCTTTAAGTATGTGGCTAAACATAATCCTAACTTCAGACATTTAGTTGACATACCACTTCACATATGTACAGGGCTTAGCAACCTATGTGAAAGTAATGTCCTAATAGATTCCCATATACAATTTTAACTTGTGTAAAATTATCTTATCTGTAGTATGTAAATAATTTTTCAAGTGTATGTTTAGAATCGATGGTCCATTTATTTCAATATATACGATCCTTTAAGGGATTTTCCAACAATTTCAGGTTTCTTTTTTTTACGTTTAGGACCTTTTTTCTGGTTTAATACCTCAACACCTAATTTGTTTATTAATTAATATAATTTGTAACATTATATTATTATTATTTTTATTTTATTTTTAAGTATGTAGCTTTTTCTAAAGACATCTATTTTCCTGTGATGTTTAAGATCTCAGGATCTCCTAGTAACACAATAATACAGAGTAAAATAAATGCACATTTTACTTTGGAAACATTCTACATTCATTTTGTTTTATGACTATGCAAAACCAGTGAAATTGCGGAAATGACTGAAATGCCTAGAAATGACAAGTTACATTGTTATGAACCCTACAGGCTGAAAGAGGTTTTTTTTTTTAATCATTAGAGCATGGGGCTCATTCTTGCATCTTGAACTAATTTCAGAAATTCAGAAATTGTTACATGTCAAAAAATAGGCAATACATCTTCTTTTAAAAAGAGAATATGATACCAGAACTCTTATTTTCTCACACTCATCCCATTTTTAGGAAATACTTTGCTCTTTGTACTTGTTAAACAATATTTTGTACTGAAGTGTGTAAAATAAGTGACACCATTGCAAAATGGCCTTCATTATTTTGTCAGTGTAAAAGGAGCCCTCTGTTTTCCCAGTGGTTATGGTGTTTCCCCTTTCCTGCAGTGGTTATAGTGTTTACCCTTTTCTGTGTAATGAAGGCCACTTCGCCACTGGGTTATGGAGAGGACTAAACGCCAGTCTTTTACCTTGGAACTATGGCCCCTGTGACTTATTTGATTCTAGGACATTATTCCTGCCTGCTGGGACTTTTACCAGTACCACTTCGACCTTTCGAAGTGATTCGAAATGGTACTTCGAACTGTCGAACAGTCGAAGTACCGGACCACCCATAATTGGAAGTGTGCTGCTTGTTTAGTCGAACGCGGCCAGCAGTGTTTTTTCGTCAAGTGCATGAAACTAAAATCGGACACTCAACGGCATGAACACCGCTAGACCTTCCTCCATCCAGCTAACTTCAACTAAATCCCCACAAACAGAGCGCTGTTCAGTAAAAGTAATCTACCGAACACACTTCAACTCTTTCGAATATTCGAAGTGCATTTTAATCATTGAAAATAGATCAACCGCACAGCCTAATTCTCTGGAACTATTTTGGGCATTTTTGGGAAATTTCTGAACCCCAACTCTGATCTGGGTGATTTTTGGATATGTTCGTCACCTAGATCAGGGCTATCAGAGGATATAACATGGGGATATGGGATGTTTTGGGGTGTTTTCTGTACTTTGTGAAACATTTGTTTTTTCTGCATGGGGATGATTGAGTTAATTACAGTATCTTGTTCAATTATCTCCCAAGCAGAGGGGAGGGATTGTGTGCTGTATGTGGGAGTGTCAGACATTGTACATTGTTTTCATTGGTTTGTACATCTTGTAATTTGGTGCTCCACCAGGTCCAGGGGGTGTTCCCCTGGACTGAGGAATTGTATAAAAATCTAACCTGACCCATTAAACCTCAGATCTTCTCACCCTCAACTCACAGCCTCATCTCGTGTTGTAGGGAAATGCTATACCTGCTGTAATCACTAGCTCTTCTCCAAGCTCTAAGGAACTTGCTTAGCATAGCAATACACTAGGATGTCGTATTGGGACTCCACAGTGCCCTTCCAGATTGGGGAAAAGGACATCTAGGCGGTAAATACCCCGACTACTCAGGGGTGACCGTCACAATCAGATGTGCTGCCTTACCCACATTGTTATAATCAGGTTCTATTTTCTTTAACTGCATTGCTATAATCAGGTTCTCTTTTTTTATCTTTATTACAATGATTAGGTCCAGTGCAGCTATCAGGGCATGACAACCATAACCATTGTCATAGGCTTGGTGGCACTGGGGGGCCTGGACTGCACAGGGAGTCCTGGGTTCAACATTCCCTATGTGCACATATATATAGCGATTTTTGCTATATATATGTGCACCCGCTGGCCCTCAGCAACCTGTGCACTGCAGAGGGGGCCCTGCACACTACGTCTCCACTTCCCAGCTGCTCTTCTCTCTCCAAGACTGGAGAAAGGCATCCACAGCTGTGCAGTCTGGGTTCTGTAACAAACCAAATAAGGCCACAGTCTCATGACTGTGCCGGGAGGCAAAAAGATCTATGCAAAAAAGGACCCCTGCATGATGAGAGGAGGAAGAACACCATCATGTTCTCCATCCAGAGCTTATGATTTTCCCCTATTTGCGATGCTGACTGCTTCTGTACCAGCAACAATACCTGGTCCAAGAGGGTCGCCCCTCTCCTGAATGGACGTGGCCTTTACAGCCTTATGGGAAATCCAGCCCTGATTTGGCTTATCATAATATTCGGCACCATTCTCCGTATACACTTAATCTAGCCCTGGGGGTAGGGTAGGGATTTTGCTTGGGTTTGTATTGATAGGCTTAGTCTTATACATGATGCAGGATATGTAGCAGGGTTGCACAACATGTTGTGAAAATAAAAGATTTTCCCAACATTTTTGACGCAGTCTGCATGTTCTCAACATCTTTTTGAAGCAGGTGATATCTTTAAATTTACACGTTTGATTTCCAACATATTGTCAGCAACATTTCAACGGTAACCCTAATAAACCTAAGCACAAACAGATGCAGCCATTATGTACTCAGGCAACATGAAACAAATTCACAACATTGCATTAAAGCAAAATGTAACTCACTCTATTTCATACTTGCAGGATACTGCTAAAAAAGAATCAATCAACAATGACGAAAGATAGCTTAGTTTGATCTATATGAGGTAATCAAATATTGTGTAATGAGATCACTTATCTGTCTCTGTTAATGGTGTATTTTAATTTACTGTTGAAATGTATGGATATGACAACATACCTTAAGATGCTAACATTAATCTGAAAAATCTCAGCCCAGTCGCTGTTGCTGGTAAATCATTTCCACAATATTTTCCATAGGTAACAGGCAGCTGTTGCAACATAGGCATTTTAAATGACCAAACTGTGGTATTCTGGGAGCAAAGGAACTTATAAAAAGCATGCTTCAGGGTTGTGACTAGTAATCTGGATTAATTATTTCTATTATTTTCCTATTACAGAATGTTAGTAATAATCGCTGGTGCCTAGCCTGGATGTGTTGGAGGACTTGCTATTGCTGGTGACATTTGGTTGTCTGTCCTCTATGGTCTCAGTGGTGCTGGAGAGGAAGTATCTAATCTTCCTGTCTATCGTCACTTCCTCTCTCTATCTTGTTATGCAGGTATTCTGCCTTTCAGAAATGTATATGTGTGCCCAACGTCTACTTACTGCTGCTGTGCTAGTATAAGTCTGCTAACTTTCAAAATGTAGGTTATAGGCTCAGAGTAGAAGCTACGAGGATGACCACATGCACTGGAGCTGTGACTGTTTTAAACGTTGCTGTTCCTGCTCTCACATCTAAAAATGACCTGGTGTGCAAGTTCAGAATACAGCACGAGCTTATGAGAAAGGATCTTGGGTACACAGTGGAAGAGTCCTCACCACCAACTGATGCAGAAAAAATCCAGTTAGAGAAAAAGGACAAAAAAATAAATATTTCCGAACGCTGTAATTCATTAATTCATGCACTAGAAAGTAGAGAGAATCTCTCTGTAAATTAGGTTACAGCATGTTTTAAAGAAGAATCAGTAAAGAGAAATTGATATGCAGGAAGTAATAAAACACAAGCATACGCATACAAAACATATAACAGGAAACCAGCTTATCGCAGCAGCCAAAAAAAGAGATTTGAACACAGAAAAGGCAAAAATAAAGAACGTTTTATTTGTGCTAAAAACGGCCTAAGAAAAGGTGAAAAAAGTCTCTAAATGGAAGAAGAAACCGCAATTAAAATGATTTTATTGTTCAAGAAAAGATAGATACACAGTTATCAAAAATCATTGGATTATTGATTCACGAGCAATATTGCACATGTGCAAATATTATAATTTCTTTAGTCAATAATTTTACAGATTTGGTGAGCATTGCTAATAGCAACAAACTGTCTATACAAATAAAAAGGATGTGATTCCTTAAAATGTGTTTCATTAGAGCAACAAACTGTCTATACAAATAAAAAGGAGGTGATTCCTTAAAATGTGTTGCATTAGCAGAGACATTAAAATACAGAGTGCAAAATGTGAT
The DNA here is from genome assembly GCF_036172605.1 of Pelobates fuscus. NCBI lineage: Eukaryota > Metazoa > Chordata > Amphibia > Anura > Pelobatidae > Pelobates > Pelobates fuscus. The sequence continues at coordinate 133,523,626 of NC_086317.1, forward strand.
TAACTTATCTGATCTTTGTTTAAGAATTGAAGAATCACTATAGGCACCCAGACCACTTCAGCTTAATGAAGTGGTCTGGGTGCCAAGTCCATCTAGGATTCACCCTTTCTGCTGTAAACATAGCAGTTTCAGTGAAACTGCTATGTTTACAAATGGGTTAATCCAGCCTCTAGTGGCTGTCTCATTGATTTTCACATTGAGAAGACGCCAGTGTCCATAGGAAAGCATTGAGAATGCTTTCCTATGGACTGGCTGAATGCGCGCGCGGCTTGTGCCGCGCATGCACATTCAGCCGATGACGGGAAAGGAGGAGGAGAGTCCCCAGCTATTTACCAGACAGACATGAAAAATGTATTCATCTTCTAGTTTACGTGCAGTGAAAGACAATGAGGCTTTACAGAGATTGTTACACAATTGAACAAAGCGGAAGCCACTATAATGGTAAACTTAACTTTTTATTTTAGAATGGAAGTAGAAAGAGATGACAATGGTAATTATCTTCTCAATGCCTAGGCTCCGCATGACACAATTAATGAGATCCAAACATGGGAGTGGGTTAGGTCTGCCGTCTTTTCTCAGATATTATTGTGCAGCCCATCTAATGAGAACTGGCATGCAACCCGCACCAATAAATCATGGTGTCTGCTTGACAAGGGTTTGTTGGGAGGTCGGATACCAGCAGCAACATGGCTTCCGGATGTGGACGCTAGAGATCTGATCCGAGACCAACCGTTTATTGGGGCTATGCTGAAAATTTGGCTGCAGATCAGCTTTAAATTTTCACTTTTGACCCTGGATGGTCCATTGTACCTGGTAATGGGAAAACCGTCATATCCTTCTGGGCTGGACTACGGACGCCCGAACAGATCGCTGATGCCTCTGGAGAAAATCTGCAGAAAGGCAGGACCTTTGTATCATGGTATATCTGCACTCTATCTACTACTGAGGGATGTGGAGAAACATCCCCCTCTCAAGTTTCAATTCTTGTTTGAGGAAGCACTCCACTGACATTGACGACCCAGGAAAAAAATGACTCACTACACATACCTACACATAAATATACAAACATTCTTTCCAGATAGTCCTGATACATTCTGGAGATGCCAGAATGGACCTAGTTCTCTCCTTCACATTTTCTTGGAGTGCTCGAGGATTGTCCCATATTGGTAGAGAATTCACGCACATATGCTCAAGGTGGCTAATGCAGGTGTGAATTGGCACCCAGCGGATATGTTACTTAACCACTCCGCTCTTTAAGAAATCCCTCTCCCAACACTTTCTAACTGCAGTACACTCTCTAATACCCACTTTCTGGAAATGGAGAGACACTCTGACATTCCAAGACTGGCTCAGCAGAGTAGAAGAGTTCTTCCAACTGGAGGAGGGGGTGGCCTCAACTAAAGGAAGACTAGAGAAGCATGAGGTGATCTTGAGAACCTGAATTTACCACTTGAGCACGGACAAGATTTTGTGCCTGTATAGGTGACAAGAGAATGCGGAGCCATGGTGGCTTCCTGGGGGGTCAAAGCAGGTGGGACTGGAGCAACAATTCAGGACGGCAACCCCATCGCCCTTCATTTCCCTCACCCCCTTTTTATTTACTCCGCTCCCTTTCCCCCTCTCACTCTCTTCTTTTCCTCCCAACCCTCCCTCTCTGATTTATGACGTCTACTATATATTCGCTCTCCCTCTCAAAGGGGTTCCTCACGAATGCTCAGCTACCAGGCCACATGGGTTGGTAACTTGCTGAGGGTGCAGGTAGCCATGGTTTATTTTAAGACCTCCTAGCCAAAGGCTCCAGCATCGATGCCCCAGGGACTAGACCCAATAGCAAACCAGGTGACAGCCACGGGGCAGGGAACTAGTGAACATGAACAGGGTGGATGATCCTATACTCGGGACTAAGATTTTAGCATGTACAATATACATGGAGGTTTCCAGTTACATGTCTAAGTGTCACACCAAGTGGAATCAGTGCCCTTGAACACGTCCAATGATATCTGCAGTCCTATACCTCTTATTGCAAACCCAAATTGGGAACCACAGGGGAGTAGTAATGCTCACAGTGAGGATGATTGACCTACTTCTGTAACTGATTCCCATCTGTATACGATGACTGTATGTTGTGTTACTTTAGAGAAAATTTAAATAAAAAACTGAGATTGTCAAAAAAACAAAATCTTCTTCATGAAAGGCACAAAATTCTAGATTTAATATAACTTAAAGATTTCAAGTAAACTCATGCTATATCTGCACCCACATGTACAAACCTCCTCACAGAGTCTGATGAAAGTGGAATGTTACCTGACATCAACATATATAGTACAGTAACAGATAAGCTTTTGTACCTGCTTACAACTTGCAGACCTGATGTTGCATCTGCAGTAGGAGCGTGGGTATATTGTGCAGAAAAGTGAGAGACCAGATTTCACTCAGGAGAGTAATAAGATATGCCACAGGATCTGCCCATTTTAAGCTAAAGACATCAGCTGTCAAAGTTTCGCACTGGGGCCCCACTAAGCATAATTCATCCTGTTGTTACTTTTCATATGCATTGCATCCTCCAGACTTACATTTCTGTAGTCTGAAAAAGCATTTGTATATTTAAGGAAACATGCAAGTATGTGTATGTGTGTGTGTGTATAAAACACATGAATATCTATAAGGAACAAAACTATTGCTTTAATATTTACAGGCAAAACAATGTGGGATCTCATTGTATTAGAGATTCCAGACATTAGATGGGCATCATACCTTAAAGGGTTATTCCAAGCATCATAATCACTAGAGTCTGTTGAACAGGTTATGATGCCAGGAGAACTCTGGTGTTGTCCCCGTGTAAAGGGACAAACTATTTTGCAATGATTTGCTCTCTTATCTGGGTCTCTGCAGGGTGCCATATGTCCTGTCCTGCTGGCTGAATGACATCTTGTTTATGCAGAGCTGCTGAAGCCAGATCCCGATCTAGTCATTCATTCATTTGCTGACAGCTCTGAGCATAAGGATAGGCACTGCTATAACTCTTATTCTGGTCTGGCTATTGACACTCCAATGACACTATCGGAGGTGCACTTACACCTCTGGCAGGAAAGGGGTCCAACTCTGTATGTGCTGCATTTCTTAGCAAAACGCCACCCAGATTTTCTGTGGGTGTCCAATCACTGACTTCCCAATGCAGCTCAAAAGGAAGTGTTTGCAAGGCAGTTGCTCTGAACAACTGATGCCTCTTGAGCTTACTTCCACTGCAACACTTTTTAACCAAACCAGGAAGTAACAGGACCTGGTGTCTGCTGGAAAGTCAGGGTGATGTAACCAGTTTAATTAATAAAAGTGTTAATTTCTATTGAAATCTGTACCTTTCACAAAATTTTAAAAAAATTAGGACACATCCTTCATACACAAAGCTTTTCATCAAGAAAATGCTTAAGTACTCTGGAGTGCTCCTTTAACCCTCGGTCAGGCGCAATGTGAGTAAGAACAGGATCGGGCCCATTGTGCGTAATAGGCCACTTTTACAAAAACAAACTTTTTACTCAAATAAAAACATATTTATTATACATTTGCTCTACAACATTGGCGTTAGCAATTTCTGAGCATTTATTACAATAAAAAGTAGCATGTTCCATACATAATGCACGTTTACACTTGCTGCACTCATATCTTGATAAGCGACGTCGTCCGCTATCTGTAGTGCATGTAATGCACCTTCTCTTGCTAGGCGTTTCCAAAGTTTCCTCTTTATCTTCTTCTACATTTTCACAATTACGAAATCGTTTCAGTTTGGATTGAATATGCAGCGGAATGCTGATTTTCTTTTCACTTCGTCTTTGAAGTTCAGCTAACGTAAGTTCGTGAAAAAGCTGCTTCAGAAATAGACGTCTCTTTATTGGTTTCAAATCATTTCCCAGATAAATTATCTGCAAATTTATGCCAGCAACATTCAACATGGTGAAGAATATATTCATAGGCCAATGTTTTATATTCCTTGCAATGCTGAATATAGCACACATTTTGTCAACATTGTCTACTCCTCCCTTTGTGGAATTGTAAAATGTAATTATCGATGGTTTCTTTTTCTCACCTGTTTCTGAATCAAGAGATTTATCGTGATGAAAGCTGGACACAAGGAAAACAGTTTTGTTCTTCATCGGTACGTATGATACTAATGTAGTACCGCGATTGAATCCAAAGCTACTTGAATACACTTCCCTAGATTTCGTTGTGACAAATTCAGGTGGCAGCTCTCTTTTGTTTTTCTTTACTGTGCCAATGTAGGAAAGTTTCATCTCTTTGAGTTCTTCCACTAAATCCAGGGCAGTGAACCAATTGTCTGCTGTCAGGTTGCGACCAGATCCACGTAATGGTGCAATCATTCTCTTCACTACATATGTTGGCTTATTGCTGATGTCAAATGGTCCATTGGGTTGCTTCCCAGCATACATTTCCAAATTATAAGTATAAAACATTTTAGAGTCAACAAGTGAGTATATTTTGATACCATATTTTGTTGGTTTTGATGGAATGTATTGTTTAAATGTGCATCTTCCTTTGAAACCTGCGAGCATTTCATCTAATGTTACAAATTCGCTCAAAGAGTAACATTTTTGACAATTTTTAACAAATTCATTAAACATTTCTCATATTGGTGCAAGTATCAATAAGCTTTCTTTCATCTCGGGTATTTCTATCGTCAAATCTTAAACAAAGCATCAAACATTTGAATTGTTTCAGGTTCATCACCATAACAAACTTTTCTACTCCATCACCATTGGTTCCCCATAGTTCTTCAAGGCTTTGACGATTCGCTCTATAAGCTCCAACCAAATATAATATACCTATGAACGCTTTTATTTCAATGTCATAAGTAAGTTTGGCGTCTCGTTCGCGTCCATATTTATTTTTGATAATATTTATATATTGGTTAGTATATTTTACAATGATATCCAGAATATCTTCAGTAACTAAGTATTTCCAACAGTCAACTGGAGATTTCGATAACTTTGCGGGGCCTATAACACCTGGTAACTTCAACAAATTATGAGGCACGTCACGATTTTTCTTGTTGGGAATATCTCAATACCATTTACTGGACTTGTCTTTTCCGAGAAAATATGAAGCATTATCTGTGCTGTCATCATCGCTGAATTCTTCATCGTTTTGTTCTGATTCAGAACTCTCAATGCGTGCTTCAATGTTATCTTCAGTCACGCTATTATCGCTTTCATCTGAATCTTCAAAAATGTTTTCATCATCTGATTCATCCTCTAGCATTTTCATCATATCCGCTACATCATTCGGATTATTGAAATGGAAAATTCTCTGTGAGTTGTCCATTTTTATTGTCATATCTACAAAGAAATAATAAAAATAGCATCATCGGGCGCAATGTGCCTGAGAGGAACATCGTGCCTCATTATGGAGTTGAACATTATAACATTGAAAAACAATCAGGTATGGCATTAATATGCTTGAATTAATTCGAAAAATGAATTACCAATGTAATTATAGACATATAATGGTTATACTGCAATCGGGCGCAATGTGCCTAAGAGACACAAAGTGCTGCGACTCGCACACACGAAGTTCAAATGCGTACTGCGCATTACAGGTCGCTGCAGAATGTAAAAACAACAAGCTACTGAGGCGGCCGGGCCAGGCGCTTTGGTAGGACAAACCAACAAACATTGGCTGTGCCTGTTGGATCAGTTGCACCTGACCGAGGGTTAAGCAAAGTTTCAGTTTTAGTTGCTAAATTCATTTTCCAATAATCCATCTGTGAAAAGAACTTAAGGACAAATTGTAGACTTAAAGGCCAGTGGAGAAAAATAAATTGTGGTACCTATGTAATGGGATTCAGTTTGAGGAAGAAGAGATAATAAATATATAAACACAGGAGGAGTATAATCATTAAGATTCAAGAGACATAAGGAAAGGGAAGGGAAGAGTTGCGTTAAAGAGCTATCATCCCATGACACATAACAGCTGCATTAATATCTAGACTTCACACTGTGCAGTTGAACAAAAAACGTTTTGAAAATGGCAGGGTTATAATTAATAAGTACCATTTTCTTGTATGAAATAATTTCAGTATTCTTGCTGTTTACAAACAAAAAAACAAAACTAGTGGATGCAGAAACCAAATGAAGTGCCCAATAAAGTGATATTCAGAAAGTATTTACAAAAGTACATAGTGTATCAAATAATCGAGTCATGGCAACAAAAACAACACATTTAAATGTGTTTTGAAGCACACTGCACTTTTGTGAATCATTTCTGAAGATTATAGCAGTCAGATGTCTCCTTGGATCAAGCAGCTATTACCCCACTTATTAGAAAGTTGCGCCAGCAACTGTATCTAGCTGAGAAACTCTTTTTTTTTATTTCTTACTTTGTTTTGAATCCTTTTTTTTTTTTTGCTAGGAAATTGCTTAGTATAGACTAGGCATGGATTCAATTGGTTTGAAAGTTTTAGTATGTATGTTTGGGATGAAGGAAGAGCGCTGTCGGTTTGGGAGAGGGGTAATGGCCTGGGCCGCCTCTGATAAGAATATAGCACCCATCGTCAATTGTGACGATTAAGGTGCTCTCAATAAACTCCCAGGGTTTAAACTCACCTCAGAAAAGGGGTTGCTTATATAACTCATTAATACATGGAAATATAGATATTTGTTTTACACAAGAGACACATTGGAAGGAGGGAGATAAACAAAGATGGAGATATGCAAAATTTCCACTTGTTTTCGAATCCAGACAAGATAAAAAAAAGAAGAGAGGGGTTGCCATATTGATAGCTGCACGATTAAAATTTGATCTGATACTAGAACAAAAGGATACCAAAGGTAGATATATCATAATTATTTGTAAGATTAATGACATATTGTACACACTAGTAAATATCTATGCCCCAAATGTATACTCCCAAAAATTTTTTAGGAAGGTTTTTTCCAATATTCTTAAAATACAAAAAGGAAGATTATTAATAGCGGAAGACATGAATGTGGCCCCAGATGATAAAATAGATAGAACAAAAAAACAATTAATGAACAATAAAAACCAAGGGGACAGGAAGAAAATTAAAAAATTTCAAGCTCTCCTGTCTGAATTTAATTATTATGATATATGGAGGGTGCATCATCCTAGAGAAAGAGATTACTCTTTCTTTTCTAAGGTTCATAAGGTTTATTCGAGAATTGATTTATTTATTACGGATGCCTATAATTTAGGAATGTTTGTAAATTCTAAGATAGAAGTTATTACTTGGTCAGATCATGCCCCAATAACCTTGGAGATAAATGAGGAAAATAAAGGGGCAAATAGACCTCAATGGAGATTAGATGAAGCTATATTGATGTCAGGGTACCTGTGGTCTCTACCTCCAAAAGAGGTAGAGACTTAGCTGTTCCACCATCCAAACGGTCTGATGACTCCCTTCCCCGCGGTCTATCCGGTCATGCAAGGCCGGCCGCGAGGGAGTGACTGCCTTTTACACCATCTAGGCAGGAAGTCATCATCAGGACACTCCCCCGGATCGACCTGTCAGTCAATTGCTGCAGGACCAATCAGGACGTCTCGGAGGTGTGGTTACTGCTCTGAACAGGGTATTTAACAGAGCTTCTTTCATTAGCTCATTGCCCTGTCGTGGTTCTAGCTTGTTCTAGTCACTCAGTGCTTGTGTATTCTTTTATCCCTTTTGGTTTTGACCCGGCTTGTTTACCTTACTCTGCTTATCTCTGTTACCCTTGATTCGGCTTGTCTCTCGCTTACCTGTCTTCTGTTACCCTCGACCTCGGCTTGTCTTTGACCATTCTATACGGTACTACTTACGTTAGTCCGGCCATTCTAAGGTCCGGTATACGTATCTGGCTACTGTTTGTACTCTGCGTGTTGGATCTCTGTCCCGATCCTGACAATTGAAATCAGAAGAGAATCTTAAATTCCTGCAAATCAAAATTGACGAATTTTTTGAAAATAACGATAACGGGGAGGTAAATATAGGCACTCTATGGTGTACATTTAAATGTAATATAAGAGGAGTTCTAATCAAAATGGGGATTCGACAAAAGAAAAAGATGGGTAAACCATTACATGATTTATACATTTCTTTAGCACTATTAGAAAAAGAGAACAAACAGAAGGTAACAGAATATAACATACAAAAAATAAATGATCTCCAAAAAGAAATAAAAAAGAGATTAGAAATTAAAACATCAAATGCTATTTTGAAATTAAATCAAACATGGTATTACGCAGATAATAGAGTCGGGAAAGCATTCTCAAATAAATTAAAATCTAAGAAAAATCTTTCTCTAATTAAGAAAATAGTCGTAGGAAATAAGGTATGTTTATCACCCGAATCAATTAGTAACGCTTTTGAAGAATACTATAAATCTTTATATAATTTGAATACTCCTAAGGTATCAACATCCGATTTCAGAGATTTTCTGAAGAAGATTAAACTCCCAAAGGTGGATAGTACAGCACTAGCAGGATAAAATGCTCCCATAACTAACGAAGAGATAGAGAGGAATATCAAGGAACTAAAAACAGGAAAAGCTCCAGGCCCAGATGGGTTTACTCCATTGTTTTTTAAGAGATTTGGGGGCTCGGTTCTTTTAATATTAAATAAACTATTTAATGGAATTGGTAATCAGACGGAATTTCCTAGAGAAATGTTGCAAACTAATATAATTCCAATTCTTAAGCCAGGTAAAGACCCGAACTATGTTAGTAATTATCGTCCAATTTCTCTTATAAATATTGATATTAAGCTATATTCTAAGATCTTAGCGGAAAGAATGAAACATATAATACCCAGCCTAATTCATCTAGATCAAACAGGTTTTGTGCCTAAAAGGAGCGGAAGTGACAATATTCGTAAAATATTGAATCTGTACAAAAAATAAACAGAGATAATGATCCTGCAGTCTTCGCTGCTTTAGATGCCGAAAAGGCCTTCGATATGGTTAGCTGGGAATTCATGTCGGAAGTCTTAACAACTTTTGGTATACAAGTTATTTTTTATAGTAAAAACCAAAGAAAAGAAAAACGTTACCTGCGCTTTCTCCTTAATCCCTATGTATATTTAGACAAATGGAGGTCATTTAGTTGCTCCAATGGCCACTGGAGGAATGCCAGTTATTTTTTATGATCGAATAATGAGTTTATATAAATTACCATCGGCAAAAGTATGTGGTGGGGGATTGAATTCTAAAGGATTTATGATAAACAGTGGGACGAGACAAGGATGCCCATTGGCTCCAATGCTGTATATTCTCACCATAGAACCATTGGCCGCATTGATCAGACAAACAAAAGAGATACAGGGAATTAACATTGCAGCCTTACAATATAAGATCTCTCTATATGCTGATGATGTAATTCTCACACTATCCTCACCTAATACATCTATCCCAGCAGTAATTTCGTGTATTGATCAATTTAGCCTATTTTCAAACTATAAAATCAATATGTCAAAATCTCGTGTTCTGTATTATAACATCTTAGAATCGGATCTCAATATTTTAAAAGAGAAGTATAAATTTAAGTGGTCACCTGAATTTATTGAATATTTGGGAGTTAGATTGGGTTTTAATTGGAACAAAATGATTGAGATAAATTATCTACCTAAAATACATTATCTATATGGAAACCTTTATATATTTCATGGATGGGGAGAATAAGTGTTATTAAAGATTATGTATTACCCAAACTTGAATACTTAATGAGATCAATTCCAATGAGGATACCAAAAAAAATACTGCTTGAGTTTCATGAAACCTTCCTGAAATTTGTCTGGGGATCTAAAAAGCCAAGAACATCACACCAAATGTTAAGCCGCAGACAAAATGAAGGAGGGGTATCGTTTCCTGTTTTAATAATGAGACACGATGCAATTATGATTATGCACTTAATTAATTCAAAGTTTAAAGACTCGGAACAAAAATCTTGGGTAAATATAGAACGACTATCGAAAAATATAGATTCAATTGTTTTAATCTGGTTGGATAAAATAGCCTTTAAGAAATTAAAGGTACAACATAATATCTTGATAGAACTATATCATTATATGAACTACCTAAAAAAAAGATATAAAATTGAAAACAATATCTCAGTATCCGCCCCAATAGATGTATTGAAGGGATATGTAAATGATATAAACTTGAGTAAATGGAAACAGGAAGGATATAAAGTCATGGGAGACTTTTATATAGATAATAACATAAAGTCTTTTCAAGAAATATATGAATTAAATATCCCTTTAAAATCTGAGTTTCTGGCTTACCAAAAAATAAGAAACATCCTGAAAAATAAGTGTATTGAAGAAGATCTCTTCGATAAAATTGTATCGATAAAGGGGAAAGATAAGTTAATTTCAAAAATAAATAAAATATTATATGACTATACTCCTAGGAATAAATTAAATAAAATCAGTAGCTGGGAACAAGAAATAAAAAAGTTTTTACTGAAGAAGATTGGGCAAAGGCATTTAAATTAACAAAAAAAACAATACATAATATTATTATCCATGAGAATTATATTAAGATTCTACATCGGTGGTACATGGTACCAGTAAAACTTTTTAAATTTCAAACAGGTTCGAGCGACATTTGTTGGCGATGTAATATGTTTACGGGTACACATTTACATATATGGTGGGATTGCCCTAAGCTTCAATTAGTGAAAAACAAATTGGAATTAGTAATAGGTAGAATCTATGGAATGAAAATTCGTTTAACCTCTTACTTATTTATATTTCATTTAGATTTACCAGACAGCAATATCTATTCTCATAGACTGACGATACAGATTTTAATGGCATCAAAAATCTGTCTAGCTAGGAAATGGAAAACTAGCATAATCCCATCATGGTCGGAGATACAAGTACAGATACATTTTCAAAAAACGATGGAAAAAGCAGTGTATGTCAATATGGGGAAAAACAGGATTATTATAGAATATGGAATCACTGGGAGACTGTTATGGATGTTTCAGAGGCGGCCTAGATGGCAGATCCCCTCCCCCCCGATATCGCTCAAGAATGTATGAATTTAGTATGAATGGAAGTCTATTTGAGGTGGACTGCACCACGTTTAAATATACATTTTAAAAAAGAATGAAATCATAAAATAATTGTTTTAACAAATGATGATAGGGTATCTGATATTACAGCATATTATTATAAAAAATGTTATGAATCAAATACTATTATCTGATGTTAAAAAAAAAAAAATTATATCCCTGTATGTTATGTTTTTGCAAGTACCGTATTTATCGGCGTATAACACGCACCGGCGTATAACACGCACCTCATTTTTAGAAAGAAATTCCAGGAAATTTCCCCCCCTCCCATAGTATTCCCCCCCTCATCCCATAGTATTCCCCCCTCATCCCATAGTGTTCCCTCCTCATCCCATAGTGTCCTCCCCTTTCCATAGTATTCTCCCCCCCCTTTCCATAGTATTCCCCCCCTCCCATAGTATTCTCCCCCCTCCCCTCCCATAGTATTCTCCCCCCCTCCCCTCCCATAGTATTCTCCCCCCCTCCCCTCCCATAGTATTCTCCCCCCTCCCCTCCCATAGTATTCTCCCCCCCTCCCCTCCCATAGTATTCTCCCCCCCTCCCCTCCCATAGTATTCTCCCCCCCATAGTATTCTCCCCCCTCCCCTCCCATAGTATTCTCCCCCCTCCCATCCCATAGTATTCTCCCCCCTCCCCTCCCCTCCCATAGTATTCCCCCCCCTCCCATAGTATTCTCCCCCCCATAGTATTCTCCCCCTCCCCTCCCATAGTATTCTCCCCCCCTCCCCTCCCATAGTATTCTCCCCCTCCCCTCCCATAGTATTCTCCCCCCCATAGTATTCTCCCCCCTCCCCTCCCATAGTATTCTCCCCCCCTCCCCTCCCATAGTATTCTCCCCCCTCCCCTCCCCTCCCATAGTATTCTCCCCCTCCCCTCCCATAGTATTCTCCCCCTCCCCTCCCATAGTATTCTCCCTCCTCCCCTCCCATAGTGTATTCTCCCCCCCTCCCCTCCCATAGTGTATTCCCCCCCTCCCCTCCCATAGTGTACTCCCCCCCTCCCCTCTCCTCCCATAGTGTACTCCCCCCCTCCCCTCCCCTCCCATAGTGTACTCCCCTCCCTCCCCTCCCATAGTGTACTTTCCCCCCCTCCCCTCCCATAGTGTACTTCCCCTCCCATAATTACTTACCTGTCCTGAAGCGTGGGCCGGCTTCACAGCGCGCACCGCGGTACAGGAAGTTTAATTTCAGGTTCCGGTTTCCGGCGGGACTGAAAGGAAGTGTGCACACTATTGTGCATACTTCCTTTCAGTCCCACCGGAAACCGGAACCTGAAATTAAAGTTCCTGTACCACGGTGCGCGCTGTGAAGCCGGCCCACGCTTCATGAAAGGTAAGTAATTACGGGATATCGGCGTATAACACGCACCCACGATTTTCCCCCTATTTTCAGGGGAAAAAAGTGCGTGTTATACGCCGATAAATACGGTATTTATCCAATTGCAGTTTAAACATCTGTAATGACTCTGATAAAACCCCCTCTTCAGGCAGAGAATTCCATATCCTTATTGCTCTTACTGTAAAAAAAAACCCCTTTCTTTACCTTAGATGAAATCTCCTTACTTCCAGCCTAAATGTGTGACCTCGTGTCCTATGTATAGCCCTGTTTATGAAAAGATTTCCAGATAATGGTTTGTATAATGTTATCATATCCCCTCTGAGGCGCTTTTTTTCCAAACTAAAGAGATTTAAATTTTTTAGCCTTTCTTCGTAACTAAACTGCTCCATTCCTTTTATCAATTTTGTAGCTCGTCTCTGCACTTTTTCTAGTGCCATGATATCTCTTTTTAGAACAGGTGCCCAAAATTGCACAGCATATTCAAGGTGTGGTCTTACCAGCAAATTATAAAGAGGCAAAATTATATTTTCATCCCGAGAATTTATGCCCCTATTTATACATGGCAAAACCGTACTGGCCTTAGCAACTGCAGATTGACATTGCATATTGCTGCCTAATTTGTTGTCTATAACAATTCCCAAATCCTTCTCGTGTGTGGTTATCCCTAATTCACTACCATTTAGGGTGCAAGTTGCTTGTGCATTCTTGACCCTGAAGTGAATAACTTTGCATTTCTCTATGTTAAATTTCATCTGCCGGGGGCGTGGCCTGACCAGGGAACGAGCTGGACGCAGAGGAGTAGAGCTCCGTTCCCACCACGCTTTAATATAGCACACAAAAGCATTTAAACGTACGACCCACACTGGAAATGAAGAAGAGACATCCCAAAAAGCCACCCAAGAAGGGACCCGACAACAGGACCTCGGTCCTAGACATGCTAGCTGCCCAAAAGACTGGATCAGCGGAGCAGAAAGATGGCGCCGGATCGGGCGCTGCCTCCCAGGCCCAAACGCCACGAGGGGCTGAGAGCGGAGGAGGAAAGGCAGGAGAGACAGCACAAATTCTGTCCAGGCTCGCGGAGGTGCAAAATTACCTCGCAGGGGAGATCGAGAGAGCCACAGCAGTGCTGCAGACTGAGATTGCCACGCTCGGAGCGAGGACTTCCAGGCTGGAGGAGAGAGCGGAGTTTGCCGCCAAAGCGCACAACACAGCAATTGCGCGGGCAAATGGCCTCTCCACACGCATGACGGAGGCAGAACTCGCCATTGAAGACATGGCCAATAGATCCCGGAGAAACAATCTCTGCTTGAGAGGCATACCGGAGGGGGAGGCTGAGGGGTCACTACAAGCACTGGTTCTCACCATCCTGAAACCCCTGCTGCCCGACCTACCAGACGATTGATGGCATATAGAAAGAGCGCACAGGGCTCTGAGAGCAAGGAGGCCAGACCCTAATACACCCAGAGATGTGATTGTGCGCTTCCTGCACTTCCCCACCAAGGATGCACTGATGAAGAGGAGCAGAGAGGGGAGAATTCAGCACGAGGGGACAGAGATCCAGCTGTACCAAGACCTGGCCCCAAGCACTCTCCAGAGGCGGAGAGAATGGAGGCGGCTCACTGAGGCCCTGCGCGGAGCACATATCCAATATGCCTGGGTTTTCCCCTTTAAATTGCTGGCATTCCAGGGAGGACGAGCGCACACCCTGACACCTACCGGAGACCCGAAACGCTTCTAAAGAGAGCTGGGGGCGGCCGTACCGGCGGACGTGCCCGTGATTATGGCGACCCACCGGGAGCTAGAGCCACTGCCAATGGACTGGCAAGAAGTCGGAGAGGGCGGCCGCTGAGCCGCGGAGGGGTAAAATACTGCCGGGGTACGAGTGGGGGAGCCGGGTGAGGTGGGGGTCATGAGGGGAGAGACTGTTTGGGCGGGGGACAGGGGGGATGGCTGGACCTACGGGCCTCGGGGATTAGGAGGGCATGGAGGTGGAGATGTTGGGGCGGGAGATGGCACAAACTCAGTTGTGGCAGGGCTGAGGAAGGGAAGATGGATATGGACATCTCCAAGACATTTAGGGTGGGACGGGGGTACTCTCCAGGCTGGGCCAAGCGTGGGGAAGCATGTAAGAGGCAAGAGAGTGCATGAGATTCTCATGGCCACAGAGGTAACAATAACCAGAGCACACCTGGAATTCAAAATACATAGTTAAATAGTGAAAAGGTTGCCATTGGGACTGGCGGGGGGGGGAGGGGGGTTGGGGAGAGGGAGGCAGGAATTGTCGGTAGCAGGTAACAAAGTGGCGATGGTGGCGGCAGGGGCTGCGGGCATTAAGGTCCTCTATAAGTGTTAGAAGTGGGACCGAGCGGCAACGAGCAGCTTAACCGTGCCCCCTGGCTGTCGCCAGCGCCAGGGGAAGATGCCTACCGCATAACATTAGGCTGGCCCAGAGCCAAATACCCACAGCACAGGAAGAGAGGCCAGATACCTGCCCGGGGGGCACTCCTGTCTGCCCTTCCCCCCCTCCCCCGCACAGGGCATCCCCCTCTCGGCCTCGGACGGGCTCCAGGGAGCGTAGTGGAGCAGTAAACCATGATAGGGAGGGAGTCGGTCACAAACCCCCAGGCCAGGAGAACAGGTCTAGTTTTTCCACTGCCCCGGATTCTGGATGGGTCAGATCTCAGGGTTGTTTGGTTCAGGAACAAGGTACCCAGGTCAAAAGCAAAGGGGACAAAGGCACAGGTATATGCTAATAAGTGTGGCAGCAGAGTTATTAGGTTTAGCGGGTTTTGTGGGGAACTGTTAGGATTACAACACATGTTAACTGTTATGAACTTGCAAAATTGCAAAGGAGACCCCCAGTCAGGCCTCACAGCCATGTAGAAAGGGAGTTCATCTGTGGTGGGTGGGGATACGGGTGCGCGGGTCCTCTGTTTCTGCCCCGAAAGGGTGTAAAACGGTCGGTGACGGGCCTGAATGGAAGCCCCCACATGGGACAAGGGTGCTAAACTTGCCCTGTAAATGGGGGGGGGGGACTGGCGTGGGGGGGGGGCAGGGGCCTACTGTGGGGGAGGGAGCAAAAGGTCAGGGCGTAAACGGCTCAAACCGACAGGTTATAGGCATGCTTTAGGGAAGATATCAAGGGGGTGGGCTTAGACGAAGGAAGGGGGAATGGGAACAACCGCATACATAGGCCGTAGTCTATTCACCCCTGGCACCATAGGAACATAGCACCCCAGGAGGCGTGGGAGATGTAGCAATGGCACATGGCAAATACAGATAGCACGACAGCGTGAGGATGGTTGAGGCTCTGGTCCCCGCATCTCTATGCCGGCGCAAGACGCGGCGGAGGTTCGGGGTCCTGACCCCAATTCACGGCTGGCGAAGGGTAAGACCAGACACTCGAGGCGGCGCTTACTCAAGGCGTCAGCCTCTACTTCACTTCTTCTTTTTCCTCTCTTATTCCCAGTTTTTGGTATCCCTTTACCTTTGAGTCCTATTTTTAGGGGGGCGCGGGGTTGAGGGGGCAGCAAAGTGGACTGTGGAGATGCCGGGGTGCCGGGGTGGGCGAGCTCAGTAGCGTGAGAACTAACCAGGCAACATGTCAGTGAAAGTGGTGTCCATGAATGTTAAGGGAGTAAACGCCCCAAACAAAAGACGCCTACTGTTCAGGGAACTGAAAAGAATGAAGGCCGATGTGGCTTTCATTCAGGAAACTCACCTCTCGAAACAGTGCACCATTACACTCAAAGATCGAACGTACAATGTAGCTTATGAAGCGCGTATGCACGGCAAACGCAATGGGGTGTCAATTCTGGTACGCAAGAGTTGCCCACTCAGGGTCACATCTACAGACCTAGACTTGGACGGACGCGTTGCTATAGTTATACTCTCACATGCCATACATCTTATAAATATATACGCACCCAATCAACCACGACCAGACTTCTGGGACACACTTCAGACCAAAATACAATATCTATCACAGGGCATGATAGTACTGGGGGGGGGGATTTCAACGCCACACCCTGCCCGGTGGTGGACAGGAGCACGCCCAGGGGCGGCCCAAGATCACAGGGGAAGGTGTGGGACAGGACAAATTGCTACACGGTTTATGCCGATTTATGTCGGCAACGGGGTTGGTGGACGTCTGGCGAGCGCATCAGCCGAGTACGAGAGATTTCACATTTTATTGGGCCCCACACAACACGTATTCCAGAATAGATCTTTTTCTAGTTAATGACAGGAGCCTAGCAAGAGTGACGGGGTCCGAGATCGGGTCGATAACCTGGTCAGACCATGCAGAGGTGGCCCTGACACTGGGAAACCTATGCGCGGCAGTTCCGTGGACGTGGAGAATCAACTCTTCCATGCTAAAAGATAGGGGAATTGCGGAAAAGATTAGAGAAGAAATCATAGAGTTCTTTACCACCAACGCCAATCCGGACCTAAAGCTGGCGACGATATGGGCGGCGCACAAAACGGTCATACGGGGCTCACTCATTAAAATAGCTACAGCTAAAAAGAAATTAAAACACCAAAGACTAGAGGGACTCTTGTCAGACTTAAAAAGAGTAGAGCAACAACACCAGCAAAACGCAGATGAGGGGACTCTAAGACGACTGGAGGAGGTGCGCCGCGCTATTCGGACATTGCTTCTAGACGATACAGCAAAAGCTATAACATGGTCTAGAAGGAACTTCTACGAACACGCAAATAAAATGGACACTCTGTTGGCTAGAGTACTGAAACCCAGACACAGAGGAGGGCATATCACAGCCATACGTCACAAAGATGGGTCCACCAAGACCACCCTCAAAGACATCGCAGAAGTGTTCACAGATTTCTACAAAAATCTATATAATCACTCTCCAGATTCCAGGAGACAGCAGGAGGAGGACATGACACATAGATTCCTAGCACAATTAGGTTTGCCCAAATTATCACAGGAGGTGGCCAATATGCTGGCAGCTGAAATTACCCCCGAGGAGGTAGATCAAGCGATATCCACATTAACGGGGAATAAGGCCCCGGGGCCAGATGGGTATGACGGTAGTTATTATAAAGAATACAGGGAAGAACTCACCCCACATTTGACATACCTGTTCAATGAGTTCAGAGAGGCGGGTGTGCCTGATCGCGACATGTCCCTAGCTACACTAATCTTACTACCGAAGCCAGACAGGGACCACACCTTACCAGAGAACTATTGCCCATTCTCCCTAATCACCACGACATGAAAATCTTGGCTAAAATACAAGCAGCTAGGCTCAACGCGCTCCTGACGACCTTGATAAATGCAGATCAGGTGGGGTTTGTCCAAGGGAGACAATTGTTTGAGAACACCAGAAGGAATATAAATATTATTTGGAGGCAAAATGTCACCCGCTCCCCGACCCTGTTGGTGTCCCTGGATGCGGAAAAGGCCTTCGACAGGGTAAAGTGGCCGTATCTGTTTACTCTGTTGTCCTATTATGGCTTTCCGGATCGGGCCATTACCCTGTTGAGGGCCATGTATAGCAATGTACGGGCACAGGTGCGCATACCTGGAGCCCAACCCTGCCCATTCCAGCTGCACAACGGGACCAGGCAGGGGTGCCCCCTTTCCCCGCTCCTATTTGTACTATCCCTGGAACCGCTTCTGCAAGCATTACGACAGCATCCGGGGATAAGGGGGGTTAGAGTCAGGGGGGAGGAATATTTAGTGTCGGCATACGCGGATGATGTGCTCCTGGCGCTCACTGACCCCGTGAAATCGATGGAAGCCCTGCAAGAGATTCTTAGGGATTGCGGGACAATAGCAGGATATAAAGTGAACATGAACAAGTCCAGTGCCCTCCCGTTACATGTACCAGAGCCAGACATTCGCGACATACACCGGGCGCATAACATTCACATAGAACGACAGGCCATTAAATATTTAGGCATCCGACTGCCGGCGAACACGGATCACTTATTCCGATTAAATTATACACCATTCATAAAACAATTGATTAGGGAATTGGCAACCTGGAACGAAAGGCCTATATCATGGATAGGGAGGATCCACGCGATTAAAATGAACGTATTACCTAGAATGCTTTTTTTATTTCAAACCCTACCCATTCACATCTCAAAGGCTCAACTTACACCTCTACAACACGCCATAGGCACTTTTATATGGCACAATAGACGCCACAGGATTTCCAGACACCTCCTATATAGACCTAAAATGAGGGGAGGCCTTGGGCTGCCAAATCTATATTACTACTACGTAGCGGCACAACTGGCGCAAGTCGCAATGTGGCATTCGCCACCAGGGGTACGGAGATGGGTGGATATGGAGTCACTTATGGTGGGGGCGGACCTTCCTCACCTCCTTATATGGGTGCCGAAGGACAAGAGACTAATGATAAGAGCCACGTGCCCGGCAATAACTAACTCCATAACCATTTGGGATTGAACCGCGCAAAAGTATAGATTAGCTTCCTCGCCGTCCCCACTGATGCCATATCTCCTCAACCGGGCATTTCCGCCAGGGATGTCAGCTCACGACTTCCGAAACTTAGAACGCATAGGCTTACAAAGGATATGCCAGGTATTTCAAGGCTTAGACACAATTCCTTTTGACACCCTAAGACAACGAGGACATCTTACCCCCTCAGATTTTTTTAGATACCTACAACTAAAAGACTATGTCAAAGCCCCACTAATACGGTCAGCAGCCCAATCCAAGATGACGTTCTTTGAACGTATGTGTATTCAGGAGATCATACCGTCCGGACTCATAACGCTGTTGTACGCCCACCTCTGTTCCGAGACCAGGGACTGGGGTGGACTCGCGTATACAGAACAGTGGGAGCGGGACCTGGGGGAGGAACTGGAAGGCATAGAGTGGCAGGAGATCTGGGAGGCCAACCATTCCTCCTCCATCTGTGTGTCCCTTCAGGAGCAAGCGGTTAAAACGATGCTCCGCTGGTACACTACACCAGTCAAACTGCGCCAGATGAACAAGACCACAACAGATGAGTGTTGGAGGGGGTGTGGCCACAAGGGAACGTACATCCATATGTGGTGGGAGTGCCCAAAAATAGCATGCTTTTGGACGCAGGTTAGAGATTTGTTGAGCCAGATCTTCAATAGAGCCCCTGCATTAGACCCGTGGCTATACCTACTCAGCAGAACACAAGAAGGCTGGTCGAGACACGAGCAACGACTGTTACATAAAATTACTTTGGCAGATAGGAGGGCGGTCGCAACAGACTGGCTCAAACAGGGCACCCCCCTCCCCCCCGATAACAAGGGTCATACAAAGAATCAAAGAGGTCCATTTGATGGATGATCTGACAGCCAGGGTCAGGGGCACCGAGAAAACCTTCCAGAAAGTCTGGGAACCCTGGGAAAGCAGCCCACTGAGTAACTAGCGGAAATTAGGAGCTGCCCCCCTCCTCTCTTCCCCTCCTCTCTTCTCCTCTTTTCTTACTCCCTCTTTTATGTTATCTATCTTTCTCTATAACATCCCATAAATCTTAAAGGGAGACTTTAAATTTAAATCTTAAAGGGAGGCTGAAAACCGGTATGAAGCTAGGAATAGCAGTGCGAGGCGACCCGAGCAAACCTGCAAGGGGCTCCCCTGTGGGCGGATTAGAGACCACGGGCCGCAGAGATGTTAGGGGTGCCGCGGCTGGAGGTCGGATGGGCCAAAGACCCAAGGAGTAGGAGGGCCAGCGGCAACTAGCACAGCAGGAGACATAGGCGGGGCAGGGGAGTCTCACGGGAAGAGTTACGGGAGGAGGAGGCCTGAAGGCCGGAGAGCCTAAGCGCCAGTTAAAGGGATGGTACTTGTTAAAAAATGTTTGTTGATAAGGGTTGTACTATTGCTATGACGGGAGGGAGGTGTCCGATGCAGAATCTAAGTGACCGAGTTTATGCAAACTTATGTTATGTGTATGCCTTTTTGCATGTCAACCAAAAATAAAGAATTACAAAAAAAAAAAAATGTAATCTGCCATTTTAGTGCCCAGTCTCCCAATCTATCCAAATCCCTCTGCAGCAAAGAAATATCCTGTTCACATTGTATTACTTTACAAAGTTTTGTGTCATATGCAAACACTGAAACATGGCTTTCAATGCCTATACAAGATCATTTATAAACATGTTAAATAGAAGCAGTCCCAAAACAGAACCCTGAGGGACACCACTTACCACTTTTGTCCAGCCTGAAAATTTACCATTAATGACAACTCAAAGAAAAGAAAATGTTACTTGCGCTTTCTCCTTAATCCCTATGTATATTTAGACAAATGGAGGTCATTTAGTTGCTCCAATGGCCATTGGAGGGATACCCGCCTGCCAACGTCAAGGCAGACGTGTGTTGTAGTCCTTGTTGCTTAAGCGCAGGACTTCTCTTTTTGTATTTGTATTTACTTTGTATCACACAGCCTGGTTACAATGCTGCTACCCATCCCATGTGTTCCCTATTAAGGGTTAATAAGTAAAGGGGTGTATATAAAAAATACCCCTTTCTGTCTCATTAGAGATATCTTTGCCAGAAGCTCAAGGAAGCAGGCTGAAGGGTCAGTGTTAGGACCCGCTTAGGGGGGTCTGCCTTGACGTTGGCAGGCGGGCATCCCTCCAATGGCCATTGGAGCAACTAAATGACCTCCATTTGTCTAAATATACATAGGGATTAAGGAGAAAGCGCAAGTAACATTTTCTTTTCTTTGGTTTTTACTATATATTGTGGCTGATGTGTGTTGTAGTCCTTGCTGCTTAAGCGCAGGACTTCTCTTTTTGTATTTGTATTTACTTTGTATCACACAGCCTGGTTACAATGCTGCTACCCATCCCATGTGTTCCCTATTAAGGGTTAATAAGTAAAGGGGTGTATATAAAAAATACCCCTTTCTGTCTCATTAGAGATATCTTTGCCAGAAGCTCAAGGAAGCAGGCTGAAGGGTCTGTGTTAGGACCCGCTTAGGGGGGTCTGCCTTGACGTTGGCAGGCGGGCATCCCTCCAATGGCCATTGGAGCAACTAAATGACCTCCATTTGTCTAAATATACATAGGGATTAAGGAGAAAGCGCAAGTAACATTTTCTTTTCTTTGGTTTTTACTATATATTGGGGCTGATGTGTGTTGTAGTCCTTGCTGCTTAAGCGCAGGACTTCTCTTTTTGTATTTGTATTTACTTTGTATCACACAGCCTGGTTACAATGCTGCTACCCATCCCATGTGTTCCCTATTAAGGGTTAATAAGTAAAGGGGTGTATATAAAAAATACCCCTATCTGTCTCATTAGAGATATCTTTGCCAGAAGCTCAAGGAAGCAGGCTGAAGGGTCAGTGTTAGGACCCGCTTAGGGGGGTCTGCCTTGACGTTGGCAGGCGGGCATCCCTCCAATGGCCATTGGAGCAACTAAATGACCTCCATTTGTCTAAATATACATAGGGATTAAGGAGAAAGCGCAAGTAACATTTTCTTTTCTTTGGTTTTTACTATATATTGGGGCTGATGTGTGTTGTAGTCCTTGCTGCTTAAGCGCAGGACTTCTCTTTTTGTATTTGTATTAATGACAACTCGTTGTACTGTATCCTTAAGCCAATGTCCTACCCAAGAACAAGAATAATCATCTAGACCAATTTCTTTTAGTTTGAAGACTAACCTATTGTGAGGAACCGTATCAGATGCCTTGACAAAATCCAAGTAGATCACATCCACTGCAACATCCTGATCTATACATCTACTTACTTCTTCGTAGAATGCAATTAGGTTAGTTTGACATTCACAAAACCATGCTGATTATTGCTAATAACAAAGTTCTTCCCAATGAATTCCTGAATATTATCCCTTAATAGCCCTTCAAATAGTTTTCCAGTCACAGAAGTTAAGCGCACAGGTCTATAATTTCCAGGCAAGGATTTTGAACCCTTTTTAAATATAGTAACAACATTCATTTTTGATTTTTAAAGGTATAGCAGGGAGTGTATATTAAATTGTATCCAGAATTGTAAGTACCAAAGTAAAAGCCCTTAGTAGTTGGTGCTTGCCAAACTGGTCCACATTATGGGCTCTGGTCCAGCCAATGCATGATAATGTGGTTTGTATGCCTGGCTAAGTTTCAACATAAAGTGAAAAATTAAACAAAGACAAATGTGTGACCAAAAAAAAAAAAATCTGATATTAAAATTGTGAAAAATAAAAGAATTAAAGAAACACTATAGGGTTAGGAACATAAACATGTATTGCTGACCCTACAGTGTTAAAACCACCATCTAGCCCCCCTGGGCCCCTTAATGCCTCCCTAAATATAGCAAAATCTTACTTGTATTCAAGCCTGAAGCTGTTGCTGTGCATGTTGTTTTCCTCAGAATAGCAACCTTTCTGCTGACATCATCAGAAGTGGTGGCCTGATCCAATAACTTCTCCAGAGGATTGGCTGAGATTGACAAGGAGGCAGATCAGGGGCAGAGCCAGCACCATTCAAACACAGCCCTGGCCAATCAGCATCTCCTCATAGAGATTAATTAAATCACTGAATCTCTATGAGGAAAGGTCAGTGTCTACATGCAGAGGGTGGAGATACTGAATGTTTGGATGCATTTTAGGCAGCCATGATCCAGGGAGGATCTCTAACAGCCATCTGAGGAGTGACCAGTGAAGTTATCACTAGGCTGTAATGTAAATACTGCATTTTCTCTGAAAAGACAGCGTTCCCAGCAAAAAGCCTAAAGGTAATGATTCTATTACCAGAACAAATTAAATAAGCGGTAGTTGTTCTGGTGTCTAAGGTGTCCCTTTAAAGGTACACTATAGTAACCAAAACAACTTTAGCTTTTATAAAGCAGTGTATTGATCATGCCTCTGTAGTCTCACTACTCAATTCTCTGCCATTTAGCAGTTAAATCACTTTTGCTTATGTTTATGCAGCCCTAACAACACCTTCCCTGGCTGTGACTGACACAGCTTGCATTTAAAAATAATAATTTCATATTCAATCAGATGTAACTTACTTAAGTTTTTAAAGTCTGGTCTGTAAATTGGACTTTAATTGCATACAGGAGGCTCCTGCAGGGTCTAGCAAGTTAATAACAGAGCAGGAGATGAAACAATCTAAATTGAACAGAATTTCCCATAGAGGAAGTATAAACATTAGATGACTCTTTAAAGTAAGTGTGGAGGAAGGCTGTGCAACTCACATGCAGGGAGGTGTGACTAGGGCTGAATAAACAAAGTGTTTTAACTCCTAAATGACAGAGAATTGAGCAGTGAGACTGCAGCGGCATGATCTATACACCAAAACTGCTTCATTAAGCTAAAGTTGCTTTGCTGACTAAAGTGTTTCTTTAAATTAAGGTGAATGTAATTGAAAAATAAAATCTACTAAAGTAGTATTCTGTGATGTATCTTTATTCATACCAAAATGTAAAATGAAAAAAAGGAAATGTAATTAGTGGAATGTTAATTATATGATTCTTCCTAATTTTTACTTTTTATATGCACAATAAATTATTTCGAAAACTGAAAATGAGACCTTACTTAAGATTTGTTAGCATAATATAACATTAGGTAATGTGCTAAAATATAGATTCCTAATAAAATCAATCAAAACAATCTGTTCCCATAAGTGCAGCAGAAGGTGTGAAATTGCCTGCTTTTAAATCCAGTTATTCACTTACTGGAAAGATCTGCAGCTTAAAAGATTGATCCTTTGTAAGCCATTCGTGACAAATAGTGTTTGAGAGATCCTTATAAGTTAATAAAGTTCAGTGTCAGAAAGTTTGAAGCCAAGAGAAAACCAGACTCTATAAGAATGTGCAGGTTCTAAGCATAATGAAATATATTAAACCTAAAACATATACAGGCAGAAATATACTGTTATAGAAATCACCCAACTCAACTAAATCACAGCCTGTATTACAGGATTATTTACTGAAATGAGAATTCAAATTTAATTTCAAATTTAAGGCCAGAGTAGACATAACCCTGCAATTTCTGATTTCCAATCCAGATTCCAGTTCAATTTTTCATTGAAAGTGCTGTGAAATTAATGTAATAGTATACCATGAGAGGTACAAAACCTCGTAGTGATGGCAAGAGAAGACCACACAATATAAGAATACAGGTGGTCCTCACTTTGCGACCTATCTGTTTTGAGACAGCTTGCACTTACAACCAGCTCTCTAGCATGGGGATTCAAGGGAATCCCCACGTTAGAGAGCTGGTCTATGTTTGGAGAATATTCCCTGAACATAGATAAGAGGGATTCTCTGCTCTGGTGCGTATGTCTACGTTTAGGTAAATCTCCCCGAACATAGACAAGCACACCAAAGCAACAAATACCTCTAATCTATGTTCAGGGAAAATTTCCCCAAACATAGAAAAACACACCAGAGCAAGGACTCCATCTAATCTATTTTCAGGGAATGTTTCCCTAACATAGATTTGAGGGATTCCCTACTTTGCTGCACTTGTCTATGTTCGGAGGAAATTTCCCCGAACATAGACCTGCACTGGTGCGCATGCACTTCACTTACCAACCAATTTTTTTTACGACAGGGTCGTAAGAACGGAACCCGGTCGGTAAGTGAGGAGAATCCATATTCAGCTTGTAATAAATAATAAATTAATTTAACAAACATACCAGCCATAGCCACTTGCTGACAAGGCTTGGAGTACATTGGTGATTTAGTGATATGCTGTCACGGCCTCCAGCTTGCAGCTGCACGTGGTCGTACCCGATCGGTGAGACAACCCTGACAGGTTGGAAGACTTACCTGTTCAGCAATGAGCCGGGAGCCGACCCACTGGGGCCTCCGTCCCCTCCACATGTGGGAGCCAAAACGGCACCAACCACGAGGTCATGGCCATTTGTAGCTCTGCCTCCAAAGGCCAAGCTCTCACCAATCACAGCCCAAGGAGGGGCATAAACCCCTGAAGTTTCCTAGCTCATTGCCTGTCGTGGTTTCTGTTGCAGGTTCCCGAGAGTGCGTTTTCTTGTCCTTGTTATTTATATTCCCGGTAGTCTGACTTTGGCTCTTTCTGACTATCCTGATCTCTGGTTTTCCTGACTTGGCTTTCTTATCGATCTTGTGTATTTCTGGCTTCCTTGACCTCGGTTTTCCCTTGACCATGTCTTTCAATCTGCTGCATGGGGACTGCTTGGGTCTCTGGAACTCTCACCCAACTGTGATCGCCGCCGATCTTGTGTATTTCTGGCTTCCTTGATCTTGTGTATTTCTGGCTTCCTTGACCTGGCTTGACCTTGACCTGGCTTCCTTGACCTCGGTTTTCCCTTGACCATGTCTTTCAATCTGCTGCATGGGGACTGCTTGGGTCTCTGGAACTCTCACCCGACTGTGATCGCCACCGATTGCCGGTCCAGGTAAGTCCAGGGCTCCTATTTGCCAAGAATGTATTAGGTACGTCTGCGGTCCTTATCGACCCTTTTTTTGTCGGACGTACCTAGTACGTCCACGGTCGTTAAGGAGATATACACCCTGTTCCAAATTATTATGCAAATTCTATTTGTGTCACAAAGATTAAATATTTTGTTTTTCAGTTTAACTCCTGGATGGCATTGTGTCTCAGGGCTCTTTTGATCACTGAAAACAATCTCGGACACCTGTGATAATTAGATTGCCAGGTGAGCCCAATTTAAGGAAAAACTACTAAAGGAGGGTGTTCCACATTATTAAGCAGAGCACCATTTTCATGCCATATGGGGAAGAAAAAGGATCTCTCTGCTGCCGAAAAGAGTGAAATAGTTCAATGCCTTGGACAAAGTATGAAAACATTAGACATTTCACGAAAACTTAAGCGTGATCATCGCACTATTAAGAGATTTGTGGCTGATTCAGAGCACAGATGGGTTCGTGCAGATAAAGGCACATTGAGGAAGATTTCTGCCAGATCCATGCATCGGATCAAGAGAGCAGCTGCTAAAATACCATTACATAGCAGCAAACAGATATTTGAAGCTGCTGGTGCCTCTGGAGTCCCACGGACATCAAGGTGTAGAATCCTCCAGAGTCTTGCAACTGTGCATAAACCTTCTATTCAGCCACCGCTAACCAATGCTCACAAGCAAAAACGGCTGCATTGGGCAGAAAAATACATGAAGACTAATTTTCAAACAGTCTTGTTCACTCATGAGTGCCATGCAACCTTGGATGGTCTAGATGGATGGAGTAGTGGATGGTTGGTGGATGGCCACCCTGTTCCAACAAGGCTGCGACGTCAGCAAGGCGGTGGTGGAGTCATGTTTTGGGCCGGAATCATAAGAAGATAGCTGGTCTGCCCCTCTAGGGTCCCCGAAGGTGTAAAGATGACCTCTGCAAAGTATGTGGAGTTTCTGACTAACCACTTTCTTCTCTGGTACAGAAGGAAGAACTATGCTTTCCGTAATAAAATCATCTTCATGCATGACAATGCACCATCTCATGCTGCAAAGAATACCTCTGCATTAATGGCTACTATGGGATAAAAGGAGAGAAAGTCATGGTGTGGCCTTCATCCTCCCCTGACCTCAATCCTATTGGAGCTTCCTAGAGCAAAAGTTCTATGAGGGTGGGAGCTGGGGCGGATCCAGAAGCTAATCTCGGGAGAGGCACTGACAGATCATTTTAAGAAACAATCCAGGCACAATAACCACTACAGCTCTCTCTAGTGGTTTTGGTGCCAGGAGTTGCTGTGGCGCCCTCCCAGAGTAAGTAGTCAAACCGTTTAAAATAACGTTTGATAACTTACCCAGGGTCTGTCAGGATAGGGGCTGTAGTGTGTATGTGTGTGAGGGGTGCAGTGTGTGTGAGGGTCGCAGTATGTGTATGGAGGGGTAGTGTGTGTGAGAGGGGTGCAGTGTATGTATGGGGTAGCAATTTGTATATTGGGAGCAGTGTGTTTGTGTATAAAGGGTGCAGTGTGTGTATTGGGAGCAGTGTGTTTGTGTGTGAGTGGCGCAGTGTGTGTATGGGGGCAGTGTGTGTATTGGGGGCTATGTGTGTTTATGGGGGGGCAGTGTGTAGGGGACTATAGTTTGTGTGAGGGGATAGGGGGCAGATTAAAGATATATATTTTTAAAATTATTAAATAATAACTAAATAGATATAGTCCCCCCTCCCTTATTACCTTTGCTGAGTGAGGGGGAGACATTGCTTTCTTTCCAGTCCCTGATGGTTCTAGTGGTGAGAGTGAACTCTAACCTGCAGCTCAGGTTAGAGTTCACTCTCACGAGAACGGAGCTTTGCCATGGTAAGGAGAACCCGGCTCACGAGAGGAGAACCCAGCGGAGCTGCAGGTAAGAGCTCCCCCGGGTTCTCTTTTTCCCTCCCCTGCCGGCCGCCCAGCAATGTGCCTGTGGGCCGGGGAGGGAGATCACTGATCTCCCCTTCTGTCCGTGATGGCAAACAGCAGGGCTGGTGCTTGGATAGCACCAGCCCTGCATGGGCTGGCAGAGGAGAGCCTCAGATTCACTATTTTCTTGGGGCGGAGGGGGAGGGGCAATTGCCCCGTTGCCCCCCCCTCCCTGATTGAGGCAGTTTACATCCAAACAGCAGCTCTGGGAGGCTATTCTGACATCTTGCAAACAAATTCAAGCAGAAACTGTCCAAAAACTCACAAGTTCAATTGAAGCAAGACTTGTGAAGCTGCTGTCAAATAAGGGGTCCTATGTTAAAATGTAACGCGACCTGTTAAAATGTTTAAAAAGTTAAAATGTTGTTATAAGTTCGATTGAAATAGCTTTTGATTTCAGTAAATATGCTGCAAACACAACACATTACAATTTTCAGTTCTTTACAACCTATAAAGTGTTTTGAAACTTACTGTGTGTAATAATTTGGAACAGTGCATTGTAAATTGTAGATTATGCTAGCTTTAGTGTACCTATAATCTTAATTTTATTAATGACAGGAGGCGAGTATTTTCTTAAGTCTCTCTTTACTAGAACTCCACAGCAGCACAGAAAAACAACCAATCAGAAAAAAGTTAGGTACTATAAAATTCCCCTCCCCATGCATCATTTCCTCTTTCAAGCTGCGACAAAACAGAATAAAAGGCAGAAAACATAATGGGGAAGAAACAAAGTCCTAGATACGATGAATACAACGATGTCCACCCTCCGAGAGTAACGGTCGAACCAGATAGCGATGAAGGACTGTAAACTGAAACGAGAGAAAAAACAGAATCGAAAGGGTTGGTTAGCCAATGAAATGTACTCTGAACAAAACATGTAGGTACCCAATGTAGCAACCAAAATTACCTTAATATGAGATATCCCAACCCTACATATGAAAAACAGACATAAGAACAAGTGACAGGTAGCAGAGACAACAAGCAGAGTTGCATACGTACCTGATAAAACTAAATTAACAGTAAACAAGGGAGGGATAAGAATGGGTGGGAAATACTCGCCTCCTGTCATTAATAAAATTAAGATTATAGGTACACTAAAGCTAGCATAATCTACAATTTTATAACATGACAGGAGGCTTCGTATTTGCTGTTTCAACGCTCAATTCGCCAGTCCAACGCTGTTTGTGTCGCTGGTACCTATTCCAGGAGATATCAGAGTAATCCAAAACGGACATAACAACTGCGATAAAGGACAGAAGACGGATCAATGAAGATGCCAGCCGACGAAGCATCTCAAACACGGATAAAAAACACCATCTGCCTGTAGATCCATTGAACGTGGCGTTGCGATCTGTTTCCTAGCAGTCGGTCCATGAGCCAGCAATCTGACCTATCAGCCATTTTCCTGTAGTTGTAAAATATCGAAGGTCATTTGCGGACTTAGGGCCGCGAGAAGAAATTGCCACCATGTCTCAACTCTTGATCTGTAAGGTGGCTCCTCCGATCGTGCCAGGGTCATCCGGCGATGTGGCCTTGCAGGTAGATCTCCAATCTCAAGAGTGCGCCTAAGTCCACCACCAATATCACAATAGAACCGAGTAGGATCTTTCGTTTCCTCCTGACCTACCCGGTGAGAAGTTTCATACTAGAATAGATTAGTATGCAGGCAAGAGTGTGGTCAAACCAGCCGTATCCTAAGTGATTCCAATAAAGCAAATGGACTGTGTAATCCTCGCCTGCAGTAGAGAAAAGACTCCAAAAGGACGTCCATTCAGGGTTCTGAACTGAACTTGTGTGGATGAACTGTGGTTGACTAGTCTGGAAAAAGAGAATCCCAGAAATATACAAAGGCATGGGAAGCGTAAACCGGAGAGGAGATTCCCATCCAGATATGTCATCGTCTAAGAGTGACAGATGTACGGATTCAATGGTGATTGGGACCTGGAAACGACGAAGAGTCCTCACGTGCTGTAGTGAGAGAGTGAAATAATCAGATTACCCGTAGCACGATCCTGTTCCAATGCCCGACCTGTCAAAATTTGTGTAGGGGTTCCTGGTATACACGCCACCTACAAGATGGGTTATAATATAGCGAGACCCTTAGGTCCCTGTACCCCTGACTGTCCAGGCACGTAACTCCCAGAGTAGACCCTAGGACAAGGGACCAGGAATGTGAGTTTGATAATTGAAGTCAAAGTCTTCCTATTGAGGGGTACCTCCCTTCTTATCTTGGAGTCCCACGAACACATAGCGTTCTCCAATGCGCAGGCAAGGCGTAAAGTCCCCTTGCTCATGACAGGCGACTCCAGAGAGCAGATACAGTAAAAAAGAAGGGTCCAGCTTCAGCCGTCCGAAACATGTGATGTCATGTTAGAGAATGACGACAGCCCCGTCTGAGCCTGCCACCGTCCGGAGCAGTACTCCAGCAGTAGGACGTGATTGGATTTTGGTGTCTGTGCAGGAGTCGGGGCACACCAGGTACCTCTATAGAGACTCGTAGGTCTCCTTGGCGGTAGTTGAAAAAGTGGGTTAGTGCGAATCCAAAACAAAAACGGCTCCCTTGAGGGATATATAGAGTATAGATGGAAGGCCCACCATCTCCGAAACCTGGTCACCGGGTATGTGCTCCGAGGAGATGGGGCAGTACCGCCATCTTATCCCAAGATCGTAATGACCGGGGAACTCAAGACAACCGGGGTTTCCAGTCTTACTGGAATCCATGTACACAGTTTACCTTCAGACCAGGTAGTAGGCCTTCTCTAGTCTTGTTACCTGAGCAAGACAGTACCCGTCTGCTCCATGAAGGTTTCTGTATCTCCTGTCATCTTGATATGGGAGAAACTGTCCGCGCAGCATGTGCGCAATGGTCTGGATATCCAAAACTGAAAACAATTCCCCAATATATATTGTGCAGAATATACCAAAACCTGTACTCTCGTACTACCCGAGGCTCATCCGTTAGCCCTACCATCTCCAGGAGTGTGTGAAAATAAGTGGGAGTCTCCCCCTGTATACCTCTGAGGCTATTTCTCGCGTGTGGTACAGTGGTCCGGGGTCCAGTTGATCCATTACCGGAGATAAAATAGAGGGATCCAGTCTAAATATGTATACCTTGCATGACCAGGCAGTCCTCCATAACGGGATCAGTAGCACGGACAACAGATCTAATAGAATGCCGGAGGGGCATCCCTCTATGCAGTCATCAATGTCTTGCACAGGTACAGGCCTGAGTGATGAACAAAAAGGACGGCACCGTAGCGCGTCGAGCGTATGAGAGAGCCGCGCCCTCTAATAATGCGATCAAACTCTGTGATAGCGTCCGGTTGATAGCCTTAACGGGCCGCACCCGTGAATAACCACACAGGAGAGTCTACATCCGTGACCAGTTCTCTCTATGGGAAAGTGTCACCCCAAACATGTCCTCTGTATCCAGCTCAGTATCCGACTGAGGTTGAGGGAGGGCTGCGCCCTCTAATAGCAAATCAGTGGCCGGGTCTGTATATGAGAGGGGTTCGCTCTCCGTTCCTGAAAATAAAATATCCTCGGATCGAGGTGATGGAGGGCCGCACCCTCTTGTGATCCAAACTAGGGTCCCTAGAGACTCGGGGTGACCAACTTCAGGGTACACCAATTCTAATATCAGCATAAGCGTGAGGGCAACCTACGGAAACAAAGATGGAAAAAACTACCAACTGACAGTCCGGATCCCGTGCATGCGCGCGGGGTCCAAGATGATCGTTGGTAGCCTGAGGAAAGCTGGAGACGTTCTCCGCAATCCACGAGCGCCTGGGAGGTCGGAGGAGGTCAAGTCAGGCCTCTCGACGACCTGAGCGAAAAGAAAAGGAAGTCACGAAAACAAAAAAAACTAGAATAAACGTAGAAAAGGGTAAATACGAAAATTCTATCTCAGATAGAAGGCAAATATCAGGCCGGAAGGCAAAACAAGTAAGCCCCACTGAACAGGGCCTGGAGCCAACCTTAGGCAGGAATAACTACCGATACCTATATGGATACCCGGAGACAGATATAGAGTTAGTTGGTAGAGACAAGGAAACACTGCGGTCCCCTGTAGTCATCTGAGTACCGGTCCTTGTCTGTGCGAAGTTCTCCTTGGAGACGTGCCGTCGCCGGTCTGGTGTAAACCATGGACGTGTGCCGGGGTCATCATAAGAAACCTTGCCCTTCAGACATGAGGTTTAGGGCCTTCACCCTTCCCACCACACTCAGATGGACGTATACTGGTGTCCTCTTGGACAGTATGGCAATGGTGTGTGCCTGGACACTTGCCTATCTCCATGACACTGGTGAGTACTGTGTTTTCCTCAGTGGTATTCCCAGAAGGGCATAGGCCCAGCAGGCCAAACGAATGGACACAGAACAGTTGGCCAAGCAAATAGGCACAGACATAGCAGGCCGTTAATTGGGCACAGACATAGCAGGCCGTTAATTGGGCACAGACATAGCAGGCCATTCTAATGGGCACAGGCATAGCAGGCCGTTTAATTGGGCACAGACATAGCAGGCCGTTTAATTGGGCACAGACATAGCAGGCCGTTTAATTGGGCACAGACATAGCAGGCCGTTAATTGGGCACAGACATAGCAGGGCGTTAATTGGCCACAGACATAGCAGGCCGTTAATTGGGCACAGACATAGCAGGCCGTTAATTGGGCACAGACATAGCAGGCCGATCTAATGGGCACAGACATAGCAGGCCAATCAATGGGGCACAGACATAGCAGGCCAATCAATGGGGCACAGACATAGCAGGCCAATCAATGGGGCACAGACATAGCAGGCCAATCAATGGGGCACACACATAGCAGGCCAATCAATGGGGCACAGACATAGCAGGCCAATCCTGGTTGTGTATTATTATATAGTATTATTTATATGCTATTTATATATATATATAGCGCAATCCAATTCCGCAGCGCTTTAAAATGGGTATTGAATGAGTAATGGGGACCTCTGAGTTGGGTAGAGTTCCCAACAAATCGTAGATCCTCAGAGCATCCTGTGACATAGGGCCCCCAGACTCCAACCCTTTTAGACAGCATAATACTGTGTTAATAACATAACTGGGACTAGTAGTCCCTAAATGCCCAGCAGGCAATAGTGGTATCACAATTGTAATAGGTATAAACTGAAAATGTTCCAGTGAAAACTGCGTCCATTAAAAACGTGACGTAGTGAGCAATACGTAACTGAGAATAGGGTATGCGCATGGGCATGCAGACCAGTCAGATTTCTTCATCCATAGTATGCATCATCAGCATGCTGCCAGAAGGTTATATTACCCATGGTATAACATCAGGAATAGGGCAAAAATAATAGTCAACTAAATGAACTGTCTTATTGAGCTTGGAAGGGACCACCTTCCAATTCTACAAGTCACAGAATCTGATGGAATTGAATCAGTGTCAGCATAGACTGGTCTCCCATATCAGTTTGAGCCATAGCCAGGTCTGCTTAGCTTTGTAGATTTGCCATGTACAGAGCATAGCATGCTAGAGGAGTCTCCTCTCTGACTCCAGAGATGGATTAGGCACTTACCGACTATTAGCGTATTCACCAAATAACACTTGTTTACTTGGCAATATGCAGGTATCCCCTATTTGTTTTAGAAACAAAAAAAAAACAATAGGTTAGCAGAAAACTAATTCTGCTTATCCTTGAGCTCACTGGCAGATTGGCTCTGTATGCATAATGTTACAGAGCCAGAATGCCAGCGAGGAGAACACTGCAGTCCGACCACCGCGTCTGGAGGAGGGGCTGTGAGTAGGTGCACCCTCCTCTCGCCGGTCGGCTGCACGTGGCTCCATGAAGAAGCCGGCCGCGGCGAGGCGGCCACATGTGTGAGCTGACCCGGCCGCCGGGTACTCGCATCTGACCGCGAGTAACCCCGTCCGCCGGCATGCTCACACTGGAGCTCGGGGAGACAGAGAAGGCAGCCAAACGGCTAGTCTCCTGCCTCCCCGGGCAGAGCGCCCATAGCCCGCGGGGGGCTGATAGGAGGGCGCTAGGGAGTTGGGGGGGGGGGGGGCAGGGAAGGGGGAGGGCAGGGAAGAGGGGCAAAACCAAAAGGATCCCCAGGAAACCCCCCTAAAACCACATGAAGGAAACATCCCCAATAACAGGGGGAGCAATGAGGAAAAAACGGGCAGAAGCCCAAAGCCACTAAAAAACAAACTAAAATATATAAATAATAAATATAAAAATTAAATACAGTATATACATATATAAACAAGAAACATATGACTAAATATAATAAACCTTAAATATATAAAAGGAAAATAATTATAAAAATATATAATAAATAACTAAATGCAGAAATAAACATTAAATATATAAAAAGAAAATAATATAATATATAACTAAATACAGTATATACATATATAATATATAAAAATAAATACACAATATGGTAACTGAATAATATAAAGCAGCAAAGAAAGAGGAAATGATGCATGGGGAGGGGAGTTTCATAGTACCTAACTTTTTTCTGATTGGTTGTTTTTCTGTGCTGCTGTGGAGTTCTAGTAAAGAGAGACTTAAGCAAATACGAAGCCTCCTGTCATGTTATAAAATTTATTTTGTTTTGTTTTTTGTACTCTGCTGGGTGTAGATGACTCCGAACTGAATTTGAAGATGAATTTGAGAAACTCCGAACGGGGACGCTCAGAACGGAGTTGGCCAAATCTGGTTTACATCATCACTGAGGTCATCCTCAGTCCCTACTTTTTTATAATTATTATGTCTCACATTACAAATACAAATATAAAGTACATGGATGGTTACAGCTATTTACTTTGATTTATGATTTACTTTAACCTTAATTTTTTGATATCCAGCTAATTCCCAAACTCCCAGAGTCATTATGAGCAGCATGTGTGTGCTTGCTTATTTTGGGTTGAATGGATGAAAAGAAATATTCATATTATAAAAGTATTCTGGAAAAGTATAATTAAGAATTCCAAACAGCTCCAAATATTTTGATATGACTCTCTGTGGTTTGTTCCTAAGCACACGAGGTGAAATGGTAAGTTATTCAGCTATCAAGCATAGAATGCAGGGCAACGTTTCCACACTCACTGTGTGTTTGTGAAGCCATGGTTAGACTATTTAAATTGCTTGACAAAGACATAGTGAATGTCAAACCATTGCCCTGCCAATGGCTGAATAAACCACCATTTCATCTTACCTTCTGTTTGCTCAGGATTGTGTTGTTTTTCATTACAATTGATGAGGTTCAGCGGACAGAAACCTTACCTACGGCACGAGTGCCTAAATTGGGGTTTGCTTTGGAGTGCCACACTCTTCTAATTTACCTTTCCTCTATGTTTATTTATTTTATTTATTTATTATTGGCATTTATATAGCGCCAAATCATTATGTGTCATTATCATTATTTTCGTATGCATATAGGCAAACATTTACAATGAGGTTATGGTATTATACTCAAAATATTGTAATACACTGTATTCCAGTTTTGTTTCCATATTTCACTATATCACATCAATACTAATATATCAAACATCAATCCTTCAATGCAAAACAGATAGTTAAGCGCTCAAAGTATCCTGATAGGATATAAAGAGGCAGCACAACAAGCCAATCCAGGGTCTCTCTTCTCTGGTAAATAGAGATATGTTGGAAGTGGGAGCACCACCTCAAATGTCCTTAATGATGATCAAGTGAAATGATAAGAATGGGACAAATATGAAGACTGATAGTGCAGTTACTGGGAAAATTGGATAAAGAGGTGCTCTTGCACTTTGTGGAGCTATGCTATAGCTCCAACTTATACGATTAAGCGATGCAATCCCTGATTGTGGATGTGAAGTGTACCACTTGGTTTAGATTCAGTATTCTGTGACATGCACAACAGAATATAAGAAAAAGTAGAGAACCAATATGTCATAGTATGTTCGACAAAAGATCACTATATCAATAACAAAAAGAGTGGTACAATCCTTGCTCCGGGATGTGT
Organism: Pelobates fuscus; assembly: GCF_036172605.1. Classification (NCBI taxonomy): domain Eukaryota; kingdom Metazoa; phylum Chordata; class Amphibia; order Anura; family Pelobatidae; genus Pelobates; species Pelobates fuscus. The sequence goes on from NC_086317.1 coordinate 133,559,365, forward strand.
GGGTGGCTGGAGTCCTTTTCCTGAGAATATGTAACAGAAAACAAGTCTATATAGTGCACGCCATATAATTGCAAAGTCCCTATAAATGGAGGATTACTTATGATATTCAAAGCAAATGTTGCTTTGCTCAATCCATATGGCTCCACTTTGGAATCTGCTATCCTTCCACAATGGGAGGGATACAAGAAACTACAGTGGTGAAAAAAAATTAGTAAAATTATAAGATGTAGCAAACAATAATTTTGAAGTTACAAGTCTTTATTTTTCAATTTCACACAGCAAAGGCTTGGCAACAATAAATTATACTGTTGAAAAATTAAGTTACACAGGACAGGATTGGGTTTCTTAATTTTTTATAATCACATAATTAATTCTGCAATTGAAACATTTGAAAGGAACATAAATTGGCTCCAATGTGTCATTTACTTATGCCAAAATTTTCAATTCTGATTGGAATGAAACGTTATTTATCCACATAAATGGTTTGAAAAACATGCTGATGATTTAAATGATTTAAAAATGATTTGTTGATTTAGACTTAAATCTAGATAAGGTCATTTAGATATTGCTGATGGAACCAAAAGCAATACAATAGTGCAGGAGCAAAAATACTTTAAAAGATCACACATTTATTGCACTTAACTTAAAAAACAAACAAAAAACTTTTAAAAGCAAATTACAATGTCACAAGAACAGCATGATCAAGATACCAGTATCCACAGCCCTGTGTGTTTCATGGAACTGGAGTGACTTCCTCAGTGGCTTTCAACTTGGTATAAGTGACAACAAATTGCAATACAATACTGTAAAGCTCTTTTAAATCCCCCTCCCAATAACTGATAGGCTCCCCCTGTCCTCTGTGGCCAATCCCTGAGTGTTTCAGGGTTCCTTCTTCCATTTCCATGGCATGGTTGCATTGGACTTGAGGGGTGGGAGAATCACTCTCCTCCACCTGTCTTTGAATTTCTGTCGCTCAATAGTATGAGTGTTATCCTTGTATCCTAATAACCTCTAATGCCAGCTGATCGCCTGTTTCCTATGACTGAGTGATCCACCATATGTTTCCTTTTATCATGCTCAAATTCTGTAATGGAGATTTGAGCGATTCAAACAACCGACGGACTCCATGAGAAGAGAAATAGGTAAATAATATCCATCTGCTTCAAAAAGCCAATGGAATATTAAACCATGGAACTTTAATGCAGATCTGCATATCAACACATACAAGAAGTATATATAAATAATTAACACTTTACTCTCCCTATGGAGAGTGGATGGTAATCTTACTAAATAAATATATAGTGTAATGCTTCAAGCAATTCATGAAAGCACAGTGGCATATAGTCTCTTATAGACATGTATGTCTTTTTATAAGTTCACTTAAATAATTATGTGATATTATAAAGTATTATGGCATTCTGCACTTTGCATTGTTTTTGGTCTCATTAGAGATACACTGATCAGCCACAACATTAAAACCACAGACAGGTGACGTGACTAACATTGATTATATCATTACAATGGCATCAAGGGGTTAGATATATTAGGCAGCAAGTGAAAAGTCAGTTCTTCAATTTTATGTGTTGGGGGTACGAAAATGGGCAATTGTTGTGGAGTGTTCCTGTATGCAGTGGTAAGTACCTACCAAAAGTGGTGCAAAGAAGGACTGGTGAACTGTGGTCAGCGGCATGGGTGCCCAAGACTCATTGATGCATGCAGGGAACAAAGACAAGCATACCTGGTCCAATCACACATATGTGCTACTGGAGCTGACATTTCTGAAGAACTTAATGCTGGCCATGATAGAAAGGTGTCAGGACACACTGTGCATTGCAGTTTGCTATGTATGGGGCTGTATAGCTGCAGACTGGTCAGAGTGCCCACGATGACCCCTGTCCACCAACAAAAGCACCTTCAAAGGAGATGTGAGCATTAGAACTGGACAATGGAGCACTGGAAGAAGGTTGCCTGGTTTCATGAATCATGTTTTCTTTTAGATCAAGTGAATGGCTGGATACCTGTGCGTCATTTACCCGTGGAAGAGATGGCAGCAGGATACACTATGTTGTGCTGGGAAATCTTGGGTCTTGGCATTCATGTGAATGTTATTTTGACTAGTAACACCTACCTCGAAATTGTTGCACACCATGTACACCATCTTCATGGCACTGGTGTTCCCTGATGGCAGTTCCTTCTTTCAGCAGGATAATTCACCCTGCCACACTGCAAAAATTGTTCAGGAATGGATTGAGGAATATGACAGAGAGTTCAAGGTATTGCTTGTTTTGGTAGCATGAGTGGGACCTGCACGATATTAGGCGGGTGGCTTTAATGTTGTGGCTAACCAGTGTATCTGTATACCTCTGCTTTGTGGATGCATGACTTATGAAAATAGAATACTGCTGTATTGAATGGATACAAGACTCATTCACTTCTGATGATTCACTTCTCATTTGTGAGTGCAATGTGTCTTCAATGATTGGCCCTCCCTTTCTGGAGCACCCTGCAGAAAGTATTCCCACTTTTTTGGTGTGTACGTTTTGACTGTGCAATCTGCAATGGTGACTTACCTGCAAAAGTAAATGTTCTTTTTTCGGGGCTGTGTCTTTGGTGTTACCCTAAATATATCATTACAAATCCAATGGAACAGTGCTCTGTATTTCTTTATTGAGAAAGCCTCTTAGCCATTGTGATGAATTATAACTTATATCAAGATACGTAATATACTGTAACTAATATACGTATTTAGATGAAAGTGTGCATAATAAATAAATATTATCAACATTAGATAACATGTGAACTTGTATTTTTTTTTATGAATTGCATTGCTGTCAACTATTTGGCATATAGTACCTAAAATGGTCCACCCATGAACTGGTAGACAATTTAGTTATCAAAGAATTTCCGTAACAGGATAAATAAAGCCGTAATATTTCCTGTTTGTGCGTAAAAACAAAATACCATGCCAGGACATTGTGGCCTGAGAATCATGGGTTTTTGGTAACCTTTAGAATGTGCGCATAGTTTAATATCAACAAACTTCAAGACAAGGACAACATAATTTCTAAAATATATCAGGCATTGAATGAAATTGATTTATCTCTTTTATGAAAAAAACATGTACTATCTGAAATTAGGTCAAAGTCACTTTGATAAATATAAAACATGTAAAATGGAATGATAAACAAGGGAACATTTTATGTGATCAATACTAAATCTATTTTTGTTGATTAGTGTTAAAATACCTTTTATTTGAAGTGTGAAATACCCTCAGAACAAAACTTAAATAATGCCAGCTATGAATTGTGCTGCTATTTTTCCCAATTTACATAGTATGCCATACTGCCAAGGCACGTGCTCAGTTATAATAACATGGAAGATATGCCCAAGTGTTCACATGGTTTCTTTTGACACATTAGAATCAGATGAAAATGGATAGACTCCATTTTGAGCTATTAATTAATTCAATGTTTTCCAACATTGTGCGTTGTTCATCACATTTTGTGAGTAAATTGGTAAATGTTTCACTAAATCAATTTTGTAAGTGACTTGCCTACTTCAATATTGACACATGAGTGCAAAGTGGCCTGATGATCAGTTTATACTGTTTTTGTCATGTGTGGCTTAAAGAAACATTAAAAGCACCCAGACCATTTCATGTGCTTCCTGTTTTAGGCTTGCATCTGAAAACATCCAAAACAGCAACAGTAAAACTTCACTATTTCAGTCAGATGGTCTCAAAGATACCATGTGTCTGGCACAGTGCAGTGTTTTGCTGTGCATGCTCACGAGCCTCACAGTTCATTCCTGTGGGAAAGCATTGGATTGGCTGAGGTCATCTATTTCAATCATGGGGCCAGGCACAGGCAGAGCAGCGAAGAGTGGGAAACAAGATAAGTTAATTTGAGGGGGTGTTAACGTTTACCCCTTCGTGGAGGGGGCCCAGTCACCTAAATGGTGACTAGGGCACTATAGCATTAGGAATATACATTTGCATTCCTAACACTATAGTGTCCCTTTAAAATAAAACAGATGTGCTACTGTAAATACAGAAATCAGCTATTTACTAGGGATTGATTTGTACACAACCCCTGAATGTGAGCTAAGTTGGTAAACGGGATAACCATATCCAGTGGCGTACACACAACCCATGGGGCCCCGGTGCGAAAACTGATCCGGGCCCCCCCCTCCCCGCGAGCGCTTACTCTGCGCAGGCTGGGGCCGCAACACATGGCGGCGGGCACCTGGTCGCAGGGCTGCGACCCGTGCGACCGCGGTATGTATGCCAGTGCATGCATAAACACATACACTTAACCCCTTAAGGACACATGACATGTGTGACATGTCATGATTCCCTTTTATTCCAGAAGTTTGGTCCTTAAGGGGTTAAAGGACCACTACAGACACCCAGATCACATCAGCTCAATGAAGTGGTCTGGGTGCCAGGTCTCTCTAGTTTTAACCCTGCAGCTGAAAACATAGCAGTTTCAGAGAAACTGCTATGTTTCACTGAGGGTTAATCCAGCCTCTAGTGGCTGTCTCATTGACAGCCGCTAGAGGATTTTCTGCGATTCTCACTGTGAAAATCACAGTGAGAAGACGCTGAACGTCCATAGGAAAGCATTGAGTAATGCTTTCCTATGGGCGGTTTGAATGCGCGCGTGGCTCTTGCCACGCATGTGCATTCGGAGCTGAGAGGCGGATGGGGACGGAGAGATCCACAGCGTTAAGGGAGTCCGGCGCTGGAGAAAGGTAAGTGCTTAAGACACACACACACTCTCATGAACAGACGCACACATTTACTGACAGACACACACTCAGTGACAGACGCACACAAACATACTCAGTAACAGACACACACACTAACACACACACTCTAACACACACACTCTAACACTAACACTAACACACACACTCACTAACACTAACACACTCACTGACACACACACTCTAACACTAACACACACACTCACTAACACTAACACACTCACTAACACACACACTCTAACACTAACACACACACACACTAACACTAACACACACACTCACTAACACTCACTAACACTAACACACACTCTAACACTAACACACACACTCACTAACACACTCACTAACACACACTCACTAACACCAACACACACACTCACTAACACTAACACACACACTCACTAACACTAACACACTCACTAACACTAACACAAACTCACTAACACACTCACTCACTAACACTAACACACACACTCACTAACACACACACTCACTAACACACACACACACACTCACTAACACTAACACACACTCACTAACACTAACACACACACTTACTAACACTAACACACACACTCACTAACACTCACAAACACACACACTCACTAACACACTCACTAACACACACACACACACACTCACTAACACTAACACACTCACTAACACACACACACTCACTAACACTAACACACTCACTAACACACACACACACACACACACACACACTCACTAACACTAACACACACACTCACTAACACTAACACACACACTAACACACACACTCACTAACACTAACACACACACTCACTAACACACACACACTCACTAACACTAACACACTCACTAACACACACACACTCACTAACACTAACACACTCACTAACACACACACACACACACACACACACACACACACACACACACACTCACTAACACTAACACACTCACTAACACTAACACACTCACTAACACACACACTAACACACACACTCACTAACACTAACACACACACTCACTAACACACTCACTAACACACACACTCACTAACACTAACACACACACTCACTAACACACACACACTCATTAACACTAACACACACACTCACTAACACACACACTCACTAACACTAACACACACACTCACTAACACACACACTCACTAACACTAACACACACTCACTAACACTAACACTAACACACACACTCACTAACACACTCACTAACACACACACTCACTAACACTAACACACACACTCACTAACACTAACACACACACTCACTAACACACTCACTAACACACACACACTCACTAACACACACACTCACTAACACACACACACTCACTAACACTAACACACTCACTAACACACACACACTCACTAACACTAACACACTCACTAACACACTCAAACGTTTTTGTTTTTTTTAATCCCCCCAGCCTCCTTACCTGTGGGAGAGCTGGGGGGATTCCCTGGGGTCCAGTGGTGTTGCTGGCCAGGCTGTCACCCGGCTGGCTGGCGGGCGCGCGAGGGAGCACTGTCCCCTGAGTGCTCCCTCTTCAGCTCCCTCGCGCGCCGCGTACTGATGCCGGAGCCGGAAGATGACGTCATCTTCCGGCTCCGGTTTCAGTGCGGTGCGCGAGGGAGTTGAAGAGGGAGCACTCAGGGGACAGTGCTCCCTCGCGCGCCCGCCAGCCAGCCGGGTGACAGCAGGGCCAGCCTCGGGGGGCCCGGAGGTGGCCGGCTCCTGGGCCCCCCAGCAGAAGAGGCTGGCCCAGTGACCTACATACCTGGGTCGCAGGGCGGCCGGGCCCCCTGGTGGGCCGGGCCCGGTCGCAGCCGCGACCCCTGCGACCCTGGTATGTACGCCACTGACCATATCCATCCACGTTACTGATGTCTTAAAGACCATACGTTAAATTAAAACAAAATATATATGTAAAAAGTGAGTGGGAGGTATGTACCTATACCTAGAGCCACACGTCAGCTGGTCACCAAGTCACGTGTCTGACCCACTAGAGTCCAAACTTGTCACACTTACAAGTTTATTCACTAAAGTGTGAATTCAAGATTAATTCATATAGCCCTGTTAGTTTCATAACAGTAAGATTAGTAAAATAAAAATGTTATTTCATTAGTCACTATTACAACATTTTGAAATAAAACCGAAATATAGCAAGTGTCATTAATAATATGTTTAAGATTAATAAAACGTTTCTGTGATGTAAGATGACTCATGACTGATTCAATCTGGAGCAAAGTATTTTGTAAATCAAGTATTACTAACCACATTACAACATGGGAATTTAGTGAATCAACATTCTTTGGATCGAGAAGGATCTATAAATGATACAGCATGATAGCAATTAAACATGTCTTTTATTAGTAAGCCTTTTTTCTTTTCTTTCAAATGTATTACAAATTAATTGTTGATCATTTTGCCATTGGGATGTAATAGTTCTAACACCAATTACATATATCATAAAATGTACAGCTTACACTACATGGCACAACTGCCTTAACATTTGAATCACTTGAATTTTTTTGCCTTCTTTTGGATCAACAGCAAAAACCTATGTGAGGAAGGCTGAACTTGATGGACGCAAGTCTCTTTTCAGCTATGTAACTATGTAACTATGACTAACTTTCACTCCAAGTAGAATAATTCCAAAAATCATTCTATTTCAATACGTAGATTGTATTAAATTAGTCTTTAGTAACATTTGTAATGTTTTGCATAAAGCGTAGATCGCAGGTGCCCTAAAGCTAGATCCCCAGGTGTTTTACTCCCATGATGCTTTGTCAAACTAAAGGCAATCCAAAGGCATGCAACTGATCATGGGAGTGTAGTTCTACAACATCTGGGCATCTATCTTTGGGCCCCCCTGGCTTGGATATTCCGAAAGAGACTAGTGAGGGTTAAATCAATAGACTGTTTTTGTTTAGGGATATATTTAAAAACTATAAATGCAAAGTTAAGGAAAATATGTTAAATATGCTAAAACATATAAACCTTTGTCACAGTTGACATTTGAGGTTAGCAAATAATTGGGTACAGGCAGAAGCTACATCACAAATTCCTAATTCCATCAATTGTGTTGCAAGACTTCAAACAAGGATGAGTAACGCAACTGTAAGAATTTTTATTTCTCAAAAATAATATTTTGCAATTGTTTGCTAATTTTAAAGTAATCGCCATACTACGTTAGATGTACGTGCAGGAGTAATTTAGAATGTAATGGGTTACCCCCAAGCACCATAATCACTTCAGTGAGTTGCTTGGGGTCAGTATTTGCAGCACATCAGTATAGAGCACCGCACATACAGATATATGTGGTTTGGTGCCAACAGTGTAATTGCACCGACTGCAGCAGTTCCAGATTGTTAATGTTAATTTTATTTATAAAATCTATAGCATGCTGGCGATGATGAACAATGGTGCCATGCTGCCCTTACTTCTTCCTCAGCTCTCAATCCCTGATATCCCTCTACCTACAGTGAAAGGCAGTCACATCACAGAAAGAGGAGTGGGCTGCAGGGAGAACTTGGTTTTATCTAAGGATCTAATGTGTGCTTTATTTCAATTTTTTTTAAAGACGGGGAATGGAATAATTTTAATAAATCCTGTACTATCAACCCATGTGAGGTATTTGATTGTGTGCAAAATTTCAACATGGAGCATTCACTAGATATATTATGTGGTGACTTTGCCACACAGAGAGTATGGGGTAGGGGGAGACAGTAGCAAGTCCTTCGCCTTAGTTACTATTTAGCTTCCAACCCACTCCGCATGGGCGGTGATAAAATGTTCCAGTGACAGGTTCTCCCTATTCATCCCACCACTAAAAGGATGAGGCCTTTAGCAATTTAGTAGCCATAGCTAACTAACTAATTATTTTACCCCCGTCTCCCCCATGTTCTGGGAATTGGTGGGGTAATAATGGACACCAGAGAAAGGTCCTCCTTATTCCCATTATTTTTATACTACATCCCACTGTTCAAATTAAAGGGGCATTATAGTCATCAGCTTAATTTTGGGGTTCTGAGGTTTATAGGCTGAACAGAGAAAAACACTCAAAGGGCTTTCTGGGTTTAGCCCTGCAAAGACTGCTGGGCCGACGTTCAGTATCTCCACGTTCTGCGTTGATTCAATGCATCTCTATGAGGAGATGCTAATTGGTGGAGCTTGGGAATTTTCCACACATGCACCATAGACTCCCAGTGCTTCCCTATGAGAAAGCATTGGCTTAGCTGAGATGATTAACCAGGGAGGCAAGGTGGTCCCAGTATGTAAGTTTGTATACCTAATGCTTTAGTGTTCCTTTAACCCCTTAAGGACAGACGACGGATATATTCCGTCATGATTCCCTTTTATTCCAGAAGTTGTGTCATTAAGGGGTTAAAATCTGAGTAATAACAATGAGGAAAGAATAGCTGATGTGGAAAACCTTAATATTTTAGCCTCCGTTTTGTTATTCAAAAACAATAAGAGGTTTGGTGAGTAACCTGCAAACTGGAAATTGTCTGGAATTCATCAGAAAATCACCAATTAATCTAAAATAGCTGAGCTGAGAATTTGTCTACGTTGGTTATTTTGGCTTGCAATTTAAAATTCCTTTACAAATTCTATGCAGAGTTTTGTGTGTAACCCTACTCTTTTTAATCCCTTAAGGACCAAACTTCTGGAATAAAAGGGAATCATGACATGTCACACACGTCATGTGTCCTTAAGGGGTTAAAGGACAACTGAATGCATAATACTCAAAAAGCCAAGCCAAGCTTGGCTTTTCATGGCTATTTGCTTATTTTCTTACATTTGCCAATGTTATTTAGATTTGTATTGTTATAACAGTTTAGCTACCGGTAAATTTATAATTTGGTAAGTGCCTTCTTGCAGTTCTGTGTTTTTCGATAAATATAGAAATGCTTATTGTTTGTTGTATTTTCTTTTTTTGTCAAATATATACATTGTAGTGTTCCTTTTTTAATATAATACTCTTTTCAATAAATCTTAGTAAACCATAATTCAATATTATGTAGATGTTATGGTTCAAATATATTATTTTGTATAACCAGTCAGTGCACTGTACATATTTCATCTTTGTCTTCCAACAGATGGCACGGAAGCTAATGGGATCTGATATACAGTTATAAATTGCAAAAATGACATAGCAATCAACATCAATGCTATTCACGATTGACCTTTCAACTGCATGTCTAAATAATGTAGACAAGGCTACAGTAGCATATATATATATATAGTAATGCAAGGGAAACTGAGACTTGAAATATCTCCATATTTAATGTTACTTAAATTGGTCAAAGCATGCATATCTGGCTTATTTAATAGTTAATGTCAACTACGAATTTGATTTACAAAGCTCTTCTAATCCTTTCATTTTTGTTCTTCTATAGACAACAGACAGAATATTCCAGCTGGAAGATGATGTACGGCATTAACATTCATAGATCATGCTGTACAACATTACTTAATTCTGAATAATTTTTGTTGGGAAACATCCAGGAAAAAAAGTTTGCTAGAACTATCTGTTCCTTAATAGGTTGAACTGATGATAGAAAATTGATTAATTACTGGAACAATAAATGTAACATTTTAGAATACATTTTGTTAAAGAATTGTAATTATATAGGTAAAGCTTTACAGGAAAATAATTCCATAGGAGTAGTTATAAAGCTTCTAGGGACACCAAAATAAACCATGAGACTGAAAGGGTAATTCAGGAAAGAACATGGGCAAATTCCAATCGAAATGGCAATTCTCATACTCAGTGATATATTTTGGATATGTTATGTTATGTTATGTTATTATTTATTTAGCGCTTTACAGTGGGTGGACAAACAAACATGTAGTTGTAACCATACAAGTTGGACACACAGGAACAGAGGGGTTGAGGGCCCTGCTCAATGAGCTTACATGCTAGAGGGAGTGGGGTAAAGTGACAAAAAAGGTACGGATAGTATTAGACTAGTGACAGTTGCAAGAGAGGAATCACTCGGGAGCTATTAACAGTTTAATTGATACGCTTTTATGAAGAAGTGGGTTTTTAATGATTTTTTTAAGGAATGGAGACTGGGTGAGCATCTAACAGAGGAGGGAAGTGAGTTCAACAGGTATGGTGCACCCCTCGAGAAGTCTTGATGGCGAGCATCATAGGTGGGAGTACGGACAGAAGATAGACGTAAAAGTCTTCAGCAGAGCGTAAGGGCCTAGATGGGACATACTTGTGTATTAGGGAGGAAAGATTGGTGGGAGCAGCATTATGTAGAGATTTGAAAGCAAGAACCATCATTTTAAATTGACCCCTATATCTTACAGGAAGCCAATGTAGGGACTGACAGAAGGGTGAGGTGTGAGCGGTGCGGGTGGAGAGACAGGAAGATGAGCCTGACCACCGCATTGATTATGGACTGTAACAGCGCAAGTTGGGAGCACATAAGATCACTGAGAAGCGGATTACAGTAGTGAAGGTGAGAAAGGACAGTGGAATGGAACAGCACCTTAGTCGCATCTGGCATTAAGTAGGGTCGGATTCGCGCAATATATTTGAGAAGGAAGCGGCAGGATTTGGTGATAGACTGAACATGGGGTGTGAAGGAGAGGTCAGAGTCAAAGAGAACACCTAGGCAGCGAATCTGTGTGGTGGAGCTAATAGTAGCACCGTTGACTTGGAGGGAGACAGACACAGGAGTACAAACACTTGAGGGAGGAAAGACCAGAATTTCAGTTTTGGTCAAGTTGAGTTTAAGGAAGTGGGCAGCCATCCAGTTAGAAATAGCAGAGAGGCAGTCAGAGACACTAGTCAAGAGGGACAGGGAGAGATCAGGAAAGGACAGATAGATTTGCATGTCATCCGCATAGAAATTATATTGGAAGCCAAAGGAGCTAATGAGTTTACCAAGGGAGGCAGTATAGATGGAGAACAGTAGGGGACCAAGGACTGAACCTTTTGGGACATCAACAGAGAGGAGTTAGGTAGGAGGAAACTCGGGTACCCCTCCCCCCATCTAATTTTCCCCCGGCCCTACCTGTTTAAGACGAACATGCAGTTTGACAGACAGACACACACACATTCACTGACAGGCACACACTCTCAGATACGCATACAGTGACATACATTCACTGACCAACACACACTGGCAGACACACACAATAGCAAATATACAAATGAACAAGTGTAAAAATGGCGATTTAAATAATGTGCAAGGAAATATGTAAGAAACTCGTAGCTGCACCTTTAGTGTTAATCCAGAAAACACTCCAAAATTATAACAAAAACCAGATTTAAAAAGGTGTGCTGTGGCTTTAAGAACTTGGTATAAAATGACCACCTGAACACATATTTTTGCACAAAGTAGCAACAATTTATATATAGTGCAAAATACCCTTTAAATAATACTTCCAGTGTTGGGTGATAGAGTATAAAGTGCAATGTTCTTAGTACAGGTGCCTAAATAGTGTAAACCACACACTTAATGTTTAAACAGTAATACCTTTTTAAAATTCACTTGTATAGAGGTATCCTCGCAGGGTATAACATGTTCATACGTATGTAAAAAAGAAGGGAAAAAAAAGGAGAAAACGATAGTATAATATTGTTAAAATTATTATAAGTGTATAAATGCTGAAAAATGTACTCACAAGCATAGAGCAAATGAATCTGCTCTAACTATAAAGGCTCCAATAAGTAGTAACCATGAAATGCAGGCGAACTTGAGGCTGAAGTAAGGTAAAAAATACATCTTTATTACAAGCAACCTTAAAATAGCTTCTGCCAGCAGATCAATGCGTCCCTCCATTACTTTTAGTTAAGCTCCTTCCCAGTCCCTCAATCTGGCCAATATATTGGATCCGGATGCTGTTGGAGTCCTCCAGGAGGCAGGATTCGGCGTCCTCTTACGTGATGACATAGTAACATGATAGCATGGTAGCGTGATGACGCGTTTCGCCGCTATACACAGCTTCTTCCGATCTACCTTGCCAGTTCCTGCACTTCTCTTCTGTTCAGGTGGTCATTTTATACCATGGTCTTACACACACAAACATTAACTGACAGACACACTCACTGACAAATACACACTCACGGACATACACACACATTCTCTCATAGACACACAGTGACAGAAACACTTACTCGGACACACATTGACAGACATGCACACATTGACACACACACACACATTCACTGACACACACACATATTCTCTGACAGACACACACACATACACACTCACTGGCAGACA